>NC_136862.1:28198993-28817743 GCF_951799975.1 Gobius niger
GGCAACGTCAGGCCTGGGGGCCAAATCCGGCCCTCCATCATAGAACCTCTGGCCCTCAAGATGATTTTGAGGAATATTATTACACAAATCAGATCAAATACCTGTTAAAGTACTCTAGAAATGTGAAAAATACTGTGAATTCCTTTGAAATGTCTTAGCAGAACACCCATATATGATGCACAACACTGACATTTGTGTACTTACAAATGGCTTCCCCTGAGCTACAGAATATTCCAAAACAAAACATATTGCTCTACATAGCAACAAAACACCTTGTGACATTTTGATCTTGTGAGATCAAGGTGTAAAAATATCTCGTGTTGTTCCTTTTTTAGTGATTCGATACCGACACCTGAGAGAAGTCGTCACTATCCAGTACCGGCGAACACCACGGCGAGTCAACAAACACAACAGCGAAGCCAAATGCACATGGTTCATCAAGCACAATAAACAAAGTCTGTGAGCTACTGTGAGCGGACAATGTTCTGCTTCCACTCTAAAGACCAAATGAAGGCAACTGAAATGTGCATGCCGTGGTTAATGGAAGTTTTAGTGTCGGTAGAGCCCCCACATCTGCAGTATTTAACCTCTTAACTCCCACCTGAACGGATCCCAGTTTGGCTTTACCCTAATCAAAAAGATTCTTGGAAAAAAGCACCAAAAATGTGACAAAAATGTGTCAAAAAATCAAGATGTGACAAAAAGCTCAACCAAAAAGTGACAAAAACTCTACAAAAATGTGACAAAAATACAACAAAAATGTGACAAAAGGAAAAAGAAAAAGGAAAAATACATTCAAAAGATGAGACAACACAGCAACAACGCGAGGAAAAAGGTCAGTTTGTGGGTCTTAGCTTTCAAAAAAGGTGTTACACAGCCAAAAGAGGACAGAATGCATTTGGTTTAGGCGGGTGGTAAGAGGTTAAGTTGATGTAAGCAAGCGCCAAATTTGACATTAAATCTGGGTGTACGTCATTGCAGCTGCACTACCTAAATCAAACCAAGGAACTCGTAGCTACTTGAGTAAAATCTCTCAGCTTTTTGGTTTTTCTCATTCAAAAGCATATTGCCAAATATGCCAAAATGGTTGAATGTGTTTTGAGCAGTAATTTATGTATTTCTGATTAGCTTACGCAGTCTGAAATTCACATGTAAAGCTTCTTTTCATGTCTTCGGCAGTCTGTGCATTCATCCATCTGCACAGAAACGTGGTTTTGGAGTGGTGTAGACCCTGCGTTTGAGGACTGACCCGTAGCTGTGTGTCTGCGGGGCTCAGAGACAGACTGTCTGACTCTGACCCACCCAAAAACAACACGGTCCCCTCCAGATTTCTCCTAATCATCTGCTTCATTCATCACTTACAAAACATTTGCAAAGTTTAAGGCGACACACGGCAGGCGAATAGGAACATTTAAATTGAGTGATATCAACTGGAAGCTTTTAACTCTTAAATATGTGCAAAAACAGGCTAAGAATTACATATTAAAGGGCAAGTAAACAAAGGATTATGCTTCATGTTTGCTCCTGCAGCGTTTAAAAGCAAAATGCATAATGAGACACTTGAGAAGTTCTAACCGCGACCAAAATCACCAAACACTTGAAGAGTCAAAATGGCGGCGGAGCTGAGAGGGACAGACAGTCTGGTGCTGCCCACAGATAAAGATCATGGAGGTCTTCACGTATAATTAGTGCTGACGCTCAGGCGGCGTTTCAGGGTTTGTCAAACTGTGGTTCAAGGGACAAAAAAAATGGGTCTCCGTCTAAAGTGAATGAACCAAAGAAAGGCCCGGGCCTGTGCGTGGTGCATTCACAGCCTGGTTTTATCTGACTTATCGTTTTCAGAGAGTCTGATGCACTGGGTTCTTTCTGCTGTGAACACTGCATCAATGTGAACTCGTAGTCCATTCATTTGGAAGAAGAACGTGTTGTAATTAATAAAGAATAGTATCTAATGCACCCATAAATAATCTATATAAAATTGCAAATTAAGGCAATATGTAAAAGAAAATGCCTTTATCCCTGATACTTTTTTCCATAACCATTTTGTTAATTAATATTATGTAGGTCACTTGTTTCTGCTCTAAATTCTGTCATTTACACAAATCAAATGTTTGTTTATTTACTATTTATTTTCATATATTATTTGACTTAAATACATCAAATGTGAGTCATGTTTAGGTGCTTGTGGTTTGAAATCTCTCATTGCCACAGCAACATTATTGACAGGAGACTAATCGGGGCCAGAACAAAGGATTCATTTGAAGTAACTATTTAAATCAGTCAAATCAATCAATAACAAATCAATCAATAACAACAGAGGACCCAAGCACCCACACCAGGGATATTCAAAACCAGAGAACGAGCCACGCTGAACTGGGGCCTTGTATAGGCCGAACAACGTGCCCCAAGGGGCTTAATCACACACACTGTTTACCAAACATACACTTTACCTTCACAGATGTTGTGCTTAAATCAGGCATTTCAAAGATCAGGAATAAAACTTATTGTAAAGACACAAAAAAGCTGCTTAATTTGCCTTTGGGTTTTTCTGGGAGCATTTATCAAAAACGATCCCACTTTTCCAGGAAAAAATTGAAGTCAAACAGTGAGAAATGCTGTTGCCTATGGGGTCGAAAGTGTTTGGACGTGAGTCTGGTTCACGGTCTGCAGCACGTGAACGCACCGTTGGCCGCGGAGCAGACGGGGGGGGGGGGGGGGGGGGGGGGGGGGGGGGGGGGGCTACAATTAGCCCCCCCCCCCCGTCTACAATTACAGATCAGACACTAAACCATCACAATCGAAATTCAGGATGTCTTTTCAATGAAGTTATTGATGTATTTGCCTCCAAGTAAAATAAGAGGAAACATGTCTCTTTCATGGAAGTCATTGAATTCATAACCAAAAGTACGGAAAGACACACTAGGGGAAAGAAAATTACAGATACATTTCCAGCAACTTTCCGGCAACTTTCAATGGGAACTTTAATTCAGAAATGTTTGGAATATTCACAGATTAAAAAGGGTCAAAATGCATAAAAAACATAATATTTCTGCCTTTTTTTAAATAAACAATTGGTGGACTTTCCATTAATGATGTTTTTGAACCGTGTGCTGACCATGTCGTCAGGTCAAAACATAGCTCAACTTTCCTAAACCTACATTCTGCTTAACCACCAGCTTTACCCAAATCCATAAGGTCACAGCCTATAGGCCTCATTTGAAAGCTGAGACCTACAAAACTCATCTAAATGGATCTTTTTCCACACGCTTCCTCCGTCGCTTTTTTGTTGGGTTTTCAACACATTTTCATCGCTTTTTGCCACTTTTTTTCCAAGAAGCTTTTGTAGATTCGGGTGAAGCCAAACTGGAGCAAATGTGCTTGGTGCAGGTGGGGGTCAACAGCTTAAAATGAGCAAAAACAGATAAGTGCCATTGAAAATACTCACAAATACATCTTTACATAGCAGTGTTTTTCAATTCCAGGTCTGTTTCAGAGCCATGACATTAAAAAGTCACGAGTTCCTAATCAAATGTACACGACTTTAGCTTCACAAGTCTCATCTGTAACGAATACGCAAGATAGATACAAACATGGAAGGAGTCTGTTCCATTTCCTGAAGCTCTATTCATCTCTGCTGTGATAGATATTTCAGTGCGTAACTATCAAATCACACAAGTCCGTCAGCCTACACTTTCCTGACTCTGGTGAACTTATGGCCGGCTCCTTCGCGCTCTGGAAGCCATTATCGCGGCTGATGTTTAAGATTGGACGCCATTAAACCCAAAGTGCGTCACTGAAGTCCACAGTCTGACCCAGCCAGTGATTTTGAACAGTTTAAACACTTCCTACTTCCTCACACAAACCGCAAATTCAAATAGTAAAAAGTTGTGAAAAGCTGCTCCTCTTCGCCCCCATCTGCACCTCAGCGGCAGAATCGTCGACCTCCACAGCCTCTCCACAAGCTTCCTTTTCACCGCCTTCATTTAGGGGGGCCAGATGTCTCTATTTGTCCCGGTAATAACCTTGTTTTTAGAGCCAAAATAACCTCGGGGAGGAATTGCTGAATCAGTTAAGGTTTAAAAACTTCTCAAGTGCCTGTACATGTGTTCTTTACATTGAAATGTCCTGGGACCATCAAACATATAGGGGGTCATTAACACAATAGAGTGCACTAAAGTGGAGTTGATATTTGCGTTTCTAAAAGAAAAGGCAGCAGCACAAGCTCGTGTGTCCTGATAAATATGCAAATTAAGACAATTTTGCTACATGTGCAAACTTTGAGGCGGGGAAAATGCTGTTGTATTTATCTCGACTGTGTGAAGAAACCTGTGCAAGAAACCCAGCACCCCTGGTTGGGAAACAAAAACTCCTTTAAACTCCTTTATTACCGGGACAAATAGAAATAAAAACTCCTTTAAAACTGAAAAATGTCCACTCTTTTCTCCCGGCTGAATGATAAAACTGTTCTTATGGTGACGGCACGCACCAATCAGAATTGAAATGATCGACTGATTGATTAATTGTTTTGGTCTGGGGGATCATATTGGCCCAAACTACAATACCTGGGACAGAGCCTTTGTAAAACTCTGGACACATGAAGCCTAGGCGTTAATTCAACCTGGTTGAATTTCAGCATCACATACCTCCAGCCTATGATCGCTTCCGAGAGGGCCACACCTCCACCTCAGCCATCAGCGTAAGAGCCGCACCTCCATAGCAGCCAATCATCGCCCTCGGTCCCGCTTTCAAGCCCCAGCAATCATGGAACATTCGCTTCCCAGCTGCGCTGCGACCCGCCTCCACCCCATCTCTGCCTCTTCCATCCACGACTTCTCCCTGCTGCGGCTTCACGGGTCTTCCATACCAGCACCAGTGTCCAGGCTCCGGGGGAGCTCCAAGCTGTTCATCCATACTGACTTTCAAACATCGATGTTACCACCGGGGTCTGATCGCCAAAACTAATATACATGTCAATAAATCTTCTCAATCGCTGCTTTGTCTGTTTGAGTCTATCCAGGTTGAAATCAAGTATTTTGGAGAAATCCATGCGGACACGGGACGAAGGCTGCAAAACTTGGACATCTGGTCACCCATGTGCTTAACTACTGTTGCTAACGTATCGAACTTCCTTTTTCATAGATTAAATCAGTGTTTTTTAACCACTGTGCCGTGGCACACTAGTGTGCCGTAAGATATTGTCTGGTGTGCCTTGGAAAATAATCCAATTTCACCTAGTTGTTTTTTTAAAAACAAATTCTGCAAATAATGTACCGTTTTCGAGTGTCTGTGCTGTCTAGAGTAGAGTAACCATGTAATAAATACTCCATATTAGGTCGCTCATTTCTTTGAAACAAGAGAATTAGTGATGCATGGATGCGGCAGGTGGCGGTGACTGTGGCACTGTGGCTAGCGAGACTATACGGTGTTCCTATTCAAGACACTTTGATGTGAACGACTGAATATAGGCTACAGGGTTACATTTTTAAATATCTTCTGCTGGTGGTGTGCCTCGGGATTTTTTCAATGAAAAAAATGTGCCGTGCGCTCAAAAAAGGTTGAAAAACACTGGATTAAATGAGTAAAATGACAGACAGGGGAAATTGGGAAGTATTTCAGATCAGGTTGCGACAACTACCATCGACTTTTACTGTAAAGTCCTGAGATCAACATCACTGACAAACTATGACGTGTGAAAACTTTGGACGTTTTTCTATTTTATTTTTTAACCAAAACAAGCCCGTCCCATAGAGATATTTTGTTACAGTGCTTTCCGGAAATGATTGGTACAAACAGAGGGCAGATCAGTGTTTCTGCCTCAGGATGTGGTCGTCATGTTATGGTCTGTCCTGAGATTTACGAGTCTCCAGTTTTGTCCTGAGTGCAGTTCCCTCTAAACAACAATGTCCTAAAACGCAGTGTGGTGCCTTTAACAGACAGCCGGCCACAGAAAAGGAAACACAACTTCTGGTTCGAAGAATTTCTGAAAATGTCTAATTGGCCATTAAGATTTGGGAGACAAACTCGCTAAATTAGCAGGTTAGGGTGCAGTGCAAGGGGGAAACATTTATTTTTGATTGGGTTCAGGGGCGGACTGGCCATATGTCCATTCTGGAAGAGCACAGAAGGGCCACTGGCTCTCGGGCCCCCCATCTGGCCCCTCAATTTTCTCCTTAAAGTGATAGTCTGGAAGTCTAAATGTTGTACAAATTTTATATAATGTGCAAAAATGACTACATGGTCTTGCATTTTGAAGTAAAGTAAGTAATAATATACAAATTACTTTGTGTAAAGTCCCTTCTTCCCGAATCTCAGCAGCTAATCTAATTTAGTATCCTCTCGCGTTGACCAATGAGACGAGCTTTTCCTGTGGACCAGCCTGTCAGGCCAATCAGGAGGGAGGGGGAGGGGCTTGATTTTGCAAACTAAGAAGGGCTTTCTGGTCCAAAAAGGGAGGAATTTACTTTCAAATTTCACTCTATCTCTCCTCACTCTGCAAACTTACAGACTATCACTTTAATTTACTCTAATTTGGGCCAGAGTCCAGGGCCGTTTTTCAGTCCCAGTCCGCCCCTGATTGGGTTCACTTTGCAGTCCGAATCCTCATGTCCATTTTTGCCAGATATGTAAAATGAATTTCTTTCTACAGTATAGTGAGGACATTAGTGCGTCGTCCCATTGGTGGATGGGTGAGACTATTCCAGTGACAGTAATGAAGTAAAGGTTGTAAAAGTACTTACAGTGAGCTGTTCTTACTTCTGCGAAGAACATTTTATTATTCTATGTGCATGCGCATTTTTGAACCAAATTCTCCTGAAATTCTAATCACGAGGCAGTGTGTAAGTGTTGGTGGGACTGGACCAGAACTAGAGACACTTAAAGGAACGTTTTTCCATGCTGTGATATGTTCTTCCCTGAGCTTAGACGAGTTGATGTGTACCTGTCTGGTCTTTGCGCGTGCCCGTGGAAGAGTGTGGTAGCTTCCAACTTTTGGTCGTTTTGCGTGACTGAGGGCACGCACAAAGACCAGACAGGTACACATCAACTCGTCTAAGCTCAGGCAAGAACATATTTCAGTATGGAAAAATGGTGGCCTGTTCCATTTTTACATACTGAGATATAGTATATAGAAAACCTTTAAAGGTGTTAAAGGTTTTCTATATACTATGCTATACAATACGGAGTGTAAAAAGAAGTATTTTCCTCCCCCTACATGTTCCAGCAATGTCCCAATGTGTAGAATGAGCTCAGACCTGTTCACCACAACTGCCTCTAAAATCCTGCACTGTCACTCAGAAAGTTGTTCAGGTCCGAAGTGCCGTCATGCACAAGCTAAATATAGAAGGTGCAGTTACAAGTAAGACCTGAGTTGGCAGTAGTGAGTATAAAATGGCCTACTTGCATCTAGTCTCTTTAAGAATAGAGTCATAAAAGTCATAATAGATCCAAAAATTAGTAATATAATTATAACATAGGGAAGACTTTGTTTATAGTTGAGTTTATCCACATGAATCCACTCATGTGTGTGAAAACGCCGCAATACATGGGACCGGCCAGTGTGTGGGGCTGTGACGCTACCACAGAACGCCTTTCCACCAAGAACAAGACAGTGGAAAGAACATGCAAACTTTCTGTAATGAAAACAATTACACTGAATATGAAACTGCTCCAAAGAGTTTCAATCTAGAAGAGACGATGAGGTACATTTTGCCAGTGTAGCCATAAACGACGTTTCCAAATCAATGGTTTCGTTCACAGACCCCCCCCCCCAAAATGGCAGCTTCATTTGGATGATACACACGTTCCATTTAGTACTCCTGTGTTTAGGCCTGAGCGTGTCTTCATTCGGCCACAATCAGACTTTTTCCTACAATTCACCTGCAGGTTTAGCTTTTGTATTTAAACGTGATCCCTTTAACGGCGTGGGTGTTTGGCCCCAT
The DNA here is from genome assembly GCF_951799975.1 of Gobius niger. Classification (NCBI taxonomy): domain Eukaryota; kingdom Metazoa; phylum Chordata; class Actinopteri; order Gobiiformes; family Gobiidae; genus Gobius; species Gobius niger. The sequence continues at coordinate 28,206,931 of NC_136862.1, forward strand.
GATGTGAGGGAATGTGAGCCGCGCGTGGTGTGGACCGTGGGCCGGAGCGGATCTGCAGACGGCGCGCGGGAAGTTTGTTGCTTCAGCAAGCGTTTGTTTTCGGAGCCGTGGAGGCCCAGGAAGTGCTCTGTGTTTATTTGGAATAATATGGGATGAAAACAGCTCCGACGCCAGCGACTCAGGTGAGGTCCTCTTCAGCAGAGGGGGCCAAAATATTTATTCACAAAAGAAACGTTGAAAGAAATGTTGTGCAGATTATTAACTAACTAGGTCTTTTAGGGGGGGAAAAGTTATTACTAATACTTGAAATTCTTAAAATAGACCTTTCAATATTAGCCCATACCCCAGTGATAAGGTTGAATCTTGCCTGGACAGTCCTCTGGCTGTGGGGTCAAAAGCGACTGTGTGTGATTGAGGGGGTGGGAGTCTCCGAACACTGCCCCGGGACGTGCTCCAGACCAGGCCCCGACCAGGGTGAGCCCAGGGCTACAGTCCGATCTTATCTCGGGTTCTTCATCTGTAAAGCACTGGCTCCAAGACTCTGGTCTGCGCCGCAATAATCATGTTTACTGTCCCGAAGGAGGGATCCGTTCAGTCCTGCTTTAGACCTGCAGCTTAGATGATGCAGCGGTTTGTTAGCATCACGTTTTGATTCACTCTTTGGAACAGCACATTCTGACTTCGAATGACTGACAGGCTGATAATGAAATGCTCATTCTATAAAGACATTTTGGGAACACTTTATTTTTGACATTATACCAACCAAATGTAGTCCAGTGTAATGTGCTACAGTGTGGATTAGTGTAGGGGACGACAGTGGCACAGATGGTAGAGCGGGTCGTCCCACAAGTGAACACTGTTGTTGTGTCCTTGGGCAAGATACTTCACCCACCTTGCCCATAGTGTCTGACACTGGTGTTTGAATAATGTAATATCCTCACATTGTAGTGCACTGTCCGCCCGCAGTAACTAACCGCACGCCTTTCACATTGACAATACACAGTAATCCACCTGCCGGAGCTGCTGTGGTTAGCACGAGTGCCTCATAGCTCGAAGGTCCCGGGTTCGATTTCCACCTGGACGGGGCCTTTCTGTGTGGAGTTTGCATATTCTACCCCGTGTCTGTTTAGGCTAGTGGTAAAAACATGAGCAATAGATTAGTCCTCCAGCCAGGTGTTTCTGACCACCAGCCTGGCTCCACATCATAGAGGTGGGTCCCCGAGCGCCGACCCATGCTGGCAGCTCACTGCTCCTACAGGTCGCCCAGCAACATTGAGGATGGGTCAAGTGCAGAGAGTTAACTTCTCTACAGAGATTAATAAAGTAAAACTTAACTTAAAGCAGTACTAAGTAACTCTTCCCCCTAGAGGCCATAAGCGCAACTGCAGGTGTCATAGCAAGTTACGATTTTTTAACTTATTAATTGTCTTGGAGAGTAAATACTACGCTGACAGGAAAGGCGAAGGGAGAGAGGGTTACTGTGCATCCAAATTATACAATAGAAATATGTTTTTTCACTCAAACTTGGCTGTAAATACTGTTTAAAGTGACGTTAGCCCGCAGTTAGCTTTGCCCGTTAGCATGTTAGCTTCTTCTTCATGATTACATTAGTGTGTATTGCTTTCTCCGCACCGGGGGCAGTCAAGTTGCCAACATGGTTTTCTGTCCAGAGACACCAGGGGGAGAGGAAAGACCCTCCAATCATCCCATACACACTTGTATTACCCCCACAGGGACTACGAGAAGGATTTATTAAGGTAAACACATTACTTAGTACTGCTTTAGTTTAACTTAACTTATGTCTGAATACCGGCTGCACCAGAAAAGTGGCCACATAGCTCCTTTCCCCTGTTCCTTAACCTTTGAGGCCGACGTTATGAGGTCGACCTTGAGGAGCCTTTTGCAGCTCAGAACAGGAGCTTCAGCTGCTCCTTCTGCGTCAGGACAATCTGAACCTTCCTAACCCAACCAGGAAGCTACGTCACCAACAGCTAATTCAGAAAAACTCCAAAACCTGCACAATGGACTACAATATATATACATCCTGCACTGCAATTCACAATTACCAAACGAACAAATATTATCTGCTGTCTGCACAAATGTGAGAAAGAACTGTTTAACAACTCTTTATAAACTGCGCTGTTTAATGATCATGAGCCACTGCGATATGAAACTACACAGACTGATGATACGCTCTGGTCAAACATTCACCAAATCCTGACCTGTAGTTCAGACAGTAAGCGTCTGTTCTTTCACAGCAGATCTTATGCGAATGAGTCATGTGGCTTAAGTTTCATTCTTGTAAAATGTGAACAAAAGCGCATAATGTTGTTCATAGATTTCCTTTAATAAAACCTTTAAGACACTGCATGACCTTCTTTAAACTTTCATATATTTAGGACAAAGCTCACATTTTTATTGAATGAAAAATGTCATTCATTTCACACTCGTGCAGAGATGGTCCGAGTTCGGAAACCTTCAGGAGGCAGAGCAGTGGCTCATGGGATTGTTCTCAGCTCCTGATGGGCTGATGAGGAGCATCCCCAGGTTCCTCTGCTACACAGATCCTTTCCTAAGTCCCTCCTAACTGCACAGACACATGTCGATGCTCCTTGTCACGGCTGACGATGACGTCCGGCTCAACGATAAGCAGGTTCTTATGATTATTTACCCTTTTTAGATGCAGATACAACACCGGCATTTGGAGAAAGTGATGCTTGACTTTCGGCCTACAAATGGACACAATTGACTATGAAGAAAGTCATCCCTCCTCCAAGGCAAGCAAATTTGCCAACCCCGGTCTTATATTCAAAATACGGATTTATTTAGTGTCACAAATTATGTCAAAATCTTGTTGTGAACCAAATATTGAGTCTTACAGAAAAGAAACAGAAAACTTAAACTTAACTCCCACCTGAACCGAGCACATTTTCTCCAGTTTGGCTTTACCCCAGTCCAAAAGCTTCTGGAAAAAAGGTGTGAAAATAGCAACAAAACTGAGAAGAAAACAATGACGGAAATGTGACAAAAAAGTGATGAAAAATTGATGAAAAAATGACACAAATGTGACAAAAATGACAAAAAAAATGACAAAAATGTGATAAATATTTGACAAAAAAATATAAAAAAATTGACGAAAAAATGACAAAAATGTGACAAAAAAATGACAAAAAATTATGTACGAAAATGACAAAAATGTGATAAACACTTGACACATTTTTTTTTTTTATTTGACGAAAAAATTACAAAAATGTGACAAAAAATGACAAAAAAATGACAAAAATGAGTTGAATACCCAACAAAAAAAGGATGACGTGAGGAAAAAGATCCTCTCGGTTCAGGCGGGAGTTAAGAGGTTAATAAATTGTCTATAATTTGAAAGCTAACGTGCACTTGGAAACAACACTAGAACACGGCTGAAAGTCGCACGCTGTCACACGGCGCTTTTATTTTCATTCCATCACCGCGGAGACCGGCCCCTCTTTACCCCAGCGCAGACGGGGGGACAGGAAGTGGCACCGTCCGGAGGTGGACAGTGAACAAAGGTCCTGAGCGTGGTGTCTGTGCATCTGTGAATGCGCCGGGCCCCATAGCTCCAGAGGAGGAGGAGGAGGAGGTGGTGGAGGAGAGGGGGTCCGAGTGCGCCCTCCGTCCCACACACACTCACCTCCCCCTGGGTTGGCCCCTCCTGCCCCGGTCCCCCCGGTGAAGGTCAGCGTGAGTGAATGGCGCAGTGAATAGGGCCCATCCACCTGCAGCGGGGGCCCCGGAGCGATGGGGGCCCCTCCCAGAGACAAAGGGCCCATTTCCATAAGGCTCTACATACAAGCACCGGCCCGCGTTCCTACACAGGTGGCATAGCTCCGCACAAAACTGTGAATCTGTCCCGATGTCCGCACTAATCCCTCTACAGTGTTTCGCATCGTCACGCCATTTTGTAGTGCACTCACACAACGCCCCTTAAAGGTAGGCAGCGTCTTATGTGTGCGTGTTTGACCTTGTAGTGACCCACTGGCTGCATGACCGGTCAGCATGGCACCTTTACTTTCCAGTGGTCTCGAGGACGCTCCAGGATCAATTGTTTGGAAGGTTTTCACCGCTGACGGACCCCCTCAGAAAACCTACAAAACAATAGATCCTGGAGCGTTGTAGAGACCACTGTGATGGACAGTGAAGGCTCCACGCTGACCGCTTTGCCTGTCCTGCCAAACTGAGATGCCTTTTCAAAGATATGTTGTCTGGGAGCGAGCGTGATCTCAGCGATTTCACGGTGGGCCGAATTGACAGACGGCATCAACGAAGTAGAGAAACGCTGGATATGACGCAGGAACAAACATTACCACTTCCTTCTCTTGGTGCCTTTCGGTCCGTGATTGGCCTGATATTGGTAAAATGATTGGTTGCAAGCAGCTGTGTCCAGACGGTTCTTCTTTTGAACAGAAAGGTCAAGCACAATGGCCACTCGTACAGCCGCTGGGTCACTACAAGGTCAGATACACACAAATATCAACTTTTTTTTTTTGCATAAAAAGTTACATAACGCACCCTTAAAGAGGGGGTATGATGCTTTTTCAGTCACATAGCATCAGTCTATATCACACTACAATGATGACCAAACCTTCTGTTGGTCTGTAAATGCAGTAAATTAGAATAACTGCCTTGTATAAAATTGCTCTCTAAAAATGGGTGTAGCGAATGTCTTGAAATAGGCCTCTGTCTCTTTAAGAACCTCAGACCCTTTCCGACACGCCCCCTCCACACGCTGTCTGTGGCATCAGTGGGGAGGGGGTTCTGCTGAGGAGCAGTGGTTGGTTACTCGGCTGGTGACGAAAGCTCGGAGGCGTCTCCAGGAGGTGGGGGCGTTCCTAGGAGGACTCAGGCAAAGCTTTCCCTAAAATGGCCGCCATCAGAGTTTTTACAGATTACTCAAAAATACGTGAATGTGCCAAGGCAACACTTCAGGCATGTTTTTAATGAGGGAGTGACATAATAACATGATGTAAAGCTTGAAAAAGTTGATTTTGCATAATACCCCCTCTTTAAGCAAACGCTCTACTTTTACTTGTAATGGAGAAATAACTGACCACCACTCTCTGTGACCCCATGAGCACCCCCTTTCCTCTAGCATAAAACAGGTGTGGCGATTCCGCGGAGGCCATTTTAGTGCATTATGGTCATTTGCTTTGGGCTGTAGTGAACAGGACTGTGGCTCTCTCAAACAGAGGGACCCTTCAGGTCGGCCCCATGTGCACCGCGACATTTCGACCTTTTGACCTCTGACCCCGAGACACCCCCCCCCCAACAGAGTCCCAGAAGAGCCCACCTGGACCGGGCCGGATCCTGGGCTGAGTGAAGGATAAACCAAACAACCATCTCCAGGCCACGTCTGTGTGGAGGTTCATCAACAGTAAAATGAAGGTTCAGCCTTGGGTTTAGACTTACACAATAGACACTAAAATGATTAATGCAAAAATAAATAAATGCTCTAACTGCTGTTTTAGCTCAAAATGATTCACCTTCAACTTGATCTTTTTTTTGGGTTATCCCCTTCATGTTGTCCTATTCACTCCAAGACAGTGTCATTTGTTAGAGCTGCGTTATACAAAATGCACACCACCACCCAGCGCCCGGGACTTCTCTTCAGATATCGATATGGACGGGATATCCCGGCTGGAGGATCAACCTATTGCACATGTTTGTAGTGGAAGGGGAAACCTGCGCAGAAACAGGGAAAATCGGACACTGACACAATCAATAAGTGATGACTATAAATAAATGCTAAAATAACTTTACACCCAGATATTATATAACCTGTTCTAATTTTTATCCAATTTTTATTCATTATTATTCCCCTATTGTTGTAACTCTGCCCCCTAAGATTTTTGCTTACTTATTGTACATAAGATGCCTCGTGTTCTTCTATTTAATTGGTGGCACATTTTCCTGTCTGTTTTTGCACACTCTGAGTGATCTTCTTGAACGCCGACTGTAACGAGATCAATATAAGATTATCTTATCTTATCTCATAAACAAATGCTCATTTCGTGCACTAACGAAGCTCGACACCATTTTGGAATGAATAAGATATTTTTGCTTCCACAGTTGGACATTCCAACTATTGCTGTGAAAATGTATATTTTTGTTTTAGCCAAATTCTAATTGAAGGTAATTGTCAAATAAGGGACAGAAAAGCCCACCATGCAACTGGATCAGATTCAGCCAATTCAGGTAAAATCCTCTTTTTTTCTTATACCTAAACCACTGCTACAGAGTATTACTGTATATTTGTTACATTAGGCCTCTCATTATCCCCCCCTTAAGGCTCTGCAGGAAAAAAAAAGAAAGAAAAATAGACAATTAGAAAACGTTGCTTTATGACTGACATGAATATGAGGGAGAAATGTATTGTTTCCTTGGGCAAGACACTTCACCCCCCTCGCCTCCAGTGCCTGATGTATGAGCAAAACACTCATGCAGCCACTGGGTCAATGAAAAGTCCAAAAAATAATGGTTTCACCTACAGTGTCTCCCCCTTAAGGGTTTTTGTGATGGACACAGGACAGTTCCCCGTCGGGTGCGTCCCATTCCTGCCTGGAGCGGCCGGATCATGTGACCAGATCCAGAGGAGGTCAGAGGTCGGCTGTGATAAGACCTTTCCCCGAAAAACTGCATTGTTAAAATATTTGAACAAAACTGATGTGCAGCCTGGAGACGAACCAGGACTAGACCAGGTCTAAACCAGGGCTAAACCAGGTCTAAACCAGGGCTAAACCAGGTCTAAACCAGGACTAAACCAGGACCAAACAAGGGCCAAACCAGGACCAAACCAGGTCTAAACCAGGACCAAACAAGGGCCAAACCAGGTCTAAACCAGGACTAAACCAGGACGAAACAAGGTCTAAACCAGGACTAAACCAGGACTAAACCAGGACCAAACCAGGTCTAAACCAGGACTAAACCAGGACTAAACCAGGACCAAACCAGGTCTAAACCAGGACCAAACCAGGTCTAAACAAGGACCAAACAAGGGCCAAACCAGGACCAAACCAGGTCTAAACAAGGACCAAACAAGGGCCAAACCAGGACCAAACCAGGACTAAACCAGGACTAAACCAGGACCAAACAAGGATAGAACCAGGACTTATTTAACCAAGTGTTGGGATTAACTCATACCTTGTTGTGTGTTAGTGTAGTTAAATTATTGTATGGATTTATTTATATTATTTTATCTAAGGCAGTGTTTTTCAACCTTTGTTGAGCCGAGGCACATTTTTTCATTGAAAAAATCTTGAGGCACACCACCAGCAGAAAATGTTCTCATCAAAGTGTCTTGGCTAGGAACGCTGTATAGTCTCACTAACTACATGATATGGAAGAGTATAATATTACTCTGCCGATCACTAGACAGCATAGACACTCAAAAGCAGTACATTATTTGTGGATAATAATGCATTTGTTTAAAAAAAAAAACATCTATAGGTTAAATTGGATAATTTCCCAAGGCACACCAGACAATATCTCATGGCACACTAGTGTGCCACGGCACAGTGGTTGTAAAACACTGATCTAAGATAATGTAATGATTTTCTTTGCGGCGCGGTGGCACAGTGGTTAGTGTTTGTGCCTGACAGCAAGAAGGTCCCAGGCTCAATATCCGGGGCCGGACAGGCGCTACGTTTACATGTGAACTCTAGTCCGACTAGGCTAAAGATTCGACTCTGATCCGTTTTTCAACAAGACCTGTCAAACCAGTCTCATTTTTGTTTCGCTTCTCATTTTCTCAGTTGATGACTAAATGATGTGCACCATTTCCGTTTGACCCTTGTTTGTGTTTGTTATCATTAGCAAACAGCTAGCCCAGTTAGCCCCGATTAGCCCCGATTAGCCCGAAGTGCATCCAGTCCCTTAGTACCGGGCACTAAGGAGGTATTATGAAAGCTTTCAAGACAGAAGTTTTTTAAGTTAGAGGCCCTATAAACCGAACGCTTATAAAAATGTTCAGTTTCTTGTTTTTTCACAAACCACTGCATATTCAAAAAACTAGTTTAATTTCACTACTAGTAAAAATGAAATAAGTACAAACAAGCAGTGTTTCGTTTTAACCCTTTCCCTTCCTTAGCTGTTTAGCAGAGTGTCTCCTGTACTCAGCTCCTAATGGCAGGTTTTAACGCCGCGGCTAAAATGGCCTCATAAACCAGCCCCCCCTTGGACTCGGCCCGGTCTGTCTGCTGCTGCTACCGTTACTCAGCCTTTTACGGTCCGCGGGGGGGAGGGACAGCGCCTCATTTGGCTAACGCTGCGCCCGTAAACGCCCCAGAATTACGGTAACGTTGCTTTTTACGGCGGGCAGCGTTGACTTTGGCCTTTGTCTGCGGAAACACAAGTGCGGGCCGTAAATCTCAGTCAACGGGATGTTTTTTAGAGCCGGGGAGGTCAGGGTTGTGGTCGAGGAATGTGCAACAGGGTAACGCCGCCGCTTCCTACTAGACAGAAACAAAAACAGTAGATCGGCAAATAATAAGACTGAACATGTATATGGGGCACATATATTTGTATTTATTTTTATTTTTTTTGCTTTTAGTGTTTGAGATACGACACCAGTCTGGTAACGAAAAAAAAGTCTAGGTGCTGCCGGTACTGAATTATATCTTTAAATCAGGGGTTTCCAAACTTTTTTCACCGAGGGCCACATAGAAAAATATACAAACAACTGGGCCGCACTGAGTCAGACACATAACTTCACCTCTATTGTATTAAAGTTAGCACATTTTTTATTGAATATGCGCAAAGTTAAAAATAACAGCCTTCATCACAGCTTTATATTAATGGATTTTCATTTTTGTTTTATATATATTGAATTAAAGGGACTATACGGTGTTTAAAAATGTTCTCCCTCTACATGTTCCAGCCATGTCCTAATGTGTAGAATGAGCTCAGACCTGTTCATCACAACTGCCTCTGAAATCCTGCACTGTCACTCAAAAAGTTGTTACTTCGGGTCTGAGGAGCGTCATGCACGAGCTTAATATAGAAACTGCTGTTACGTGTAAGACCTGAGGTGGCAGTAGTGAGTATTCAAATGACCAACTTGCATCTTGCAAATATATATACAGTATATGTATAAATTATATTTTTAGAAATGGCAGCAGGCCAATAGGTGACGTTCACGATATAGAATGTGATGATGTCATAATGTCAGGTGGAGGGCGGGGCCAATACAACTCTATGGGAGAAATGCAGTTTTTGGAAGAAATCTCCAAAACAAAAATTGACAAATGTTTTTCCTCTTCAGTATTTGATCGTGATTGGATTCTCAAACCTGTGATATTATTTTTATGTCTGAAAGTCCTTTCTATTGGACAACATCACGGTCATGTTTTCACATATTGTCACCACTTTTTCACGTTTTTCTGAGAAAATAATTGTACATTAGTTCATATGTGCCGACAGAGGAGACGATGAACTTTGTTTCATGTGGATTCCTCCAGTAATGACTGAGATATGAGCCAAAAAACAAAGACATAAAAGTATGCATTTTGTCAGTTACCACAGTTACCATAGTTACTGTCAGTTGCTCCACCTCAATTTTAAACTATGGCTTTTTAGAAGGTTGTGATGTCACGTGAACGCTACTTATTAAAAGTGGGCCAGGGCCGCAGTTGGCCCGCGGGCCATAGTTTGGACATAACTGTTTTAGATCAAAGTTTTGATGCTTGGTCCAGAGACAAACAATTTTAGCCAATTTCTTCCCCCTTTTTATCCCTATTTATTGCTCAATGTTTGCCCCATTTTCCCAATTTTACCAACTTTTTCTTATTTTTGCCACAATTTCTTCTCATTTTTCGCCTTTGTTTTGCAGATTTTTTATTACTAATATTTTCCCTATATTTCCCCTCATTTTCCTCTGTTTTTCCCCACAGCACCTTGTTGTGAGACGCTAACAAAACAACAGCGAGCAAACAGAGCTGGTTCTCTCCTCTCCCTCTCAGATGTGATTGACTGCTTTATTTATTGACCTCCCGGCTGCAGACTGAGGTGGCCCTGTGAGTAACAACAGGCCCGGCACATGGAAGAGCTTTCTCATGATTACGCGCCACAAAAACAAAGATGACAAAATGAGAAGCTGGAACAGGCTCCGCTCTGTCATTTTGCTGCGGGGGCGCGAGGCCGCTTCGTTTTTGTTTGGAGAACTTTTACTTTGAGATGGCGACCGCAGAAAGTATCCACAGATGAGCTTCCAAGTTCACATGAAAAATGAAGCCGAAGTGGAGGCGCAGAAATGGCATCTGTCGCTGTGGGGGAATAATGTGTCCTTTGCATTTTAACTCGTTTCAGTTTTTGAACTCATTACAACTAGCAACTGGATCACACTGGATCTAGTACAAGGAGAGCCCAGGATCGAGGTGCTCAGTGTGGATGTGCGGATGTGTGAATGTGCACGGTCTAAAACAAATTGGGCGACTCACAGGCTAATTCTCAGTGGTCAGAGAGAAATAACCGTCAGGTGCAGGTTTCAGCTAGTTTGAAATCAGCGGTTCCCAAACTGTGGGTCAGGGACCAGCAGTGAGAGAATGGGACCATTTGCCATTTACCATTTTAAAAAGTTGGGAAATAGACGAGTGTAGTCCTAGATCCCATTCTCAGTGGCTTAGTGCAGCGTTAATTTCGTCGACTAAAATATTTAGTCTTAATTTTAGTCAAAGTGTTATTTATGGTAAATTGGACTAAAGCTAAATTAAAAGTTTTTCATGAGACTAAAACTATGAGTAAAATGTCCAGATATTTTAGTCGACTAAAATAAGACTAAATAAAAATGAAAAGGAGAGACTAAAATCATCCAGACTTCTATTGAGCGTCTGAAAGAGCCTCAGATCATGTAAATTCTCTGCCAAAGGATCAGCTCTGAGCTTTGTTCATGTGGAGCAGCTCCATGAAGCAGAGGAACAAGATTAAATATGATTATAGTGAATATTATCAATGCAAAGTCGACTAAATTAGTCTTAAATTTAGTCGACTCTATTTACATGCAATTTTAGTCGACTAAAACTAGACTCAAATTGAAGATATTTTTTTTTGACTAAAACTAGACTAAAATCTAATTACATTTTCGTCAAAAGACTAAGACTAAAACTAAATTAAAATATGTTGTCAAATTTGACACCGACTTAGTGGTTAGTGGTTCTCACACAGAGGGGCAGGGCCTGAATTGAGGTCATTATGTTCTGTCCTGCACAACTGCGCAGGGGAACTGTTTGAATAACCATGGGCTACTGTAGGGCCCCCGTGTGGATTTTTGCTTAGGGCCCCAGCACCGGCTCTGCCTGCCCCGAAAACTATCAGGCTGTGAAACCCAAAGACAACAACACAATGTAAACATAGCATTTTGTTAGCTACTTCTAATGGACTATGGCCGCTGTTTTAACTTCAGACATCCACTAAACTGTTGACAAGGCTGTTCAGCGACAACTGAAAATCAGCCAAGAGTCAACAACCACAAACAGGGCGGTCCTGGCCTCACAGCAAGAAGGTCCCAAACAATCAATCATCGTTTTTCCATACTGAGATGTGTTCTTACCTGAGCTTAGACGAGTTGATGCAAAGAGCTTGGTTGCTTTTAACTTCACCCCCGTTTGGAGCTATAGGAATATACTGGGAGAGGCCAAATGCTAACAACATCTTTGGTCGTTTTGAGTGACTGAGGGCACGTACAAAGACCAGACAGGGACACATCAACTCGTCTAATCTCAGGTAAGCACATCTCGGTATCTAAAAACGGTGGCCTGTTCCTTTAAGCTTGTGATGGTCATTTGCTGTGCCTTTAATAATGTTTTCCTATTGAAGTGTTGTGGTTTGGAGGTGGAATGAGGACCCAGATGCAATCAGCCAACCAAAGTACTGAAAATAAATTTAATGGACGATTCCAAGGACAAAATGCAAAAACCAAAAACACAAAACTGAACCAGGACACAGACACATGAACGACGATGATCCAACAAAGACAAGGGAAAACAGAGGCTGTGTCTGAAACCATTAAATTGTAGCCTCTAAGCTCTAACACTAGCAACTAACTCCTTAACCTTTCATGGGGTCGACTGTTAGACCTCTATGCAGTTAGTGAACTAGACCTTCAGCTGCATTTGCACAATCCGTCCATCCTTAAACAGGGGAAAGGGAAGTGACATCACCAACAGCTGTTTTTCTTCTTCTTTAAAGTTATTGGTGGAGTGCAGGCCAAACAAACGTGCATGTCGCCCCCTACTGTACAGTGTCCAACAACAACATAGTGTCCAAACAAAGACATTTAAGGAGAAAAATAAATCCAAATGATCCATACATTTCCCTTTAGTGTTATTTTATCTGAACAGCTGTTTCTTAAAGCTACATTATGCAAATGATCCATGTGGCTTAAGTTTCTACTAAATGAAAACAAAAGCATTTAATCCGTTTCCTGAGTTTACTCTTTAACACTGACATGTGACTGAGCTGTGGAGACAACATGGATTTATCACTTTTATAAAGTTTGGCTTGTGCAGAATCTTAATTTTTAATTATTATTATTTTTATTATTAAATGTGCTCCTGTCAATCAACAGTGGTTGCGCATCAATCACTCGAGGGTGGGGCCGAGGGGGGATTTGGCGCAGTGGCTTGTGGGATGGCACATAGCTCCTAATCACTGGTTAGTTAGCACCAGAGGTCCCTATGCTAAAGTGGCCATGATAGTTAGCATCGAGGCTCCTTTTCCTAACTCCTTCCTAACTGACAGACCAATTCGGAAGCAACTTGCCATGGCGGACGCTGACGCACATCCGGTTTGGCGTAAGAGCTCTTAGCAATCAGCCAGAGGGGTCTAAATACTCAAGGAGCGGGGAACAGGTGAAGCACATTAGGGCGGGGCAGGTGATCAACAAAGGGGAAGCAAAGCAAAATCACAAGGACAGAACAGACAAGTCAAAATAAAACACTAATGACTACTACTGGATATGTTAGCTACTGGATGTGTTCATTGATATGCCCTGTCTTCTTCAAATACTATACAATATGAATTTCCTCCACCACTAAAAACATGTACAATAGTCAGAATAAGAACCAAGAGAGTTTTAGGGCTGTAATCCGATTTGTGGTGTGTTTACATGCACGATTCTCTTATGTGTTCATTAAAATGGACTGTCCCGACCAAATATAGCAATACATAATAAAAAATAGTCAGTGATTCTTTCCCCCTCCCCAAGACAAACATTGTCATCACCACATCACGGCATCTTTGTCCCTGTGATTTGAGCGTCCCCTCGCCCCATTCTACAGAGGGGCATTGTTGTGCAAATGGCTCAGAGCAGAGGACAAGCTCGGGTCCGTAAAATCATCCCCGCTCTGGGCCGCCCCCGCCACAAAGGGGTGAGACCACCGCCCCCCCCCCCCCCCCCCCCCCTCCCCCCGGTAAAACTGTCAAAACGTCTGAAAAAAAAAGTGACCGCCGCGACGAATGGGCCGGACTCGAGCTGTCAAATTCACATAGAGACATTATGACGCGGCGGCGGGGGACGGGACACGCCGCGCCCTGGGCGACACGGGACAGTTGGGTCTTTGAATGGGGGGGCGTTTATAACAATAATGATAATGCAGGGACGTGGTCATGGAAAATGACAAGGGACAGTGTGAAGTGGAGCTTTTCTTTCAGTACTGTATGTTTTTATTCACTCAAGATGAGGAATGAGGAGGTACATGTCTTTTTTAGGGTCTGATTTCAAGTTTTCAAGTGTGTGATGGATTATTGCACCATTCTATGTTTTGTTTTGTCAGATTACAACAACTCTCAAACATAAACTAGAACTTTATGCTCAAAAAGCGCTATTTACAGTAAAAAAAAACGTTCAAACTAACATTATTCAAGTAAATATTTTGGCTACCCACCTCAGCAGATTACTGTGAGTGTACTATGAGTGTACTATGAGTGTACTATGAGTGTACTATGAGTGTACTATGAGTGTACTATGAGTGTACTATGAGTGTACTATTGCTACTCTGACTTCCCTTAGTGGTCCGAGTAGCAGAGGAAGGGAATATAGTTGTCACTGCATCAAACAGATTCGTTTGTGGATGCAAATCAACTTTCTCAAACATAACCGAGATAATTGTTTTTGGCCCACAGTCACAAAGAGAGAGTGTTATCAGTCACCTTGAGTCTCTCTCTCTCTAAAACCAAAATATCTGGTTCAATATCTAGGAGGAAACAGCCACATCAAAGCAATAACATCAGCAGCTTTTTACCATCTGAAAAACATGGCTAAGATCAAAGGAATAGTAACGGCTGCTCACTGTCAGACAGCTGCAGTACATCCAGAACGCTGCACACACTACACTACATATTAGTCCAGTGCTCCGGTCTCTGCACTGGCTTCCTGTCACTCAAGAGAATATTATTATTATAAATAGAAAATATTGTGTACAAGTCTTTTCATGGTTTAGCACCAAAGTACATTTCTGACATGTTTGAGCCATATGAACCATCGAAGGCCCTGAGAACTTCAGGAAGGGGTCTCCTGGTGGTTCCCAAAGTCAGGATTAAAATCTGGAACCGTCTTCATGAGGAGGATGTGAGACTAAACTCTGACAATGTTCAAATCCAGGCTGAAAACTGTTCTCTTTATTCGTGCATATGACAACTGAAAGTGTTTTATCTGCACTCTTGCTTTTTACTGTAATAGGTAGCGTTCATGTGACATCACAACATTCTAAAGAGCCAATTGCTGATGTCATCGGACCCAGTGGGGGGCAGGGGCCAGTTTTTCCTATTAACAGCATTACACGTTCACAAGTCGTAACTAAAAAGAAAATATACGAATTTTAAAAAATATCATTAATATCTGTCACTGGGTCCATGATCTCTCTGTACAAGACCAAAACTTTCCTCTAAAACAAAAGAATTGTTCCTCTATATAATAGTATAGGCCTTTAGAACGCTGTGATGTCACCTGAAACCCAGCAATAGTTTAGAACTGAGGTGGGGGCAACTGACGGTAACTATGGTAACTGTGGTAGATGACAAAATGCATATTTTTATGTCTTTGTGTTTTGGCTCATATCTCAGTCATTACTGGAGGAATCCACGTGAAACAAAAACTGTCATTAGTTCAAAGTTCTAATGTCCAATTATTTTCTCTGAAGAACGTGAAAAAGTGGTGACAATATGCAAAAACATGAGTGTGATGTTGTCCAATAGAAAGGACTTTCAGACATAAAAATAATATCACAGGTTTGAGAATCCAACCATTTCTTACAAAAACTGTATTTATCCCATAAATGCATAAGTGCACCGTTTCAGATGATCAGAGGAGACAGAGGGTAGCTACAGTTTCTCCATCCTCCAAAGTCATGCGGGTGGAGTGGCTGAAGGACAACGAGATCATCGACCCGGCCGAGGACAGGAACTTCTACATCACCGTGGACCACAACCTGATCATCAAGCAGGCGCGTCTGTCCCACATGGCCAACTACACCTGTGTGGCCAAGAACATCGTGGCCAAGCGCAAGAGCTCCACCGCCGTGGTCATCGTCTACGGATTTCCCATCAACCAGTGCTCCTCCTGTGACCAAAACAGTGACGATGGCGGCCGCGACACAACCATCTTTCACCAAAGAAAAAAAAGAGTGGAAAAAGACTGGTGCGCACTGAATGGGTGCTGCTGTCGGATGCTCTCTCATCGAATGCAATTTCTCCATCTGTGAGATCAATAAAGTATCATCTTATCTTATCTTATAGTTGATTGGCCCCGCCCTCTACCTGACATTATGACATCATCACATTCTAAATCGTGAACGCCGCCTAGTAAGACATTTTAATCTTGATGTTTTATTAATTGATTCAATCTTGTAAGTTTATGCAACAGTGAAGCACTTTGAATTGCCTTGTGTATGAATTGTGCTCTACAATAAACTCTCCTTGCCTCTCGCGTAACATCATGACTTCTCCAGGCGTGAGCGACGGAGTACCTCGCTGGAGGATTAGCCTGTGGAGCAGCTGTTGATTACCGACTGTATCACTATTCGATACATCTGAAAGCACTCATTCAAATGCGAGCCCGACTTTTCTGCGCAGTGAAAAGGATTAAGAAAGACAATTGCCGTTTGACGTGATCCTGCCATGGACCGGGTCTTACAGCTGGTGTGTTCTAACGGGATAATCCCGGTCCCAGTTCTAATCCCGGCTCTGAGTGGGGTCCGTCCTGTAACGAAGTCCTGGCTTGGACAAAGATAGGGGGACAGTGCGGCATTCCTCAGGCCAATGTGAGAAAGGCAAACAGGATCATCCCAGTGCTAATCCCAGCCGCAGATTAACACTTCCACCGGGTCGGCGCTCAAGGGGTTAACATCAGGCTCCAAAGATAGATAAAAGACTGCACAATATATCACAAACATATATAGATAATGCAATATCAGCATCATGCGATCATTTCATTGCTTTACACAGTGGGAGGAAAAGTGACTATACACCGTTTGGAATTCCTCACATTTCTGCCTAAATTGGTCATAAAATGTGGTTTGATCTTTACTAAAATCACAAGAATGAATAAACAGCGTCTGCTTGAACAAACACCACCCAAACAATTACATGTTGTCATATTCTTATTGGCCATAACATGTAAAACATTCACAGGACAGGGAGGAAAAAGTAAGTGAACCCTTGGATTCAATAGCTGGTTAACCCTTGTTTGGCAGAAATAACTTCATCCAGACGTTTCCTGCAGTTGTAGGATGAATCTCGGACCATTCTTCGGAACAAAACCACCGCAGTTCATTGAGATTCCTGGGATGTCTGGTGTGAGTAGTTTTCTTGAGGTCATGCCACAGCATCTCAATCGGGTTTAGGCCAGGACTTTGACTGGGCCATTCCAGAACGCGTATTTATTCTTCTGAAACTATTCTGAAGTTGATTTGCTTTTGTGCTTTGGGTCATTGTCTTGCTGCAGCACCATTTAGAGCTTCAACTGTTGGACAGATGGCCTCAAGCTTTTCTGCTGCTAAATTTCTTGATACACTTCATTCATTTTTCCATTGATGATGGCATACTTTTCCTCTCACTGTATCTATGTTTTGTGGTTGTGTTTATTGATTATGTCGACCTTCTTGTTTTGTTGTGTAACAGCAGGGGCGGACTGGGACTGAAAAACAGCCCTGGACTCTGGTCAGCCTGGCCCAAATAAGCGTAGATGCGACACTTCCACAAATACATATGTTAACCCCTTACCCCCTGCCTTAACCGAGAGCATTTTCTCCAGTTTGGCTTTACCCAAATCAAAAGGCTTCTTGACTGGAGAGCAACTCTGTAACGCCTCATTTGAAAGCTAAAATCTAGAAAAATGACTGTAACTTTTTGTCACGTTGTCGCTGCATTTTTGTCATGTTTTTGTTGCTTTTTCATTACTTTTTTTGTGGCTTTTTGGCGCATTTTTGTCACTTTTTTGTCACTTTTTCGTTGTGTTTTTCGTCTCTTGTTTTTCGAGAGGTTTTTTCATGTTACTGTTGTTTTTTCATCGCTTTTTTCATTGCTTTGTCGTCACGTTTTCGTCACATTTTGTTGTGCTTTTGTCACTTTTTTGTCACTTTTTTGTTGCTTTTCCAGCACATTTTTTTGTTTTTTGATGCTTTTCTTTGAAGCTTTTAAATTCGGGTAAAGCTCGGTCACGCCCGGGGGCGAGGGTAAGGTAAAGTGAGTGGCCGGACCGGTGGCCCTAGAGCCAGTGGCCCTTCTATGCTCTTCCAGAATGGACACATGGCTAGTCCGCCCCTGTGTAACAGTGAAGCCCTCTGGATCGCCTCGGAATCGTGCTCTATAAACTCTCCTCGCCTGCTTGTGTCGGCTGCTATTGTGAATCCCAATTGGATCAGTGTGGACTGTCATTGTGTCCTTGGGATACTTAACCCACCTTGCCTCTGTATGAATGTGGAGTATGAGTGAGAGGTGGTCAGACGGATTGTCCTGCTTCCGTCAGTCTGCCCAGGGAAGCCGTGGCTCTGCACAAGTGTAGATATTAAGGCGAGACACTGCAGGTGAATAGGGAAAAAAATGTATATTTCCAGATATCAATTTGAAACTTTTGCTGTCGATCACTGGCATAAATGTGAGAAAAAAATACATTGCAAGTTTTCTGTCATTTTATCTTTTCATATAAGAACAAGGTGTTTTATGCCTAAAAATGCCCCAAATTTCCCATCTTTTCAGCGACAAAATCTGAATAATGGATAGAGCTTCATTCAAATTTATGGTTTCATTTTATTGATGGAGTTACCAAGACTTTCTGGATTTCTTGTTTAGTTTTAAAATAAGTGGAAATAAGTGGAAACATTTGTAAAAATGTAATTTTCGCCTTATTTTTTTGACATTCAAAACTCAATAAATGGGGCTTAGGGATTAGATAATAAAAAATCCCTCTGAAAAAATCTTCCAAATATTGTTCAGTCCAAGGCTGGAAAATGTGAAGTCTTTAGGTCCGACTGACGTGGACATAGTGTCGCCACAATGACAGAAAAATGTGTTTTGAGAAAAAGGCCCTTGAAATTGTGTTCTCCCATATAAGTCTATGGGGGAACATTGAATCAGCGCAATATTTAAACATGTTATTGTGAAGATTTGGTATATTTTCTGTTTCCGGGTGAAAGCTTATATGTTCAGAGACCAATTTGGCCCAAAACCTGAAAACTGAAAAAATTGAGTTTTGCCTGTAGTGTCTCCCCTTAAATGAACAATAGCTCTCTTTACATATAGATACAGCATGTCATTTTGAACGGATCCCGGAGTTTGGGCTCCCGTTCGACTTGTAAATCCCATCCCTGAAGTGAGAAATGCCTGCATCAAGCAACAGAGCATCTATCGTAGCAACAATGACTTAATTAGGGAACATCTGATGAAATCTCACTGGACAAACATCTTTTGGAGAAATGACCAAATTCCTGAAATACTTGTCAGAAAATTAGCATGTTTTTAATTAAGCTGTTTTTTTTTTTTTTTGACGCCTTTATCTGGCTCCTATTGAGATGTTGCCCTCGCTGCCTGTCACAACATCTCACTCCCGCGTCCTGACCTGAAGTGGGGGCCCCGAACGCGCCGCCCCTCTGCTTCACAAAAAAGTATAAGGTCTAGTCTTAAACCCCTCATAGACTAACATCCCATTGTGCAGCAAATCCAGTCCACCTAAAAAAAAAAGAAGAAGAAGAAGAAGAAAAAAAGAATCCCTCCTTTAGCTCCCCAACAATGTGACCCCATAAGACCTGCTCAAACAAAGCGGGGGAAAATAGCAGTATCCAGGCTTGGCCCCGGCCCCTCCCCTGGCCTGATCCTCCCAGTGAGAACCTCTTCATCAGGGGCCGCACAATAGGGGCCCGCCGAATCCGCGCTGAGGGCCTGGAGCTGATCTAATAAGAGGACTGGACTTGGGAGGACCAGGAGGAGAGTAGGGGGGTGGAGGTGGGGATTAGGGTGAGGATCAAGCCCAGGAGAGGAGCTTGGAGAGAGATGGGGGGGGGTGGAGAGCTGGACGCCAGGGGCAGGGATGGAGAAGAAACGGGAGAAGTGATAAGAGGAGGAGAAAATTCAAAGCATTTCGGGGGATGAGATAAAATAGTCGACACCAGGGCTTGAAAGTTCCATGCAAAGGTATTCCCTATAGTTTGAGTTTCAGTGTCTTTATGACTTTTAACCTGGCTTTAACGTGACTTCAATATAATCAACAGGTTGACAGCAGACAGAACCATGTGGATCCTTCATACTTCTTCTGAAACCACCCTGGACCAGCATCAGGTCAACTTTTTAAAAAAAAGGCGTGCAAAACTGTTGACAACGGAGATTCAGGCATTGCCCCCGTTTGTGAGTTGTCTTCTGTGTGGAGTGGAAAAATCAGTTTCTCTTCTGTTTTTACAATTTACATCTCTCAGATTTACCTTCTATAACTCTCATGTTTTCTTCTTCAAACAGCAGTTCCGTTTTCACACCAGTTTAGCTCTCTTTGCATTCTCCCCGGGATTAATCCGGGACTGAGCCTGATCCCAGAGGCCGAGCAGCAGGTGTGAATGCAAGAAAAAGGACTAAACCAGGCCAACAGAATGCACAGGGACCATCCACCATAAGACCAAATGTAAACAGCTGTACAAAACACAGCTTTCTTAGACTGATCGACAGACGGGGCAGTGGGGCTGTCAGTTAGCCTAGTTCACACTCCTGAGCCCACCGCTCAAAAGGGATTTAGAATAGGTTGCGTTCACGTTCTTGAATGTGATGTCATGATCTCAGATATGGCAAAGAAGCAGTTGTTAAAAGAAATCTCCATAAAGAAAGCTGATGAGTGTTGAACCTGATCATTAAATAGAAATGATTGGATCTACAAACATGCCATATTAGTCTAGTTATTATGTTTTATGTTTTTTTTAAGTCAACCTCCCCATGTGAATCCGTGTTCTTTTTGGAGTGGAAAGTCATGTGATTTCTTTTTTTCAGATTTTATTAAGGATGTTCAGGGGTTGCACAGCGCAGAGGAAGTTTTACTATGCTAAAGTATATGAATGGATGTGGTTATTTTAACTTATATGAAACTTTTACAAATTCTTCATTAACCCAATCAACACAATTTACTCCGTTTATAGCATCTATATGTATTCTAATGGTTTTCATTATGTTTCAGGGACTGGACAGTTTCAGCGCCTGTTCAGATCAGTTTGATATGACCTGGACACATGGACTGCTGAGGAACTGCAACTTTATTTAACTTATAAAACAGTCAGGTTGACCAAAGTGCTTCAAGGTAAAGACGATAAACTCAGTACACTTCAAACTTTGTCTTTACATTTTGGAGATCAGCCTTCCTGCCTTGTTCCCGTCCCACGATGATCGCTACGAACATAGAGGATGTTCTCATGATGGGCTTCATCTCTTGTCAGCTTGCAAATAGATGCAATAATATAATAATAATTAAGTATTTCTAAAATAAAATGGTTCATTTTTTGCAAATAAAAGTTGCATTTGAGTAAAAATGAGCATATGTATTCATATTCTTTAACATTGTAAAACTCCCTCTGCACTGGGCGACCCCTAAACATCTTTCAAAAAATCTGAAAAGAAAAAAAAGAATCAAATGACTTTCCACCCCAAAAGGAACACGGATCCACATGGGGAGGTTGACTTAAAAAAAAAATCTTTAATTTCCCCTGGAGAATAAAGTTAACATACAAGTTATATCACCTCAAAGGTTGGTGGGACAGATGCCTGGTCAAAAGTAAATAATTAACAAAAGTTTCATTATTCATTTAAAAAGACTT
This sequence comes from Gobius niger, assembly GCF_951799975.1. Classification (NCBI taxonomy): domain Eukaryota; kingdom Metazoa; phylum Chordata; class Actinopteri; order Gobiiformes; family Gobiidae; genus Gobius; species Gobius niger. The sequence goes on from NC_136862.1 coordinate 28,228,236, forward strand.
CCGCATTGTTTACTTGTAGAGCAAACCAACCGAGTCCATTCAGTGAGTCCGTCAAAAGCAGCAGCTGATAGTGGCAGCAAAAGCAATGTCAAACAAAGCAGAGTGGAGGCATGGTGATACTGCAGGACCCGGGAAATGACATGTGAGATAATATATGCCCTCATGATTTGCATAACATTCCAACACAAGATAAATGACTAACAACTGTGTGTACTCGTGGCATCCAAGAAGGACGAGACCAGAAGGAGCGCCACCTACACTCCATCGATTGAATGGAAATGGTACCCCACAACACTTTTATTAGTAGAATAATTTACACTTCAACTAAGCTGAACAAAACATATATATTGTTCATAATGATGTTAATATAGTAAAGGTGTGGGGTCCCTGTGTTGACCCCTGTGGAACCCCATTCGTCTGACCATGTGATTTTCCTTCCATCATATTGTAGCTCCTGCCAAGCACCAGTTTAGCCTTTCTTATACCTCCCTCAAGATAAAAAAAGAATTGACTATTGTTCTTGAATATAGCAAACACGTGGGGCCCTTGCATTGACCCTTGTGGAACCCCATCCTCTGACTGTGTGCATATGAGTGCTCTTCCTGTTTGTATCATAGAGCTTTTAGTCAGAACTGAGTGTAGAGGAGGAGCTGCTCTTTTGAGGCTGCAGCCCCCCCATCCGACATGCACACACACAGACCTCCACACCCCCACAGTGCGGGGCGGGGACATTAGCAGCAGCCACTATGGCACTTTGATGTCTTCATAGTGGGGGTCCCGCGCTGTGCTTTCAAATACAGAAACTATTGAGGCAAGGAGTAGAACGAGGGTGAGGTGCTGATGCAGAGGACAGACAGTGAATGTAGGGGCAGGAGGATGCTGAGGGTAGAACTGCCAGGAAAAAAATTAATAAGACTGAAATTTGTTTTTGTAACCGGTGCACCGAAAAACACCTTGATCTTAAAAACTAAAAAGATGATGCATTAGATTTTAGGGGGAAAACCTGCAATTGCACCGGTCGCTTTAAATGATACTCAAATGCTACAACAATTGATGATAAATTAACATGGAATAAAAATACTACAGTCGAAGTTGCTAAAACCCAACAAACACTCAAAAATAGATAGCGCTGAAGTAGCAGTTGAGATGAGATGATAAAGGTGCAGTTCAGAACATTATTGAAATATGCATATGCACAAAATTACATTAATTATTTATTATTCCCTTCAAATATTTTGCTGCAGATTACTGATCATTAATATAAATATGCAAAAAAGAATGCTTTTGTGAGTTTTCTACTGTATTTTTGACCATTCCATGCTAAAAAAAATCAGTTAAAATCGTAATTTTGTCTTGTTTTCTTGGATTAAAAACCTTAATAAATCAATTATAGAGTGATGTTGTGCCTTGATCGTGAGAAAGAACATTTTTGAGAAACCCAATGAAATGAAAAGATCTGTCGATTCAGTTTATTTCCCGGTGAAAGTTTACGTCAGTGTTAATTTTGACAACATGTTTTATTTTAGTTTTAGTCTTAGTCTTTTGACTAAAATGTAATTTAATTTTAGTCAAGATTTAGTCCAAAAAAACTTTTCAATTTTAATCTAGTTTTAGTCGACTAAAATTGCATGTCAATTTAGTCGACTAAAATGAAGACTAATTTAGTCGACTTATATTTAAAGCGCAGACCCGCTTATTTGGCAGTGAATTTAAATGATCTGAGGCTCTTTCAGACGGTCAATAGAAGTTTGGATGATTTTAGTCTCTCCTTTTCATTTTTATTTAGTCTGATTTTCGTCGACTAAAATATCTGGACATTTTAGTCATATTTTTTGTCTCATGAGAAAGTTTTAATTTAGTTTTAGTCCAATTTTAGTCGGCAAAAAAATCACTTTGACTAAAATTAAGACAAAATATTTTAGTAGACGAAATTAACACTGGTTTACGTGTTAAGAGAATGGCCCAAAATCAGATTTTTTTCCTCCCCCTCAGTGTTTGGCCTGAACTCCAGCCGAATCCGTGTCACTTGGACTTGACCGTTTCCTCTGAAAGAGTTTTACGGTGGTCGTTGAGCTCGGCGCTAACGCACAGACAAAGACTGTTGTTCTAATGAGATCTGGCCTTTAACTCATTGGTTTTAGGAGCGCTAACTTTCACGCCTCGCATTCTAGCCCGGATCGGCCGGCCCCTCCCTCGTGTCATTACCGCTGTCCAAACAGGTTAATCCCATTGAAAAACATGGAGCCACCTCTGTCTCTGCGGCGTCTGTCAAAACTCACGGATTCCATCTGGAAAAACATATACAGTACTAGCCTTACGACCACTTTTAGAACATAATCCAGAGCATAATCCACCTCTCCCCATTGTCTCTGCAAAAGTGAAATATATTTATTGTACTTGCTTCTACATTTTCTACAAATACTAATAGTCAATCACTCCCCGTTGTAATATTGAAGGTAATGTTTGTAAAGGTGACATTTTGAGGAGCTACTTTCTTCTACTACCTGTACTACTACAACTACTACTACTACGACTACCTCAAGCACTACTTTCTACGTGATCCTACATCACTCCCCATTGTAATCCGACATGGAAGTGAATGTAAACGTTATCTACACACGGTTACTCCAGCCGCTGCCTCACGGCCAGAGGAATAATTAACCGAGCCAGGTGGGTGCGTCGGCGGGTACAGGGTCAGAGAGGGTTCGCGCTTGAGTGGGTAACGTTGCGGGGGTGCGGGGGTGTTCTGATATGGGACGTCCCGGTGTAAACAGCTGGGACACAGGGAGAGCACAGGGGGGTTGGAGAGAGGGCGACCACGGGACCTCCCCATCGGATAAGGATCAAACAAAGAATGTAGAGAGGACAGAGATACGAACCAGCCTGCTGGGATGAAACGGGACCACAGGGACACTACAAGACGAAAAACACTGAAACTTTTGAAAATTCTGAAAAGTACGGACTATTGTTCTTAGATATAAAAAGTAGACCTGTTAGAGATCTTGTCGAAACAGAATCACACTTTTGATACTTTCATACTATACTGTCCAACACTCACTGCTGATCTAAACATTGAAAACACCTAAAGTATCAACTTGGGAGCGGCCCTTTTACCTTTTTACAGTTAGAGTATTAGCTTACCTGGATAGTCATGTGAGAGCGCACCTGCTTGATGCCATTTATCTCCACAGACAGCAGACTGTGTTATGCAAATGGGGTACATCTTATTTGCATAACACAGTCCGTGTTACTTTCTGTCTACTTATGACTCCTCTGTTGTGTAAAGCCGCTAGATTGGACTCTACCAGCTTGAACTTGTTCAGACGAGCATTCAACGCCAAATGACATCCCCCTATTGCAGGAATCCAAAAGTTCTTTATTCATTATTTGATAGATTTACATGAAAACATTAACATCGGTGCAACTGTGTGTCTCAACTAAAACATACAACTCATTGAAAATGGTTCCACAGCCAACTTTTGGGTCCTGACATTTTTGTGTTGTTTTTCATTCAATCAGAAAGAAAAAATAGTACCACAGTTTGGGTTGCAAGCTCCTAAACCAGCTTGCAGTGAACCTAAAAGAACTGTTCGCAATCAAGTCCTAATTAGGGCCAGTACAAGCTTCCATTTGTTAAACCTCCAGAGTACACTGAACTCGGGAGGTTCTGAGCTTTCAAATGAGGGAAGGAACGCTCGCACATAGTTAATTGTTGTTAATGTATTGCTGAAATTAAGCAGATAAAGGTTAGTCAGGTTGAGCTGGGTTGGCATCGAGTTTTTAAACCGGTGAGGGCGCTTGATGACCTACAAACAATTTGGGCCCTAGTATTGAACCTTGTGGGATCTTGTAGGTGTGGCTGACTGGTGGTTTTGTGCTCTTAACTCACAGTAAGAAGGTCGCAGGTTTGCTTCCCCGGACCACGTCGGCCTTTCTCCATGGAGCTCGCATGCTCTCTCCTTGTTTGCGGAGGCTTCTTTCCGGCGCTCTGGTTTCCCACATCATCCTAAAATAAGCACAACAGGCAGGTGGTTCAGATTTGTCACACCAAGAATAGCGTCAGAAAATATTGAGTCATTTGCGCAATTATTTTTGTGCATTTATAAAAAACATCTTAGAATTATCATCTATTTCAAGTGATTTTTACCTGCTCAAATCAATTTTAAATGCACTTATTTCAAAAGCTTTTTACTTATTTCTAGATTACTTTTTGCAGTGTGGACCAAGATAAAGTCAAGACCAAAGTGGGTCTAATAAACACCTAAACTGAACTAAATAACATTTTAACTCTGTGTAAACCATGTCTAAACTAGAAAGAAACTTAATTACATCACTAACACTTTAATTAAAAAGAGTAAAATTGCAGATGACCGTTAGAAACAGAGGAGGTTGTGGTATTAGTTTAAAACCATATTGAAGTCAATGAAGCTTGTTACTCCCTCTCCTCCGCAGGGGACTTTTGACCGAGGTCGAGGAGGGAGTCCACGACAGAGAGGGCAGGCCGGGTTCAAACGGAGGCACCACCGGCACTTTCATCCACTCACTGCGTCATACGGGGACCTGGTGATGGAGCATTGTAGCAAGAGTGAAAAGAACTTGTGTCATGTGACCTTTAGAAATCATGTGGCACTTCAAAGACCCATAATAGAGCATGATCTGACTCTGGGCTTAAGTTTTCATCCTGATCATTAGGTTTTTGTTCTTCAGATTTACTTTGTCAGACATGAAAGAGAACATTTTCTGACAGGTTTTAAACTTTAAACAGCAACATCAAGAATATTTTCAGCAAGGGTCCATGTTGAAAAAAAATGAGGAGCCACAGAGGGTTTGTGTGTTACTTAAAGCCACTGGATAATATTCAGTAATGGTCAAAGTATGTCATTACTTGTGCAAAAGTACAGATATACAGGTAAAATATTACTCAATTACAAGTAAAAGTTGCTCTGTCAAATGAATAGGCCTACTTAAGTAAAGGTACAGATGTTTTCCCTAAATAGCTTCCTCTAGAGCTTAAGACATTGTATTACACCAGCTGATGTCATAAAGTGCTTTAGCTTAGACACCATCACTGCTTGAACTAATTCTGATCATTTCAGTGCTCGAACTACCTCTATAACTGAGAATAGCTCAAACAGCATAAGAATAATCCAAGGTGAAAGCTCCAATGACTTTTCATTATGTAGGTGCACTATGCAACTTGTTATGTAACAGAAGAAAAGTTGATATTAATACATATTTGACCTTTCACTGACCCAGCGGATGCTTGTGTGGTTACCATAGCGCCTTTACTTACCATCCCGATGGCCTGTGGGACGTTGTAGGAGGTTTTCACTGCTGATTGAACCGCATCCATGGTTACATATACTTTCCATTCTGAAAACCTGCCATGAATCCTAAAAAACCTGAATTAAAATTGATTGTGAAGCATCATAAGAGCCACGAGATGGAAAGTAAAGGCGCTAAGCTAGCTACTCGTACAGCTGCTGGGTCACTGAAAGGTCAAATACGCACTGATATGAACTTTTTTTTTTTTTGTCCAGTTCTTTTTTACATAAACTTGCAGAAGGAGACACTGTCGGAAAACCCTTTTGCCCCATTTACTGAGGGCCAGTTTGCTCGCTAACGCATAAACCTTCCACTTGGAAACAAATTATCGCATCATTTTCTACCAAAAAGTTCACTTATTGCAGTGTCACTGAATGGGAAACTGTAATTTCTTTTTTCAAAATACATTTTTTTCACATAATATGGCCATATCTGTAGTTTTGTACACATGTTGACGTTTTTTGTTGTTGATTTTCCCAATATACCTAATTTGAGTTTGATTTAAAAAAAAAAAAAAAAAAGTTAGAACTAGTTAATTAATAAACTAAAAAGATGTCCAAAATTATATCTACATTTCCCTAAATCAGGGATTCCCAAAGTGGGGGTCGGGATCTTCTGGGGGACCCTGAGGTGGGGGTTGTGAGCATATTGTCTTCTTCATATATTTTGAGTGTATGGTTTTGATCAAATGTTTTTGAAATGTTTATAAGCATGAATTGGGGGTCAAGAGTTTAATTGTCAGTAAATTACGAAATGAAAAATATGTATAGTTTTATTCAGAGAACCTCAGTGAAAGCTCAGGTATCATTTGTCTGATACAGAAAGTTGTTCACAAAAAAACCCACTCATTGTAATTATTCATCATTACTTTTCCTTTATTCCGTTTTGTCAAGTGGCCTGCGACATCTGACTGGGCCTCTCTTTAATATTTAACCGGGCTGTTCTGAGGCCTACTGTAGTCCAGATCTGAGGCCCCCCGTGTAACCCCCTCAGGACCCCCTTCCTCCAGGTCTATGACAAAGACCAAAGTGAGCTGGTCTCATTCTGATGCAAACAATCACATAATCATTAACAACTTCACACAGCAACGCTAAAGTCTCCACAACAGCCAAGGCCCGGGTCAGACCTGATGTTAGTCATGAGATTTATGGCTCTTTTTTACCGGGAGCCGATTCTGTGGGATCTGTTCATTTCAAAGACTCATTTTTCATATCGATATTTCTATGACGCTAACCAAAAACGTACACTTTACCTAAGACCTGATGATGGGCACCGATTCATTCAAATGATCCAAAATTACAATGGGACGGAATTTTACCCAATCCTTTGTGAGAAAAGCTTCACTTGTGTTGAAAACAGGTAGTGATCTAAATAGTTACTGGTCAAAGAAAAAAAATGTACTTGAGCACTGATAGAGCATGCAGTGTGAGTTTTAGTTTAAAATTTTAAAAAAGACCTACCCAGGAATTTAACCTGAAAATTGATTCAAATTTTAATTATCCACAATGTGTTTGTAAAATAAAAGTGATGGTACTCACTACTCCCTACTGCTACTACGCAAACTACTGTGACTACTTTTAATACAACTACTACTTCTGCATAATAATCCATCATATTTATAAAAGTTAAATATTTGCATGATACTACTTCTACTGCTGCTTCTATACTGATACAACTGGAAAAAAATGCCTCAAATAAAATGTAATGCTTTATCATAATGACATTTGAGGTCTTCATTTTGGCGCAATTGAGTAGTAGTAGTAGTAGTAGTAATAGTAGTAGTAGTAGTAGTAGTAGTAGTAGTAGTAGTAGCGGTAGTGGTAGTAGTAGTAGTAGTAGTAGTAGTAGCGGTAGTGGTAGGAGTAGTAGTAGTAGCAGTAGTAGCGGTAGTGGTAGTAGTAGTAGTAGTAGTAGTAGTAGTAGTAGTAGTAGTAGTAGTAGTAGTAGTAGTAGCAGAAGTGGTAGTAGTAGTAGTAGTAGTAGTGGTAGTAGTAGTAGTAGGGTAGTAGTAGTAGTAGTAGTAGCAGAAGTGGTAGTAGTAGTAGTAGTAGTAGTAGTATTAGTAGTAGTAGTAGTAGTAGTAGTAGTAGTAGTAGTAGTAGTAGTAGTAGTAGTGGTAGTAGTAGTAGTAGTAGGGTAGTAGTAGTAGTAGTAGTAGTAGCCACCAGAGCAGTATCAGTTTTATCAACAGCATAAGTGTCTTAATTTTGCCTCTGTGGATGTTCTCCTGCCGCCTCCGAACTTTGGAGTGTTCTGAGTATCATTGGACCCACTGTGACCTCTGTCCCGTGTCACTTTCCCCCCTGTGCCCCCCGATCCTGACCCCAGCAATCCCTTCCCGACCCCACTCCGCCCCACCCCTCTGCCGTCTGTTAGCCGCTGACAGGCTCCAGCCACCCATTTACATTTCATATCAGGTTTAAGCATCATTAGCTTGATTAGCTGTAGCCTGCGCTATCAGCCCATCAGGACCAGGGGGCTCCGGGAGTGACCCTATACCTGCCCCCGGGACGACCCCCCCTCTCACACCCCCCACTGTTCTGGGCCTCATCTGATAACACAGGCTCCATACGTCACCAGCGACCCAGGTGAGCAACCCAGAGATGGGACTCAGGTTAGGATACCTTGCTTTTAGTCGTTTGTGCTCCCGCCACTCAGTCCAAGCTAAGTCCAGTTTTAGCGAAAATACAACAGGGGAAACTGGGTATGCTTGTCTTGTTCCATTTTACTTTTATTTAGGTGAAAATGTGACTTGATATTGTTAAAGTTTAAAATCCTGCTTCTCCTGCAATAAAATGTTTTCAATCACTCAAAAGAAATTAAATAACGGGATGATTTTTAACGGATTATATCTTTTTGAAATATCTTTTACGTTGGTTTGTCACATGGGGTATAAATGGCTGATTTTGTTGATGTGTCCATATGTTTTTATGACTATATGCATTTTAACAGTACCTTTTGTAGAGGCCATTTCCGTGCATTGTTTTCAAACATTTTACAACTCATGCAGTACGCAAAAAAAATAACACATTCGTGGGAAGAACATGCGTAAGCTTTGACTGAAAAACTAAAATTGTTTATTTTATTTCAAGAAACAAAAAAAGTATTTTCATTTTCTTTTTTAATTCATGTTAAGTACAAAAAAACTCATTAACAACATTGATGACAACCAACCCCACACATTGCAGTTTCACAGTAATTAATACATAAAGAAAAGAAGTCGACTTTAAGATGTATGTGTGTGTTTCATGTAAGGTGTTCTGTCAATTAGACCAATGTAAAACCCAATGTCTATAGGTAATAACCTAAGTGGAAGGACCATAACACTGTAATCCCATGTAAATGATTAGAGATGCAGAGTTTTCTTAGCCCAAGATATAGAGCTCATGTTTGTGAATCAGAGGTGTCTCCTGTCTCACCTGTGGGGCATCTCCATAAGAATGAACTGATTGCATTAAAGTCAATGGTAAACATGGACGCCATCAGACAGCAGACAGTAACAGAGATCGACTAGGCCACGGAGAAGCACCGGAAACTGCTTTGTCAACAAATTTGGATTTATATTATTATTTTTTGTCTTTGAGTAAAGTGTTTTTCTTTCTTTACTATAGTTTTGCAGCGTGAGTGTCTCAGTGTTGTGTTTTATTTACTTGGATGTGGCCGTGTGGAGTTTTACAGCATGAGTCAAAGTTCATAGAGTCCTGGTGGAAGTTATAGCGAGATAAGGGTTGTTTGTCAGAGCGGAACGCACAAGGGAACAAATGGACACAAATCTACTATTTTAAAAAGGTCACGAGGAGCAAATCGCCAAAGCGGCCGTCATATATAATAAACGTCGCGCACACAGATCTTAAAGCGCACATGACAGGTTGTAATTTCTTTCTAATCATTGATTTGGTGGACAATGTGTTCATGCTTTAGAGTTATTACTTATTACACTTATTTAAACCGACTTGTTGCCATCTTGGGATACGCAAGTATTTTCTACAGCACAAGTACTTTCACTTAAGTAAAAAATTTGACTGGGCTACGATTGATAAGATAATATGGGACCTGAAGTGTCTTTACTTTTACTCAAAGTACTCTAACACTTTTTGCATCTTTCAGGCCTCAAACAACGTTGCATGAATGAATAAGTAAAGTAAATGGGAGCTGTTAATGGGAGCTGCTGGCGTCCACACATCTGGTTTTGCACGTTCGGGGCCGTCACTTGTGCGTGTCCCAGTTGTTTGGTTGTGTAACGCAGCGTGAACGGCCAGATCTGGGTCCAGAGCCATAAAACTGTGGACTTTATCTCAAAACGGAAACAGCTGCTGATAACGGGCTGCCCTGCGCCGCACAGCTCTACCGCTAGATACTGCTGAGAGAGAGGTGAGGACGCGGTGGCACAGCGGTTAGTCACCTCACCAGCATGGCTCGATTCTTCTCGTGCCGAGGGAGGCCTTTCTTGTGTCAAGTTCGTGTGCTCTTCGATGCCTGCGCAAGATTCCTTCAGGTACTTCGATGTTTCCTACAAACAAAAACATATGCACTAGGGCCCCCCCAGTGTAATACCGACCACAGTGTCTGGTTAAAGGGACTTTAAAGTTAAAAAGTTAAAATTATGTATTTTCTTCCCCCTACATGAACCAGCCATGTCCTAATGTGTAGAATAAGCCCAGACCTGTTCACCACAATTGCCTCTAAAATCCTGCACTGTCACTCAAAAAGGTGTTAATTCAAGTCTGAAACCGAACCGGAATAAACCGAAACCGGGTCTGAAGTGCCGTCATGCACGAGCTTAATAAAGAACATGCAGTTACACATAAGACCTGAGGTGGCAGTAGTGAGTATAAAAATGACCAACTTGCATCTAGTCCCTTTAATGGTTCAGTTTAGGAACAGGGACATGATTAATTAACGCTGGGGAAATGGTCTGAGGCATCAGTGTTATAATGTAAGTCTAAAATCAAATGTGTAAAACAACTAATTCTTACATTTCAAACAAACAAACTAGTCAATCAATCAATGGTTTTGTATAGCCCAATATCACAAGTGAGTTGCCTCACAGGGCTGCACTATACATGAAGGCAATAAATCAGAATAGTATATGACAATTTAAAGTTCAGGCAAATGAAGTCTCCAGGCAAACATAAAGTCAAATAAGTGTCAGCAGTAGGTGGAGACGAGCCGTGTGGGTTTTCCCCCGTCCTCAAAAACCCAGGAGGAGAAAAGAGAAACCCCGGGGAGAACCACAGAAGGATCCACTCCCATGGACGGACAGGCTATGGAGATCCACCTCCGATGGGAGCCCCCGATGGGCCAAGACACTGGGGCGACAGATGGTAGAGCAGGTCGTCTCATGATCGGAAGGTCGGGGGATCGAATCCCGCTTCCTGAAGGTGCACTTCCATTGGGTCCATGGGCAAGACACTTCACCCACCTTGCCTCCAGTGTCTGCGTACCTTGGTGTATGAATGAGAGTGTGAATGGGTGAGTGGATCCTTGCTGTAAAGTGCTTTGAATGCCTAATGTAGGTGGAAAAGCGCTATAGAAGTTGAGACCATTTACCATCGCAGAACATCCGGTCCTTGTTGGAGCGCTGATTTAAAGCAACATGTTTTGTCAAAGAAAACCCCTGCAAACCCTTGGCTACTGGGCACTTTTTATCATAAAGAGACGGCAAATTCGGGGAGTCTGGACTGTTTTTGTCACAGCCCTAAAACTTTAAACATAATAAAAACAACCCAAATGAAGACATTTAGTTCTCTGTGATTTCCTAATTGCGACTACTACAATTTGGATTCACCCGGTCGCCCCGGAACATGTTTAAGGCAGATTTACGGCCTGTCAGAAGGAGGCGAGTTTTGTTTTGCGGGCGTTAATGTGATTTCCTCATTCCGTTTTATTGATGTAATTAGGAGTGTTTGGGGGGGGGTCGTTGGCGGAGGTGTTGGGACCGGCAGCTTTAAGATGACTTGCCTAACGCTCTGTTTACACTGGCTGCAATTAGCAGACAAAACACTCCCGGTATTAGCATGGAGCAGGAGATACATGCGACATCTGAGGAGCGTCACAGAGGGGCTGAAGACGGCGGGAGTTTTCAAATGATAAGGCATGTCTGCGAAGTCGTGTGATGACAATTAACAAAAGGATGCAAACACGCATAGCTAACACAAAACATTTGAAAAAGAGATTGTTATTTGTTGTCATTGTTTATGCAGTGGTAATAAAAGGCATTCATTCAATAGTCCAAGATCAGGCTGTGTATGAAGCACTTTGTCCAGGTCGGAGCTCGGAAATTCCAAGATAAACACAGATGTAAACAACAGGGCTAACGCTTTAACAGTTAGCTAATACGATGCTGACGTTATACGAATATTTGTTAACAAGAGTATGATTCAAAACCCGCTAAAATAATCATTTACTTATTTATTATTCTGTTAAGGTGGTTGAGTTTCATCATTGAGATACACTTTCTCGAAGGTGCAGTCTTTCTTCAGCTCGTATCTGAAGTCGAACCACTCTGATCATCTCCGAGTTCGCAAGTTGTAATTTTGACTTTGAGCCTTGTTTCACGGCATTCTCCCATAGCCGAGGTCGGAAATGTAATAGTTAGTTGCTTGGAACGTAGGACAACATCCAGCTTTTGACAAAAACTTTAAGTCTTCTTTATCTTTAAGTTTCTTTGATAATTTGTCTTATGAAGCCTAGGCGTTAATTCAACCTGGGAGACGATTTTCAGCATCACATACCTCCAGCCAATGGTCGCTTCTGAGACGGCCACACCTCCACCTCAGCCCATCAGGGTAAGAGCCGCACCTCCATAGAAGCCAATCCTCGCCCTCGGTCCCGCTTTTAAGCCCCAGCAATCATGGATCATACGCTTCCCAGCTGTGCTGCGACCCGCCTCCACCCCATCTCCGCCTCTTCCATCCACGGCTTCTACCTGCTGCAGCTTCACGGGTCTTCCATACCAGCACCAGTGTCCAGGCTCCGGGGGAAGACATCCCTAACTCCAAGCTGTTCATCCAAACTGACTTTCATGCATCGATGTTACCACCAGGGTCTGATCGCCAAAACTAATATACATGTCAATAAATCTTCCTAATCACCGCTTTTGTCTGTTTGAGTCTATCCAGGTTGAATTATATGTACTGTATGTCCCCAATCTAATGCCCATGTTCAAACAGACCCTTGTGAAAATGTCTTCGAAAATTCAGCCAATAATGTGACAGATGGACTTCGGTGTGTTATTAGGACTCCACAATTATCTCATTTAGGAAAACTTGTATCCAATTGATATTCCTCTTTTTTTTTTAGCATTTGGCTATAATCATGCAATCCCAAGATGGTCACAACAACAACAATTATTAGGCCTATATGGTCATAATTTCTCACATAGGGTCAGATTTGGCCCCCATAAAGCCAGCTGTGCGTGTCTACAGAAGCTACAGGGGTCAGTTGTAATATTTTTTTTAAAGTTACATTTTCAAGAAATTATCATTGAAATGCTTTCATGAGTAACTTATTCTTCCGCTTCACAGAGCCGATCGAAAACAGCGTTCCAGCGGGACATGTGGCTGAGTGTCCGCGGCTCTTATCATAGAAAAGGGGGGTGGTGGTGGTGGGGGGGTCTCTGTGTCCCTCCCTCTGCTCCTCGTGCTCCTCTTCTCTCCCTCTTGCCCATTTCATTCCAGACCATTGTTGTCCGCGCAGCAGCGGCACTTAGGCAGCGTGTGCGTGGATTCCGTGCGCGCGCTCAGCGGTGTGTGCGTCGGCGTCATTCATTCCCTCTCTCCTTCTCTCTCTCTCTCTCTCCCTCTCTGCCGCTGCACGAGCTCTCCACTTACACACCAGCCTCGCGCAGCTCTGGAGCAGACTGTTTTGAGGACGTGCCGCGTAAAGGCGCACGGGACACCAGCGCTAGTGAAAGTCGCGCACGGCGATCTCCGGAGAGACTCATTCATTCCCGGGATCTTCTTGGCGAGTTCCCGAGCGCAGAAAGTGGATGTTTTTATAGTTCTGCAACATTGTTTTTTGCTATTGTTGTTCCGTGTTTTGGGGCAATACGAGCCCCGGACTTTGCCCCTTTTGCCTCCTGGTGCTCGTCTTCAATGGATCTATAACATTTCTCAAAGGAACTCGCATCGATTCAATTGGATAAGAAGCGATACATGAAATACAGAGACTTTTTTTGTTTTTGTTTGGTGTTGTTTTTTGTGACGGATACGAGCCAGGCCAGCCGGTACAAATGTGGACTTTAAGACCGAGGCGCGTGGACGCGGAGTAGCCCAAGGGACGAGGTGGGTGCGCGGGGTGCGAGTGAGTGGGGACAGCTGCTGCGCCCCGGGAGCTCCAGCTCTGATTAAACCTAAACAAAATGAGCTTTTCACACTTGGAACCGCTGCGTGTTGTTCTGGGACAGGCTCGTTGTCCCATTAAGTGGCAAGAGTCAGCGTCGGGGATCACTCACTCACGTCTCGAATCTAAGGCATTTACAATTTAGCCATTCAGCGCTTATTGACGTTCACTTTTTTTTTTTTGCCCACTCGCCACTGTGGTCTTCTTCAAAAGTTGCCATTCACTTAACGTAGCCCATTTCCCAGTGATTCAAGTTGGTACGACTATAATTTTTTTAGCTTATAAAAGAAGTTCATTGATGGTTTTGGTCATTGGCATCGTCAAAACCGCTAAGATTTCTGGGATTCCTGGTACATTCCATAACAATAGGTCATTCAAGATATTAAAATGAAAAATATTGCAGTTCAGTTATCGTTCACATAAATTCGGAATCGATTACAGATTAGTGTGGCTGGTAGTCAAGGAATTTGAGTTTTTGCTCATTTATTACAGGCTTTTCAATCAAACTCTGCAGCCGCAAACCTCTAAAATATAAAAGTGTAACAAAAACAGAACAGGATGGCATGTTTATTTTTATTTTGATGTAGACTTTACAATCAGATCCAGGTAATGTTTTACTACACTCAGCTGTCCAAAGGCTAAATGAAATGATTAGCCTACAAGCGAAAAACAAAAATATAGACCTTCCAGTGGCTAGTTGGCTTTGCGTCAAGCCCTGCCCCTTCTACCTTGTTATAAAATAGCCTACTTACTATCTTAATGCAGCTCCTTGTTCCTTTAAGTGAGCTTTTTATTATTCCACCAGTTAGTGCACCCTTCAGTCTCATTGTGGTTCGGTCCATGCAGTTGCAAGTCAAAAGTCCAGCCTTATTAGAAAACTCACCTGCTCAAATGTTTTATTATTGCTCACAAACTTCCATGGGATCTTATTTTAAGAGGTTGCTCGATCGCTTACCGGACGCGAAAGCCTGTTGGAAATGTCCACTTTTGATTTGTCGTTTAACTTCAGCCGTCTGTCAAAATAACACAGGTTTACCTCGTATTAATTGCTACATGCAGCGTTAGGCTCGGCTATTTAGTGAAGCAGATGGGTTAGTTTGTACAGAGGGGAGACAGGGGGGGGGGGGGGGAAGGAGGAGGAGGAGGGGTTTTTTTTGGGGAGGGGGGGCTAGAATGTAGCTCCTTGTATTGACTTGTCATTTGCATTGTAAACTAGAGCAGCCGCGCCACAGCCTTTTTTTTTTTTACATGTCAATTCCACATTGTGTTGGCCAGCTCCGGCCCGGGAGAGACGCACAGAGGTTGGGGTTAGACATTGGACTTCGTGCGCAGGACTGGACTCTGACCACGAATCCCACGAGGTCACAGCAACGGGAGAGGAAAAGCTGTCCAGGCAAATGGGCTGGATAGAAGTCCCGGTGAGAGCACTTGGTTCAGTCCGAGTTTGGTTAAGTTCTGGCTCACTCCATTCCGTCCTTGGTACTGGGTTAGTTCTTGGGTCAGTCCGGGCCACCTTTAGGATCTGGCAATTTGTTCCTGGCAGATTTGTTCTATAGCTCAATACTTGTTGTGTTGAATAACCAGTCGTTTTAGATTGATTAACTTTTCCCCCCAAAATGTCCACTTGTTGGATTACGATGGCACTATTTGTCGACATCGTTCTGGTCATCAACTTTGTCATGATGTAAACAGATAAAAAAGAGAGTAGCATTTTGCTTCATTCACGCAGTTTTGAGTAATCTGAGGTTGTTTCGTCGGCACCTCTCGACAGTTCTGCGCCCAAAGATGTGTTCGTCACGGTGCCATGGATTGACTGGCATGCCGTTAGCTGAATGTTTTATTTTTTGGCTGTTTTATAACGTGTCTTTCCCACTACTGCCTGCAGAGGGAGCTCCAGGCCAATTTGAAATCATGACCAGCCCGTTCTGTTACAAATTTCCGCATGTAGAGATTATTTACATTTTTAAAACGTACAATATCGTTGCCGCGGTTCCCAAAAGAATGTTTTTTAAGCCTCAGTTATGCAGGAGATGTTCACTCACCTGGGCTTCATAGGATCTGACTTTGTTGAAAAGCTTCAAACCCTGTCGTTTACACCTCTACAAACCTTTTCGTCACAATACTCGATACATTTCTGAAGTCGTTGAGGACTTTGCTAACTGGCGGCCCTCACTAATTTCTGAGCAGCATTTGTGGAGAGGATTCCGTTTGGGTATAGGACGTTTCCCGGCTTTAATTGGCAGAGAATAGGCCCATTCATTGGAGAGTTGTTCATTAAAAGTGCACCGCTGCTCCGAGCTGGCGCCTGCCTCTCGCCACATGTTGGTTTTTCCACGACGGGACCTCCCCAAAAAACACACGCGCACAAAACACAACGCTCCTCAGTCTCTCGGACCCTCGGCTACAAACGGGCCACTTTTCCAGCCGTAGGAAAGATCTCATTGTGAAAAGTCGAACTCGTTGGCTCCGTATTTTGTGCGTTTCAAAACCCTTGGGTGTGATATTGCCCTTTATCTGCTTCAGTCACATTTTAATAGCATTTTTCAAGTGCATGTTTGTTGGTTTCATTGGGCAGCTGATGTCAAGTAACTTCCCTCGAGATCGGATACGCGGTAGCCTGTCAGTGGTCGTCAAACAATTCTCACTCCATGTCCGTGCTGATGAAATACATTGTGCAAAACAGAAAGTTGAACAAGGAAGTGTAGTACTTGGGTTAGAATAAATAGAAAGAGCTGAATTTCCGAAAGTTATAAATCATGTCGGGCAAACAGTGTCAACTTCCAAAAGCACAAGCCTAGGATGGAAGTAAATCAGGAAAACAATAACTAAAACTGAGCTTTTGCACAGTTATAAGTTCCATGCACTTTTAATTTTAGGTTGAAGTATTAAAAATGTGTCGATCTCATGTGTCAAATGGAGGACTCCTGAGACACAGCCCTTAAGTCATAAACTCCGGGACATAAAAGAGCACGAAAAACCATTTTAGAAATATTTTATTTGTGCTGTAGTGGTTTGCAGGTCTCGTGCAGTAGTGTACAGCCCTGCCAGGAGAGAATTCTTTTCCACTTTCAGTGTTGTGCATGTCGTGATGTCGTCACATTCCGTAGTGAGCGGCAAAGTCTGTCTGAGTGACACTGTGGAGTTGTTATTTCAATCTGGAACGATATGGGCTCCATTTAGGATGAAACTGATGTATGTGTAAACCCTATTGACGGTAAAAGCAGCCTCATTCTACATTATATCATTAAACTATTGTGATATGGGGTGTCCAATGTATACACTGGGTACTGTTACCAATGCCTGAATGATACTTTTTCAATACCTATACTAAAATATATACATATATACATCAAGCAGATTAATATTATTAATTCATGCCTTTTCCTTCCATTGAATTTCTTTTACATTAAATCACTTATTTGAGGTGAAACAACCAAAAAACTTACTTCAACTACAAATGGGTAAAAAAAAAAACACTTTCCACTTAATTCCTACATTTTTCCCAATTTCCCCCCAATTTTTTCACCCTGCGTGTCACTCTTTTTTTATTTATTATAATTATTTTATGTATATTTATGTATTTTGTCAATTTTTTCTCCCCATTCCCAACCCAATTTTCCGATCCCTGATACCACACTAACTGTATCCAGCCCTATACTACCACCAGTTACTATTAGCGACCACTGAAATAAAGATTCAGATCCGATTGTGATTACTGCACAGTGTATTTCTCCATGGCCTGTGTTTAGCCACGTTGCCCACTAGGGGATGTCTGCTCCTAGGCGGCAGTGGAGTGTTTTGGTCCGAACAGCCTCCTAATGCACATTGTTCACGGCTCATTGAGGGCAGTTTGAGTTGAACGCTCACCTGAGCGCGTGTGGGACAGGTGAGATGGACGCCGTGTTCCCCCAGTGTGTGGTGATAGTAACTGCCATCTATACATCTGCCTGTTTGCTCTTGGTTTGTCTAATTTTGGGGTTAGTTGGCGACTCGGTTTGACCTGGTTCAGTCCTGGTTTTGGAGCAAGATGTTCTCAAATTGAAGTTCTTGCACTGGTTTCTTTGGTTTCTTTAGTTTCTGTGTGGGATTTAAGACTTTTCACCATTGAACTCGGAGAAACGGGTGTAGCCCTCTGAGCCTGTTCCTTTAAATGCATACCATGAGCTTCCAGGACTTATATCATCTCTGTGGGTTCTCTATCATTAACATATTCAAAGAAGAGATTTAGAAGCAGCCGGATATCCGTCCCTTCGTCTTAAACCTAAGCTCTAATTTTCCTCACCTCTTTTTCTGTGCAGGTCTTTTCCGAGGTCCATCCGATGCCAGTGTCAGGGCGGCGGTTCTGAGGCGGTCTCCAGCCTTGGGTCCAGTCCTGGTTTAAGTAGACTTTCGTCGGTGCTTCTCTAGAACCATGTCCGGACCAAACCTGATCCCAGTCCTGGTGTCGATCGTCCTCCCGTTCTGCCTCTTCTCCTCAGTGAGCTGCAGGGCCCTGGAGCACAAGTCCAAAGGTAAAAACTGTGGATTGAAAGTTAGTTAGATTTGAGTGTATTTTGAAGCAGACAAACAACAGAATATCCAGTTCCGTTTGGGTCGTTTTGCTTAAACTCTTAACCCCAGCTGTAACACATTTTCTCCCATTCGGCTTTACCCAAGTCTTAAAAGCTTCTAGAAAAAAGTGCTTAAACAGCGTCAAAAATGAGGTTGAAAGCGCAGCAAAAAAGCCACAGAAAAGTGACCGAAAAAGTGGCAAAAAATGCAAAAAAACAAGTCAAAAAAGCAACAACAGCAACAACTCAAGGAAAAAGATCAGTTTAGATCGCAAATCTAACCTCAATACTCGCAATAAGATCTTTTTTTCTCCTTCCAAAATCGCGATTCCCTTTGTGGTTTATGCATCTGCAGGATTTGCACATCAGGACATTGAGATTTAACCCGGCACTGTTTTAATTGTAAGAAGAAGTAAAAAAAAACGACTCAAACCTCTCAAAAGTTTCGTGTTTCTCGCTCAAAAAGGTCCGGAGACAGGCAGTCACCCTGCATGTTTTTTCTTTTTTTTTTGCACAAACGGTGACACTCAATGCGGTGCGAGTCGCTGATAGAGAGCTCCGATAGCCCCCACAGTGGGATCTATTCACCGGGCCGTTCCTCGCAGCCGCTGGGGGAAATGAGCCGTGCTTTTGGGGGGCAATTTTCTGTGCGATTGCTTCCTGCCGGGTGCGTTCAGTGAAAAGGGCAGGTCTGTGGGGTTCGAGCGGCGGTGAGAGGGACAAAAAACAACATAGTAGGTGAACTATACAGAAAAGAGATCCAAGTATTGATGCCTGTTGGGTCCAGAGAGAGTGGAGTGAAGTGACTTGGTTGCTTCAGATGATTATTTTCCCCCAATTTTTTTCAAATGAACTTGTACATTTGCATCTTCCACACCTTTTTGTTCAGTTTTCTTGTTCAAGATGCCAAATATTTTAGTATAGATACAGACGGCATCTCGTCATAGAAGGGGGCGGGGCTTCGCCGAGGGGGAAAATAGAATCTTTAGAGAAACACAATTTTTTACTCTTTTTTGCCATTTTCTGGTGGAATATGAACTTATTTATCTCATACAAATAGGTTCAAGTGTAAATCAGGCCCATATGGATATTTTCTCAGCAGATTGTTCAGTAGAAGTGAAAAAATGGCAGTTGTAGCTAGCGCTTGCTAACCGTTAGCATTAGCCCGATGCTAACATGTAGCATCAAGTTAGCATTCTCCGTTATTCATGCATTTATGGGATGTTTAACCACTTGGCTCCTCCCCATGTCTTTAGATCTTTATTTAGTAGAAACTATCTTCATATTTCAGCATTTGTTAAAGTAGTTTTGAATAATTAGAGAAAATATACATTTTTCTCCAAATTGTTTTCCCCCTTAACTGTTTTCAAAAATGCATCTCTGGGCGATTCCAGAGATGCCGTCTGTATCTATAGGTATCGGGAAAAGTATCATTCTGGTATCAGTATAGAAAACCAAGTATTGTTAAAGTACTGGTATCGGGAAAAATTGTTTAACCTTACCCAGCCCTAGTGGTCAATTTTGAGATGTTTGGTTAGTTTTCGCCCTTTAAAGTAAAAAATAAACATCTTGTAATCCAAAATAGGGTCATTTCCTTTGTGGAAGATACTAACCACGAAAGTCTGCAGGGGGATCTTCAGCCGATAGTGCACTACATTCAAATTAATATCTCTAAATTTATATCTTTTCGCCTGTAGTGTCTCGTCTTCATTTTTCAGTCCAGGCTTGGCTCAGTCCTGCTCTGAGCAAAGGTTTAGTCCTTATCCAGTCCAGATTAGACAATCCAGGACAGGTACAAAAGCAGACAATTAAAAAAATCACATGAGACAGTCCACGCGCACACACACACACACACACACACACACACACACACACACACACACACACACACACACACACACACACACACACGCACACGCACACGCACACGCACACACACACACGCACACGCACACACACACACACACAAAGCTCAGACATCATGTGACCAAAAAACAGCTACACTACAGTTCAGAGTTCAGGACTCGATCACAAACATGTACAACACAGCGTATGTTTAGCAAAGTTATAACGACAATGGTTGACACACGGATCAAGTTAGTTTCCTCCATTTAAACAGCGAGTTTAAAGTGATAGTCTGTAAGTTTGCAAAGTGAGGCAAGAGTGAAATTTTAAAGCAAACAATCAAATTCCTCCCCTCTTTAACCAGAAAGCTCTTCTCAGTTTGCAATACGAGAATTTTCCAAAGTAAGCTCCTCCCCCTGCCTCCTGATTGGACCTGACAGGCTGGTTCACAGGAAAAGCTCGTCTCATTGGTCAACGGGGCAGGATTCCAGACTCTGACTAGTTGCTGAGATCTGTGAAGTAGGGACTTTACATCAAAATGCAAGACCCGGTGCTCAATTTTGCACATTTTCTGACCTTTGTTACACATTTAGACTTCCAGACTATCACTTTAACTACCAAACCAGCTTGTAATATCGTTTGAAATCATTAGTTCGATGCTAAAAGTGACCCTGGTCCAATGCGCACTGAGCCCTGGTTCAGTCCCTGATTTCGTGGCCCCAGTTTCAGCTCCCTCTTATACACCTCCACGTCGCACAGTAGCGGCCTGTACCTCCCTGTACCTCCCGTTTTGAATGGAGGTTCATTTGCGAGAAGCGCTGACTGCGAGGATTCCTCCGCGGGACACGGTTTATAAATAGCGCGGAGCGTTGCCGTAGTTTTGGCCGCGCAGCCTTTGTTTGGTTTGTGTTGCGTTTGCCCTATCGCCTTTGGGTGACAATTCACACTCCGCCGCGGGTTCAATTCCAGGGCAGGCCACCCCAAGGTCTCCGCGAGTTCATCGGCGAAGGCACACAGAGGATACACCAGCTAAAAGACCGGATGGAAACGCTACGATAGGAGTTGTAGTAATAGCTCATTTATTCCAATATGACAACAAAATACAGCAAGAATTTCAAACCTGCCATTGTCTATAAAAGCCCAAAAGTCACTAATATCGGGCGTTTTTGTATCAGAAATGCTGAAGGAAAACTCACTAAACTCCACTATCTTTTGCGAGAGTGAAAAGGAGGTTGTTACTTGAATTTGAGGGATATTTAGATGCGAGATAAATCTTCCCTGAGGGCCTTGGCTCGGTCCCCGTCTGCGCTTGAGTATCTGAGGGCTGGAGGAGCCAGTTTAAAGGCAGCGCTACCGTTTGGAGTGCCGATGGAAAAGCCCCGGAGAGGAAAGGAAAGAAAGAGCGAACGCTATCAAAGAAAGGAGAGGCAGCTTCAAGGAGAAACGCCCGACTTTGAAGTGAGCTCGCCGGGAGGGAGAGGAGGGAGAAGGAGCGGGGCCGGAGGGACTTAAACTGGGAGTCGACTATCTTTGTGCATACGTTACTTTTGGGACAAACGAGACAAACAAGACAAGATTTTGCTGAGCGGTTTTGCACGTTTGCCTCACAGTAAGCTTAATGTGTGGAGTTTGCATGTTCTTCCCGCCAGAGGTGAGTCTAGACACTACAGGAGCCAAGGGCAAGAGGTAACGCCGGGGGCCCTGTGGACAAAAATGACAACAAATTCCATATGAAACTCAAAATGTCGCACCAAGGAGCAACTGTTCAAATATGAGTGTTCTCAAAAGTCATTCATTTGGGCTTTTATCGATAGTTAATCAGAAATATTGTGTATCACTACATTTACACAGTTTTGACCCAAACCCATCAGCAAGGTAGCCTGGCTAACACCAGACTAAAATCACAAGTGATATTTAGTCTGGGGACCACCAATTCATTTTCTCGTAGGAGAGGTGTGGTTTACGATCGTCCATAGTCGTTTATTGGGCGATACGAAAAAGAAAAAGAGTCTCTCATGCGTCTGCACGAGGCCACAGCCAATCGTATCATTGTATGAGATGACGTATGACGTACACGCTGTAAACTTTTGAGCTAAACTATTTAGAACAAGGTCTAAAGCTTGATCGAAAAATACCATTGTGTCTGCTGCTGTCATGTTGGATCCGTAAATAAAACATATTTATATCCGTAAATAAACTACAAGCTTCCGTATATCGAATAGCGCGTCATCGTCTCGCCGTCCCTCCTCGCTCTGTGATTGGTTTCCAAATCCATGCGAAAATTTCGGCCATGGTCCCCAGGCTGTTGTGCAGTTCGAAATGATTCGAGCGATTCAAGGTGCTCCTGACCAAGATTCTGGTACAGGACAGGGAGATGAGTTCCCCCCCCCCCCCCGGGTACTCCACTGTTGATGCCCACGGTTCCAGACACAGGTTGTCGCCCTGAGCACTGGGTGAAGGCTGAGTCAAAAGCACCGAAAAACATGAACACTCATTCAATTCGATACAATCATGAAGTAAGAATTTACGTCATTCCTACTTTTAGGTAGGACAGACATTTTGTTTTTATTGTCAACGTTAAGCAATGGAAAGTGCTGTGACAGCCGACTAACATTAAGAAATAAAGCGTATAGGCTTTGATGCATTTGGACATTGGGTTCACAATGATGGAGTATGGCGAACCAGAACTAAATTGTATAGCTTTTGAATGGGGGAAATCCTCAAAATGGCACTCGTGATATGTAATAGTCAAACTGCATGTTGAACTGCGATGCTTTGACATATTGCTTTGTAAAACCCGTAATATCATAACAACATAACGAGAAAACAGGACTTGGCAAAGAATAACTAAACCGCAAATCATCACCCAAGCATTTACTCCAGAACTAAAGTCGAGATTAAACCGGCTCCGGCGCTTTATTTCACCTAGATCTGTAACGGAAGGGCAGAATGCAGGGACTGATCCAGGTCCAAACCCTGGCGGGCATTCGTCTCCGCGTGAATCCCTCTGGAGCATTTCATGGAAGGAATGCGCCCCGGGTCTCTTTAAAGTCTGTTGTGATTAAATGGTTTTCAACGAGTCGTGCGGGCGTTTCCTGTCATGTCTCCAGAGATCGTAAATCTGTGCGTGCTCCCAAAATAATTACACGCCGAATGACACCCACGCGGCCTGTCGCTACAAGCAGCACCTCATCTGACTGCAGACAAATTCACTCGGCGGCCAAAGTCAACACGGGAGTACCGGGATTCGCTCAAAACAATGCTGCGTGCGCTGAATGAGCATTATTATTATGTTTTAGTGACGTTAGTTATTCAATTAAATGTAATAGGTGGTTGAGATTGCAGAATGTAATGATGTCTCTCTCTATTATAAGTAAAAGCTGCAATTATAATTGGATTTTAAACTTGGGACTGCAAGTGAAGACTGAATTAATTTACAAACACCACAATCTCATGCATTGCAGAATATGAGGTCTAAACTACAGGTGAACACTGCATGGAGTCAATATGTTCTAAATACATCAAACGCACTGCAAATGCTTTTAATATTGACAATATCTCACCATGTCTGCTCTTTGCCTCCATGTTTCTCCAGGTTTGCGGGTCACCAGGCCCCTCATCTTGCCCGGGTTCCCTGAGAATGGCACCGCGGTGGCGGGCGGACAGGCCAAGCTGCTCTGTAAGGTCCACCGGCCGGACAAAACCCAGGTGCAGTGGCTCAAAGCGGAGGCCAGCAGCAGCTTGGAGAAAAACCGGGGCGAACGCTTCCATCTTCGAGCTCTGACGGTGAGACAAACCTACAAAAGATTTGATTTTTAAAGCAGGGTTTGACCAGTGTAGACTTAATGGCTAATAGGCTAGCATCAAAGGCTACCTACACCTCAATGCTAGGTTAATAGATGATGCTAGGCTAATTGACATAGCCTTCCTAAAAAAAGGAAGGCTAATTCTTATTTACATTTTAAACTGTCCTTTATCAGGGATCCATTTCTGATTAGCCTAGCATTTTTTTGGTAGCAATTCAAAGCTAACTGATGCCGTGATAAAAGCAAGGCTAATGTATTTAAGCTATCCACACTTCAAAGCTAATTATTATTATTTACATTTTAAGCTGTCCTTTTTCAGAGATTTTTGAATGCTAGGATAGGCTACCATAGATTTCTGATTAGCCTAGCATTTCTGGTAGCAATGCTAAGCTAACTGATGCCGTGGCAAAAGCAAGGCTAATGCATTTAAGCTACCTACATTTCAAAACTAGGCTAATTATTTTTATTTATATTTTAAGCTCTCCTTTTTCAGGGATTTTTGAATGCTAGGCTAGGCCACCATAGATTTCTGATTAGCCTAGCATTTCTGGTAGCAATGCTAAGCTAACCGTGATAAAAGCAAGGCTAATTTTAAGTTGCCCCTTTCATTATTGTTCAATAGGGTTTTCACTTGAGTATATAGCCGGCGTGACCGTCACTAAGCAAATTTAGCATAGCCTTCAGAAACAGCTGTACACGAAAAACATTAAAAAGGAGTACAATGTCATTTATACTTTTAACCAAAAATGTGTTCTTCTTGTAGCCTTTACAGAATAATGGCTCTAAATTGTACTCACTACATCTGACGAACATCACGACGGAAGATGGCGGGGAGTACATCTGCTTGGCCCAAAGTGTCCACCAGGGGCAGACTGTTCAGGCCATGGAGTCCGCGTGGCTAAAAGTGCTGCCAGGTAAATCAGGCCTACCTTAACCTGTTTGTAATGTTTTTATTAATCTTTTTGGCCTATTTGTGGATAACTGTAAGATCTATTTTTATTAGGGACCATTGCCTCTAAAACAGTGGACCGGACAGTTGCCGAAACGTCTTCAGGTTAGTTTAAAATTTGAATATGCCTAATAAAAACAAAGTTGTACTATATTAGTTGTATTAACTAGTTGTAGTGGCTGTGGTGCAAGTGGTAGTGGATTAGTTGCAGTAATGTGTCCTCCTGTCCACAGACGTTCTGGAGGACCTGGTTGAGGACACCACGGAGCACCTGCTGTTGGAGCCGGGGAACGTGCTGAAGCTCCGGTGTGACCTCAGCTCTCGTCCCGGGATGGCCGTGTCCTGGTACAAAGACGGACAGAGGGTCTCGCCCACGCCCCGGGTCCAGATGAGAGGGACGTCCGTGGAGATCTCGGACGTCAACTACGACGACTCAGGGGTCTACGTGTGCGTCCTTCGAGGAACCAAGACGCCGCTGAGGAACTTCACCATCACTGTCACGGGTGAGGACCTGGTTTGGGCCTGGTTAAGTCCATTTCAGTCGTAGATTTATCAGTTCTGGTGTTGAGCCTTTGCGACATTTTCTCCCCCAGACGCTCTTGGCTCAGGTGACGATGACGAAGACAACGGTTTGGACGATACGTCAGCGGAAATCGAGAACGACCAAGTTTACATTTCACGAGGTACACTTGGACCCTATGCAGCACATAGTATTGCTACAGTTTTCTTCTCGTAGCTCTTCAAAATAGACCTTCCCATTCTGATCACAACTGCCACCTCCTCTGTATCTGAATAGGCCCGTACTGGACACACATGCAGCGAATGGAGAAACGCCTTTATGCCGTCCCTGCTGGTAACACCGTCAAGTTCAGATGCCCCGCCATGGGGAGCCCGATGCCCACGATACGCTGGCTTAAAAACGGCCGTGAATTCCGGGGAGAGCATCGCATCGGAGGCATTAAAGTAAGCAGGCGGTGGCATCACAACAAACAAGACAAAAATGGTGGTTTGTGAAGGTTTAAATTTTTGACTTTGTCTTCTTAAAATGTGTAGCTCAGACATCAGCACTGGAGTTTGGTGATGGAAAGCGTAGTTCCGTCTGATCGGGGAAACTACACCTGTGTCGTGGAGAACAAATATGGGTCGATAACGCACAGCTACGTCCTGGATGTTCTGGGTAAGCAACTAAAAGCTTTTACCACCTGACTTGACGGAAGCTACACAATAGAAAAGACCTGTCCCCATAGCTCATTGGTTTAGTCTTGGCTGAAACCTTGTTCACAGTTTATTTCTCCTGTTAGCACTGGTTTTAGCACTGGTTTAGAGCTGGTCAGCCCTCGTTCCCAGCTCTGGTACTGGTTTAGTCCTGTTTCATGTTGAAGAAGCATTCCACAGTGTAATCCCTTTAGACCCACCTCATTTCACTCATATGCCTCCTCTCTGTGATCACCTCTGAACTTTTGAACTGAAGTTAAACCCTTCAATCCTTCCAACCTCGTGTGTTTAGCTCAACCTGGTCCTGGTTTGGTCTCGGTTTGGACCTTCTCTAGACTTCTTTAGCTTTGTCTTTGTTTTGCTTTTGCTTAGCACTGGTCCCATTTCCCGCTGCTTTATTTTCCTGTTGTTGTTCTTCCTCCTCCAGAGCGTTCCCCGCACAGGCCCATCCTCCAGGCCGGTCTACCCGCGAACACCACCGCCATTGTGGGCCAGGACGTCCAGTTTTTCTGCAAAGTCTACAGCGACGCCCAGCCGCACATCCAGTGGCTCAAACACATCACCAAAAACGGCAGTCGCTATGGCCCGGACGGCATGCCCTACGTGCAAGTCATCAAGGTTAGACGGACGATGAAGCGAGTGCCAGAGTGGTACTGGCTTAGAACAATGTCTCAGAGTCTGAACGTCAATACGGCAACGAGCAAATGTCCAGTTAAGGCGTTGATTCATTTGTAAGTAACCATTCGTCTCTTTGCTCTGTTTAGACCGGCAGCTTGAACATGTCCGAAGTAGAGGTCCTCCATCTGGCTAAGGTCACGCTGGAGGACTCCGGGGAGTACACCTGTTTGGCGGGAAACTCCATCGGATTCGCTCACCAGTCTGCGTGGCTCACCGTACTATCAGGTAATCCATTTATTCGGATTGCTCTGTCCTGCTCCTATGAAAAAGACGCCTATACCTAGATTGAAAGCAATGTATATGACCTGCAATGGTTGATGCTCCTGGGTGTGTTCAAAATCCTGTTTATCCGGAAACAACCTGATCATTGTTTGTTTCCAGAGGAGGAAGCTAACGCGATGGAGGCGATGGAGACCAAATACACGGATATAATCATCTACGCGTGCGGCTTCGTGGCCCTCGTCATGGCGGCTGTCATTGTGGTGCTGTGCCGGATGCAGGTTCACCCCAGGCACGAGCCTTTCGACGCCCTGCCCGTCCAAAAACTGTCCAAGTTTCCTCTGCGCAGACAGGTAACTTGCAAAATCACAGGACTTTTCATTTCATCCGCATCAATCCAATCCTTACATATTTCTCTGCTCTTCTCTTCGCAGTATTCCGTGGACTCGAACTCGTCTGGAAAGTCTAGCGCCTCCTTGATGCGAGTGGCGCGCCTGTCCTCTAGCTGTTCTCCCATGTTGGCCGGGGTGATGGAGTTCGAGCTGCCCTATGATCCTGAGTGGGAGTTCCAGAGAGAGAAGTAAGTCCTGGTTTAGTCCTGGTTTTTGCCTTGGTTGGTGCCCCCCTCCCCCCAGACCTGAGTTTCTCTGCTCTGCCCCTGCAGACTTCAGGTCTGACGTGTCTTCCCTCTCTGCGCCTTTCCCTCTTTCCTTTCTCACTTGCCGCTGTGAGAACACTACATGACGCAAAAGTTTTGGCAGGATCTGAACTTAACTTTGCAGCGAATTTATAACGTTTGTACGAGACACATTACTCTTCTTTCTCATAGTTCTCATTGAATGTCAGCTGTGTTAATGAATACTGTACAATACCATTCACATCGGCCTCAGTGTGGTGCCCCTATTATATTCGAAATTCGAAAACTTTGCTCTTTTGTCCAAAACATTCCAGAGTAGTATTTTGCTTCATTCACACAGTTTTGAGTAATCCTGTTCGGTTTGGCTGTTTCTTTTTCAACTGCTGAAGTGCTCAGATCATTATTTCCTCGATTTTATTGGGTCATTGAAGGAACACAAAACATTTTTAAACCGCATTCTCAATCACAACCTGTTCTGCGCTCAAAGTGTGTTATTCACAACACCATGTATTTGCTAACACGCTGTTAGCTGATATCAGCTAGCAGCGTGTTAGCTTCTTGTCATTCCCACAACTGCCTGCAGGAGTTGCTCCATGCAAATTCGAAATACCAACTAGCGCAGTACCTCACTCCTTACTGGCTTTTGTTGACATTTACATGAATTTAAAGGTGCGTTATGCGACTTTTATGTGAAAAAGAGTTGATATTTGTGCGTATCCAGGATCAATTGCATGGAAGGTTTTCACTGCTGACAGGCTCTCACCAGAAAACCTACAAAACAATTGAGCCTGGCGTGTTGTAGAGACCACTGTGATGTAAAATAAAGGCGCCGTGTTAACCACTCATACAGCTGGGTCACTACAAGCTCAAATACGCACAAATCTCAACTTTTTTTTCATATCAAAAGTTGCATAATGCACCTTTAAAGAATCTTTGGAACCCTAATTATGTAGGATACATCTGCTTTAAGTTCACTTGAAAATATTTAGAAGCTGTTTGGTAATAAAACCTTTTGAGATTTCTACTTCCTTACAAAATAATATACATCTTACTTCTTTCACATTCAAATATATTCATAAACCTACATATACATTGCACCATAACCTTACATGAACTTTTTAGCCCTGGTCTGGTCCTTTGTAATTGTGTGTATTCTTCTCTACTTTTGTATAAACGGCAGCTTTCGTGTCCGTCCCCTGCGGTTTCACTTTTTCAAAACCACCGCAAAGCTGAAATTACAGCAGTGTTTGAGCCGTCTGCCCCACTGGATATTTTTAAACGCTTGTTTTCTCTCCTCTTTCTAGCCTGACTCTGGGCAAACCTCTGGGAGAAGGCTGTTTCGGGCAGGTGGTTCGAGCCGAGGCGTACGGCCTGAACAAGGAGCTGTCGGACAAGCCCACCACGGTCGCCGTCAAGATGCTCAAAGGTGAACAGGGAAAACTGATCCAGCAATTCGCATCGCCAATAGCAACAGCAAGACATGTTTAAACTGTTTTGAATGTTTCTTTGCAGACGACGCCACCGACAAGGACTTGGCCGACCTTATTTCCGAAATGGAGCTGATGAAAGTCATGGACAAACATAAAAACATCATAAACCTGTTGGGAGTCTGCACACAAGACGGTGAGATTGGTTTGAAATTGAAAATCCTTTTAAACAGATAGAAATAAAATAGTAAAAATACACTATTATACTAATACTAACTAATACTATTTGTCATATGTAAGCCTGATCGCGGGGATGAGTTTGTCGTCAGAGTGCAGCAATGTTTTAGCATTTTAGCATCAGTGCTACATAGGGCTTACTTTTTGTTTTGGTACCAATAGAGTTCGGGAATGTGACGTCATATCGCTAAGCATTATGGGATTAGCAGCAATTGTAAACTGATGGAGATTTTAAAAGTTAAAATACTGGAGTTATTGTTCACATTAAAACACTTGGACACCACAGTGTGTTCGATGTATTTACCAGCAGTAACTCAGCAGCTAATGGAGTTGTTCCACGGCTATTTTCTCCACTTTTTATACTGTTTTAAACTAATGTTAGTCAATGGAAATGTACGCTAACAGCTGCAAAGATGGCCGATCTCCATGGTAACTGTAGACTTTCCCGAACTCTATACTTGGTTTACGATGCTGATACCTGGACGATACTTTTTTCGATACCTATACTAAAATATTTGTCATCTAGAACCAGGAAACAGAACAATAAGGTGTGGAAGATATGCAATTTTTTTTACAATATCGAGGGAAAATTGTGTAAAAAAAAAGAAGAGATTTGGGGGAAATAGGTGATGAAAAATGATTAAAAATGATTAACTAGAAAAAAATGGACCAAAAATAAGAAAGATAAATGTGGGGGGGGAAAATTAGGCAATAATTGGGAAGATTTTTTTCGGGACCTGCTTTCGATACTTTCATTTTTTCCATACCAATACTGCCTATACATTTTTCCGATACCATACTAGTATCGTTTAACGGTTTCTGATTGCTCATATTGATTATACGCAGCAGATACCACTGTCTATAACACACTTGCCTCGCCCAGGCCCCCTGTACGTGCTGGTGGAGTACGCGTCCAAAGGCAGCCTCCGGGAGTACCTCCGAGCCAGGCGACCCCCCGGGATGGACTACACCTTTGACATCACCAAAGTGCCCGAGGAACAGCTCACATTTAAAGACCTGCTCTCCTGCGCCTACCAGGTGGCCCGCGGCATGGAGTACCTCGCCTCCAAACGGGTATGTGTCTCTAAAGCATTCACGATATTCAAAATGCTCTCGGAAAATAAATCTGCGTAACCAATATGTCACCAAACTACTTATGTCAACAATCAGCGTTTCACTTTGGTACATTCAAATAAGTTTAATCCTCAAATGTCAAAGTTATCCA
This sequence comes from Gobius niger, assembly GCF_951799975.1. Taxonomy (NCBI): domain Eukaryota; kingdom Metazoa; phylum Chordata; class Actinopteri; order Gobiiformes; family Gobiidae; genus Gobius; species Gobius niger. Next base: position 28,258,692 of record NC_136862.1, read on the forward strand.
CTGGTTCATAAAAGTTTTACCACATCTTCTCCAGTTTGGCTTTACCCAAACCTTAAAGCTTCTTGAAAAGAGCGTAAATAATGAGACAAAAATGTGACAAAAACTCATTATAACATTAGACTCTCCATGCACATGGCTTCATGCGTACTTCCGATCATTATCCCAGCATGCATTGCCCTCCGTTGTCATAAATCTCACAACGCTCTGCTCCTGCGTGTAGCTTTGAATTTCGAGGGCTCTTTCTCTTCTCCAAGAATGCACCCTTCAGTCCCGAACCCTCCATTATGGTCCGCGCCGCAAATCCCAAAGTCTATTTCCAACAAAAACCAAAATAAACTTAATGACATCCATGCGTTTTCTCTGTGGGCTCACGCCGCCTGGCTCCGGTCCCCCCCCCCCCCCCCCAAACGGCTAAAAAACCTTCTATTTAAAGAAGCGGTAATTCTCTCAAAACGCCTCGCTCCTTTTGTTGACTTTTCATTTCTGTAGAATCGAGGCCGTGAATCTTTCAGAGCAGGGCTGTGTTTTAGGGCCAGAACCGCAGTCCATAGAAGTGTTTTCATAGACGCAGCAGAGCCATGAATGGTCAAGACGTTTCAGTCTTCCTCCCGTTAAGAAGCAGCGCGTCAAGTCAAATATGGCCAGACGTTTTCTAGCTTCCTGTTTGTTGAGACATGAAGAGTAAACTTGCCCTAGAAATGAATAACCAGTTTGTTGAATGTACAAGTTTGACTCATTTAAATACAAGTTGAAATTTGAAGCAACGTATTGTAGGTCAGTGATTCTCGAACTTTTCACACCAAGTTAAGTCTCGTAAAATCTTTGACCGTCCAAGTATATTCACCAGGGCGTAGATCAAGGTCAGATCTGGACTAAACCAGGTCGAAAATAAACTAAATTACAATAGCATAAATTACATTACATAAAACAAGACTAAAACTGAACTAGATTAGGGAAAGTCATGACTAAAACTGTGCAGCCCTAAAGCCAGCAATATCAAACGTGCTTCTAATATAGTAGTAGAGAATAGTGATAAGTAATTCATGATTTAATGTTGTGTGCTTTTCCTGCAGTGCATTCACAGAGATTTGGCGGCGAGAAACGTCTTGGTGACCGAAGACAACGTTATGAAGATCGCCGACTTCGGTTTGGCCCGAGGAGTTCACCAGATCGACTACTACAAGAAAACAACCAACGTAAGTTCAATAACAATATAAATTTGCAGATCCTCCCCACCAAAAAAAAAACCTGTATTAATTTCCTTATTTATAGGGTCGTTTGCCTGTGAAGTGGATGGCTCCGGAAGCTTTGTTCGACCGGGTCTACACTCACCAAAGCGACGTGTAAGTTCTTCTCCAAAATCTTAAATTGTCTCGAATTGCCGAGAGAGAAAATCCACTCAATCCAATCTAGCTTTTATTAATAGCATCTTCATACTTGCAGGTGGTCTTTTGGCGTGCTGATGTGGGAGATTTTCACCCTCGGAGGCTCGCCGTACCCTGGCATTCCCGTGGAAGAGCTTTTCAAACTGTTAAAGGAGGGACATCGCATGGACAAACCGTCGAACTGCACACACGAACTGTAAGCATCCGTTTGGAAGCCACAATGGGCCGGGTTCACCGTCTACAATTTGAGGAGGGCTTTGGCCAGTATAATTTATGGGATTGACAAAAAAGATATTTAACAAATTTAGCATTTATCTGAATAATCTTGATTAAATACCATTGTGGTTTGCAGGTACATGTTGATGCGCGAGTGCTGGCATGCCGTTCCAACGCAACGGCCGACTTTTAAACAGCTGGTGGAGGAGCTCGACCGAACGCTGCTGTCGATCTCTGACGAGGTACGTTTCCAGCTTTACAAGTTATTTTTTATTCAATTCATTTGGATTAAAATGTATTTTTTTAATACAAGCTACAAGTGCAATGTCTAAGAATCATCAGTAAACAGGCTGCATTCTAGAACTTTCTTAGAACGTGATGACGTCATTTCAAATAGGCAATAAAATATTAAATTTTCATCAAAACGAAGGACATAAAAGGATAAACTCTATAGGGAGGATGTTTGCATATTTCCATGTCAATGGCAGCGACTTTCCCGTCCACGGTGGTCAAAACTGAGGGACGACTTTCTACTCATAAACGATTTGTACATCATATAAACATACAGGGGGGGTTTCGAGGTCTTCCCCCGGGAAACTTTTAAAGGAGTGACAATATTTTAGCATTTACATGTACATGTGTTTAGATCACATTAATTGAGAAAAGAGAAGCAACACACACCAAAAGTTCCAAAAAGCAGCATCGCACACACAGGTTGCCAATGTCCAAGATATATTTATTCAATCGATAACATTTCACCAGAGCCTACTTCAGATCATTTAATCAACATTAAAGGGACTATACGGAGTTAAAAAATGTTTGATTCTAACTGAAACTTTAAAAATGTATGTATTTTTGTATGTATTTTCCTCCCCCTACATGTTCCAACAATGTCCTATGGTGTAGAATGAGCCCAGACATATCCACCACAACTGCCTCTAAAATCCTGCACTGTCACTCAGAAAGGTGTTACTTCGGGTTCAAATTGCCGTCATGCACGAGCTTAATATAGAAGCTGCAGTTATACGTATAACCTGAGGTGGCAGTAGTGAGTATAAAATGGCTAACTTGCATCCAGCCCCTTTAATGAACCTCCAACTACGTCAAAACATGGTCACTGTCTCAATTTCTAAACGAAAAACTCTTCAGCTTCCAATGGCGTCCCATGAACGCGACCTATTAGTAAAGCAGAGAGGGGCAACTATTAAACTACCACCTCACAATATGCTCCATCACGCAATTTGGTCCCTTATATGTGAGGGAAATTGGAAAGGAAAATAAAACGACGACTGTGTTTTGGTCCTAACGAGACTTTAAAAAATGTCGCTAAACGCAGTGACTTGTATGACGCTCACCCCGTTCTGAAGCTAATGGAACATTTCTTTAAAAAAAGCCGAAGCTCTCCATCTTCATATGTTTGCCAGGGAAATGTGCAGCCCAGATGTCAAAACAGTGTAAATTAGATCGCACAGGAGGGCTAGTAAACTGGAGCAAATAAAGCATTTTAGTGAGCGGAGACTCAGTGGCCAAACGCACAGCGCTCGAAGGCAGGTTTTACATCGCATTTCAAGATGATTGTTTCAACTGCTTGGAGACTGGCTTTGCTGGATTGGTTCGGCTTGGTTAAACTTGACATTAGCGTATCAGGCATTAGAAATGTTATTAGAAAACAATTAACGTGTGTCGTAATTACACTTGTGTTTTTTCCTCCTCAGTACTTGGACCTGTCGACGCCGTTCGAGCAGTACTCCCCTTCGTGCGAGGACACTTCCAGCTCCTGCTCCTCCGACAACGACTCCGTTTTCACCCACGACGCCCTGTCCACGGACCCCTGCCTCCTGGCCTATCACGACGTGCCTCCGCGGACCCAGGCCAAGGCGGCGCGAAGATAAAACTCCGAATCGGCAGACGTTCGATCGCAAGAGGCCTTTTTACGACACGATATTGCATTGAAAAGTACGCACGAGTTGACAAGGTTAGCATCGTTAGCGTTAGCATTTGGAAGACATGCAAAAGACCCATTGACACTCTTTCAACAAAAAAAAAAACGTATTTAGCTACTTTTGTATTTGTAATTTGCTGGTATTATTTATTTAGAAGATGTCGCTAATCGGACCAAACGCAATGGTGCTTCTTGCTAGCCGCGAATTCTCCAAATGCTAACTAGCTAACATAGCAATTAGCTTCTTTTAGCCTTTCTTTTAGCCTGTTATGGTCAACTCCTGTTTACTTCCAATGCTACGGACATTTGCCAAAGGACCTAATTGTTTTGGGACCACATTTTTGGAACCATACTCCCGGACCATCGGCTGCAGCACTGAATTGATGGGAATCACAAACTCTTTTGTCGATTTTACTCAAAAAGACGTTTTTTTGGACAACAATGTCAGGAGAAAAGAAACACTGCAAAGTAAACGCAGCACTATGAGCCCGCCGGAGGAGCAGAAGAGGACGCCGTTGTGACAGATGTTTTAAAGAGACATTTTTTAACCTAAATAAAGATTTATTTTGTTAAAAAGAAAGTGATGTTAATTATAAATCTCTATATAAGATTATTTTACTGTTGTTTATTTAAGAAGAGTCTGTATAAACTCAGGAGTTCTGTGTTGAAGTTGCTGTAGGCGGCCAAGTGCCTGATGATTTCCTGTGAATATTATAGAATATTAAAGTAATAAACTATTGTACATATCTTTAAATAACACCGTGGTATGTTCACATTTATTTCACAGGGCGAGACACTGCAGGCGAATAGGGAACATTTTTTAATTTACAGATATCAATTTGAAACTTTTGCTGTCGATCACTGGCATAAATGTGAGAAAAAAATACATTGCAAGTTTTCTGTCATTTTATCTTTTCATTTAAGAACAAGGTGTTTTGTGCCTAAAAATGCCCCAAATTTCGCATCTTTTCGGCGACGAAATCTGAATAATGGATAGAGCTACATTCAAACTTATGGTTTCATTTTATTGATAAATGAGTTGCCAAGACTTTCTCAGAGGGGATTTTGGATTTCTTTTTTAGTTTTAAAATAAGCTGTTTTTTAGTGGAAAAATGTGGAAAAATTTAATTTTCGCCTTATTTTTTGACATTCAAAACTCAATAAATGGGACTTAGGGATTAAATAATAAAAAATCCCTCTGAAAAAATCTTCCAAATATTGTTCAGTCCAAGGCTGGAAAATGTGAAGTCTTTAGGTCCGACTGACGTGGACATAGTGTCGCCACAATGACAGAAAAATATGTTTTTTTAGAAAAAGGCCCTTGAAATTGCATTCTCCCATATAAGTCTATGGGGGAACATTGAATCAGCGCAATATTTAAACATGTTATTGTGAAGATTAGGCATATTTTCTGTTTCCGGGTGAAAGCTTATATGTTCAGAGACCAATTTGGCCCAAAACCTGAAAACTGAAAAAATTGAGTTTTGCCTGTAGTGTCTCCCCTTAAAAAGGGAAAATGCAGGCTGTCACTCTAAACGTTTTCTGTAAATTACTGACAATAATGTAAGGAAAAATTGAAGACACACAAACAAATTCTTGCCATGCCACAATGAGAAAATTGCATACAATGGCACTTGAATTCACCATTTTCCATATAAATCTTTAATTGGGAAAAAATAGTTAAAACTCATCGTCTTTTCTCATAATGAAGGATGTTTTCGGTCATTTAGCAGGATGCTTCTCACAAGGAGGTCATCGTCTTACAGTGAAGTGGGGCCTTGTTTTGGGGACAGCGCATCAGAAAAGGCGGTATTTGTAATGTAAGCGAGAGAGCCCCGGTCTGGTCTGGGTTTAGTCCTGGTTTAGTCCTGGCTTGGTCTTTTGTCTGGCCGGTCCCTGCTGGTGTGGACAATAGGCCCTTGTGAATAGGAGAGCCCCTTCAGAGTGGGAGGGACGCGGGGGGACTGGAGATGGGGGGCGCAGCATTAGTGTAGAGAGACTGTGTGTAAATGAGAGAGCCTTATTATGATAATGTCTCCCCCAGAAACGCCCCTGTCTTTAGCACAATCAGAGGTGGCCATCTTGGACACCCCAAATCCTTCTCTGTCATTGTTTAGTGCTCAGTGCAGCGGAAAGCTGTCCGCTACAGGCCAGACGGAAGAAATATGTGCAAAAAGACAATACAGATAATGCCCAAATCTGACTAACGACTGCTGTCACGTGATGTCATCCTGTTCTGCAGTGAGTGGCAACATTGTTATTTGACTTTGAGAGGCACAATTGAGTTATGGAAGTTAATACTGTATTTGATTTTCCCCCTCAGTTTGGAATGGGGAAGGTTTTGGTTTACATTCTGAATGAATCATAAAATACGATAAAAACAAAAAAAAACAAAGGAAATTTTAAATCAAGACAAGCGCTATAACACAACAACAACTATGATTGCTTCAAGGCTAAAACATCTTAATTTATAGACACAGAAGTATCCTCTTTACATCCTGTGTTAAGTTTTTAACATGTTGCAAGCAATAAAAATAAAATAAGCAATAAAAAGCACATGAACACAAACTAACTGGAGACGCATCTCAGGAAAACGAGCTCCCTCGTCCACAAAAACGAGAGCATGAGCCTATAATGCTGCTACGAAAGATTAAGATGATTTTCCTGTCAATGGGCTGGAACTGACTACAGTTTGTGACTCCAGTTGGACAGGGGAAGGGAGAGAGAGTTCAGCTTCCAGACTGCCTGGTGGATGAAGCTGTTCTTGGACCTGGCCAGCAGACTCCGCAGTCTCCTCCCTGAAGGCCGTACACTGACTGTGTACTGACTATGATAAGTGCATGGGATCTCTACTGAAGGCTTTGTGGTTGAGATGGGTGGAGTGAATGTCTTGAATGGAGGGGAGAGTGGCGCCGACGATCTTCTCAGCCGCTCTCACTCTGCTCCTCGGTTTTCTCCACATTGAGAGAGAGATTGTTCTGTGTGCATCAGGCGGGCCACCCCACTCCTGTAGTTTGTCCCATCTCCGTTGCTGATGAGACCCACCACTGTAGTGTTTAATGAAGTACTAGTACTGCTGCCGCTACTGTTCAACCGGTGGGCCACATCAGCTGTGAGCGTCCAAGAAGGTCGCCCAGAAAGAGGAGTGTGCCCTGATCCAGGAGCAGTAGTTGGGCACTGCAGGACTTTGACTGAAGATATTAGAGTGGCCTCACTTGCTACTGGAGCTCTTTGTAACAAGCTTAAGGATACGCCTATAGTGCTTCAAGATAGTATGTAGCTGTCACAGTACCTTCACTACCACCATCACCACTACCACTACTGCTGGTGGTCTCTTGCCTTTGCTCACTGTACTATTACTTTTGCAGCTATATTTTCCTTGCTACCTCTGCTGCTGCTGCTGCTACCAGGGGTGGATCTCTACCCACCTCTGGTAGTAGACAAAATATTTACTCAAGCAAGATTAATAGGCCTGCACTAAAGTACAATAAGTACTGTGAGTGTTTTAATGAAGAAATCTGAAAAAGAAAACGTGAAAAATGTAAACACCTTGATATTTCCAAACAATACTTTGTGAAATACAGTTTGTACAGTGACTTCTAAAAGTGACTCAAGTGCACACAGAGCTCGACAGATTGACATGTCAGTTCAGAATGGGCCCATAGACCACACAGGGACAAAGTAAGATCACCACCTCTCCTCCCAGCTCTTGACCTCTGACCTTTGGTCTTTCCTGCCGTCTTTCATCTCAACAACACTCGCCCGATTCTGTCCACGCTTCGCCTTTCATCCTCAAAGAGCCCGAGGAACAGTGCCAGGATCAGGATATGTGTGAAATGAGCAAAATACTCTATATTTAATATTAAAAGATTACAGCGATAAGGATTATGAACAAAATGTGGTCAATCAAGGCGGCTGGACGTTTTGTGATAAACTCCACTGAATGTCCAGCTGCCTTGATTTATCCCAATTCAATGATTTATGTAATTGGATGTCTGACATTAATGCAGGATTTCACAAATAGTTTGTTTGTTGTGTTTTTGGTCGGGACAGTGCATGTTAATGAATACATATGTGAACAGGCTATGCCGGGTTGTAGCCATGTGCTCATTTCCATCTGTTGTCCCCCACTCTCATACATCCTGTCCTATTGTATTGTATCTATTGTACGTGATCATTACGCGGAGAACATGCAAACTCCACACAGAAAGGCCCCGTTCCTGCCAAGGATTGAACCCGGGACCTTCACACTGAAGCGCTAACCACTGCGCCGATAATGCTGCGTTGACAATCTTTTGGTGGCATCTTTTTCAGGATTGACACGGCACTTTGCATTTTTGTTCCTCCATCTGACCCTCTCCTCTGCACCAGAATTCTGTGCAATTGAAAGCTTTTATTGAGTTGCTTCACATGGACCTCCACCAGTGTCTGCGTACATTGGTGTATGAATGAGAGTATGAATGGGTGAGTGGATCCTTGCTGTAAAGCGCTTTGAGTGCCTAATGTAGGTGGAAAAGCGCTATGTGAGTTGAGACCATTTACCATTACCATCTGTCTCAAGTGACAAAAAAATAGAATAAGGAGTGTTTTCAGCTAAATATTGTCTTATGGATTTGGATGGCCAAAATTGAACCTTTTATCACAACAGCAGCTGCTTCACGGGGCTTCACACAAATGGGCTCTATGCACACGAGTGACACATGACCTCACACCGCTGTCCTTCCACATTGAGTTGCCTTGTGTACAAAATGCACCGTATAAATAAAGTTGCCTTACCTTCCTCTTTCACGAGTTCCCCAATAAGGATTAGCGTTGTCTTGCAGTGTGCAGTGATTTTGTCACTGGCAACATAAAAAAACTTTACATTTGATGTAAATACTTAATGTTACTGGAGAAAACAAGAGTTTTTATCTCAGGGCTAACGGCTAGTATCAAAATACAACACCAAAAAACGACTAAAAAGTATTTAAACCGAAGACTGTACACATAATCTTTTGAGCAGCTCATTCAAAATATTGGTGCCATTTGTTTTTTTATTGAGTGTTTATCATCACCGTCAAGACAAAAAAATAAATCTACCATGCTGAAGAAGAAGAAGAAGAAGAAGATCTTTATTTATATAGCGCCTTTCACAGACATTTAGTCACAAAGCGCTGAACACAGAAGTATCCTCCGACGCAATGTTTTTAGCATGTTGATAGTGACTGTCCATCAGTAACTCACTGCCTATCATGTAATCAAACATAACTCACTGAAAATAACGAGAAGAAGCAGCACTGCCTGAGAATTCACTTAGAAGTTACATATAGAATATGTGCTGCATTCCATTTGTCCTCGGAGGTCGGAAGGATACTTCATTCACCTGAACTTTAAATTGTCATATTTATTGCTCTGTTTTATTGCTTTAATGTTTGGTGCAGCCAGTGAGGCGACCTCTGTTGTGATATTGGGCTATATAAAATCATTAAACTTAAACTTAAACTCGGAGACAGGAAAGTCGTTTTTTTCCGAGTTTCAGTGTTCTAGTTGTCAGGCGGGATATTTTAATGACAGTAAAGGAAAAAAGAATGATTTAAGCTGTGATTCTGGTAAAAATCCAACATAATATGGCCCGAACCTACTCGTTCAATAAACCCAAACAGTGTTGTTTTACTTAAAATCTCATAAATAATGTCATAAGAGAGCGCAGTTAAATTCTGAGTTCACACCAACAGACCTCATCGTGTCAAACAAGGGGGCGTGGCCTCGGCGAGGGGGAAGGAAGCTTTGTTTTTCACTCTGTTTAGCCGTTTTCTGGCGGAATATAAACTTACTAATCGGGTTCATATGGATGTTTTTTGTTCAGTAGAAGCATCATGTTAGAACTCTCGGTTATTTATTTATTTATGGACTGTTGAATCAGATTGAGGAAGCTTTATTTATCCCAAGATGGCAATTGAGTTTGCAGCCGCCGCTTTTTAAGAATAGAACATAGCAAACATACACATCCATGTCAGTCAACAACAAACAATATATTTGTCTGTCAGTGTTCATAGTAACAACACCAGGGGTCACACCTCAATAAGTGCATGACGCAGCAGCTTTGCACCTCTCCATGACTTTGTATCTTTATTGGGTAGAAAACTATATTCATAATTCTGGTATTGTAGTTTTGGAGTAATTATAGAAAGTTAAAAAAAATTTCTCCTCTTTGTTTTCCCCCTCAATTGCTTCAAACATGACCATACATGGGCGATTCCGGAGATGCCGTCTGTATCTATGGCTGTTTTGACCCAACTGAAGGACAGTTTGATGGTCAATGAGGTTCTCAGTCATTTGGAAATACTCCATTGTGGTAGAGATTTTCAAGCATCATCGACTGCACTGGGTTGATACTCTTTCTATACCAGGGGTGTCCAAACTTTTTTCATGGGGGGCCGCATATTGAAGCGTACACGGGGTGAAGGGCCGTAGATCGGTAGTTAGTGCCGCAAAACCTTCGACTAGCCGAGGTTTAAATTGTGCCCCACCTCTATTTAAGCTTAAAACCTTCATGCCAGCTCAGTCTCACAGTAAAATGTTAGTTGTTCGGTTAGAATTGTATAGAATTATTACATTTCAGATAAAAAGGTCCATCTCTGGTGATGTGTACCGATACAGCAAGAGGCCGAGGGCCACCATAAATTGGTCTGAGGGCCGCATTTGGCCCCCGGGCCGCACTTTGGACACCCCTGGTTTATACAATTCTCACCCTTTCCGAAGCTTGTGCGTTTTGTACTAGAAGGTTCTGGAAATGTCCTTATCTAACGCAGCTTACTATGTTCAGCACATACACCCCAGCCGGCTCTCGTGCGCGCTCCTGGGGGCTCCCGTGCACGCTCCTGTATTATCAGTGCTGGAGGAAGTCCCTCTCAGACACCGGTGATAACGGCAGGAAGAGCTTCGGACGTTGGATTACAGCTGCTTTATCCGACACGGCTCACTCAGAGAGAAGCCCATTTTTCCATTCAAGCCAAATCTTTGCCAGAAAACAACAAGGACTAAACCATGGACGGACAAAGCGACCTAATCTGCCCTTGATTCAAGACTAGTATTAAAAGTCTGTATTCAATTTATTCAACAGATGAGAATGGCTACAATGCAATGTGTGCAATTAACCTGAGTCCCGTGTGCACCGTCGGGACCGACTGTTACTCCAATACAAGTCAATACTGCGTTGTACTTCAAAAACACGAAATTGCGACATGACGGGGACAAACCCTCTTCCTTGATGTGAATCTGTGGCCAAAGATAAACAATAAAACTCGGGATAGGACATAGTAATACGTTGGAACAAATGGCAATGCTGGCGGCCATCTTTTCTTTTTTACATTCATGGTTAGCAGGGTACCGTTTTTATCTGATCTTAGAATAGTTCAAATCGACTCAAATTTAATATAAAAAAAAAGCCTTTATTCAAGTGATTTTAAGTCTTTTATCTGATTTAAGATGGGCATTTTTACAGTGTATATGATGTACAACACTGGCATATGTAGAAAGTGATGCTGTTTCAATTGGAGGGTCCGGCCCTTGGTCTTTTGGCGATGAAGGAAACCGGCCCTCCACCGAGTGAACGTGCCCACCCCTGCTTTACAGGAAAGTAGAGGAGTAGAAAGTACTAAATGTACAGTACTAAAGTAAATTTACTTTTTTACTGGCAACCTCTGGGGTCAGGCATGTTAATGAGCACACAATCGCATTCATCCTGGCCTACTGTACATGTTTTAGTGGAAGGGAAAACCAGAGAATCTTTCAACAGAGCAAAGATTTTTGTTTATGTAAAATCATTCCACTCTCTCTCTCTCTTTTCCCTCAGCTGTTCCAGTCAAATTTACGGCGGTGTAATTCCTGGAGTGAATGGATTGTGCGCGGTGCTCAGACACAGGAAGTAGCCCGTGCCCAGAGCGCCGTGATGAATGATAGAGGAAGAGAGTCGTGATATCTAAAACCACAGGACGCGGTTAAAGGGGGAAGTGTTTCTGACCCCAAACACAAATAAACCTGACCTTTAAGAGAGAGCGAACCCGTTCAGTGACGCAATTCTACATAATGAGTAATGCGGAAAGGCAGCAGTGGCCGACCGCAGTGTACAGCGCAGGAGGCCCCCATCTGCGGGCCCGTCCAGAGTGTGCACACGGCTGATCTGCAGTACGGCACTGTGTTGGGAAGGGAATTTTATTTAGCACTTTCCACAAGTCATCTCAAAGCGTTTCACGAAAGGACAGGTTTTGGTTCACTCCATTCTGTGGTGGTAAGCTTCATGTGAAGACCACCTACCGCTCAAACAGGCACCGGGTCGCTCATCCTCAACCCATCGAAGGCCTAACCAGGCTCAACCCTATGGCTTCCACAAAAAGATGAGATTGGGCATGCTCAGATTATATGTACTGTGAAGTTACATACAGTATTCACCTTATCACGCCTCTTTTTGCCACAGATCAGCACTTCTATTGTATTGACACTTCCGGTAGAGAGCGAAGTCCATTCAATAAGCGGAGAACACGGGAAAATGTTCGCCGCTAAAATCTGATGTTTATTAGAGTGATTTGTGTAAAATGTCCATTTGCCCCCTCCTGGAACCGCCACCTTAACGTGGTGGAGGGGTTTGAGCACCCGAATGATCCTGGGAGCTCTGTTGTCGGGGGTTTTGTGCCCCTGGTAGGGTCTCCCATGGCAAAGAGGTCCTAGGTGACGGGTCAGAGCGGTTCAGAAGACCCTTATGAGAGACCAACAGGCCCTGTTAATGGTGAGGCCGTCCTTCTGTGGACCCACCACCTGCAAGAGGAGCCATAAGGGGCTGGTGCAATGTGATTTGGGCAACTCGAACAGCTGCCCCCACGAACCGGAAACGGAAAAGTGGAAGAAGATGGATGGATGGATGGATGGATGGATGAATGTCCATTTGCACCAACAAGTCGACTCTGTGGGGTTTCTCTGTGCGTCCTAAAAACGGATCAGTGTCCGATTAGTAACTGATTTTTTTCTTGACTTCTCCAGTCCTATGTAGGAGTGAAAGGGCGGACACAATTCATGGCAGCGACCAGGTGAACTTCTGGAATAAGGTGAATATATGCTGCATTTAGTCTTGTAGTAAATGAAAACAAAAACAACTGGACTCGAGTTTATAAAGATTCACTTCTCATCTAGAGAGCTTCCTTATGGCAGTTTGTGATGCAGTTGTCCATCCATCCATCTTCTTCCACTTACCCGTTGCCAGGTCGTGGGGCAGCTGTCCACCCTTATGGCTCCTCCTGCTGGTGGTGGGTCCATGGGAGGACGACCCCACGGGAGGATGGCCTCACGATCCTCGGGCTACACAACCTGCTCAGTTGGGCTCTCATAAGGGGCTTCTGAACCGCTCTTTGTCAGACTCGTCATTCAGGACCGGATTGCTATCGGAGACCCTACCAGCGGCACAATCCAAGGAGAATCCGACGACACTGTTGAATGCTCATGGTAAGGCGGTTTAAATTAACAAGATAGATAGAGACAATAATCCAGAGAACATCAGTATATTGAGTGAAGTGGGGGATTACCAACTATTTAGTGTAGCAGCTAACAACTCAAGTCCAACTGATATTTTCATGTGAGGTGAAGCACAAACACATGTTGGAACATACTTAACTTAAGCGGAGCGAACTTGCATCAAAAAAGAAAGACGTACGGTTTGCATATCACCATCTGAACACGGACCCTCGATTCCTCTGGACAAGCAGCCCACCGAGCCGCACTATGGCCTTGGGAGCAATTCTTAACTTGATTTACTCTTTGGTCAGTTTGCAGTAGAGCATAAATTCCAGAGTATGTAAAAAAAAAAGAGTACGTCTCTAGCCCATTCCTGTGCGGAGTTATGAATTTTAAAGGGGGGGTGTCATGCAAAATCGACTTTTTCAAGCTTTACATCATGTATTTTTGAGTAATCTGTAAAAACTCTGATGGCGGCCATTTTAGGGACAGGTTTGCCTGAGTCCTCCTAGGAACGCCCCCACCTCCCGGAGACGCCTCCGAGCTTTCGTCACCAGCCGAGTAACCAACCACTGCTCCTCAGCAGAACCCCCTCCCCACTGATGCCACAGACAGAGTGTGGAGGGGGCGTGACTGAAAGGCTCAGAGGTTCTTAAAGAGACAGAGGCCTATTTCAAGACATTCACTACAGCCATTTTGAGAGAGCAGTTTTATACAAGGCAGTTATTCTAATTTACTGCATTTACAGACCAACAGAAGGTTCCGTCATCATTGTAGTGTGATATAGACTGGTGCTATGTGATTGAAAAAAGCATAATACCCCCTCTTTAAAGAATAACCAGAATGCTCTTTCCAGCCACTAGGGGGCAGCTTAAATTTAAAAAAAAGGATTGAGTTCCACACGTGTCCAGCAGAGGGCACTGACATAAAAAGAGCCGTTAGATATGAACAACACATTATATAGCCATGTGGTAAATGGACAGTCAGGGCGGCTGTGGCTTCAATAACAGCTTACCACCACCGAGTGAATGAATAATGACTACCATGTAGTACTTTGAGGAACTTGTGACACAGGCTTGTAAAGTGCATTACAAGTGTAAGCTGTTGTTGTTAATGAAGCTACAGTCAAGTTGAGGCTTTGACCAAATCATAGCTTATTATTATTCATTTATTGGAAACAGCCATTATATGCAGCCCGCAACCCAAAGGAGTTCGACACCCCTGGTCTATCTCATTGTGTTGCATTGTCACAGGTGCTGATTCAGAGATTTGCGTTTCTGAAGCTGTTGAGTTATTATTCGCAAAACACTGCTACTTTTGACTTTGAATTCTGAAGTAGCCACGTTGTTCGAGTCTAAACGTCGGCTCAGAGCCAAAGGAATCCAGCTGGTTTGAATGATTGAACTTCATAATAATATTGTCTACACATCTGGTACAGTTAATGGTAATGTTGCTGATGAAGTTTTACTAAAGAACTCCCAAGCATCTCGGCGTTACAATTACGAGCAGCGTTGGCCTGAAGCAGCTTGTTAAAGGGAGACTTTTATAACAGAGGAAACGGCAGAGAACAGGACGAGGACAGAGTTTATTCTGGATTCTGTGGAGGCGCAGCGAACACGAGGGCTGCACACGTCTGCCGGCCGTTCAGCCACCGGGCCACCGAGGGTAAAACTTGGGTCAGGCTCCAGACACCTAAAGGGAGAGGGCAGGTTTTATCTGAGCGGAGGCGAGTCCTTGAGAGGCGCTAACGAGGCGGAACGAACGAAACGAAAACATCCTCCGCCGGGTCACAACATATAAACATCTGCAACTAATCTGGCCCAGTGTTATCCAACAGAGGAAGCAGGAGAGAGAAGGGGAGAGAAGGGAGGGAGCGTCCGATTAGCCCGATAGGTTTATTCCCATGGGGCTGCTGTGCAGGTGAATTCAGGAACCATCCCTATGTTTTTAAATCTGATTGATTGATTATTCACAACATTTGTGTTTAGTATAATTTAGTTGTTTACAGAAAGACTTTAAGTAGTAGATGTTTCAGGGGTCGCACTGCCGCCTTCCTCAGAAGTGTTACCTGACATGCCTGTGACGTATCCTGTTGTGCCCAGACGTAGCTAACCTGATCTGATAGACTTGTCAGGTCGGCCACGCGGCAGCGCTGTGTGGTGGTGTCTGGGGTAGTGCATCATAGATATACGAGTGTAAAGATATGCATATGTGTTTTTGGATAATTTTAACCATTTCGCATTTAAAAGACTAAGGGCCAGATCTTGTGGCGGCGCACGGGGCGGCACAGGCTCTTGGCGAATTATTTTCCGAGTGGCGGCGCTTATCGTGCCATTCACCTCCGCCACCTGTGAGGGGGCGTCACAAGAGGAGGTGACTGCACTGATGGAAACACGGCTGACATTCACTTCCTCCTTTACATTGCGCTGTCTTGCGTTCTTTCTTAAGCCTTAGGCTCTCACAGGTCAAACTAAAAACTTTATTTACCCCATCGTGAGCTAAACCATGTTCACGTCTAGAGAGAAAAAGAGCTACAGCGTCCGCTGTGGCGCGGATCGGCCCGCACTTGGTGTGAACGCGAAGCAAAACAAAAGCACATGTTCACCCCACACAACCACACAACCACTCTCCTGGACGCGGAGTCGATCTGGTTGGAGGAAAATGTGTGTCTCCACCCACTTAAATGCGCTAAGTCTGGAGTGGTAAGATCGCAAAGTGCTCCTACTGAGGCAAAATGTCACGCTATCATCTCTGTTTTGATGCACAAGATCGGGCCCCTTATATTTGAGCAGCATCAGCTTCGTGGTTGTATAAGCTACGCAGCGGCGGAGTGATCTGCTAGAAAATAGTCCCTCAAAATGCGATCATTCATGTGATGTAAGGTCAGTTTTATTCCAAAAATTACTCTATCGACACAGACATTTATATGGTTAGTCTGGCATTATAAGTGATTTTCCTCAGGTGCTCTGTGGAGCGGGTCAGACTGTTTTTAATGCAGGCTAGCTGATACCATAGAAATGCACTAGCCTTGCATTAGCCTAGCACCACGAAACTCTTCAAACTGTGAACTGCATGAATTACAAAAAAAAAACCTCCAGGCACCAGCAACACTCTGGATAACTAGGAAATGAGGCCCTATGTCAAAAATCCTGAAAAGTCCCTTTAATCCAACTTATTTACCAACTTTACAGCTGCCGCTTGTTCACACTCCGGTTTGTTTATAGCAAACCAACTCATTCCGGTATAGTTTAATATAGAGTTGTGCAACTCAGACTGATAACGCACATGCAAAGGACCTGTCTCACTGATCTGGAGACTAGTTGAGTTGTATGGAGTCTCTTTGGACAACAAATATATGCACATCTGCTTGAGACCATGCAGAGACCACATGAAGACTAAAGTCTCCATACTGTCTCCGCTGAAATCGAACAGGGACGTCTGGGGACTGAGCAATTTACTTATACCGGAGTAATATTTGACCAGGAAACTCACTTTTACTCAAGTGATAAGATAAAATAAAACACCAAATAAACAAAAAGACCACAGCTTTGCACCGGTCTGAACACTTTATTGACTCCTGAATCAAAACCTTTGACTTCCTTGAAGAGAAAGTCAAAGCCATTCCTTTTCACCTCCACACACAGAGCTGCAGTGACAGCTCTCACCTCTAAAAACAAGCTGATATTTGTCAAATATTCCACCCTGGTCCTATTTCTGTCATGAAAACATCTCTGCCTCCACTTTAAATATGTGTCTGTGCACTGCAAAAAAAAAAGAAACATCTTGGTGAGGTGAATGATCTGAACTTGTTTGGATTATTGGGTAATCCTACGTGTTTGGCCTTTACAGACTTCATTCAAACTCCAGATGCATAATGTTTTTTTAAATGAACATCCCTAGGCGTAGCCTCGTAACCTTTTCAGTAGCTGACACATAAGAGAAACATATCCTGGATAAGTGAGAATAAGGCCCAGGACTGAACGAGAGATAGTCCAGTGTGCCTCATGTTCCTCTCCTCATGCTTCTCGTCTGAATCATATTTTTGTATTGGTCTCTGAATCTCACGTCCAGCCTCTAAATATTTCCGATGATGGATGAAGGGCCTGACTCACGCCCTGTGGGTCACCTGCTCTTCCTCACGCAGGAAGTATCAGTCACACTAACCTCACAATCACAAACCAAATTGTGCAACAGCTGGACCAAATGATAAATGCTTCGATTATTTAGGCAATATATACAGTATGTTTCTTTAGGTCTGGTTCCCCCAACAGAGTCAATGCTTTTTCTTTTCTTAACAAAGATATGTCTAATCTTGGACTCAGTGCTACCGCCTTGAGTTCCAATGGATGTGTATGGCGTGTATTTAAATGTATACAATGTGCAGTAGAGTAGGCCATTGTTAGGACTAGTGAGCGTAGGCGACTATAGTGGAGGGCCTGGGCAGTACAGCAGGGAAGCTTTAGTGTGAAAATATATCGATGAAATCTCTTAACCCCCACCTTGACCAGTTCGACATTACCTAAATCTAAAATCTTCTTGAAAAAAGCATCAAAATAGCGACAAAAATGAAACGTGAGGATAAAAATGCAACCAAAAAGCACCAAAAATATGATGAAAAAGTAACGACAATGCGCTACACTGGCCTATGGACTGTAAGCTCCAGAGAAGCTTTTAGATTTGGGTAAAGCTCAACTAGAGAAAATGCGCTCAATTAAAGTGGGGGTTAAGAGGTTAAAGTACAGGTTCAAAATGGATCATAGTCCACAGTTCGAAATCAATAGCAAGCACAAATGGTTCTGTTCAACTTGTTCAATGCAACAAGCCACAATAACCGAATAACAAATAATCTGTTTCACCATCGCTGTGTAGGTTTTGAGCAACAACCGAGGAAAGAGAACGGCCTTGGTTGATGAGATTGGGAAAAACGTCATGTAAACACAGCACATGCCACTCGTGGTTGTTATGAGAGGACAGCAACTGAGGACGCCTCAAACATGGCAACTTAACTATAGAGGAAATTTTAAAAAGGACTATTAAATATCACATTGAAGATGTTTCATCAAATCAACAGTCCCATAACTGTCAATTACAGGAGGGAGACGAAATGACGTTGTTATGAATGAAACAGCATTAGAGAAAGTCGACTTTGACCATCTGTGGTTGGATCTAAAACAACATATTGGTGAATGGGTTGGCTGTCCAGAACGTTGCTTTTGGACATAAGGCAGATGTAACCCTTGTCCCTAACTTCACTCACTGATGATAGCTCCCCTCCTAATTTGCTGTTGCTCCTCAGCGACAAAAATTAACCCCCCGTAGGCGGAAGGACACTGGGTTGGCTCCTGCTGTGGCCGGTGGCAGATGGCGTCTCTCAAGTAAGAAAAATGCATCTTATGTCTTAATCAACACGATTCAGCTATAGGCTCTGTGGCAAACGTTCCTGTATCATCTGTTGGTAACGAAGTGGCGAGCAGCTATGGTTTTATTCTCTTCACTTTTAACGTCTTAATGCCTGAACAAACTGAACTGATCCACTGGACTGAGTAACAGGGAATCCACTTAAACATGCGGATGGGACACAGAGAAAGCAATCTAACCCGAGACTTAACTCTGCCTGAACTAGTCTTCATGGATTTCAAACTTTCAAGAATCAAAATCCGGCCTCGACAGTGAACATCTGTGGGTGGTTAGGCCTTTCAGCGCGTTGGTCAAAGGAGCGATTGTACATTTACTAAGTACAATTTCAGAGTTTGTCGTTTGTTGACTGTGAGCGCCCAGCTGCATCAGAACTACAAACATGGCTCCCAGGAACATGACCCTCTGGGCCAAAGGTGAGAGGTCGGCCTTTCTCCTGCTCGAGGCACAAAGGGGGGCATTGAATCTGGCGCTCTCGTCAACATTCACTTTCACACTGGCTTATTTTGTCTACAGAGCTCGTCAACACCGGTAGAGAGTGAGGGACCGCAGTGTAAGAAGCGTTCTCTTGATCTGCTCCAGGATCACGGTGAAGAGTGTGATGCCCGACTGTCATGCTACATTATGCTAAAGGTTTGCTTCACTCTGGATGGCAGCTTCCAGGCCACAATTGTTCTTTATGCACGATGGTGGTGATGCTGACCAAGGTGGCTGCCACAGATACTCTTGTTAAGGTTAGTCATAGAATATGATTCTAGAAAAAGAACAAACACATACAAGAGCTCGCGGTTCATCTCAATACAATAGACACCATTACAAGACACCATGTCAGGCCAATTACGCCAAGGAACAATTCACATCAACCATCACCTGATGCTTCTGAGCATCAGGTGATGGTTGCGACGTGTATACAAGCAGCAACCTCCCTCTCTCTTGGTACAGCTGCATTTTTTTTTCTTCCTTTTTCTGCAATCTGCATTTGTGGTTTCTGTGTTCCACATTGTTTTACTGGACGCTTTTGTACGTCTTTGCAATCATGTTTTGTGGGGTTCGGCAGATTTTTCTCTGCGATGAGTCCATAATTGTTCTGAAGAAAGCAGCTTTTTAAAAGTATAAACAGCTAGATTATGAGCTGAAGACATTTGAGGCCTACAAATGTATTTTCCTGAAACACTTGAAACAGTCGTTGCTTGGATGGGAGACCGTTTGGTAACATCAGGAAGTGAGTGCAGTGAGTAAGTGAGTGGTTGGTGGTGGTTGGAGGGGCTGATGGCGCAGACTGGTTGCCTCACTTCTGTCAGTCAACCCCAGGGCAGCTATGGCTACAATAGTAGCTTACCACCACCAAGTATGGAGTGAATGAATAATGCAATGTAAAGCAGCGGAGGGAGCTGTACAGGAGTCGTTGTACAGTTGTACAATGACAAATAAAGTGTTTACTTACTTATAATACATTTAAGCAATCTGGGCTGTGTCCACATGTCCCCCCAGCCCCTAACCCTTCAAGACCACTAAAGTGCCGCACTGTATGGTGCTCTTAATCTGATGGTGATTTGCAACTCACTTTCTCCTTGCTGTAGATCACGTGACTATGACATGAGGGAACTCACATACTGTAGTTCACGAAACTCCAATAATGATGGAAATTTGCGAAAACAACAAATCAAATTCAAGTGACAGTTTCATATTTATGGGTAAATATTAGTCAGATATCTAAATATTATTTAACGTGGATTTGACATTAATGAAGAAAATGGCTTTTCTTTTTTCTTTGCCTGAGAGGAGAAACTGTTGACAATTGAACAGCTCAAGCTGATGCACCTTTGCCCCTCTGCTACTACTGGCTTCTTTAAAAATAAAGACGTCTTACGGTTTGAGAAATAGAGGCATACAATAAAAACTTCCGATTTCTTCACATAATAGTTTCCTAAAGCCTCCCGCGGCCGCACACAGGAACCGCTCAGTAACTCCCGGGGCTTCCTGTTTTGCTGAAGTGCTAATGAGCTTTGGCCCGTGGTCCCGCTGCACTCGGAAGTATCTGTGGTCTGTGAAACCGGATCCGCGTCCGAAATATTCCCTCTCCCAAAAACAGCTGGAGCCAGTCCCACAGCGGAGAGGGGAGAGCGGGGGCCGAGTGGGGAGAGCGCTGATGTCAGGAGGAGGCAGCAAATATCAATTATAGTTTTTATTTACATGTGTCAAGTAAATACAACTGTGAGCCACAACTATAAGTCCCTGATTTTGTTTATGCTAAAGTTGAAACTATTACTTGTGTCTAACATATTCTTCACGGGGTTAGTTTAAAGTAAGGTTTTACAACTTTCAGGGTCACTGTCAACAAAAATGAGCCATGCAAGCTCAAGTTTGATGACAATATTTTAGAATGACCTTAGACGTAGAGCTGGGCAATATATCATCTGCAAGAGAGAATCGAAAACACTGTTTGGAAGATATGCAAATTTACAATATCGAGTTTATCTCCAATGTCAAAACGTGGAAAAATAGTAAACATGAAAAAATAATAATGATGGGGGGGAAATAAAAAAATTTCAAAACGCAAGAAAAGTTTGGAAAAATGTATAGAAAAATACGAGGAAATTGGGGAGGGAGGAAATTTGGGGAAAATAGGGGAAAATGTTTTCTCTGCTTTTTTGTGGTCCTAAATGTAAGTATTAAGCAAGTGTTTTTTTGAGTGACAAAGCAATGTAAGTTTAGATGTTTGCAGCACATTTTTGAATATTTCTGATTGTTTGCAAAAATATCGCCTTATCAGAGATAATATTTTTTTGTCAGTATCACCCAACAGAGAATCATTTAGAGAGAGGTGGGTACCGATGCTGGGTGGGTGTGTGTGTGTGTGTGTGTGTTGGGGGGGGGGGGGTCCTGCTGACCCTGGTTCCTGTCAGGTTCCTGTCCTGTGTTAGCCCGTTATGCTAATCTGCCGGACCTTGTTAAACGCTGCAGGACGAGAGGAAATGCACCATGAAAACCTATAGCCTCGTCCGGGGGTGAGAGGAAGAGAGGGCTGAGGGGGGTGGTGGAGGGGGGGCAGGACTTGGAAGTACTTAGTTATATTTACAACTCTTTATTTGAGTAACTAATTGTTCACTACTTGAGTAAATTTATCATAAAGTAACATGACTTTAATATTTTGGCTCCTCTACCATTGGCAACATTGTTTAAAAGTGCATTATGTAACTTTTTATCAGGAAATAATATATAATATAATACTATAATATAATATATATAATATTTGTGCAGCTTTTACCTTTCAGTCCCCTAACGCTGGACCTAACGCTCTAGGATCAACTGTTTTTAGGGTGTCTGGTAGGTTTTCTCTGCTGATGGAACCATCACCATGGTTACGCACTTCCTTCCAGTAAACCAGCCCTAGGTAGGTAAATATGCACAGGTCTGGTTATGAGAACATATCATTACTAGAGGACCTAATGAACCTAATTGGACATTTGTAAGTTTCCATGTTTTTGTTTTAGTCTGTGTTAGCAACATTTACATGTAAATCTCAGTCCAATGGAAGAGCTCAGTGATGTTGTGACATGTACAGTGTGTTTACATGTTCTCGTGTAACCTGGGTATTAGTCTTATCCTGGTTATGACAGTATTCTGGATTTGATGTTTATGCATTTACATGAGCAACCAGGACACTCATATCCCTGTTCACATGAGCAACTACAGTACCCTGGATATTTAGGCTCCAGGGGGGCGGAGCTAATGCCAAATATGGGAAAGGAGCTAAATACTGAAGCAATGTTGCTACTGCAAGGCTTTTTTTTTACATTTCTCTAGCACAGGGGAGACCATCAAAAAAGCATTTTTGACAGTTCATTTCAGAGTTCATTTCCAGCTTCAGTGACAGACGTGAAGTAGAGACATGAGTCTGATACAGAGACATGAGTGTCTGTATCAGACTCATGCAACTCTCTGCAACTCTGCGAACACTTAACACACCTGCACATCTGAAAAAACACCCACGCTGTTGTTCTGTGTCAAATTGTTGTTGTCTTTATCATAGTTTCAATTTAATCTTCTTATGCATGCCCTCATAGTCTTTGAAGTTTTTAGAGTTTATCATTGATGTAAGTTACGTGTTGTTATGTTTCATGTTGCCCGATTGAACCACTAAAAAATCCTAGTTGTGAACCAGTTCATGACAATGGCAATAAAACAATCCTGATTCTGAATTGGAAAAAAAAAAGAAAAAAATTGGTTTGATCCGAGAGCAGCGTTGACTTCCACCGGAGACGCCACAGAGCAAAAAGTTGTTGTTTTTTATTACTTCAGTGTTTTGTTAATTTGTAGAAGATGCAAAGTTTTAAAAGCAGGATAACCAGATAAAACTGCTGTAGGAAAGTTTTTGCTCCTGCCATATATGTTTCAAAAGTTGGCACATGCTCAGTGCGTCAGCAATGATGAAAAACACGGATACTGTGTTTACATGGTACAATATCCAGGAAACTGTGGGAATATCCCAGTGAGAATATTCTGGTTTCTATTAACCGACATTGGCTCATCCAGGAAACTGAAACCAGGATACTATGTTTACATGAACCAGACAAAACCAGGAAACTTCAAATCCTGGATACTCCGGTGCATGTAAACACACTCACTTTATTGTGGCTTCTTGGGCTATTGATATATTTTCATTTCATTTATATGTTTATTTGATCGGAGGGTCCAATCAGGAGGGGAGGGGTTCAGGAGCTGCAATAATAACATGAAAAGAGTTCAAAATGTAATAAACCCAAGCATGAATATTAAACAAATATGTATTAATTATCTCATTTTGCAATAGCTTATTACATAATGTGACATTTGTGGTGACACTGTCAAGATCCATTTACCATTTTGAAAAGAACCATCCATGTTTTTGGCACGACTGTTACTTGAGAAGTTGTTTGGATGTGCACTTTCTGCTGGAGCAATATTGTTTTAGAGCAACATCACTCGCTCTTGACTCTTGAGTACATATTCAGGCCACACTCCGCCTGTCCTTCCTCCTGTCGCCCCCCGCTCAGAGGAAGTCCCTGGCTGGGGATTGTGTATCTCTTGTTGTGGTGAGTCTGTGGCTACGGCAGCAGACGGATTTTCCGCTGCGCTGCACGGCTTCTATGGCGCAGAGTGTGGACCGGATCAGGACTGGACTTCCTGCTTACCACAGCGCTAAAACCCAGACCCTTCCACTTCCACTCAGACTCACGGGCTGCTGCTGCGAGACCATGAGAGCAGACACCGTGACAGTCCCATCAGGAAGTACACAGTGCCCTCTAATAACAAATAGGCCTGGTGCCACCCTTGGTCAATGCGCTCAAAGGTGGCGGCTCATCGGTCTTACACAGTCGCTTTACGTTGAGCTGGATGAGAAGGTCGGGAAATATTGATGCTTTGATACCGGAGCCAGTATCAAAAGTATTGATCCCACACTTATATATTATAGACATTTACTTTATTAACCCTTTTCACTCGGTTTGAGAAAGTGAGTGTCATGGAAGTTGAGTGTTATTTGCATTGATAATGTATCGGTAATGGAAATCGTAGCCATGGAATTACTTGGTATTGGATCAAAACTCAAATTACTGGTTTTGCCCATCTCTATCCGAAACACCCAATTCATGCATAGGTGAGGTGAGGATGGAAGGAAGGAAACATGGACGAGCACTTCTTGTTTTTGCAGTACTTCAAATTCAGGAGTCAAAACTGCGTGTCAAAATTTGCAAAAACTACATTTCAAGCCCTTAAAATTCAAGACTTTTTTCAAGCGCCGTGTCTCGCCCCGGGACACAACGAGTTTCAGCGACCATGTTAGTGCTTCAACAAGAACTTGGACTACCGGTTTCATAAACTAGGCAATAAATCATGTTCTTTCTCTAATGATATGACACTAAATGACACCGAGACACAGAGAGACTCTCAAAAACACGACTCTTTTGTCAAAACCTTGGACACAATTCTCAAAACCCAAAGCACTGGGTGTATTTTCAGTCCTGACGAAGACCTGTGCGGTCGAAACGCGTAGGCTGGTCCATACTCAATCAAGGACTTTTATTTTTGCTACATGACTCGAGTGCCTTGGACTTTATTTTGCTTTTTTTGACTGCGTTCGCTACTTAGCACAAGCTACTCTACAAGCCAGTCTCAGCAAATTTATTCTTATAAAGCTCAGCCCAGTCTTCGAAGAGCACCGGTCTACCTTCTCACTCTTTCCCAGACCATTGATGCACTCGCCTTCTTCTATTTTCATGTATTTTCAGTCTTTTGATCACATTTGCCTTTCACAGAGCGCAAAAAAAAGCTGACAAGTCTTCGTTTGCCACGGCAGTTTCAGATGAAAACCAGGATGAGCTGTAGCACCGGAGCAGAGTTCAGTCAGATAGTGAGGTTTTGACCCGGCCCTGTTACTGTCCCGTTTGTGGCAGTTAGCCCGGTTAGCCTAATTAGCCGCATTAGCCCGGTTAGCCGAGAGCCAGCCTGTCTGCCTCCCTCGGCCTGTGTATCGAGGGGGTGACGGTGATGAAGTGTGGATCGCTAATTCCCTCTGACGCTTCAAAACATTTCGCCGAACAAAGCCGTACACAGAGTCCCCGAAAGACTGCGGTTCATCTGGTCGATACCTATTGTTTTGCGGAGCTTTTGTAGTGTCCGTCCTTTCAGAGCAGCTTCCCCAGTGTCTTCCTACATTTCGTTGTAAAGTTACTGCGAGTTTTCGGATTTGGACCGGCCAAATCAAATTGATATAATCGCGCCACAGGCTAGAGAATGACCGATACTGCTTTGTCTTGAGCCAACGTGAGAATATTTGAGTTCTCGCCAACACAAGGCTTTTCCTAAAACATGCAGTGCTTTATTGATATAACTGGAGTTTGGAGCCGATTGCGCACCATTGAGTAAAAACCAACTCGTCATGGCTTCGCAACAGCCCCGTGAGGCCGCCGGTCTTTGTTTTTCTTCTTTCTTTCTCTTTAGGATGGGGGTGGGGCTGGGAGGGGCCTACAGTGAGCTCGCTTAGGCAATCAGGAAGTGAAACTGGAGATTTTGTTTCCGCTGTTTTAGATCAATGTGGCATTTTCTAACCAACAAAGTGTAAGATAAAGTGATAAAGACATGCTTGATATTATCACCAAATACCTGCAAAAAGTATATTAACCCCTCTTTTAATGTAATGTGTTTTTTTGTTTTTGTTTGTTCTCATATTATTTTTGTAGCAACCATTTAAGAGGTTATTTATTATTTATTTGTTTATGTAACTATTTTAACTGATTTGGGCTGATAAGGAGAGTTTTGTGCTCTCTTTGAGCTGTGTGTAAATTGTATTTGTTGGTTCTTGTAGAAATTATGATGGAAACTACAGTATATGAAATTATTCTGTTCACACTGTGCCTTTAAAGGAATAGGCCACCGTTTTTACATACTGAGATATGTTCTTACCTGAGCTTTGACGAGTTCTTTAGGACCTGTCTGATCTTCACCCGTGCCTTCAGTCACATAAACACAGCGCAGACGGCGTTAGCATTTAGCCTCTCCCTCTCTCCTCTATAGCTCCAAAACAGGTCAAGATAGAAGCTACCAAGCTCTTCCACGTTTTCCCTATTTAAATATGGTTACGTGAAGTGTTCCA
The DNA here is from genome assembly GCF_951799975.1 of Gobius niger. Taxonomy (NCBI): domain Eukaryota; kingdom Metazoa; phylum Chordata; class Actinopteri; order Gobiiformes; family Gobiidae; genus Gobius; species Gobius niger. The sequence goes on from NC_136862.1 coordinate 28,284,766, forward strand.
CTACAAAGTATAATACACAAAATTAAACAATGTGGATTTTCTAAGCGGATAAAAGGACTATATTGTAAGGCGTAATAATACCAGGAGTAATTTGGCATCCACACAGTAAAGTGAAGATTACTGCGCAGATTTCGAACTACTCCTGGTATTATTACACCTTACAATATAGTTCCCCCTTTTATCCGCTTAGAAAATCCACATTGTTTAATTTTGTGTAATTATACTTTGTAGTGGAACACTTCACGTAACCATATTTAAAAAGGGAAAACGTGGAAGAGCTTGGTAGCTTCTATCTTGACCAGTTTTGGAGCTATAGAGGAGAGAGGGAGAGGCTAAATGCTAACGCCGTCTGTGCTGTGTTTACGTGACTGAAGGCACGGGTGAAGATCAGACAGGTCCTAAAGAACTCGTCAAAGCTAAGGTAAGAACATATCTCAGTATGTAAAAACGGTGGCCTATTCCTTTAACAGCCAATGTTCAAAAATGATTCAGTGCCTGCGTTGTACTCATAGAAGTTGTACTGTTATGTGTCACAGCGACGTGTAAACAAGCAGCACCTTGCCTCTCTCTTTGTACAGCGGTGTCCTTTTTTGCCTTTTTCTGCAAACTACATTTTTCTACATATTTCTTTTCAGTGTGTAGTTTGTGCTCCACATTGTTTCACTGGATGCTTTTGTATGTCTTTGCTGTGTTTTTGTGAGGTTCAGTGCATTTTTGCGAGTGTGAAGTGAAGGACCCAGCTTTTTAAATGTAAACAAACAGTTAGCTTTCTTCTTCTGAAACACTGAAGAGCTCCCACACCTGCAGCACAGTGGAGGCGTCACAAGGGGAGCTACAGGAAACGAAAAGGGCCAAACGAGGAGAAGATGGTGAAAGACTGTTGTGGAGCGGAGGGAGCTGCGCAGGAGGAAGAGGAGCTGACCAGTGCAGGACACCACGCTCTGAAATAGGGACAAACCCAGGAGGCGCTGCACTGTTTCAGAGGAGCACAGAAGGCAGTACTCCGGTTTCCCCAACCTCCAGAAACATGCTGGTCAGGCTGGCCCACAATGACAGCGCGCTCAGTCGCAGCGGCTCAGGACTAACACCGGATCACAACTTTCGTTGTACAATTGTACACTGATAAACAGAGCTCCCAGGATCATAAATAATACATTTCCATGTGGATTTTTTTTTTGGTGTGTGTTTATCTTTTAATCCTCTCAATAAATAAAGCAGCAGCTAAATGTTGCTTCATGTTTAAATAAAATGTCAAATGCAGCGGAGTTCTGAAGTACAGATTATTAAAAACTCGACTGAAATACACTTCTTGAGTAAATGTACATTACTGACCACCTCTGGTAAAGGTAGTAGTAGCAGCAGTAGCAGCAGGTAGTAGTACTCTTACTGAACCCCATGTTGACATATGGGATTTGAACTTGCTGGATGTTCTCAGACTGCGGCGCTGACCGGGGCATTGGACATGTGTGGAGCCCAGCTGGGTCTGGAAGAGGTCCCAGGGGTCCAGGGTTCATGTCCGGGGGGTATGTAGCATGTGTGTGTGTATGGGAGGGGGGGTCTTGTGGGAAAGGCCGTGAGGTTAGACTATCACGACAACGTGCTTCACCTGTTTCAGAGCCTGTTCCCACAAACCCACCCCCAGAAACACAAACAAGAGGCAAACTTGGTGGACAGTGTCTCTCCATTTTTGTACTTTACCGTTACCTGGTACTTTTACGCCGACACTAGGGGGTGCTGTAACTTAGTATTGTTATGGCACATCAAGTTCGACATCCTAATTCTCTTTAAAAACATTTGAATGAGGAGATGATTGGTATTGTGCGGTGTCTGATGCAGCCCAAACATTTTTGTCAGTTGGGTCAGGGGTTGGTTGTCACATGGGGGATTAATGGTGAGAATGTGTTGTTGGGTCTCTATGTGTTTATGATCATATTCTTCAGTCATTAGTTACATTACATTACATTAGTTACATTACATTACATTAGTTACATTACATTACATTAGTTACATTACATTACATTTTTCATATCTTGCAACAACAAAAAAAGAGAAATAATTCAAATGAGTGGGAGAAAAACATCAGGCTTATGTTGTCTTTTTTTTCATCTCAAGAAACATTAATAGGGACAACCAACCCCACACACTGTGACAACCTGCCCTGCATATGTCTGTTTTGGACAGTTAATAACTATTTACTGCTTTAAGATATATATATATAAAAGGAAGAGATGCCATACTTTGTGTCAAGGGATTAAGCTTCATGTAATGTTTGTGTGGCTCTTGTGGGACGTATGAGCAGTGCCTCTCCGCTACCACCAAGGCTAACCCAGAACTGGATGTGCCTCCCTCTCCAGTGATTTCTGGGGGCAGGAGTGACGGCTGCGGCCGGACACATGTGGAACAGACAGGAACTTCCACAGCTGCTCGGGTCTGGGATCAAGTGTCACGTCCCAGAACAGGTGGCCCATAGGAAGTGTGTGTGAAATACCACGCGAAGGAGGCAGTGCTGCAATCACAGGGGGGAGGAGGGTTTGTTTATGGACTCTAAAAATGCAGAGGACATTTTCAAAATATCTCTATTACCCGACATAATCCAGGAAGGACGGACAGGAGCGCTTCAGCAGTAGAAGAAGTTTGTTTGTATATTTATTTCAGTAAAAAATAAAAAGAATCCAATTTTTTTATTCGCATTTTAAAACATATATTTAAACGCCAACCAGTGTTAATTTTGACAACATATTTTAATTTAGTTTTAGTCTTAGTCTTTTGCCGAAAATGTAATTCGATTTTAGTCTAGTTTTAGTCTAGTTTTAGTCGACTAAATTTAAGACGAATTTAGTGGACTTTGCATTGATAATATTGATTATAATCATATTTTAAGTTGTTCCTCTGCTTCATGGAGCTGCTCCACATGAACAAAGCTCAGAGCTGATCCTTTGGCAGAGAATTTACATGATCTGAAGCTCTTTCAGACGCTCAATAGAAGTTTGGATGATTTTAGTCTCTCCCTTTCATTTTTATTTAGTGTTATTTTAGTCGACTAAAATATCTGGACATTTTAGTCATAGTTTTAGTCTCATGAAAAACTTTTAATTTGGTTTTAGTCCAATTTTAGTCGTCAAAAATATCACTTTGACTAAAATTAAGACTAAATATTTTAGTCGACGAAATTAACACTGACGCCAACTATTATTTTTCAAAAAAATTTCAACAATATATAATCACAATTGAGCTGGGTATTAGTTACTTTAATTACTTTCAATTACTTTAATATATCAATGGGTGCCTTGGGTGGGTGCATTAGCTTTCCTATGTGTATGTTTGGAGTTTTGTTGTATGGTAGAATTAATCTGTAAGTGTACCCCACATTTTTAAACCCCACAAACCATCACGCGACCCGTTCTGAGCTTATCTCGGCACCAGTGATTTGTTAACATGCCGTCTGTAAAAAACAAAAAACAAAAATGGAGGCTTGTATATTGTTTTTAAAAAGTTGAATTCCCCCTGAGCGTGCTCCTATCAAACTTTGAGACTCAGCCCAACCCTGTCCTGGTGAAAATGACTCGACTCAAGCTATAAGAAAATAAAAACACCGGTCCGTTCCAGCTGGTCTGGGCTTCCACATGTGGGGTGCCGGTGGAACAGGACTCTCAGAGGAACAGATGGACTCAGCGCTGAAACGTGACACCATAACACCTGCACCATTCAGCACTGAAGGGGTCTACGGGGACTAAACCAGGAGCAAAGTATAGGACACAGACCGGGGTTGGTGTGGATCATGGCGGCGGGACTACGTGGAAATGGGAGCAAACCAGCCCAGGTTTTTGTCGTCACAAAGCCGTCATTGATCCCGCCTGGGGCCGAGAGGGGCTGGTGACGGACAGGAAGAAGATAAGGCTGAACTAAGTGAGCGTGTCCAACGACTTTCCCTGCTGTCCACACCTCCACAAACACACGCAGCATTGTCTCCCGACTCACCCCCACACAGCGCCAAAAACGGACGCTAAACGGGCACAGATTTGAGGTCCGGACAGGAAGACGCACCCCCAACACGCCATTCATCTTTGTACGACGCAGGTCTGGAGGAGTAGCCGTCTTCTCCCAACTTTGATTCGTCTACAGCTCTTCTCAGTCCGAGTGTTGTTTTATAGAAGAAACCAGGACTTAACCTAGACTTAGACTTAAACGAGACGCTCTACCACTCCAGCTGCATGAGTACCCTCCATATGTAGCGTCTTTTGACAAAAATTTACTTTAGTTTTGGTCAAGTTTCAGTCAAACAATTCTAAGTTTTATTCTAGTTTTAGTGGACGGAAATGTTACGAAACTTAAGACTGGCTAGTTAGGTTTCTTTAAACTCATTGGAAGTTTTGATGGTTTTAGTCATGGGTTTCATCATCATTAACTAGTTTGACTTAAAGGGGGGGTTTTATGCAAAATCGACTTTTTCAAGCTTTATATCATATTAGTCTGTCATTCCCTCATTAAAAACATGCCTGAAGTGTTGCCTTGGCACATTCACGTATTTTTGAGTAATCTGTAAAAACTCTGATGGCGGCCATTTTAGGGACAGGTTTGCCTGAGTCCTCCTTGGAACGCCCCCACCTCCTGGAGACGCCTCCGAGCTTTCGTCACCAGCCGAGTAACCAACCACTGCTCCTCAGCAGAACCCCCTCCCCACTGATGCCACAGACAGCGTGTGGAGGGGGCGTGTCGGAAAGGCTCAGAGGTTCTTAAAGAGACAGAGGCCTATTTCAAGACATTCACTACAGCCATTTTGAGAGAGCAATTTTATACAAGGCAGTTATTCTAATTTACTGCATTTACAGACCAACAGAAGGTTTGGTCATCATTGTTGTGTGATATAGACTGGTGCCATGTGATTGAAAAAAGCATAATACCCCCTCTTTAACTTTGACAAAATGAACACAGATCACAATTGTCCAGAGCAGGACCATCGAACTTCTGGTTACGGGAGTGTGGACAGAAGCATTCCCTTGAACAAAGCGACCAAATGCAGCAGTAGTATCTGCGGTCGTGGCTGTCCTTATTCCCCGACAGTCGGATTTGTTTAAGATGTAAAACCTGCCGAGACATTTGTGATTCAAAGTGACGGAGGTGGACTGGATTTGCATCGAGGGCTAAAGCCCCGAAGGCATCAACTTGTAGACGTAAAAAGTTTACTTGTTCCCATTATCTCCCACTCCCTGACAGGGGATACTTAACCTGTTACCTGCCATCTTAGGGTTAGGGTTAGCAATTATGCATAGGACTTGAGACCTTACAGCTTATGTGCCAGTGAGATACCTCATTTGAAAGCCAAGACCTTCTAGTTTCCAAAACTATGTGTAAGATCTGTGTGAGTGAAACACAACCGTTCATAACCCTAATCCCTGGCCCGAACCCGAACAGGTTAAAGCCACAATGCGGAACTGTTGAGCCTGTTGCGAGGTCTGAGGAGAGGTGATCCGCTCAAAGTAAAGAAGCATGTTGTTCAAACCAGTAAAAACACCATTTCAAATACAATCAGTTCTAAATATCTCTCCCATAGAGATATCAAGGCGAAACAGTTAGCAAGCCAACTAATCCAGGAAACGTTTCAGCGTTCAACAGCCATCAAATCAACAATCAAACGAACATCCCAAATTCTGAGCGATCCTGATGAGGGCTGAGGACTATTAAGAAATATGTATATACTGTATACTTTAACTCCGGGCACTTCCCTACCACTAAAAACATGTATAATAGGCCATGATGAATGAGAGAGTGCAGGTGTGGGACGACGGATGTCCCACACCCATGGCTACAATCCGGCGTGGCGTGTTTTCATGCATGAGTCCCATGTATGTTCATTAACATGCACTGTCCCGACCAAATAGACAAATGTGAAATTGTTGCCCCTGCCTCTTGGCATGAGTTTTATCCTGGTTAAATAAAGGTTAGACCAAGAAATCTAAATATAAAGATTACATTTTCTATAAGACTATTAATTTTAAATGTGTGTCATTTATTTGAGGCAAAACAACCAAGTAGCTTTCTTTCATGCTGTCCCTGGACCTGCAGCATCAAAACTGGGATCTAAAGATTTGATACTTGTCTTTTTGTCGATACTAGTAGTATCTTTATCCATACATACATACATTTTCATCCACTTGTCCGTTCCCGGGTCATGTGGGCAGCTGTTGGAGTTGCCCAAATCACATTGCACCAGCCCCTTATGGTTCCTCCTGCAGGTGGTGGGTCCACAGAAGGACGGCCTCTCAATCCAAACCGGGCCTGTTGGTCTCTCATAAGGGGCTTCTGAACCGCTCTTTGTCTGACCCGTCACCTAGGACCTGTTTGCCCTGGGAGACCCTATCAGGGGCACGAAAACCCCGACAACAGAGCTCCCAGGATCATTCGGGTGGTGGCAGGGTTTTTCCATACAATAATATCGTATTGGTATTGTTTAATCCTGATGTTATCAGCTGTTGCCACATTCATGTGAGGTCAGAGCCTTGATAGAGAGAGAGTCATATTCAGTTAAGTTTCTGCTTTTTTGTGGTGATACATATCCCATAAGCTGAAGAGGAGGAGCTCCCTCTGCTGGTGCCCTGGAGGGAATAAATCTTTACTTAAGTCCTGGTTTAGTCCTGGTATATATACTCCTCACAGATGACATCACGGTAACAGAGGATGCCCAGAGTCCCAGCAGGACCTGGTCTCGTCCAAACGGTCCGGTCTTTTGTCCGAACTCTTGCCTCGGGCTCCGGCAGCGAGGAGAGATCAGAGGTCACAGAGCTGAAAGAGACACTGAAGAAAGAACTCGCCACCAAACATCTGCCGCTTAGACTGAACCAGGACCATTTCTGTGAATAAGCTGGAGGAGTCTGCCCAATCACTATTCATTTACAGCCTGTATTACTACGTGATCATTTGTTAGACCGTGATTACTCTTATTCACTGGGGAAGTTTTACATCAGAAATGGCACTGGCTGGTTGTAAATAGTGTGTAATCTATATTATACACTATCTATTTATATATCTGTTTGTGTATATTATATTGTTGTCGTCTTGTATGAGGACGACGTACTGGAAGCAGCTCATGGCCAACGCGTTTACACAGAGTGAATGTATTTGAATTCATAAATCTCTAAAATTCCCTTACAGCCCAATGGATATGGGGCTGTAATGTTACTTTTGTTTTGTTTTCTAGAGGGACTGAACATTGAAACCTTTTAGAGATTTTTACCACATTACAATGTTGTCCTTAGGCCCATCACAAGAGCAAATTTGGAAGTTCAATATATGGAGGCAGAAAAATATCGCGATACACGATATGACTGACTCTAAAGATACGCGATACTTTCAACTCTAAACTATGAAAAGGACAAAAAAAGTGGGTTTTAAAAGAACAGAATCACATCCTAAATACCACATCAACAGCAATAAACATGAAATATAACCCAATTTGCAAGAAAAACGCGAAATTGTTTATCTGTTATTCATTGAATGAGTCGGTATAGTAATTATCTTGACCGCCCTAGTTTTTCTCTCATCAAAAACAGAGTTGGAGCTGTGTCTCGACCCACTTGCGCACCTTTGAGTAATCTTTGAGAAATCTTTTTCCCAGTGGCAAGTCATCCTTTCATCGAGCAAAAACACTCGTCACTGCTTCACTTGCTGCCGCACACGCCGCACTGACATTTCCCTCCTAGTTTTCGCTTTATTGAAACGGCTCCGCAGCGAAGGGAATCAGGAGGGAGGGGTGGGAGGGGCAAATGGGGAGTTCATGTGAATATCAGGAAGTGAAACTACTAGATGTTTTTGCTTCTGTCGTTTCAGATGGATGTTGCATTCTCTAACCAACAAAGTGTGTAACGAAAGTGATACCAAACGGCTGCAAAAAGCACAATACTCACTCTTTGAATTGTGGTCTAACATTCCTGTTCATAAGCAGGTTTCACAACTTTTCAAGGTCGCCGTCACGGTAACGCCAACAAAAACTAGCTCACAATTGATTTTAAAGGGATATTTCAGGATTTTTGACATAGGGCTTCATTTCCTAGTTATCCAGAGTGTTGCTGATTTCTGGGGATATTTTTTTTTTGTAATTCATGCAGTTCTTATATTTGAAGAGTTTCGTGGTGCTAGGCTAGTGCAAGGCTAGTGCATTTCTATGGTATCAGCTAGCCTGCATTAACAGTCTGACCCGCTCCACAGAGCACCGGAGGCAAATCCCTTATAACACCAGACTAACCATATAAATGTGTCGATAGAGTAATTTTTGGAATATAACTGACCTGCATCACATGAATGATCGCATTTTGAGGGACTATTTTCTAGCAGATCACTCCGCCGCTGCGTAGCTTATACAAACACGAAGCTGATGCTGCTCAAATATAAGTTATTTTAAATGTAAAATGGTTAAAATGTTTCTATCGACAGACATTTATATGGTTAGTCTGGCGTTGTAAGTGATTTGCCTCAGGTGCTCTGTGGAGCGGGTCACACTGTTTTTAATGCAGGCTAGCTGATACCATAGAAATGCACTAGCCTAGCACCACGAAACTCTTCAAACATAAGAACCGCATGAATTACAAAAAAAATATCTCCAGAAATCAGCAACGCTCTGGATAAGTAGGCCCTATGAGGCCCTATGTCAAAAAGCCTGAAATATCCTTTTAATGCTGTATAATTACATGCACAGTGTTATTTTTCCACAAACCACTGCACAAAACAGATTCCATTTCACTACTGGAAGATAAAATCGGGCGCAGGTCCTTTAATTTCAACGATTCAATTGGATTCCAACGACATTGAGCCGCTCTGAGGGGGGCACAGTGAGAACATGGAGACCTCTGCTCCTCTGCGCCTCCGCTGGGACGTCTCATTAGACACACCCCTCTCCACCTCCGGACCCCCAAACCTCACCCCTTCTTCCCTCACAATCCCATCTCTCGCTTTCCTTTCTCCAAAACACAAGTGCTCTCTTCTCACTTCCTCTTCCTCCATTGTCCGCTCCACAAAAAGGGGGGAAAAAAAAGAAAAACCTCTTTGGGGTTTGATTTGACAGTTTAATAGCCTCCTCGGACATTTCTTTTTCCCGCCTCGGGCACAAAGCGCGCCTCTGCTGCCGGTTCAAAGACACCTTGTGTGTGTGTGTTTTTTTTTTTGAGGGATTATTGTGGATTATGTAAATGAGCCGGACTAATGAGTGTATACGGACATTTTACAACGCGTAGCTGTTCTTAGAATCTATCAATCTTATTTTTATATAATATCGGTAATCATTTAGAAATCCAGTCAGATGTCCATTCTTAGTGTTGGTATTTTAGAATGAAAAACTCAAAGCTCACACACAGGTTTCATGTTTCTATGTTACAAGAGCTACTAACTTTAGCGGAATCCGGATACATAATTGAACATGACGTCAAGGCTGTGTTTTATCGCCTATTCCCTTTTCCGTGTACACAAACATCATCTTGTGCAACACCAAGGGAATGAACACATTTTTTTGCCACATTTTTGTCTCATTTTGTCACGTTTCAGTTGCTTTTTTGTGGCATTTCTGTCAGGTTTAGTCAAGCGTTTTGGCAATATTTAGTTTTGGGTGTGTGTGTGCGTTCTTGTACTAACGACATTGTGAGGACCAGTGTGAGTCCTCACTTATTTGAAGGACTGTTTGACGGTCAAGATGTGGTTTTAGGGTTAGGGTTAGAATTGGTTTAAGATTAGGGTTAGGATTAAGGTTAGGGTCTATGAGTGTCCTCACTAAGATAGAAGTACAAGCGTGTGTGTACGTGTGTGTGTGTGATCAATCCACAGAAATGTGACCGAAACATGTAAACTCCAGTCCAGACGCTTTTGGATTTGGGTCAAGCTGAACTGGATAAAATACGCTCGGTCAAGGCGGGAGGTAAGAGGTTGATGTGAACAAAGACTTTTTAACAGTTCGAATCCGTTCTCACGTTCAACATCACATCTTGGTACAACTTTCTTGCAGCTAAAGACAAAACAAAACTCTCCCGGATCGTAAAACAGGCTCAACATACAGACCCCTCTTTCTGACCGGTACCGTGTCCAGCAAAGCCACCCTGATGCCACTACGGGCCCCTGCTGAATGTACTTGTACTGCAGGTTTATCTTTTTCATTTCTCCCTGTCTCATTTGTGCTTGTAATTGTACATGGAACACATGGATAAACCTGTAGCGTTATGCAGAGTCTTACTTCTGTTCAGCGTGTGCGAGTTTTTGCAACAAAGTTCACATTTTTACACAATGCGAGTGCCTTATAAATCGGGACAAAAGAAACAAATACCGTTCGGCTTTAACATAATGTGGGAAACAGTTCACGTTCATCCTTTGACGGGAGTAAATGATAGAAATGGATGATAGAAAGTGTCGGTTCTAAAGTTAGATGAAGCCATGCATGACCCTTAGCATGTCCAAAAGAGTACGTCATCCGATACCATGTCAACAATCCAATCCAAGGAAGAGCTAAAAAAAAAAAAAGCCATGACAAAAAGACAGATGATTACATACAAGGGGGAGCAGAGGTATTCATCATTCATCCTGGCCTATTGTGCATGTTTTTGTTGTAGGGGAAACCGGAGTACCCAGAAGAAACCTACGCAGGCACGGGGAGAACATGCAAACTCCACACAGAAAAGCCCCGTCCAGGCGGGAATCAAACCCGGGACCTTCTAGCTGTGAAGCACGAGCGCTAACCGCTAACTGTCTAAACTAAAAAGAAGAAATAATGGGGGGGGGGGGGGGGGGGATAAACAATTTAATAAGACCAAAATAAGATTTAGGATTCTTCAAAGAGTTTACAGAAATGGTTTATAGTGGAGGCAATTTGAGAGCTGAAAGATCAGAACGAAGCTTGTGAAACTGACTGAACAGGGGGAGGGATGTAAATGAACTGTAGGGATATCAAATTGAAACTTCTCCTGTAGACTGCTGTAAATGTAAATCTATTGTACATTGTCATTCATTCATTTTGGAATCTGGGCCCAAGTTCATACTGAACTTTTGTGAGCATTTGTCGCCCTCATGTGGGTAAATCTGTCCGTGCAGCATGAAAATGGTTCCAGCGGAGTAGTTTAGTAGTAGGTTTAGTTTGGGAACACCTTAGAAGAGGATTTAAAAATGCATTCAACTGTAGTACAATTTAAAATAATGTACAGAAAGCAAATACTGGAAAAGTAAGCAAAACTCTTGTAAATTAATCATCTGTTCCTGAACTATGAATTGTCTTGTGTTATTTTTGATCCAATAATGAGAAGTATGTTATGAATCTGGATTTATTATGTGATGTCCAGAATGTGCACCTTCAACCTTATGCAAGTGCAACACAAAAATGTTATGAACTAATTACTCTACTGTTTGGGGTTTTCTAAGAGCTTGTTGATTTAATTCGCTACTAAGGCAATTCCTCAGACTGGAATTGCCGCATAGATCTCATGGTTAAAGCCTGAATATACATTAAAAATCAGTGGTCATACCGCCTCTGCGATGCCCAATCCCGTCAGACCTTGGAAGCTAAGCAGGGAAGGGCCTGGTCGGTACTTGGATGGGAGACCGTTTGGGAACACCAGGAAGCGAATGTAGTGTGAGTGAGTGATTGGTGGTGGTCGGACGGGCCGATGGCGCAGACTGGTGGCCTCGCTTCCGTCAGTCTACCCCAGGGCAGCTGTGGCTACAATAGTAGCTTACCACCACAGAGTATGGAGTGAATGAATAGTGCAATGTAAAGCGTCTTTGAGTGTCCAGAAAAGCGCTATATAAAACCGATGCATTATTATTATTATTATTATTATTATTAAAAATGATTGTGCCGTGAGCAGTAGTTTAAGTTGTGTAAGTCTGAAAGGAGGGGTAGTTCCTACTCCTTTTGAGCAGCACTAATACCTCTTATGTTGTGAAAAATTCTGTATGTTGTGTGTATACTATACCTGTATGCATCTGTTGCTCAAATAAACTAAACTAAACTAAACTAAACTAAACTAAACTAAACTAAACTAAACTAAACTAAACTAAACTAAACTAGTAGAGACATTATTTGTCTAATCATCTAATCCTCATATACCAGAGTCCACAAATTAGCTAATTTTGAGTCAAGTCGGAATCAAAAGCCAGGTCTAAACAACCCTAAGATGCTTGGCACATTTCTCTGCTCAGAACTACAAGTGTTCTTATTTGTTCAGCCTGCAAATAATTTACTTGCCTTTACAGTCCTTTTTTTTTTTTTTTTACTCTGAAGTTAAACAGACCCATCACAACATTTGGATTGAGCCTCATTGAACATTACCACTAAAATGGTTAATAAGATGCAATAAGAGTTTTAGGCTTGAATGAGTTTAACCGCTACGTGTTGAGATTGTTGTAGTACCAGTATTGCAGTACTGTGGCATGTAAACTGGGGATCTAAAGGGTTGTAGTTTTCCAAAGTTAATCAGTGTAGTGAGAGTCAGTGTCATTTGGGCACAGACCTTAGTCCCAGATCCACACTCATTATGCCAATTGAAAATGTGCCACCTGAATGCCCCATGTGACCTGCTGTAACGTGCTGTGCCGCCCTCTAGTGGAGATGCCACAGCTGTACAGGTAGGCTTCAGGGAGTTTTAATGTGAGTTATAAGGAAGAGCCATTATCTAATTATGATTTTTCTGACAAGTACAACAGTCACGATAAGATGTTTTAGAATGAGGAACATTAACAGAAGATTGGGATTGGGAAGATTTAAAATAAAAACTATTCACATGTTGCTTTTATGACCTAATGAGGTTAGAATACAATCAGGCATACTGTAATGTGAATGGGGAGGGGGATTTTCAAAGTGGAAAACAGGGGAACAAAAGGTTATTAACAAAACAGAGGGTTGTTTCTTTACAGAGAGATATGTGTTGCAGCACAACAACCTGATTTAAAGTGAATCCACTTAAATATCGATCACAGAAGAGAACAGGGCCTATATAATCCTGGCTGTGTCTGACCAGGGTTAGAACAGGGCTGTGACCGATGCTAGAGAAGTGGGTCCAGCGGTTAGCACTCGTACTTCACAGCAAGAAGGTCCCAGGTTTGATTCCTGTGTGGAGTTTTCACGTTCTCCCCGTGTAGGTTTCCTCCAGATGCTCTGGTTTCCACTACCACTAAAAACATGTACATTAGGCAAATCCTCCAGCCAGGTGTTTCTGACCATTGGCCTGGCTCCACATCTGGAGATGGGTCCCCGGGCACTGGCCCCAGGTTACCCCAGCGGTATTGAAGGATGGGTCAAATGCAGAGAATAAACTTCCGTACAGGGATTAATAGTATATATATATACCCGACCTTAACTTAACCTTAAAGATGAGCTTTTGAAAATGGAAAAGACAGTCCACGTCTGTATCCCCCCGGTGAATATTCACTGCATAATACAGTATTATATTCTAAAGGATCTGTGCCTGAGGCAGTCTGTACAGACAGCACTGTTTGTACTGTTTCTCTGAACCAAATCAACATTTCTAAACTGGGTTTAATCTTCTTAATTCTTAGTCCTGCTCTTAGAGACTGAAACTCTCGCTGGTTTAGCACAGTCTGCTCACACAGTTCACCAAAGAAAAGACTAACATTAGATTATGTTTGACAGTAAATTCAAAGGGTTACTGTGACGTTCTGTAATGTTGCACAGATGTACTAATGTAATGTTACAGTAACTGTTACTCCAACCTTTTTTACCCTGTGACTTCAGAGTTACTTTTACATAACAAAGATGTTAGAGAGAAACTCACGACTTATGTGGAGTTCCACTGCAGCCAAAACTAAATTTAAACACTATTTAAGAAAATGACTTGAGTTTCTTGGTTATAGTCCATTCATCCATCCATCCATTTTCTGGCTGCAGTCTCAGCAGAGATGCCCAAACTTCCTGGTCCACACAGACCTCCTCCAGCTGTTCTGGGGGGACCCCGAGGCCACACCAGGCCAGCTCGGAGACATAGTCCCACCACCGTGTCCTGGGCCTTCCACGAGGCCTTGCCCCACTAGGACATGCCTGGAGCACCTCCCGCAAGAGGCGACCTTGCCACCTCAGCTGGCTCCTTTTGACGTGAAGGAGCAGCGACTCTACTCCGAGCTCCTCTCGGGTAACTAACCTCCTGACCCGATCTCGAAGGGTGCGCCCAGCCACCCTGAGAAGGAAACTCATTTCAGCCGCTTGTATTCACGATCTTGTCCTTTCGGTTATAACTATTGGATAATAACCAAAACATTTGGAGAGTTGGTTCAAAATATTCAGAACAAAAAGAATATGCATCTAAAATGGGATTTCTCTACTTGGACAGCATCACATAGTACAAAGAGAAACATCAGGTTTACTCTGAAACAAACTGCAAATGCACATGAAGGTTTCACAACATTTGAGACAAGAAAATGTCATAAATTAGCAGAAGCATCAACACTTGGGAATATTTACTGTAATAAAGGAATGTACTTTTGAAAGTATTGGCCAAAGTGTGTTGACATGTGTGACCAGGTCTCGAGCCATTGACCAAACACTGTGAGAGTGAATTAAAACATGTGCAGGTTTGAGAACTGATTCTGAGAAAGGGCCTGAACTGATGAAAATAGTTTCATTGTGTCGAATGTTTGGAGTCGAAATGTAAAAGTGAGCCAGGTTGAGACCGTTTCAACCCATCACAGCGTAGTGTGATTCAAATCTAAAATGACAAGTGAAACATATATTGCCTGAAATGTATTGCCATAAAATTGATACAAATTTATCATTTGATCCACGCTGTTTTCCCCACAAACGTTTGAGTTTACAATAAACAAAAGGAATTTCACTCCATTTCAAGAAGTAAAATCAGGTACAGCTCCTTTAAGGTACTCAAGTATAAAGTCTTGATAGTTACATTTACTCAAGTAGGCATATACATTAGAATATTCTTGAAGTGACATTACTTCTTGGAGTAGTTTAATCACTGTACTTTTTACTTTTAGTTGAGTAATAGTTTATTTAGGTAACAGTGCTTTTACTTGAGTAAAACTGTTAGTTACTCTTTCCACTGAGTAAAATAGCTTATTTTCATATGAGAATGAACCTAAGAAATATGTGATTTCATCACTCGAATAAATATTTACGTTTATTTATGTTTTGGCTCCTCAGTCTGCACCGTCTCTGCCTAAACAACACTGTAGGCCTATGTTTCACTATTAAAAAAAAAAAAAAAAGTGCAAGTGCTCGGCAGGGGGCGCTCCGGGGCGCGTAATGCGGCTGTAGGCCTTATGCACAGCCCAGTCTGCTCTGTCTGATTCGGCTCGTGTTTCCTTTTTCAGCGCATTTCCCTTTCAAGTGTTTCCCAAAGTCTCCCAACTCAACATCAACCTTTAAATCTACGCTCCAGACGAGAGCACCAGGTCCTGCTGGTCTCGCGTTCTGCACGAGCAGTCCTGGCTGCGCTGCCACTGACTCCCAACAGCGGTGACCTCATCGAGTCTCAGCCGCTCTGCTCCTCTCTCCCCGTATGGAACAATCATCTTTATTCCCCCACCATGACAAAGCCAAAAGTTGTGCCTGTGTAGTGGCTCTATCTGTCTAAAGCCGAAATCAACCACGTTAATCGCCCCAAAGTGCCAGAATTCTGCGCCGTGTCTGAACGTGTGAGGCTTTTCCCTGTCATAAAGCCAGCTCCTAATGCGTATCCCGCTCCTCTGTGCGTCCTCGCCATAGGCTCGCCACAAACAGTCGAGAGAAAGTGCAGTCTCGGTTAAAGTCATATGAAAACACGAGTAGCCGCCTTGGCAACGACGCAGAGAGAGGAGAAAGGCAGCCCTATGAGACACACGGTCAGGACGTGCTTTCTCTGAGACGTGCTCAGTAAAAGGAGTCTTCGTGTCTTTAGTGCATAATAAACCACTGAATTGCCAATTTTACCCTTTGTGTGATTGCACACAGACTGAACTCTAATAGAATGCAGTTATATGGGCGCTGTGGTTGGTTGCAAATACGAGGCGCTCGATCAGAGGCGAGCAAAGTTTGCAATGCGAGCCTTCATTAACGCTCAGTGGCCTATTTTTTCTGCTGGCAACGGGACTCCATTTTGAAGGGGCGCAGGGCGGCCACCAGCCGCTGCTCTGACACGAGACAAATCCGTAAAATGAGACTCAGGTGAAACCATTTTCTGTCCGAGAGTCGGAACTGTGGCCTACGCTGCTGTCACGCTGTAATTACGCGCAGGAGCACGCGCCCCGTGAGTTTTCTTGTTTTCTACACTGACAGTTGAGTTTGAAGTGTTTTATTTCAGTGATTGTTGATGAGGATCGTGCAGGTAGGCCTACTGTGTGTGGCTGTCCAAAGTCCGGTTCCAGGGCCAAGTGGGACCAGATGATTGGGAAATGGTCACCACACAAAGTTGTTAATAAACAATTTGGTGCATTGTCATGCAATGTTGCTAAATTGTTATTCCGCATGGCACTATTTAGCAGAGATGCAGTTAGTTATACACCTTTTATTCTCTCTCTCTCTAAAATGGATTATTTGAGACTTGACTTGTGTTGAGGCAGTAATCTCAGATGTGGACATCCACACAGGCATGTCCACAAGGGGCGCTACAGCACATGATGGAAATACAGAGATCCATCTGTGAGGCTACATGTGGTTGACCCATCTTTGTTTTTTTCACAGAGATCCAAGAGCTCCCAAATGCCCGGGTTGCTCTGTTTCGTGACCACCAGGGTGCCGCCATTGCCCTCTATTGCTGTAATACTTCCATCTAGCGGCGGAAAAACAAGCTAGTTTTCCAGTAGAAAGCATTGCACTTTAGACACGTTTTAAACAACTGTAAAGCCTGGTGCCTAATTTTTTAAAGCTTTCAACAGTTACATAGGCTATGCCTCCTGTAATAACACTGGGTGAGATACAATTAAAGGGACCAGGCAGGTTTTCGTAAGGTACATTTTATAAATCTCGTATATTAATGAGGGCCTGACTGTGCGTGACAGGCCGTTAGCATCAGAGCTAATGGCGCGGCTACGACCAAAGTACGCACCCCGCGAGGGCCGAGTCTCCAGTGAAGATCCCGCCCTTATGCCCTTATAAGGAACATGCTCGGAGCTGGGTAGGAGGAGTCTGTAAATCCGCCATGGATTCCCTTAACGTAAACGGGAAGGAGTGTCTATGCTCCTAATGCAGTTTGGGATACACACTTTGGGAAGTAGAACCATCTTCAAACTAACTCTGTAGCATCTAGAGTAGTGGTTCTTAAAGCAGTACTAAGTAACTCATGCCCCCTAGAGGCCATAGGCGCCACTGCAGGTGTTGTAGCATGGGATATTGTACTCCCAATTACACAATGGAGATATTTTTTCAGTCAAACTTGGCTGTAAATACTGTTTAAGTGGCGCTAGCCCGAAGTTAGCTTTGCCCATTAGCCTGTTAGCTTCTTTTACGTGATTCCATTAGAGTGTAGTGGTGACTCCAACCCGGTGCAGGCAAAGTTGCAATTGTGATTATCTGGCCAGTGACACCATAGGGAGATGAAAGACCCCCCAATCATCCCATTGACACTTGCATTACCCCCTGAGGGATTTCAAAAAGGTTTTTATTAAGGTAAACAAGTAACTCGCCAGATTATATCCTAGGCATATTTGCTATGTACATGGAAATTGTGCAGAGTAGGGAAAAACAGAAATTCTTATATTCTCTATCAAAGCTGAGTGACATTGTGATGTTGCTAAATGACAGTAAGTGCATGTTACAGTCAGCAAATGAATGCCCACGCACAGCAATATTGCCACATGATTGGTCTAAACTCCAGTGGATTTGAGGCAAACAAATCAGTTTGAGCCTGTGCTTCATAGGGCAGGGCAATGTGGCCTAAAATCTATAGGACGATACAAAATGACATATCACAATAACAATATATTTGACTATATAATTGACAATGGACAAATGACTTAAAAATCCCAGCCTTCCGCCAATTAGGGAAGATTAATTGAGTGATATGTGTATATTATTTTATTTTTTTACGGCATACTAATGTTCCTGTGTTCTACAGCCAGTGTTTATGCTGCTCTGATGGAGCGAAGTGTAACATAAATTATATTGTTTCCACAACGATAAAAAAACAAAACAAAAAACGATTATATCGCAATAACGATATGTGATACGATATGGCCCACTTCTAGTGCTTAATTTGTCAATCAGTAATTGTACTGTGGTAACGCTTTAGCCACTTTTCCACTGGCAGACACTACACAGCCCAGTGCCTGGTCAACCAGGTTGGGCGAGCTTTTGGCTCTATTCCACGTAGCGCGACTCAACCGCGCATGCTACGATCTACGTGCACGTATAGACTCTACCCCACAGACCTTTCTGTTTCCACTGCACACATACACGCATTTGTTGTGGGAGGCGCCTCCACAGAGGAGCACACTGTATAGATCGTCATTAAAAGTTTTGTAAGCCGCGATGAGAACAAATGTGGACAAATGCTGCCTTCTGGTGGGGGTTATTAAATCATTAAGAGGAGCCAAGCTGTATTAAGATAGAAAAGAAACCGCTAAATACAACTATGAAGGTAAGCTACATGCAAATGTCATGCTAACACTAGCTAAAGTTGCATTAACAGCAGCTAAATGCTAATATTGGCAAAATCCCCTTTTAGAACAGTGGTATGATGTTGTGAAATATTAAAACCAACCCGCATCCTCAAAGTGCTTTTGATGCTGGAATTACAACACCTGACACAGGAACGGGACTGTAGATTGATAGTGCCATCCAGTGGGTGGAGGCAAAATTACTATTGTATTTGTTTCCGTTTGTGATTTTAATATACAAAAAGCTGGGAAAGTTCTTAAGCTGCAAGGAGTAGTTTTGGCCAGCAATAGGCCTAATGGAAAACTCCTGTATGACTGAGAGCACAAACACATTCTTCAGAAGCGTTTGACACTCATCCAACCATGGCTGCTATGTTAACAGCCTATTGTTTTCTTGCGCACCGTCAGACAATGGCCTTAAGTCGACAGGGGGCGCTGTCCTTGGGGGGCGTATCGCGACTGCAGGCCTCGTCTGTCTGTGACTGCGTCTTGTCTGACTGCGGATACTTCTCTGGTAAATGCAACCAAGCCTCAAACTGCGCTCCCTGTGATATGACCTCACTCTGTGCAGCTCCTGAAATCATGAACAGAGCAAAGCGTGCGCTGCCCGAGCCGCTGTTAACGACACAGACACAGACTCACTCCAGAACCGTCTCCGCGCGGATCTCTCGTTTATAATGTTGCTTTACTGCGCACAGCCCAACCCGCTGTCTGTCTGTCTGTCTGTCTGTCTGTCTGTCTGTCTGTCTGTCTGTCTGTCTGTCTGTCGGTCTGTCGGTCTGTCTGTCTGTCTGTCTGTCTGTCGGTCTGTCGGTCTGCCGGTCTGTCTGTCGTGTAGATTCAGTTTGCCCTGTGTCAAACCGTGGGTTAGTGCGTAATATTCTCGTATTATCCAGGTCCCTGTTTCCCAACTGACACTCGCGCGCCTTCTCTGTCTGTCACTTTGATCGTAAAAGCGGAGATAACGTGTTTCCAGACCTGGTTTATGATAAAAGACACGCATTTCTGTGCCACAGACAACCGAGTGAATAACACAGGCAGAGAGAGGAGACGAGGTGTGTGCATGTTGTGCTTAGACGCGCACAGAGCAGAGAGGAAGCCGCCTCTGACTGTCGAGGCTCGAACATGAGAAAGATTCTTAAAACGCTGGTCTTGTCATGAAAACGTTCACAGTCTAACAAAGCAGTCCAGATTTAGACCTAAGCCCAGCACCATGACGCCTGGCGTTTCCACCGGGGTAAAGAAACTTTGTAAATACGTTTTAACACTTTGTGGCCTGTTTTTTTTTTTTTTCTCATGGCTGGAGGACTCCATTTTGAAAGGATGGGTGGGCAGCCACCAGCGGCTGTGACACTATTAAAAAAAACGAAGGCTTTTTTTCCCCCTTTTCCTTTTTTTTCTTGCCCACTTGCCCCGAGATCGTTTCCAAAAAACGTCCGTGGAGGCGACAGCTGTGTGGCTAAACTGTAACGTGTCGCTGGTCTTGGGGTGAACACTTGTAATTACGCACGTAGCCTGTATGATGGGCCTGTTGTACTGACAGCAAGATTGGGCTTGGTTCAGTTTGAAGTTGATCGTTGGAGAGCTTTGGTGCAAATGGGATCCCTGGCCCCCGACTAGTAGACCGCGCTGGGGAGGGAGCAGTGGAGTGACGCACCGCAATACCCCATTGCACAGAGTGACTTTAGACACAGGGCACTGGACGTGGATGAGGAAAGAGATGTTTGAGGGGTTGCCTTTGGTGCTAAAGTGAGTGTGAGGCCGTAGAGAAAGGCTCTGGACTCGGGTTTAGCGCATGTCGAGGTTCAGGAGAGGGAGGGCACACGGCGGCAAAGCGCGGGGGGGCGGGGGAGCTTCACCGGATCCAGGCCTAGCAGTAGCACCGACTGGACTGTCTCCATCCGCTTTCACAAAACTGGATTTAGACCCAGTCCGAGGCCGAAATGAAGGCGTCCGGGCTCGTGTTAGCGCTGGCCCACATCGGAATGGTAAGCTCCTCGCTCCGGATCCCGTGTCATGTGGCGTTTTGGTGCGTGACAATGCCGTTGTTTTGGTGCATGGCTTCGCGTCGTTTACAGTCAGGGGGAATACCCGCCTGCACGGTCTGCTGTCAGTCACCCTGTGCCCTCAACCTGGCCGTGTTTTGTGTCGTTGGTGATAATGCATGCCCCTATGAAGCCACACATGTAGGAGCTCTGACACGTGCACGCGCGGGAGCGCACGCACGCGCTGGTCCATTTTTCACACCGGCTCATCGCCTTGACCCTCAGTAAATAGCTTTGTAGTGAAAATGTCTCTGACAGAGAATCTAAGCGCTCTCGTCGTTGACCTCATGATGCTTCTTTATCTGAGCGCGAGAGGCGCCTTCACAACGTCCATCGTCCAAAACAATACACAGTTAGCCTGATGCTTTAGCCAACACCAGGCTGGAGGATGTGGGAAGGCTGTTTACGCTCTCAATACCAGCTCAACGTGATTGTGGCTAATTGTAGTTCATAACTTTGAAGTTCGGAACAGCGGTGGGACTTAAAAGCTTTTCCATTATTGGTTTAACTTGCAACAACAGAGCTACAATGTTGTTGCCCATTGGTGGATTTAAATGAGGGCTGTAACCAGGTAAACCTGATGCACAGCGTTTGGATTGGGACATAAGGTGTATAGGCTACATGTGTGTAGGCTATAAGCGTGTAATGGATGGGCTGTTACAAAGTTATTATTTTTAAAGGGACTAGCGAATTTAGCAAATAAGTAAAAAGTGTGTGACTGGCCACACATGGTCACATTTATATAGCACTTTTTAACATACATTAGGCACTCAAAGTGCTTTACATTAAGGAACCACTCACCCATCCACACAGTGTAGGTGCACACACCGACAGGCGCGCACCACCAGATTCGAACTGCTGACCCTCGGGTCACCAGACAGCGCCCCTGTCGCCCCAGTATGTGAACCCCACTGACATGAGGAGAATGTGCAAACTCCCCATAGAATGACCCACCTGGTCCGGTTATCAAACACAGCACCTTATTGCTGTCTAGCAATAGAGTTGCTGTATTACCGGATTATACCACAAGTGCCACATGTCGAAGGGGACCACCCTGCATCATCATTAAAGAACTAGCAAACATGTCACAAACAAACATAGATCTTTCACAAACGTATAAACATTCTTCTGCTTTCAAACATTATTGTTGACCACATGCATCACCACAAGTTGCACTTTTAGGATACAATATGGCAGCAAACACCCACAATGTAATCTGTGTTTACCTTTCCTGCCCGATATGACATAACTTAGAACTAACTGTTGTTATTGACTTAAGGCAGTGCTAGAGCTACACCACTCAAACAGAACAGAACCGAACCACTCCTTGAACCACTAGGCCACTCCTGGCGAATCCAACACTAAAGCTTCAGAATAATTGAGACAACAAAAACTGAGGGTGCAATGCACTATTTTGCATGGCTGTAGAGCCATGCCACTGTTAATATAAGCCCTGACAGCTGGAAATCACCAAAAAGTTGATTACTATTTGGAGCAACATGGAAGGCGTCAGACACTGACACAACATGTTTTCATTGCTAGTTGTACACTTTATGATAATGCATACAGAGTAAAATCCTGGAACAACTAGAATTAGTTGCATAGGACATTGTAATGTAGTTGTTTCACGTTTAAGTTATCACTCTGTTTTGTGCTGAATATTGTCCTTCTGGTTGCAGTTATCCCTGATGCTCTATTTGATAGCTGAACAATTAATGTCCTTTCTAAGGGAATTTGACATTTGCTAACATTACTAACCAGATCCAATAGTGGTAGTGTTACCAGTATGGGGAAAATAGCTTGATCCTGAAAAATACAGTTTTTGCTCAAAGAAGTAGTATATTATGGAATGCATGAACAGCATTATAATTCTGATAATGATTAATACATCATAGTTCTGAAAAAGTGTCGTTCAGATTCCGGAATCGTACAGTACCATTTAAAATGATAATCTGGAAGTCTAAATGTATTATAGATTTTACAAAATGTGCTAAATCGACCACCTGGTCTTGCATTTTGATGTAAAAATATATTATTTTTTGTAAAGTCTCTCCTTCCCGGATCCCGGCACCTAATCAGAGTCTAGTATCCTCCCACGTTCACCAATGAGACGAGCTTCTCCTGTAAACCAGCCTGTCTGGTCCAATCAGGAGGGAGGGGGAGGAGCTCGATCCTTTACTTTTGAAAATTCTGTTCCTGCTCTCCTCAACTAACAAGGGCTTTCTGGCTAAAGAGAGGAGGAATTTGATGATTTGCTTTAAAATTTCACTCTTTCTCTCCTCACTTTGCAAACTTGCAGACTATCACTTTAAGTAGTCAGACCATTTTAACTTTTTTCTCTTGGAGTTTGACATTTGTTTATATTAGTACTAATGATGGATACTGTTGTATAATTTTGATGTGTTTCTGTCCAGGATGAATGGACACCAGAATGAGCGGGTGGTTTCCTCGCCCCCGCCGTGACCCGTCCGACATGTCTGCCACTTCCTCTCTCAAACGCGCACCCGTGTTTGGCTTCTCTCAGAGGGACCGGTCGCCTTCCCCCACCCCAGACACCTCCACCTACAGCCCTCTGCGGAGACTGCAGCATCTAACCAGCGGGGTCAGCCAACCCGAGCTGGTCCTGCCTCCCCCAGAGCTGGACCAGGACTGGGAGTGGCCCAGGAGAAAAGAAACTAAAGCTGCCAGGAAATCGAAATGGGTAGATTGTAATTACAAGGAACCTGATGCTTCCGATAGTTCTTCTTCGGGACGTAAACAAACTGAGATGCCTATTGGGAGCAATGAAAATGAAAGTACTGTCTCGGATAAAAACACTTGCTTTTCGGGTCCTCCTAGCCCCGCCTTTTCCCTGGACAGCAATAGCCCTTTTGATAACGGTCTCCTCCAGTTCGAGTCTTCGTTATTTGACGATGAAGACGAGGACAGTGGCGATAAACTGCCAAACAGTGGGAAAGACTCAGCAGAAAAGACGGAAAGTTTGGCGCCTTCCCCTGATATGAATGCGGCCTGCAGTATGTCGGGGGGACGCAGGGCGGAGCGGGCTAAGGTGGTGACACGTTCACAGTCCTCGGGTCAGCGACGGAGATACTGGGACGGCTCAGACGACGAGTGGGAGAGCGACACGGAGCTGTTCCTGTTCGCTGACAGCCCCCTCCGGAACGCACTGGTGAGTTTCAGGTTTAACGGTCTCACAATGTGCCTTCGGCCCCTATGTCTAAGCTTTCAAAAGGCCGAGACATTAGGGCTGCACAAGCTAATACAGTAATCCCAAGCATTTCAGAATGAGGTTGTCCCGTTAAACAAAGCCAATGGGCTCATGGCTAATGCCAGAGATGTTTTGAAGTAAGGGCAAAATCAGCTCTGACTATGGATTTAATCAGATTGTTCGTATGAATACATTTACTGCAAAATCCAAATCCCTAGTATCCTTTCTATGTCTCCTCCATTACTTTGGATTGTTACAAAATATATAATAATGTTTATTCAAAGTAAATTTATTTCACTTGGTGAATTGGTGCATTTTGTTGATGTTTCTTGTCACCATCAGAGCACTCAGAATGGATCATTGGCCCCTGTGAAATATTTCGAAGGAGAAGTAGTTTGGGCAAAGCTGAGTAGACGCCCCTGGTGGCCATGTGAGGTCACTGCAGATCCCATCCAAGGATGTTACCACAAGGAGAAAGGTGGGTGTGCTACAACAACTGATCCTGCATCTGGCAAACGGGTTAGCCGAGAGCTTTGTTCCAATTGACAGTAAATTACCAAAAACACATCGACAATAGGTGAGTTTTGTGATTCAAAACTGCTCAAATATAAATGCAGAACCGCTAATAACACTGCAAGAACAACATATCTGCCCTTTGCTGCCCCTGCTGATTGACTCACTCCGCTTCCTGTTTGCGTGCGTATGTTCCGCTCTGGAAATGTAGTTGATGCCGACTCTGACAAGACTCGCTGGTACAGTGGTGAGTCTGAATTATTCCAGTCAACAGAGACTCGGCCTGTCCTTAAAGGAAGGCTCAGAGACTGGGCCTGTCCTTAAAGCAGTACTAAGTAACGTGTTTACCTTAATAAATCCTCTCCGTAGTCCCTGTGGGGGTAATACAAGTGTTTATGGGATGATTGGAGGGTCTTTCATCTCCCCCTGGTGTCTCTGGACAGAAAACCATGTTTGCAACTTGACTGCCAGCGGTGCGGAGCCACCAATACACACTAATGGAATCACGAAGAAGAAGCTAACATGCTAACGGGCAAAGCTAACTGTGGGCTAATGTCACTTTAAACAGTATTTACAGCCAAGTTTGAGTGAAAAAAATATTTCCATTGTATAATTGGATGCACAGTAACCCTCTCTCCCTTTGTGTTTCCTGTCAGGGTAGTATTTACTCTCGAAGACAATTAATAAGTTAAAAAACTGTAACTTGCTACTACACCTGTAGTTGCGCTTATGGCCTCTAGGGGCAAGAGTTACTTAGTACTGCTTTAAAGGGAGGCACAGAGGCTGGGCCTGTCCTTAAAGGGAGGCACAGTTATACAATTATAGATTTATTAAATAATATAGAGATAATTCAAGTCACTTGGATAAAATTAAAAACTAATATCACACTATAGTTTGACAAGTAATTTAGTGATTAATATGATAAACTACAATTATTTAATGGCTGAAATATAATGCATTCAGTCGCAATTAAAATTTGGTAAATTTGCGATTAATTAGTAAAAACAATGTATTCAGAACCTGGCTCTAATGTTTTTGTGACACACGTCATTATAATGTGCGTCTTGAGACTGAGATATTGTTACATCCCGGGTTAAACTCTCCTGTCCCAATAAACACGGCATCATTTTATCTTTGTTGCAGAGCCCAGTGACCGTCCCTGCCGCCTGTACTACGTTCGTACCTTTGGAGAGAACACTGAAGAGTCGTGGCTCGAAGATAAATTCATCCACATTTTCCACGGAGGATTTCAGTTTGATCAGCTACACCGGCCGCACCGCAAAGGGAAGCACAAAGACAAGAAGAAGAACACTGTAAGGAGCCTTTATTGAAACTATTTAGACGGTGTTATCTTTCTTGTTATAAGTAATATACAAACTGCATACAAGGTCTAAGCACTATTATTAACAGTGATTAGGGCAAGACATTACAACAATGTACATTTTATTGGGTTGGTATTTCATTCACCATTTCATTGTTCATCCATTTGCTGCTTCTTTCCCTCTATTTTTTTTTTTTGGTACTTCTAAATAACTTCATAAAGGTCATACATTTTGGTACTATCGCCATATCCTGATTTTTGTTTTGTTTTAATGTAGTTCTATGTTTAAACACAGACACGTTTGCAATCTCACTCTTGCTTTTGATCATGTCATGCCTGAGTAAGTGACAGGTTCTTTTTAACTTTTGTGAACATGTGATGTTTAACAAGCAAAACAAACAACACTTAAACTTAAACAAAACCATTGTCCATTTCAGATTGCAAAGCGTTTCCTGGACTCGTGGTCTTCCAGTGTTGTTGAGGCTGAGGCTCTCCTGGAGCAGAGATCCAACATGGCGTCCTCCTTCCTTTCTTCCATCGAAGACTGCACTCCCAACAGCTCTCAGCCCATAGAGCTCCAGCCACTCCACCCCTCTTCGGACCTTTCTCCGACACACGCACCACAACTGACCAACGGACCTGCGACATTTCTGATCGCATCTTCTCCCTCAAACACAACAAGCACTTTAACAAAGACTTCTGCAAAGAAAAAGTCAAAAAGCAAATCAAAGACAAATTCTACCCCTAACTCCTTGGAACATGACAGTGGTGAATGTCCATATTGTGATCTAGACTCTGTCCCTAAAATCCTTTGCCCGAAAGCGCTCGAGCGTCAGTCGAAATCAAAGGTTTCTTTTTCCGTAGACGCTCAAATGTCCTCACACGTCCAAGAAGAGACAAAGCAACAACCAGAGGTCCAAACAGGGCTTTGGTTCCGCAAATCCAGTAAAGATCGCAGACCAAAAACTTTACCAGATCGAACACTTTTCAGTAAAGTTACAAAAAAGAAGAACTCTTTTCTGGTCTCCAAAAAGATAGTCAAAGATACCCCTTTTTCCTCAAATTTGTCTTTTAGTTTGGGCAAACAGTCAGAAAGAGAAGATAGAGAGAAAAATAGACCAAAAGAAAATGAAATTGTTGAACCACCGGTGCAGCTTAAAAGCAACTTAGAAGAGCCAGTCATTGCAAAGAGCAGCTTAGAAGAGCAACATGAAATCAATGATACAGACAAATTCTCAAGCTTTGCTAAAAAGGGCAAGCCTTTCACTGAAAATAGGTTCCCAAAAATTACAAACGAAACAAAACCGGAGGAAAAAGTGACTTGCCTAGCTACAGTAGAAGTGGAGCCTAAAGAGGACATTAAATCTAAATCCAGTCATGACAATGACATAATTCTGAGTGCTAAAAAGGAATTAGGATCTTGCTCAAAGACTAGCATTGTCAATAAATCAAAGAGCAAAAACAGGAAGTCCAAACAGTCCAGGAAAAGGTGTGTGATTTCTGAGCAAAACAAAAATACCACAAATCCCAAAAATTCCATAAATCCCGAAGAGAGTCTAATACCTGGAATAATTTTAGATGATTCACATCCAATGATAAAACTCATGAAAGAAGCAGCTTTACTGTCAAACAACAAGATTCCGTTAGTTAAGTTAATACGAAGGAAGATTCCAGTTGAAACGGTGCTAAATTCTGAGATAACTGTTAGCATAAACAATCAATCAACACTGACAAAAGAGGTGAATGAGACTGTAACTAACAAAGAAACAAAATGGATCAGAGACAAGAAGGGAAAATTTGCAAAGAAAAAAGTTGAGCCTCCAGCAAAGAAAGATTTGGATGATTTACAAAAGAGTAGTGAGAAGAATCCTGTTGAAACAGTCAGCCAGAAGGGAGCAAAGCTAAGTACTGCCAACAATGCTAAAGAGGTCATGGAACAATGTTCCGAAAAGCTACCTGCTAATAACAGTGAAGCCAGTGACAGTGATGCTAATAACAGTGACGCTAATAACAATGATGCTGCTGACAGTGAAGCTAATAACATTGATGCTGTTAACAATAAAGCTAATAACAGTGATGCCATTAACAGTGAAGTGAAGCCAGACGAATCCAAAAGCAAACCAGAAATGAAAGAAACTAAAAAGCGCGGCCGTCCACCAAAAACGAAACAATCAATGCCCAGATTGATAAATTTGGGCTCAACATTGAGATGCATTGAAAAGTTAAGCCGTCAAGAATTGCTTGACAGTTTAAAAGCAGCAGAGGCTAATGCAACAAAAGAACCAGACGTCAAAGAAGTAAAATCTGAAAAGCCTAAAAAACCAAAAGGCGGGCGTCCGGCTAAAAATGCTTTGGCAATGTCGATGAGTCAATCCACACAAGTATTTGAAAGTTTGGATAGTAAAGACAAAGTCCTTTGTGAGACAGAAGTGACAAAAAGTGCAATTATGCTAGAGGCTAAATTAGCTAAACAATGTCAAAGGTCCAAAAAGCTAAAAGTTGGTCGGCCACCAAAAAGAACAAAAAGTACATCTAGAGAGACCTTATCAATATTTGATCAAGTTAAGGACACAGATCATAGTGGATTGAATGAAACAAATGTACACGAAGAGACAAAATGTCAAAATGTCCAAGAAGCGGCGATGTTTGAAGGCCTTCCTTCTAAATTTCTATCGCAGTCATTGCCAATTCAGCCAAGAGAAATTGGTAGTAGTGCTAAGAAAAAAGACACTAAAAACTTGGAAATTAGAAATCATCAAGAGACAAAAAGTTCCGCTGATCTGGATGTAAATTTGGGGAAAGAAACTGAACCGTCCAAGCATAAAGCTAGCCATCCCGCTAAAACCACATTAAGACCATTTCTAAATGAAACTAATCAAGACGATGTGAGAGAAAATGAACCTACTCATTCGAAAACCATTCACGGAAAGACTGAGAATGTTGAGTTTGGTGTTGATTTGGTGAAGAAATTTGACCAGTCTAAAGTTAAAAAGTCTAAAGCTGGCTGTCCTCCAAAAATCTCTTCAAAACCATTGCCAATTCAAGTAAACCAGATCTCTGACAGTGTCCCGGAAATTTCTCAAAATGACTTGGAAATCAGTTGTCATGGAGAGACAAGCTCCGCTAAGTTGAATGAAAAATCAGAAATTTCCAAAGTCACCAAGCATAAAGGTGGTCGTCCGGCTAAAATACCTTTAAAGTCAATACCTGATCAACCCACCCAAGACATTGAATCTGGTTTGAAGAACATTCGAGGAAAGACTGAAATTTCGGAGTCTGGGGTTGGTTTGGAATTTGAGAAGTCTAAAGTTAAAAAGTGTAAAGTTGGTCGTCTTGCTAAGTTACCTTCAATGCTGAATCAGGAGTCGACAATGGAAAGTGATAAAGATTTCTGTCAAAATAAGTTGATGGCATTTAGTGAGAAAGGAATGACTAATTTTGCAGAAGAAGCTGATCAGCAGAGAGATGGCCGACCTGCTAAGATAACATCGCAAAGTTTAAAGGAAAGTAGCACAAACAAAATCAGCGACCGACTGGCAAATCATTTAACTGCTAACTTGCCTAAAGAAGCTGAAATGTCCAAAATTAAAAAGTCTAAATTGGGCCGACCCGCTAAAATGTCTTCATTGCAGAATCAAGTTAACCAAGGTTCAACATTGGAAAGTGTTAAGGACCCTAGAACTCATTCTGAGGAGAAACAAAGCTCAAAGCAGGAAAATTCTGACTTGGAACAATCGCAAACCAAGACAGAATACAAACAGCCAACTTTGATGAAAGGCAATACAAAAAACACTTCAGAAAGGCATAAATCAAGAACCGATTTTGAAGAAAATGTTCATTTACAGAGTTGTCAAGTCTCAAATGCAATAGATGTAAGCCCGCAACAAACAGAATTGAAAAATCAGACAGTTCAAAATGCTAAACAAGATATTTTTCAACCGGGTACCAGGCAAAGTGTAGCAAAATCTCAGGAAAGCAAGACGTCCTCTACTAAAAAGAGAAAAGACAATCGTAATTCTCAAGAGTTAACATCGCAATATGACTTTTCTATGGAGGCAGCAAGTGAAAATATGCTAGAGCTTAACATTGCCAAGTTAAGTTTGGAGGATTCAAAAGATTTATCCGAATCCACGGAATCTGGAATGAAAAAAGTGAAGAATACAGCCAAAACTAGTCAACAGGTAGTGACCATTCATGGACAACAAAATGATGAAAAGGTTGCAAGTAAATTGTCAACAAATAATACAACCCTTGACTCTATCGAAAAGGAGGAGAGTTGTGATCATTCTAAGCAGCCACTGGTTAAAAAGCTAAAAGTTGGCCGTCCTGCGAAAACCACTTTGTTGAACCAAGTTAACGTAGAGGAAGACGTCATTCATTTGAGTAGTTTTGACAATTGGAAAACCACAAAGGCACAGGAGACAAATATCCAGCGAGTGAATCTGGCAGAACTAGAAGTCACCTCTGAATGTAAAATGCCAATAGTGAAAAAACTAAAGGTTGGACGTCCACCCAAAATTGCCTCAAATGAACAGACTTGCAAGGTTTCCGCTGAGAAGGGAAAATGTGAAAAAGACGTGACAAAAAACTCAAAAATGTCTAATCCTGATGCTGCGAAGGTTAATTTAGTAGATGCCGAAATCCCCTTTGGGTCTAAACAAGCTTTAGTAAAGAAGCTAAACGTTGGTCGTCTTCCAAAGTCAGAAGTATCAAATCAAGATCGTCCTGTTTCAATGAGTGAAAACTATAAAAATGACCTTCAACTGTCAACAAAGATTCTACCAGCAAATGTGGGAAAAGTTGCTAAACATAATGCAGAATGCCTCACAGACGCCAAATCATCCCCAAGTAAGACGCCAAAATCCATTAGCCTTGCAAAAAATACGTCAAAATCAAGTTCAAATCAAATTAGTCGTAACACCCTGGAAAGAGAT
Organism: Gobius niger; assembly: GCF_951799975.1. NCBI lineage: Eukaryota > Metazoa > Chordata > Actinopteri > Gobiiformes > Gobiidae > Gobius > Gobius niger. The sequence goes on from NC_136862.1 coordinate 28,315,351, forward strand.
GAACAATTGAATTCCCAAGAAGTTGCCAAGACATTAGAGAATGCTATTACTGTTAATCTGGAAGCCTCAGAATCTCTATCAAAGCATTCACTGGATATGAAAATTAAAGATGGCAGCCCTGCTAAAGTCACTTCATTGCAGAATCATGCTTCAGCTTTGAAAGAAGTAGAAAAAATGAGCAGCAATGACATCATGAACCGAAAAAATGTACTAGAAGCTGGCAAAGCAACTGTGGAAGATTCCAAAAATGTCAAACCAGTCGTACAGAAACGTAAAGTTGGCCGTCCGTGTAAAATTACAAAAGAACCATTGATCAATCAGGCAAACCAGGATTCAACAACTAGCAATGTTGAAAATCTGAACCAACAGAAAAATTCAACAAAGAGTGAAATAAAAGTACAAGCTAAAATTAATTTAGAGAAGACACCAGTTGTGTCAGAGTCGATAAAAATGCCAATCATTCAGAAACGTAAAGTCGGACGGCCTGCTAAAATGACTGCGCAGATCAATAAAGTTAATCAATCAGTTTTGTTAAAAGACGATCAACTGAAAGCCCTGGATGATGCAGCTGTTGTCAATATGGAAAAGTTTGGCGGCAAATCGAAACACAAGTCGGTTACAAAGTCGAAAGTGGGCGATCAAATTGAAATTCTACCAGAAATGATAACAAATCGAGCGAGTCATGACGCTGCTTTGGATTATATGGATACAAAGTCTAAGACCGAGGCAATTGTAACCAATCCACATCTGGAAACCCGCATGGAATCTCAACTTCCTCAAGGTAAAAATATAAAAGATGGTCGGCCAGAAACAACAACAGATCAGGCTAGCAACGTGTCTGCAAGGAAAAGAGAAGTGACTAAAATTGCCAAGGTTCTCAATGTTCAAGCTACTGTTAACTCGAAAGTTGTCCGTCCTTCTAAAACACATTCCGAATTGTTGCAAAAACAGGGCAACTCAGATCAAAAAGACTCCACAAAAAGTGCATCTGAGGGAGTGAAAGAAAATCTGGAAGCCCCAAAAGCTTCACCAAAATGTATAAATGCTGATCAGATAAAAATTGGTCATCCACTTGCATCATTGCCAAATCAAGCTAAGCCAATTGCAGCCATAGACAATGCAGATCAATTGTTAACAACGCCAAGAGAAACCATGTTGGATGTCATTGTTGATAGAATTGGTAAAAAAGCTTCAAAAATCTCACCTACACAGTTGCCAGTGACAAAATTGAAAGTCGGGCGTCCTGCTAAAATTGCTTCTCAAACATCGGTAGACCCTCAGAGAAAAGCGGCGTCAATCACAAGTCTTGAGAAGTCGGCTCACAAACAAAGTCCAACAGAAATGGCTCCAACACCGGATGCCAGTGTGGCTCAGAAAATGTTCAGAAACGAATTTGCTTCAGGTCATCAATGGACACGCCCGAAACGTCTACAGATTATGAATGAGAAAGAGGCGTATTTTGAGAAATCAACAATAAAGAAAAAGCAAGATTTTATGAAGTCTAACGACATTGACCAGCGTGGTGCAATTGCTGCAAAGGAATCCGAAAAGATAGTTAATGTTCTTTCTCAAAAACAAGATTCTAGCATTGAGCCTCTGATTAAGAAGCTCATGGCAAAAAAATGTGTCATAAACCTTTCCGAGCCTATGAGGGAGCAAATTCATAATGATTTTAAATCCCAAAATGTGGGAGACAGTAAACTGTTTACTCAAAATGATGAGGAAACCACTCTGAAGATGGTAGACGCTACAGTGTTTATGGACAAGGAAGAGCAGCTAAAAAAATTAAGTACCTCAGCTAACGTCGTGGCCTTGAAAGATTCTCACAAGCCTCCAAATCAGAAGAGTAAATATAAAAATCTAGCTGGAAATGCTAGTCAAACGCAAGATGTGGACAGTCCTGAAAAGAGACAGATTATCAACGCGAGAAAGTTGATGGGTTTGCCTTCGTCTCAGAGCATGGGCACTGCTGAAAAATCGTCCTGTAACTTGGTGAATTCTAAGGAGAAGTGCTTACCAGTAGATACCGAAAGATTTGAAAATAGTACATCTTCTTGTAGCGTGATCAAAATAGGCAGGAAAGTTGAAACTGTACGGCTGACCTTAAATGCTGAGAGTTTGGAAAATTTGGAGACTGTGTCCATAACAAAATCGGCAAACACCTTGGACGGGACAGAGCTAAAATGCCTTACGGTGGCTTCTTCATCACCTGAATGTACTTTAGTCGATAAATGCCAAAATTTGGTAAAGAAATCAGAGTCTAAAACTATCAGTAAGACTTTGCCAGAGCAGCCTGCACATCTCCCGGCAAGTAGTCGGCTTATGACTCGAGCTTTTCAGGCCATGGAGGACACCGAGCAAAAAGAGTCCAAGACCAAAAAACACTCAAACTCGGTGAAAAAGTTATCGAAAGATGCGCACAGCTCAACTTGGAAACCAGAAACGAACTTGGACTTTTGCAGCGACTTGGAGTCCGTTGAAAATTACTGCAACAACGGGTTTTCAAGCCCAAGCATGTCCCCAGTGTCTTCAACATTTTCAGACGGAAATTATTTAGATGCGGACATTAAAAGTGAGGAGGAAGGCATTTTAATATCTTCAACTCCTCCAACGGACTTCATTCCTCTAACGTCAAAGGTTTCGACAAAAAAGGATGGGCAAGATACACGGATGACCTCTCCGTTTTCTTTCATGAGTGCCTTTGAAAATGTTGAAGAGGTGTCATTTCAATCTGTGAGCACTGAAAGCAATGGGAAGCCGGCAACGCTCAAAACAGATGCGAATTACAAGTTTAGCACTTTTCTTATGATGATAAAAGACTTGCACGACACAAGGGAAAAAGACGGGGCTCCCTTAGAACTTGAAATCGGACCTCCAAGTGCACATATCAAAAAGGAACCGATGATTATGCCGGGGGAGAACGAACCTGCAAAGCAAGAAACTAAAAGCGTTGCCGATGAGGAAAGCTTAACCCCAAAGAAGCTTTACCTGAAGAAGACTAGCTCAATTTGGGTGAAGAAGAAAAGTAAAGGGAGATGTGGACCCGGCGTTCCTGGGATTGAGCCTCCCAGTGCGGCAGAGCAGGAGGCAGAGATGAGGGTGGTCCGTCCAGCTGAGAGGCTGAGAACCTGGGAGTGTGTGCAGAAGGAGGTGGAGGAGACAGACCCGAAGTCTAACGGAGACAATCTTCCAAAGAGGCCAAGTCTGATTATTAAAATCACTGGAGACAAGAGTCAGGAAGGTAAGAGCTGGTCAGAACTTTAGGAGTGAAAAAATGTCTTGAAATTGTAAGTTGAATGGTTGCAATTAGCAAATCGCAAAGATTATTGCAATAGAATAAGATAAAGATAGTTTATAACAGACATTTTTAAACTGTTACTCTCAAACCATTTGTGCAAAAGGACTATAGTTAACACTATACAGAGCAGTGTATGTCCACAATAGGGGGCAACAGGGGGGGGGGAGTTCAGCTTCCTGGTATTATGAATTAACATGTTCTTCCGTCTGTTGGACTTGTCATTATAAATGATTATAGATATAGGTAACAGTAGTAATAACTTATGTTGTATATTTCTGCTTTTTAGGAAATAAGCGAATAAGAAAGCCCAGTAAGAGGCTGATTGAGTGGACTGAAGAGTATGACCAGATTTTTTCAACCAGAAAGAAAAACAAGAAATTGCTGATAACAGACAAGGTAAAACAACATTATTTCATCTTTGTGATTCTTTTGAATTTTTTTATCCTGTTTTTCTATCCAACATTTCTTCATATTAGCTTCAGTCACCATGAGACACCAAACTAATGTCTGTATCAACGTGAGGACTTGCCAGTCGTGACTTGGGCTCGAGGCCGACTTTAGTCACAACACAATACTTGACTTGATAATAGACCTAGACTTGGGACTAGACTTAGACTTGAGCACCAATGACTGAGGACTTGACTTGGACTTGAGAAGATTTGATACTTCTCTTTTATATATAAATCATATTATATTAACAATGTATTTAACTTACAGTACATTAACAACCTGTTTGTACAGGAGAGAGATATTTGACGTTTATTTATCTTCAAGAGGAACGAACCCTTATGAACCATGGGACTTGAACTTGACTTAAACTTGAGAGCCATTGAGCTGAGACTTGACTTGGAGTTGTAGAACAAGGACTTGACCTTGAACTCTGGTCAAGAAAAGGTAACGAGTTTGTCTGGAGTGATGAAGTTAACACTTTTATGGTGGTAGTCTGCTTGCATTAGTTGAACAATTACATCCAATGCGTAATTACCATCTTGACAAGATGTGACATCATTCTCTGCTAATTTAAATCATTTTTGAATATTTTTAGGATCAATCAACGGCAGTCCCCGAGGTGCCTCCATCACAAAGTCCATCACACCTGTCGCTGAACTTACATCCTGAGATCCAGACTCCACCTCCAGAGGAACTCTCCAGAACCTCTCCATCTGAACTGCAGATCCCCAGTGCCGAGAACTCCAACTCCCAGCATGCACCTGTGATCACTGTGGATACACTGACGCCGCCTCCAGAGACTGAACTTGCACAGACAGAGGGACCGGTGAAAGACTCTGGTAAGAAAAGAGACACAAAGTAAAATACATCATACAATTGAAAACACTTCCTCTCCAAAAATGGTGGATCAGTTAAACAGAAACATGTTTGTGGTGTTGCCGTTCGTTTTGTGAAGAGTTCAGGCAAGACAAGGCAGGAGGAAATATACATTTTTCATGCAATGGTCAATTTTGAGTTTTGGTTCGTTTTCTACCTTATGCTGGGTTCACACATAGGCACGATGTGTTACAAATGGCATTTTTCCGTCATTCGTGGCGTTTGTAACATGACTTAACGCGTCTTAATGGGATTCTTAACAGAGCGCAGCAGCTCGTGACATGCAGGATGTTTGTGGAGAAAGATTTTGTCTGTCAAAAAATCTTCCACTTATGTCACGATTCACCCTCTGTTCGTGGAGTTCGCAACGGATCGTGTCCTTTTGTAATGAGTAAGTGTGAATAAGTGAATAAGTGGCGCTTCGTAATTTAGCGTGAGAGCATTCGTACAGCATTTGTACAGTATTCGTAGAGCAGAATCACTGTTTTCACGCACAAAATTGATGGAAAAACACACTACGCCGAAAAGTAAATTTAGCAAAAGAAAAGTCACACAAACTCGGCTCCAGGCCCGGGACAGCACCTGTGGTCGTTCCTCCTGATGTTCGGGAGCCAGTCCTTGCCACCCCTATTGACACCCCGGAGAACCCGACTGTTAGCTTATTTGTCCCGATTTTCCCCGCGTTTGTGGGGGGGAAAAGGGACAGTAAGAAGTGCGCCTTTCCCGCTGTCCCTGAATGCATCTCCCACGCTGCCTGGCCCTTACCACACCTGTGTTGAAGTCCTTGCACTGGCTCCCTATTGAACATCGGGTTCAGTTTAAAATCTTGGTGCTGACCTTTCGAGCTCTACACGGTCAGGCTCCCACGTATATTGCTGACCTACTTAAACCCTACAATACGTCTCGGAACCTGAGGTCCTCTGGGCAGAACCTGTTGATGGTTCCACGAACACATTTTAAAACCCGGGGAGACCGCTCCTTCAAAGCCGCCGCGCCCCGACTTTGGAATAAACTTCCTCTTGACTTGCGCTCACTGGAGTCAGCAGCTACCTTCAAAAAGCACCTAAAAACCCATCTGTTTGAGAAAGCATTTGAGTCCGGCTGATGCAATCCTGACACCACTTGCATAATGAATACTGAATTCTGAACTTTGAATTATTGCAATGAATATGCTGTTTTATAATTATGTTTTAACACTGTGAAGCGCTTTGTGACTCTGTGTCTGTGAAAGGCGCTATACAAATAAACATTACTTACTTACTTACCAAAACAACTGCGCGTGGTTACAGCAGCTACCCCATGGATAAGTTTAGGCTCATTTACAACTTTTGCCATGCAAACCAAGCGGCGATGGGCGCGGGGCCGGTGAAGACAGGCGCCTGCTTTTGTGGATTATAAAGTTTTGCCAAATGGAGCAAATGATCGACCAGACAAGTGAGAATTATGTATAAATTGGTTTAAGAGCAGCAAGTTCTACGACGGATCCCCAGAAGATCGAGGGCACAGTGATTGTAGTGTTTTTATTCTTATTCTGTGGAGTAAAGTCGGCCCTTAATGTGCGGCTTTTGCACGGACTTATCTGACATGAAGCGCATGACTTTGTTTCTATTGCGTTTATCTCGATAGATCCATTCTGCATTTGCCCGTGTTACACATTGACAGGAGCATATTACTTAGTTTGCGGTTGAACTGGTGTGACTGTCCCATAGACTGTGAAAAACTATTGCTATTCTTCAGTATATGGACATGCCCGACGCTGAGCTGGTCTACTTGCTTTTTGTTCAACCCGATTTGGCGAGAGCCCAACGAGTCAGGGGAGAGCACGGCGGAGCGAGACGTCTCTGCTCCGCCTCCGATCCGGTGTGTGCGGCCGGCGGTCTTGTCCACATTCACCCAATTCGTTGCATTTGTGACTTGTTGGTGTTGCATCTTAGTTTTAATGCCAAACTAAAAGGTAGACTCAATTCAAACTTTACAAAACATCACATTTTCTAAAGTTTGAGCCACAACATCTCCACCTCAGGAGCAGCCTCATTTTACGGTCTTGTACTTTTAAAGGTTTTTTAGAGGCTTTTTCAAATCCTCATTCCTTACCTGATTGCTGATTGATAGTTTTGAAACGAAAATAAATGAACCAAACCTAACTAGTATTTCCTCTAACTCTTCGATCGACAGAAGGCAGTGCTGTTTTGGAGAAGAAGCGCAAGAGGAAACCCACTCAGAAAATCTTGGAGTATAGTTTGGAATCTGAGGCGGCTCCATCGCTCAAGAAAAAGGTACATCCAAAATACATGCCATTTAATGTACTGACCTAGCACTTTGCATTTCCAGTAATCTACCCTGTTGGATTAGAAAACATATATAATAGTTTATTTCTTAATTCTAGTTTTGTTTGTGTTTTTGCTCAGCATTATTATTTTGCCCTTGTTTATTACAGGTTAAAGCTGTTCGGTCCTACTTGAATCCTCCTCCTCAATCTGGTATGTCTGTTTTTTGCATTTTATTTTATTTTATTCAAGTTAGCCCCTATTTTTCCTACAATGGAAAAGAGTTGCGGGTGGTTTTATACAGCTGGATTTATTCATATAGAATAGACATAGTACGATAACTTTTTGTTTATCCCACAGATCCTCAGTGTTTGAAGAAGTTGAAGCAGTTGATCATCTCCACCACCACCATGCCCCTACCCGAAACTACAGAGCCTCCTACTGTCCAGTCTGATTCCAGTCCAGACCCGGGGCCTGGGTCTAGTCCAGGTTTAGACCCGGACTTGGACTATGAAGCCAAACCCGAAGAGGCCGCAGCGGAGGATTTTGATCTTTCGCAGTCTGTGGATGAACAAAGTCAGGAAGAACAGGAGGTGAGACACTTCGAGGTGCCGGCAGTGGCTCGGTGCCTGAGTTAGTCCACAGAAGATCATCGTGTTTTATTCAGTCCAAGTCAAGTCTCCATTAAAACTGTTGTACTGATGTGCACTGTATTTTGTTTCCGACAGAGTGACATGTGTCTGGACAACAGTGACTTGCTCCTAAGTGACGACTCGGGTTTGACTCAGAGGAAAATCATTGGAGACAGAGGAGGACCAGCCTCTATGAAGGAGAACATCTGCCAGGTCAGAGCTGTGTAGGAACACTATCAACAAGTTTCACGATAGGGTTATGGGTCAATCTTTTTGACTGTATTTTCCGACTCCAGGTGTGCGAGCAGACTGGAGAGCTGCTGCTGTGTGAGGGACAGTGCTGCGGGGCCTTCCACCTGCCCTGCATCTCTCTGGCTCAGGCGCCCAAGGGCAAGTTCATCTGCCCCGAGTGCAAGTCAGGTACTGCTTCTTTGTTTGTTTGTTGTATTTCGAATACAATGATAAATGACCTAAACTTCCAGACTCCTTGTGTTGTAAAGACAGACTCTACAGCGTTGTCTAGTCTTCGTTCAAACACTACCCGATAACTAAAAGAGTTTCAAGACATGTTCATATTCAAACGACCGACCAGTGCACACCAGGTTTTGGGCAAAACAGTGTGGGTGTAACCAGCTTCATTTTCATTTCATTTAGGATAATTTCCCTACAACCTCCAGCCTATTTGAGCCGCCAGACTGAGACTTATAACACTTAAACAAATCTAATCCATCATTTTCTAGTTAATATTCATCATATTCTTTTGTCTTGTGTTTAACTTTTTTATAATATTTTCTGTAAAAGTACAGACAAGAAAAAGTATTGTAAAACGACCAGATCAATAAGAAGTATCAATAACTTATAAGAGTGTTAATGTCAAAAAAGATAACCATCCCTACTTACACAGTTTAGGGAAGCAAGATAATTGCCTTTTTCCATCTGGTACCGATGTAGCCCTATGTGCCTCTGCCTGGCCTGATCACTGGATGCAGCAGAGCAGAGAGGATCGGATTGACCCACCAAGCCAGAACAAGCCTTGCTGGGTACATGGTGCTGAGGAAGGGCTAGAAGAAACGGGCAAAAGTTTGGCCCAATCTCAATTCTACCCCTTAGCCCTCTGCATAGCCCTTCCCCTCTGTTTTGCGCGTTCGTGAGAGACGGATGGGTGTCTCAATTCTATTTTGCGGCGAGGGGTGGGGTGAGGGAGAGGGCCACATAGCCCTCGAAGTGAGGGTTTTTCAGATGCACACTTCAGACGAAGGGGTTCAAGGAGTTTGACAAAACACGTAAATAAGCTGCAAAATGAATTCACGAACATCATCAATAAGCACTGTTCCAACATTTATAAAGTTGCAGAATGCTTCGTTTGTGACTTTATTCGCTTTGTGCAACAATTAGAACAGTCCATTTCTATAAACGTGTCAGTTCAACGTTTTCCCTTTGCTGTTGCGAAAGCTCTGTTTATTAGCGCTGTATTGGCTAACTTTTGAGTTTATTTCCTGCGGGGTTCAGTGCCTCGCTGCTGGGCCCGCTGTCTCCCCGTGCCGCTGTGCTCTGAGCCCAGGTCCGAGACGGTCTGTCCGTGGTCTGTGCGCACCTCAGAAATGGAGGGCTGTCCCATTTCGAGCGGTCTTTTCAACCCTCGCCGTAAGCCCTTAGGGAAAGGACGAGGGCAAGGGCAATGGGTAGGGGTAGAAAAGAGAATTGAGATTGGGCCTTTACCTATGATACCCAAAACTCTACTTACAGTGAAAGAAAAAAATGTCTCCTGTCAACTCTCCATCAGCTCCATGTGCTGTCAGAAAAGACGCTGACACCACAGCGACGCTTAATGGTGCTTCGTGCCCGCTTTTGTGTGACGTGGACCGGGCCAAAACATTTGTATTTGCAAAATACAAGGCTGCGCAACAAATTCTGGCCTGTCCTCCACATTACTATTAAGCTCTTTAAAATGGTATGTCACTCAAACGTGTTCCTCTCTCAGGAGTGCACACATGTTTCGTGTGTAAGAAGCGCGGGGAGGACGTGCGTCGCTGCATGATACCAGTTTGTGGGAAGTTTTATCACGGAGAATGTATCGCCGCTTTTGGGCCGACTGCACCCATCGCCAACAGAGGCTTCAGGTGCTCCATCCACGCCTGCCTCACCTGCTACATCAGCAACCCCAACGCCAGCAACCTCTCCAAGGGTGAGGACACCGCAACACACCACATGATCATTTTAGACACTATTTTGTCAACTGTGAAGCACTTTGAATTGCCTTGTGTGTGAATTGTGCTCTACAAATAAACTTGCCTTGCCTATTTAATGTTACACCGATTTTTAAATATACAGTATTTACTGGATAGAGAACAACTGGTTCAGTGCCAAGACAGTCGTGGCTAACTTTTGTAACTTCCTGAGGGCCATTGTAAGGTAACAACACATTTTTAACATTAGAAAAAAACAAAGTAAGATTTAAAAGCATATGCTCAGATTGTGGTGTGTGAGCGTCAAATTTATGTTAGGCTTAAATTTCAAAACAAAAACATTTACTTATATTTACAGTATAAACAAAGTCTCTTATGGTTACATATTTACAGCGTGAGTACATTTTTGTTTAACTTGTTTTAAGTGATTATCCACTATCTATATTTTCTGCCTTGGACTGTCTCAATATTTACTTGTTGTATCTATATTGGAGCTCAACCGTCCCATAACCCATTGAAAATCTCAAATTCAAAAGCACAAAGTAGGCAAATCAATGGGATTCTTCATTCAGGAGCACACTTTTCCCACTGTTGCGTGTTGCTTTTTTATCATTATGGTAAATGTGCCTTTTTCTGTGACATTCTTTACATTTTGGGTCCACAAAACGACTCTTATTAGAATACAGTCTAACACAAGAGGTTGCAAAAGTGTGAGTCAGAGTTGGTGAATTGGTGTGCTGCACGCACTGTCCTCTGTATTTTCTGATGTTTGTTTCTCTGCAGGTCGACTGGTGCGTTGCGTTCGCTGTCCCGTGGCGTACCATGCGTCTGACCAGTGCATGGCGGCCGGCAGCAGGATTCTGTCCAGCAACAGCATCGTGTGCCCGAACCACTTCACTCCGAGGAAAGGAGTGAAGAACCACGAGCACGTGAACGTCAGCTGGTGCTTCGTCTGCACTGAAGGTAATCACATGAAATCTAGAGAGAATTTTGCAGAAGTATGGTGCTTGCAGTTCTTAGACACAGCCGACTTAAAGATTGTAGCATTGTAGCATAATTTCGACAAAAGTAGTATTGTCTACTTCCTGAAATCGTCAGTCTCTCGTGCTTGTCACTCATTAAGTGTACAAAACTAGTCTTTTTTTTTACTTCTGTAATGGGAACTCTCCTGTCTTTACTAAATCTCTTAAGACCTCTTGTGCCCCCAGCTTTACACTTGACATCATTTCTCAACTTTTTTCCCTTTTTCTTTTGTCTTGCTCGTCCTGTAGGGGGTAGTCTGCTGTGCTGCGAGTCCTGCCCCGCTGCCTTCCACAGGGAGTGCCTGAACATTGAGATGCCCAAAGGCTCGTGGTTCTGTAACGACTGCAAGTCTGGCAGGAAACCTCGAATCAAGGACATCCTGTGGGTCAAAGTGGGACGCTACAGGTCAGTAATGAACAAGTAATAATTAAATAAATAAGTATTTCTATAATGATAAATAAAGCACTTTACTTTTTCTCTCACAAACCTCTCTTTCTACGTTACCATCACTTAATGTTCCCAGTTTTAGAATCAGTCTTTAGAATTGAAGAGTGTACTGCTCCCTGCAGGTGGTGGCCAGCGGAGGTGAGTCACCCGCAGTCGATCCCAGAGAATATCCAGAAAATGCGACACGACGTGGGGGAGTTTCCGGTCCATTTCTTCGGGTCGAACGATTACCTGTGGACGTACCAGGCGCGGGTGTTTCCGTATATGGACGTGGACGCCATCAGCAGAGACAAGATGGGCAAAGGCGTCGATGCCACGTACAAGAAAGGTCAGCATCAACGCTTTGCTTTATCGAAAGAAAAAAAAAAAGTTCAGAGCAATTCAAATCATATGTTTTTACTCTGTGATGTCATTTTCTATTTTTTTAAGCTTAAGATTTGCTAAAAAACATTTACAAAGTCTTTTTTCTTGTGCGTATCATTTAATATAACACTTGGCTCTAGCTCTAACGACCTTAATTTAAGTAAAGTACAGGACAGTTCCTTACCTTGTCTTGTTCCTCCAGCCCTGGAGGAGGCAGCGGGGAGGTTCAGGGAGCTGCAGGCTGAGAAAGAGCTTCGACAGCTTCAGGAAGATCGAAAGAACGACAGGAAGCCTCCGCCGTACAAACACATAAAGGTAACGGCAAAACATCGGAACTCCAGTCGCTAATTTGTGATGCGATTTTGCTGCGTGAAACGGATTTCGTACACGTGTTAAGCATTATCCAAAACATATCTGAGAGTGATAAACATGACACATCTAAGTATATACAGTATATAATGTGGGCCACGAGGTAGGTTTCGTTGGCGCCCTGAGATTTTTTTTTTTTTTACCTGTATTATAAATATGTTATAACCACGTATGTAGATTAGCAATACCAAGTAAACAAATGCAGAGGAAGAGATGCAGCATTTTTGTGACTTATTAATTATTTTCCAACAAATTAAACCTTCATGTCACAACAGTGAGGAGTTGTGGACCAATCTCCATCTCATTCCCAGAGTGACATAAAACGCTCACAACATTCTGCTAAGAACAAACAGAAACTGTTTGGACGCACTGATGACTCCTGTGGTGGAGGAAAGATCATTCATTATCACGGATGTCCTGAATATACGAGAATTGAGCCACTGTCACATAATGGACCTGATTAAAACCCAGTCATGCGCAGGTGACTGTGTCAAACATTAATAATACGTGAATTAATTTATTAATAGCAAAAATGAAATTTATGACAAAAACACTAATTGTGTGTCTAATTCTGGTTTCTAAATTCAGAGCCACAACAAAAACTTTGTAAAAAGAGACTTTTTTTTTACACACAGATAGGTAATGTACCGCCTATTTTGTAAGTTTAATAGGCTACTTGTTGGTAAAATAAAAAGTAGGGCTGGATGCAGAGGAGGGGCATGTGATCAGTGGAGGTCCACACCTCCAAAGGAAATGACATCACCTCCACAGGACAACACTAGCTTTAACCAGTCCAAACTAACCTTAGCCTTAAGGATAGTGAGGTTTACTAAAAGCGTCTTATTGAGGCTCATTGAAATAAATGTTCCTCCACTACTCAGGTGACTCTCCATCCACTGCATTCAGACCTGGTACATCCAGCGAAAACCGCGGAAGCAAACAACACGAATGGACAATGACATAGTCTGTTAAAAACACAAGACATAAGCTCTCAAAATATCTTAATAAACGTGATTAGAGGTTTGGTCAGGACAGAAGTTTTCACCCCTTTACACACTTGAGATGCTAGACAACTATAAGCTATCACAGCTGTCGCTAATTACTTTGCATTGTAGTACTTATTAAAGCTATTTTGATGTTTCAAAACGTGTCTATATTTCGTGCAGTTCTCCAACTCAACTGACAGTAAAATTGAAAAAGTAATGATGGATGAGCAGGACACGAGTTGAGTTTGACATTACTTTACATTAGCCATGCTTAGCGACCAATTAGCATAGCATGTGTCACTCACTGAAGAAGAAGTAAAGCAAAATTCTCTAGCAGAAGCTCCTGCAATATACTTTTAAGGAAAAAAACATGACACTGTTTACTGCTACTGCAGTATTAAGTGCCAATTTAACCACATTTTCCATCATGTTTCTCACCTGTGCGTTTCTGGCAGTTCACAAGATGGCAGTGCGTTTACAGCGAAGCCTAGAGCCCCCTCTAGTGGGAACAAAGTGTACTGCCCACAACCACCATGAGTTTCTATTCATGTTTGCCACTAACTTGCATTTACACAGTCTTCATACATAGCTTGTAACATATTTATCTGCTATGTAATAACTATTGAACATAAAGCGCACAATGTCTAATTACAAGACCTATCCGAAACTTTACAAACCAGAAAGGTATAAAAGCGTTTTGTCGTATTTGGAAGTATTATATATTTTCGTTCTTTTGAAAAACCCAAACTATGGTACGTTGTTGCCACATAGTTCGTTTACCTCCGTTGTGTCCGAGCTCTGTCTTTTTCTCCTAAAGTCCCATTGAACCACATTTCTAACCCAGGAAAAAAACTAGGATGAAAGCGGCACCAAACCAGAACTAACTGAAGCTGAAACCAAGTCTAACCCATGATTTCGCTCTTGCCCTCTCTTAGGTAAACCGTCCAATCGGGAAGGTCCAGATCGTCACTGCAGACCTGTCCGAGATCCCGCGCTGTAACTGTAAAGCTTCAGACGAGAGTCCGTGTGGCATGGACTCAGAGTGCATCAACCGCATGCTGCTGTACGAGTGCCACCCACAGGTATAACCAGGAAGACGGCTTTGAAATCTGTCATTTTGTAGCCTACAACAGAATGCCCTGTCTGTACTATAAGCAAATTCAATTCATCATGGTTGTGCTTCCAGGTGTGTCCAGCGGGGGAGAAGTGTCTGAACCAGGCCTTCACCAAGCGCGAGTACAGCTCTGTGGAAATCTTCAGGACACTGTCGCGAGGCTGGGGGCTGCGCTGCTCTCACGACATCAAGAAGGTATAAAGGAAAGCCCAGAGGAGCTCTCGGTGTCTTAAGTCAGTGAGTTGGACTGTCAGTGGGAGACGTCAGAGCCCCCCTGGTGGGCGTCAGAAGCACTACAGGGCGGCCCCCAAAGCACGGCTACTTGCTTGGTTCTGCCATAAAATTCCTTGTCCATGCCACACAGGGAGGTTAGGCTGGTAGCGCAGCGATTGGAGCGGTATGAATAGGCGGGACTAACACGCACAGATTGTCAGTGAAATAAACCAATCAGCAATTAGCGGACGTGACGACCTCTGTAGTCCAATTCAGTGAATATGAACTGACGATAGCGCGGAGGCAAAATCCTCGACTCCTTCATCCATGATTAGTTTTGGTTAATAACTTCTGCAAGTGTCACTGTTGATAGAAAAAAGTAATTAACTAGATTAGTATAAACATCTCAAATTGAGCATAATAATCACATTTCTTGTTGTTTTGACTAGTTAAGATGTTGTTGGGTATTTGTCCCAGATTATTTCACTTGTTCTGAGATGTTTCTGACTCGTTTCAATACATTGCATCCTTATTTCAGGTCATTTTCTTTGCCAATTGGGTAAGAAAAATTGTCTTATTTCAAGCGAGATTTTCCTTAGAACTGGTCTGAAATGTCCTCAAGTACAAGTAAACTTGGTCCGATCAGGAAAAATGTCTATATTAGTTATAACCGCTCAAAACAAGATACATTTCCTCAATTCAAGTCATTTAAGGCAATGCTTGATATTTACTTTTTGCAGTGTACAACATAGCGGTGCAAGCGAGTGACGTAACCTTGTCCCTTCCGTGTGACGGTTGTGATCGGTGGTTCAGCCTCAGCTGCCAGTCACTTGTTTACCGTGTGTGTCCAGACCCGCCTTCTTTCACGCAGAACAGAAGTGGGTGTGGTTTACCAGGCTACTCATCTACAAAACAAGTACATTGAAAAAAAATATGGATATTTATTTGGACTTATGTACCAGTTTAAACCATTATTAAATCAAATTCGCTTTATTTATCCGTTAGGCTCTTCACTTACAGAGGAAGTGCCAATACGGGCCCAATAAAAACAGCACGTGCACAGATACTGTATACAACGCCACAATCGACATGTGTTACAATGAGAGATTTTCGGATCGATAAGGGGGCCGTGTGGTCCTGGACTTTGGGAATGGCAGGCTGAGGAAATGCGTAGAAGCAAACAGACCCAAAAAAGGCATACAAACTTAAACATTAAAGGGATATTTCAGGATTTTTGACATAGGGCCTCATTTCCTAGTTATCCAGAGTGGTGCTGGTACCTAGAGATATTTTTTTTGTAATTTATGCAGTTCTAATGTTTGAAGAGTTTTGTGGCGCTAGGCTAATGCAAGGCTAGCGCATTTCTACGGTATCAGCTAGCCTGCATTAAAATCAGTGTGACCCGCTCCACAGTGCACTTGAGGCAAATCACTTATATCCAGACTGACCATATAAATGTCTGTGTCGATAGAATAATTTTAACCATTTTGCATTTAAAATAACTTATATTTGAGCAGCATCAGCTTGTGGTTGTATAAGCTACGCAGTGGTAGAGTGATCTGCGAGAAAATAGTCCCTTAAAATGCGATCATTCATGTGATGCAAGGTCAGTTTTATTCCAAAAATTATTTTATCGACACAGACATTTATATGGTTAGTCTGGTGTTATAAGTGATTTGCCTCAGGTGCTCTGTGGAGCGGGTCAGACTGTTTTTAATGCAGGCTAGCTGATACCATAGAAATGCACTAGCCTAGCACCACAAAACTCTTCAAATATAAGAACTGCATGAATTACAAAAAAAATATCTCCAGGTATCAGCAACACTCTGGATAACGAGGAAATGAGGCCCTATGTCAAAAATCCTGAAATATCCCTTTAAGACATGTACACAACACAACTTAATGAATGAACAGTCACAAATGCTGTTTTATTTGCATGTTGGATATTGTTGGATATGAATAAGACTCTTCATCGTCCAGGCGTGTTCCATTGCTACAAGTGTTTTGAATCTGGAAAAGACGTCTTTCGCAGAACCGTGTCTTGGATGAGAACTTGGGGAAGAAGCCAGATGACTACTTCTTGAAAACTTTCATTAGACAGAAAACATAGTCGGTCCTGGGTGCGTCCTGCCTAAGGCCCATAGAAGTTCGGATCTGTAATGCAGTCTGTAACGTATCTGCTTGTGTCTGCGCAGGGTCAGTTTGTGAGTGAATATGTGGGCGAGGTCATCGATGAGGAGGAGTGCAGGTCCAGGATCAGAGACGCTCAGGACAACGACATCGGAAACTTCTACATGCTCACACTCGACAAGGTACAAGTGCAATACAACTACTACTACTACTACTATTACTACCCAGATGATCACACACCCATTTGCCTTCTTGTGCACCAGGACCGGATCATCGACGCGGGGCCGAAGGGGAACGAGGCGCGCTTCATGAACCACAGCTGCCGTCCGAACTGTGAGACGCAGAAATGGACGGTGAGCGGAGACACAAGAGTCGGGCTGTTCGCGCTCGAGGACGTACCCGCAGGTATTTTCTAGTTTTCTACGTTTATTCGAGATTGTTTGTTTCTTCCCTGTGGCACATGAACTCCTCATCACAATCTTGAAATGTTGTCTTCTTGTTTTTTTTTCCCCCCCAGGCACCGAGCTCACTTTCAACTACAACCTGGAATGTCTTGGCAATGGGAAAACCGTTTGTAAATGCGGAGCTCTAAACTGCAGTGGATTCCTCGGAGTTAGACCAAAGGTACTAACGCGTGGACCCTGACCCCGTACTGATTTCCAGGCTGTGAAATCTGGTCACCTTACTCGGCGGGGAAAAAAAAGTAGTTCTTACAGTTCTCCATTGTTTTTTTTCCCCATAGAACAACCCTCCTGCGTCCGAGGACAGGGGCCGAAAGTATAAGCGCCGCGGTCGGAGGAAGAGCCGCGCCGTTCTCACCAAAGAGAGGGAGGACGAGTGCTTCAGCTGCGGAGACGGGGGGCAACTGGTCTCCTGCAAGAAGCCCGGCTGCCCGAAAGTCTACCACGCGGACTGTCTCCAACTCACCAGGAGGCCCGCGGGTCAGTGAATGCACCACGCGGGACATATGATTTGGGCCGACCCTTTCACAGTCCGAGGTTTAGCTCACCCAGATAGTTGTTTACCATTGGATCAGACTAACTGGGATCGCATCCACTTGATGACTCGTATAGATACAGACGGCAGCTCTGGAATCGCCCATATATGGTCATTTTTGAAAACAGTTAAGGGGGAAAACAATTTGGAGAAAAATCTAAACTTTCTCTAATTATTCAAAAACTACGACAAATGCTGAATTATGAATATACTTTTCTACTAAATAAAGATACAAAGACATGGAGAGGAGCACAGCCCATAAATACATAAATAACGGAGAATGCTATCATGATGCTACATGTTAGCATCGTGCTAATGCTAACGCTAGCTTGCTATGACTGCCGTTTTTTCACTTCTACTGAACAATCTGCTGTGAGAAAATATCCATATGGACCCGATTTACACTTGACTTTATTTGTATGTGATAAATAAGTTCATATTCCACCAGAAAATGGCTAAAAAGAGGGGAAAAAGATTCTATTTTCCCCCTCAGCAAGGCCACGCCCCCTCCTATGACGAGATGCCGTCTGTATCTATCTCAGTGATCTACTTTCTACACAGTTAAAAGCAGTTGTGACCTGAAAGTGTGTTCAAAGGTTGTTTTTTACTATGTAGGTCCCACTGCTGCCTGCAGAGGGAGCTCCTTGCAAATTCCTGACCAGCTCTGTGTGAGTCTGTGTCTCAGTGTCGCTGTCTTATCCTTGCATAGATATTATTTCTTATTATAAAACATATAGGCCCTTTTGCTGCTTACATCATCAGGGACATCAGCGAGGCAGGAAGTGATCAAGAGAAATAAAATTAAACTAAAATGAGCGATTACAAAGTGTAAAACTACAACTAAAAATGTGGTCCTGTTGTTGCTTAAGGTGCAAGAACAAGAGGAATGACATTTGAGACGATAAAATAAGGTTTATCTGATAATTCCAACAACAGTTAGACATTTCCTTATCATTACTATGACAACAGCTACAATGGGAATATATAAGAATCTAGCTTCCTGCCTCCAGCTAAGCCAGGAATGTTTACAAACAATTAAAGGGTCCTCAATTAAGATACGTCCACAGAGCCGTGGGAAGATATTATAGTTAGGGGGTGCTGAGGGACAAAATTTACCCCAAAAATGCTTTTTCTGTGCATATTTCCTATTTATTAATATTGCCTGCCGTTCGCAAATGATCCACCAGCGGGTGCTGCAGCGCCCTCAGCACCCTGGGTTCCCTTGTACGTCCACTTTAAGTTTGGTGTTTCCCAGAAGACCAAATTTACTGATGTAGTGAAAGTTTGTCAAATGAAATAGGTCTACTTCATCATAATTTTAGTCAAAGTAATATTCCTGCCGAGCAAAGTCAGACTAGACTAAATTGAAGGCAGTAAATTATACCTAAAACGACTGAAATCTCCAGATATTTTTGTCGACTAATAAAGACTTAAACTTTTTAACTCTGTACGAGCATGTAGAAAACCCGTGATCTCTCTCTCTTCCCCTCAGGTCGGTGGGAGTGTCCGCGGCATCAGTGCGACATTTGTGGCAAAGAAGCCAAGTCCTACTGCGAGATGTGTCCGAGCTCGTTCTGCGACCCGCACAAAGAGGGCCGCCTTTTCAAATCCAAACTCGACGGGAAGCTCTGCTGCAATGAGCACGATCCCTGCGGCCCCAACCCTCTGGAACCGGGCGAGATCCGCGAGTACCTGCCCGAAGACGCCACCGGGGCGCTCCCCCAGCACGCGGACAGCAGCGCGGGCATCACTTACGGACTCGGAATGGCCGTTTTACCCACGACTTCCAACGACAACGCTAGCGCCAACGCGGCTAGCAACTCGAGCAACGACGGGTGCACTTCCCCCGCCTTCTCCATACCCCTCACAGCGGCCCCTAGTGGCTCGGAGAGGTCCTGCAGCAGCCCGAACGTTTTCGAACTGATGCACTATTCACCAATTTCGTCCTACGATGAGGAAGAAGACGAGGAGGATGAAGAAGAGGCAGACATGGCGGATGTGGAACAGGATCTGGTGGAACAGGGGGAACTCAAATCGGATTCGGAAAGTCAGGAATATTTGGAGATTAAGGATTACGATGAGGATGACGATGATGACTGATTGGAGGGAGATACAAAGGTTTTGGCTATATAGTGCATGGGTTAAAAACTTCCAACTAGGTGCTCCTGATTAAACCCAGGGAAACGTAAGGCCCCCGGGCGCAGCTCTGTAGTCACACACTGCTGCATTGACCAGTGCTGGTAACTTTAGAGTACTCACCCGTTAACCATCTATATATATATATATATATATATATAGCCCTTATTTGCAGATTGTTTTCTGACGCCAAGAAGTCCATTTCCTACAGAAGCCCAAACCAGCGAACATCAGCTTGAGAGCAGCAAATAAAAGAAATATCTGAGCTTTATTTATGTATTTATACTGAAAAACTAAACAATCCACAAGAAGAGGCATTAAATTGTACATCCAATGCAGTATTTTTGCTAAAGGTTAACTCTTTGCAGAGTGTTTGTTTGTTAACAAACGTGGTGAGTAAAGTACATAGATTACTAGCAAAGTAAGGTGAATAGCAACTTTTACAATGTAAATGGACTCACCAAAACCGTAACCGCACTGTAATATATTACGTTACATAAAAAACACGTTACCCCCAACACTGCTCCTGACAGTGAAAATGCAGGAAATTTTACTTAACTTTAAATATAACAAGAATGTGGCTACACACAATTCTCTTGTTATGAAAGCTCATGTAACATTAGACTGTAGATTAAAAAAAATTAAAATTTAAAAATGACTCTTATCCGGTTGAACCAGTGGCAACAGTTTCATGCAGTTGATGCAACCGACCTGTGCCACTCTGGGCCTTAGGACGGCCCTGTGTTTACACAGACAGTAGACAATGTGGGCGACAATTGTAGATCATCATAAATTAGTATTTAAACATATTTGTAATTTCGGTTAGCCTTTATACATCGGTGCTATCTAAGAAAAAACTTAAAGACATATTTAGAGCAAAACTTAAAAATGAAATGAAGCTTATTTAATATAAAGATCTTATAAATCCAATATATTAGAAATGAAAACAAAGCATTTTTTGTGGATAAATAAAGGCAGGTCAGTTGAGAGGAAGGATAAAGAGACATACATTTCCTATTTTCAAGAGAGCGTATGTAGGAATTTAGATTTTACTTTTTAATGTTATCTTTGTGTTTTGTCCTGTTACTTCAACACTAAAACATAAACATAAATGAGACTTATAAGCTCGCTTACTCAGTGCTCAAGTGGTATTTTCACCAAGTACTTTTTTTTTTACTTATACTTATTTGAATGTAACGGTGTTCTTACCTGAGTAAATGTTTTGGCGTCTCTCCCCGCTTGCTCCCACGTGCTGATGTCATGAGGTGGTGCTTCACTGGACACTGGTCTTTTCATCGCTTTCAGCCTAATTTAAACCACTTTCTTCCCTCCTGTGCCTGTTTTTTTTTTTTTACATTATTTTGAATAAGGAAAAGAAAGAAGTTGAAAATGCCTGACAACCATCATGAATTCCAGACGGTCTCTTCTCAGACTCTGAATGTTGTTGATATGTGGATAATACAGCTGTTGCAAGAGACTGCCTTCGCAAAAGCAGCCCTCGTCGGACCTTATCTGTAAACGGGACATGTATTTTAAACTATAGGCCTCCACTTGTACCGCAGAGCAACGCCAGGACTTGAAACTTTGAGGCGCGACCTTTGTGGATGAGATTGTTGTGTATAAAAAAAACAAAATGGACATTTGTAAGAAAAGAGTAAGAAAAAAAACAACGTAACTGCTGAAATAGTTTGTTGGATTGTCGACGTGTTCATATTTAAAACTGTTCTGTGACGCACAAAAATAAACATTATGGATATTCAGAGACCGCCTGGTGTGTCATAATGGAAAAGTAAGACTTCTCGCCAAATCTCTGGGCTTGACTGAAACACAAACACAAGGATCTTAGGAATAAATGATAGTTTTCGTAATTTAGTTCAGTTTTCTCTTGATACAGATCCGGTTTTTTTGCACAATTTGGTGAAAAAAATAATGATTGCTCACGATTTTTGTTCTCATATTGAATGTTCTTTTGAAATAGTTATATAGCAATATAACATATTTGGGAGGTATCGATGATTGTAATTTTGGTGCAGCTCTTATTTTCAAATTACCATGCAAACCATCTGACCATTAAAGAATATTTAACGGTAAAATGATTTAACGCATACAGTATAAGCAATAACATAATAAAAAATGGGGGAATAGTTTATATTGAAATGATTCTTTGCTATTTGGACTCTTTATATTGCTATTATACATGCTGTTTAAATTGATAATTACATGAATACAGTATCAGCATAATCATAATTAGATCTGCCATTTTGGGGAAACACTGCTCGAAACAGGAAGAACATGTTTAATATTTCATTTTAAAGGTGCACTATGCAACTTTTTATGAGAGAAAAAAAGTTGATATTTGTGCGTATTTGACCTTGTAGTGACCCGGCAGCTGTATGCGTGGTCAGCATGACGCCTTAACTTTCGATCACTCAACAACGCTCCAGGATAAATTGTTTTGTAGGTTTTCTGGTCAGCAGTGAAACCTTCCAAACAATTGATCCTGGAGCGTCCTAGAGACCAGTGTGATGGAAAGTAAAGGCGCCGTGCTGACCAGTCATACAGCCGCGGGGTCACGAGACGAGTTGATGCGTACCAGTCTGGTCTTTGTGCCTGTGGAAGAGCGTGGTCGCTTCTAACGTCACCCCGTTTGGGGCTACAGGAGTATACTAGGAGAGGCCAAATGCAAACAACATCTTTGGTCGTTTTGCGTGACTGAGCGCACGCACAAAGACCAGACAGTTACGTCAACTCGTCTAAGCTCAGGTAAGAACATATCTCAGTATGGAAAAACTGTACCTTTAAATGTACTAAGACCTTGGAGACACAGCGAGACGACATTGTTTGCGCCTTTTTCTTTCCACCAAGGTTAGTTTTACGTTAGCAATATTAAAGGTGCATTATGTAACTTTTTATACACGGTGGCCTCTATAACGGCCTACAAACAATTGATCCTGGAGCGTACTAGAGACCGCTGTGATGGAAAGTAAAGGCACCATGCTGACCACTCATACAGCCGCTCGGTCACTACAAGGTCTTTTAAAGTTTTTTTTCTGGATATGAATAATGAACCTTCAAGGCAACATTACAAATGCACCACAAGATTCCATTTGAGTTTAATTGAACACATTTGAACATGTTTCGAAGCTGTGGAGAACTCAAACGGCCTAAGCCCCATTCACAGCTTCCAATAAAACACCGTGTTTCAAACAAATGGCACGTCAAACTCCAGCAGCAGAAAGTGTCAAACACATTAAAAATGTAAATAAATACAATCGTGTGAGAAAAGAGTTCAAACGAGCTTTAGTTTTGGAGAACAGAGCGTAATCTTGTGAACTCAAGAAGCTTTTCCCAGTATTATTTTTGTTGCATTTGTACAACAAAATCACATTTTTGTAAATGAAAAACAAAAACATCTTAAAACAGTAAGTCCAGCCGTGCTCCAGTTCAGCAAATAATAATCCCATTCATAATCTCCATAGACTCAAATATAAAGAGTTAAAAGGCTCAACAGATGCTAATCAGCTATGTGTCAACTACAGACCACAGCATGGATATTTAATATGAAAGAAAACACCAAATACTTAAAAAATATGACAATTTTTATGTCCATGAGTTACCACAAGCTGTTTAGCTGCCATGAATCTTTTAAACTCTTAATACTGCATTTTTCCCCAAAAAATGTCTATTGGAATTTTGAATGGGATTTTTGCTTCCGCTGTTGAGCTCTGTTGTGATGTCAGAAAGGCTAATATCTAGTTTTTTTACTTGTTAATTTGTTTCATGTAGAGCTGATGAATTGTTTACAGCGTAGTGGCTGAGGAGGTAGTGCTCTTCACACAGAAATGTCACAGGTTCGATTCTCGAGCCAGGAGGAGCCTTTCCATGTGAAGTTTGCACGTTCTCCATGTGTCATGACAAAACACAGGGATGCTACTTCAGGCGAACTTCCTGTTTCCTGTCCTTGTTTGACTCCTACGGGGAGTTAGCCACGTCCTGCCAAAAGAAATCCCATTTCAAACACTATGTGGCAAAACATAGTAATTACTTTGCCGGAGCAGACTTCAGTGTTTGTACTCTAAGGGGGTCATTTATCTAGACCGGTGCTAAATAGCGAGTGCAAGCTGAAAAATAAAATATGGTGTTTTGTGGGCTAGTTGCACTTAACTCACCTTTTGATGTTGCCTGTATCGCAGTAATAGGGCCCCAAATCAGATATGTAAATAAGACAATGCTGCATGAGTAAAAAATGCATAAATGACACTACTGCTGATCCATTTTTGCCCGTGCTACTCGCTTTGCACATGAGCATACGCTTGGTAAATGACCCCCAAGAGTTTTAGTCTAAATCGCTTGAAAAACAGTTGACTTGGTTTGTATTGAAATTGTAATCTAAAAATGATTTCATGTTTAAACTTAAACACTCACACATGCACAGAGCCCATGGATGTATGAATAAAACTGGATCGAGTACCGTCCGCTCTTTGTTTAGTAGCAACACTGGGGTTAGTCAGATTATTTTTTTTCAAGTAAAAACAAACAACTCATCTTCAGCCGACCACAACAGGATCCACAACTTTCAAAAAGGTCAGATTTTTTGGGTAATTATTATATATTTAAAAATAACTTTTTAAGACCTCGTCTTGCCCCGCTCGAGCTGCGCTGATTAGTCAGAACAATCATGTGGAGCAAGCATTGGCGCACGTCCTTCAGCACTCTCCTTTCTACAGTCTGCACTGTCCCTCATAGGTAAGAAAATGGGGAAGTAATACGTAAGTAAGAATTTTTATCGGCAAATATCGGTTCTCTTTTCAATGTTTGAAAATTCACACATTTAATATTTGTCATCTGGTGAATCAATCATTTTACAAACTTAAATTTTGTAAAGTGTTTTCAAATGTTACAAAGCAGTGAATGGGGCAAGAACTTTGTCTTTATAGAACGACATTCAAAGGCGGATGCAGTGTCTCTCAGTGATAAAAGTCTTTGTACTTAAACATTGTCAGGCAGCTCATTTTCACTGTAAACTTTAGAAACGACCAAACTCCGGGCTCCTCCCTCTTTTTCCTTCATTCTCCTCCAAACGTCAACAGTTCAGTTTGAAAAGAGAATCCGGTTTCCGCCTCCTGTCTCGGTGCAGTTTTACATACGAACCAGTGTCGGTCTCCTTTATTCCTTGTTCTGTCCTGGTTCAACCTATTTTTTTTTTTTTTCAGTCCCAGGACTCAATTGAAAAGTCCAGCACATTCAGTTGTTGTGGCAGCATGAATAAAAGTAGGAATCCTTTTTCTGACCAAGGTCTATTCCCGTCTCCTCTGTGGGAAAGAGAAAAGCCGTCAGATAAGTTTGTCAATATATTTATTACTTGATATATGTTCATACTGTGTTGATATCGCAGTCAAATGAAAGACGATGTTTGTAGAGGTTTTAAACTTGATGAGCACCAGTTTCTCCTCCCTACAATGATCTCTAATTAAAATGATTCCGATGTAGATTGCAGACGACCCTGAGTGCACTCCTGAAGAAGTTAAGATAAGTTATACTTTATTAATCTCTGTAGAGAAATCTCTGTAGAGAAATTAGTTCTCTGCATTTGACCCATCCTCAATGTCGGGCCGGCTCTCGGGGACCCATCTCCAGGATGTGGAGCCAGGCTGGTGGTCAGAAACACCTAACCTATTGCACATGTTTTTACCACTAACCTACGCACACGACACGGGGAGAACATGCAAACTCCACACAGATAGGCCGCGTTCAGCAGGAAATCGAACCCTGGACCTTTGAGCTGTGAGGCACGAGCTCTAACCACTGCGCCACCGTGTGTTCAGAAGCCCAAGTTACAACACTTTAGGGGGGTGTGCACTGGTAGGTCCTGCCCAGCCGGTTAGGAGAGTATCTGCCGAGGCCAGGACTATCCGGGCTGACCAGGCAGGAACACGTTTTGGGACCGACCTCGGGCTGTGGCCAAAGCGCGCTAAACTGGTACTGGTATTAACAAAACAAAACAACAAACTGCAAGCCTCTGATTGGCAAACAGAGAGGACAGCCTTCATTATTAACATGCAGGTCATACAGATTTATCATTTCACAACATAATACCACTGTTCTAAAAGGGGATTGTGCCGATATTAGCATTTAGCTGGTGTTAGCAAAACAGTAGCATGTAGCTTACCTTCATAGTTGTCTTTTAGCTGCTTCTTTCCTCTAGTATTTGCCTTGGCACCTCTGAATGATTCGATAAGCCCCACCAAAAGGCGTGGAAACTCTAGCGTGTACTGGTTATAGAAGATATGTCACAAGGCGAGTACACAGACCGAGGTGTGCGGGATACAAGCGTGTTATGTGGAACCGCAGCTTTTGAGAGCCACAATGTTTGATTTGCCAGATCTGAAAAGCTGAAAAACAATTAACTTGAAAATAGTGTTTTTTGGGGTCTGAGCTAAAGGCTTGCTACCAAAACTTCTACACCCCAATCCAAGTCTTGGTTAGTGCTAGTGCAGGCCGCGACATAAAACATACGCTGGCTTTTAAGACCCACAAGAGCCACATTTTTAACTGACCACGGCTCTGCCATGCACGCCACGATCTATGTACTCGCCTTGTCACGTATTGACTCTACCCAACACACGCTTGCGTTTCCACTACACCACACAACACAACACGACACAACCGCAGTTGTTAGCGGCGCCCCCACAGATGTGCACGCTGTACAGATTGTCATTAAAAGTTTTTTTTAGCCGCAATGAGAACAAATGTAGACAAATGCTGCCTTCAGATGGAAATCATTGGAATCATTCAGAGGTGCCAAGGCAAATACTGGAGGAAACAGCAGCTAAAAGACAATTATGAAGGTAAGCTACATGCTAATGTTTTGCTAACACCCACTAATATTGGCAAAATCCCCTTTTAGAACAGCGATGATGTTGTGAAATATTAAATCGGTCTGACCTGCGTGTTAATAGTGAGGGCAGTCCGCTCTCTCGTTGGCCAATCAGACGGCAGTGTTTGTTCATGTCACATTAGTCTCTCTTCTGTGCTTTGGCCACAGCCAGAGGTCGGTCTGATCAGACCGGTTTGGCCCGAGCCTCGGCAGTCGAAAAGCTCGACCACCCGGGTTGACCAGGCACTGGGCTGTGTAGTGTCTGCCGGTGGAAAAGAGGCTAAAGTGGGCTGACCTAGTCTTGCCACACTCATCAGCCGTGACTTGAAATGGCCCTTGACCCGGAAACGGCCTTGAATGAATCCCTGCTCACCTGTCATGAACTGTAAGGCAGCATCGTTGTAATCCTCTGCTACTTTTTGGAACAACTCGTCTGTGGAAGAGGAGAAAAATATATTTATTCAATTGATAGTTTTATTTATGCAAAACATTTGAAAGAAAAAATTCCCAAGTCGTGGCTAAACTGTTTTAGTCATGGTTTAAAAAAAACGTTAAAAACCCCACAGCTCTGAAATAGTGGCCGTGGCAGTGACTCACCCACGTTGTTTCCTGTTTTACTTGAAGTCTCGAAATGTTCAGCTCCGATTTCTGAAAGTTTAAAATGTTTTGCATTAACCAAAGTGTGGCGGAATTGTATTGCCCGCGGGAACGATGTATTAACAGGAAATAAAAACCGAGACAGATTTTTAAGCGTGTCCGTGTGACTTTTCCTATGTGGAAGTGTTTTTTTTCCTGAGAATCTGCATTAAAACTGAGTCATAGCAACGGCTGCGGTTTTACCTTCAGCGAAGTCCTGTGTGTCGTGGAAGTCGATCTGTCTCAGGCTTCTGTCGCTTTGGATCAAATCGCTCTTTGTCCCACACAGGTAAATCTTACAATGCTGCAACAAAAACAGGAACAAGCAGCGACATTTAAACAGGTCAATTACTGAATAAAATCCACTCATCTTTATCTTAAACTAATGTATGAACATAAAAAATGGGGTCTTGCCTCCTCACAGTTCTGAAGCTCCTTCACCCAGAATTTCGCTCTTTGGAAACTGCTGCTGTCGGTCAAATCTGAAACCATAAACAAAAACACATTTCTAAGGCCGTTATCACACAGGCTCTCGTTAGGTGGTGTGAATGCGGTTGACCTCGGGCTGAACTACTCTCGCCTTGACGCCTCTTTTTTGCACAAAGAAAGAATGAATCCGCGCTGCATGAGGACCTTTGGATTACTGCTCTGACGAGGCAAAATGGATCAACTTTAAAGGAATAGGCCACCGTTTTTACATACTAAGATATGTTCTTACCTCACTTTAGACGTGTTAATATATCCCCGTCTGGTCTTTGTCCGTGCGCTCTGTCACGCAAACGGAGCACATACGCAGCCTCTCCCACATGTCACATAGCTCCGAAAAAGCTCACGATAGAAGCTACCAAGCTCTTCCACGTGTTCCCTATTTAAATAAAGTTACGTGAAGTGTTTTCATGCGAAGTATATTTACACAGAAATGTAGCATGTCGATTTTATAAGCAAATAAAAAGGGGGACTATATTGTGAGGCGTAATGATACGAGGAGTAAAACGTCCGCGCAGTAACTCCTAAAGACTTCCCCCGCTCACTTCCGTCAATAACCTTTGGGAGTTACTGCGCGGACGTTTTACTCCTCGTATCATTACGCCTTACAATATAGTCCCCCTTTTGATCTGCTTATAAAATCGACACGTTACATTTCTGTGTAAATATACTTCGCATGAAAACACTTCACGTAACTTTATTTAAATAGGGAACACGTGGAAGAGCTTGGTAGCTTCTATCGTGAGCTTTTTTGGAGCTATGTGACATGTGGGAGAGGCTGCGTATGTGCTCCGTTTGCGTGACAGAGCGCACGGACAAAGACCAGACGGGGATATATTAACTCGACTAAAGTGAGGTAAGAACATATTTTAGTATGTAAAAACGGTGGCCTATTCCTTTAAAACATCGAGGTACGTCTCTCTTTCCCGTCTTTCTCTTCCTGCTGCAGTGAAACTTTGTTTTTCATGAAGATGCCCGTTGTCATGGGAATAAGTTTGTTGAACAGCTGATCGTTGCTACGTGGCTGATGGTACAACGTCTGGTGCGGGCGCGTGTGAACATGGACTGAACTAACTTTGAGTAAATTTAAATTTTCATTTAGTGTTAGCTGTAGACTTCAAGACAAAAACACGTGATGAGCAGCAAGTTTGCAGCGAGTGGTTTGGCGCAATGTTTAAAACATGATGCTGTGACTGCGACATCAGTAACTGACTGCCTGCTATGTAATCTTGAGCTATTTATTTTTTTAGACAAGCCGCTGCTATTAACTCATAGAGAAATAATGGAGATCAGGGTGACACTCGCGTGCATTTAGCCTATTAGAATAATATTGCTCACCATTTCTCCAGGCAAAATGAAGATATTTTTATATTTAAAATAAACCTTCATTGTGTTT
Source organism: Gobius niger (assembly GCF_951799975.1). Taxonomy (NCBI): domain Eukaryota; kingdom Metazoa; phylum Chordata; class Actinopteri; order Gobiiformes; family Gobiidae; genus Gobius; species Gobius niger. Next base: position 28,344,232 of record NC_136862.1, read on the forward strand.
GGAAAATAATAATAATTAATGTCAGACGATGTTAAAGACAATCAAGAGTAAATGTAGTATTTCTGTGTGAGCAGATGTTTAAAAAGAGCCTTGTAGTTGGCTCTAGAGCAGCCCATTATAGTGAATAGGGCTAAAGCTACGCTGGACCCGGAAGTGGAGCCATGACATCGTCACTTAACAAACGTATTGACATGAAAGCGTCATTTTAAAAGTCATTAAATGAATTCTAGAATATTGATTGCGGTAGGTAATAGAAAAAGAAACTACATGAGCCTAATACTAGGAGGCCGCGAGGGAAATGCCAGCTAGGTGTGAGTGGTACATGAGTGAGTGTGTGGAAAAGCCTTACATAAGACTAATGCTAAGAAATCTAGAAAAGTTAGTAAAAGTAGTAGCATTACTGACCATAACAGACCACAGCAGCTCTGGCTCCTCTGTAGTAGATTCGGCTCATGGCTTCGTACCTCTCAGATCCGGCCGTGTCCTGAAATTCAACATTAACCGCTTTATGCATTTCATTTTCTCACTGTTTCAAGTTTGCACTGAGCCACAGCGGCTTCTAGTTACTCTCCGTTACAATTCTGTAAACTCACCCATATCCCCAGAGTGATCACTTTGTCTCCAACCTGAATGGCTTTGGCCACAAACGCAGCTCCGATCGTCTGCGCAGAAACAACATGACATTACGGGACTTCGGCGCTTTTTGATTTGGCAGATGAAGTACTTTTGAAAACCCCAGCGCTGGCATTTCATTCTACTTAAGTTCGCTCATTCACTTGCGGCGCTTGGGTTAGAAAATGGTTTTGAAAACGGTCGCGCTGGGCGAGAATGAATCGAACGGTGCCTTACGTTTTGGTAGGGGCCGACCAGGAAGCGGTTGTGCACGTATCTCTCCACGAGGCTGGTCTTGCCCACGCTCTCCTTCCCCAGCATCACCACTTTGGCGTCCACCCGCATCGCGCACATGTCCAGGAGAGGGAGGGGGGGGGGGGGCGTCAAGAGCTGGGTCAGTAGCCCTCTCACCGCCAACCGAAGCGCGGCCTCGCCACCAACAACAACAACAATGGCGGTCGCTGAACTCCTGACAAGAAGGAAAAAAATACAGTTATCGAATCTAATCTAAAACATGCGGGGTTAATCTTCCAGCTATAGGAACTCTCCTGACAGTGAACCTACAGCTCATGATCTGTAAATGGGTCACTGGGTTAAAGGCCCTGTACCTGATTTACCTTACTAGTTATGAAATGAAAGTAGTTTTGTCCTCCTTTAGTGTAGTCGTGTTTGGTGGGAAAAAAGACTGTCCATTTAAATGTATTGCATTTTCTTTATCGATCATGAGCTTCCGGGCTAGTTTTTGACGAAAAGTGATCCTGAAAGTTGCGAAACATGCTCATAAACTCATCCTTGTGAAGAACAGGGATATTTAGAAATGACTTATTTTAAATCTTTCCTTGTTGTAAGCAAAATAAAACCTGATAAAGGGCCTTGGCATTTGCATCTTGTAGCCCTAAAAGAGCTATGGTGGCTATCCAAAGTATGCAGAATATACTAGGAGAAAATACAGTTTATACAGTATTACTATGAAGTTACCAAAAGCAAATATAAGGTCCCGGGTTCAATCTCAAGGCCGGGTGCACCTTTTTTGTGGAGTTTGCTGTTCTCCCTGTGCCTGCCAAGGTCCTGCGGTTTTCCCGTACCACTGAGAACATGTACAGCATGGAGGCTTAGGATGATTAGAAGTGCGGGGATGGAAATGAACTCAGGGCTGCAATCCGGCGTGGTGTGTAATGCACATGAACCGTGCCGGCCAAAGAAATAAATTACATTAAACCTCTTAACCCCCGCCTTAACCAAGCACATTTTCTCCAGTTCGACCTTACACAAATCTAAAAGGCTCTCGAAAAAGAGGGAAAATAGCGACAAAACGAGACGTAAAGGAAAATGGAAACGCAGTAAAAATAAAGCATCAAAAGAGCGACAAAAAGGCAATAAAAAAGTGACAAGAAAGCGACAAAAGGAAGGAAAAATTTTAGGTCCGTTTCGAAGGTCTTAGCTTTCAAATGAGGCGTAACTCAGGCCCAGAGGCTGTAAGCTCCAGTCGAGAAGCTTTTAGGCTTGGGTAAAACTGAACTGGAGATAATGTGCTCAGTTTAGGCGAGGGTAAACAGGTTAAGTACAATCTAGAAACAATTCACACATCAATAACACTGTGTACAATAACGTTTTAGCCAAGACTGATTAAAAGGTTTTACTCAGAATGGCCAAATATTTGTTTTTGTCTTTGTCTAGTTTTAGTCAACGCAACTTAAAGGTACATTTAGTCCACCAGAACTTTACATTTTGTATGTTCTTGATAAACATTGCTCTGCATCAGGGTCCTTGTACCACAGGCACAGGTCACCAGATCTGTCCTATTCACTGTTATGGGGTTCTGTTTTGAAGTCCTGGTTTCAGCATCATGAACTACTTTTAATTTTAGTTTGAATCTAGCTTTAGTCAGCAAAAATATAACAGACTAAAAATGAACACAGCAGCATTAGTTTGGCACAGATTTAGTACTGGCTGGGTTCTGGTGATGAACCAAACACTTTATGCGGTGGTACTTTGTGTGGAGGAGGATTATGCCTTTTATCTTTTCGGTGGCGGTAACTTGCACCAGACTGACTTCCTTTAAAAGCTTTGCATTGGTTTCAACATGTCCTCTCCGAGCGAAACTCAAGAGACTGAAACTCCCTCCATTCTTTACTAATACTTGGTTCCATCCCCTGAAATCTCTCTTTTGTGGCTTTCCAAAGTGGTATCTTTAATGACCTGTTGAAGTCTTTGTATCTGAATCACTAGTATTACACCTAAAAGGAGGATTCATGCTGGTGTAAATAGGACTAAAAGAGGAGAACCTGTATAATAAGCTGATTGTTGGGCCAGATCTGCCTCAGTTATTCTTTATTACAAAACTTTTCACAAACTCTCACTGCTAGAAAGTCTTTACCTCTGGATACAATCTATTTAAACACCAAAAATGACCTTCGATCTGTTTAAACCTTATAATCATCGTTTTTTAAATTGGGATAACTTGGGGTGTTAGTGCTTTGCCTTGTTAAACTGCATAACCCATTGCATTACTTTGTTTTATTTTTGTACATTACAGTACGAACAGTACAGTACAGTGGGTATTGACTAGGCTTGTGTCTCCAGCCTAGGTCCGTAGAAGTCAACAATAGGGTGAACATTTTAAACACAAAGTGCGATGTAATAGAGCACTGTGTTCTAAATCAACACAAGATAAGAAATATGTCATCGCAGACTAGTAGATCATTGGTGGCTAGATCGAAACTGAAAAGAATCCCATTATTATGACCAGAGTGTGACAGGGCACAATCTGCTTTCGTTAACGTCGTCCCAAGCCCCACAAGCTTCAGAAAAAACATCATGTACTTACCTATTTTGAGCAGATCTATGGTTGTGCCTCTATGACTCCACAACTCTCTCCACGTCCGATGTTTCAGGGGAGCAACGACCCAGTCATCCGGTCCACCTAAACCTGTTTTAAAGCCTAGTGTTTGTTTTTAATTATTGGTTTATGGTAGTTGCTTAGACGCCGGTGTTTTGCTGATTTTTTTCCGAGGAGATTGGTGTTGGATGTTGGTAGTGACTTGGCGAGGCACTGCTGCTGCTGCTGCTGCTGTTGCTGTGTTGTTGTTGCGAAATGAAATGGTGCCACAGCGCGGACCGAACACCGCGGCAAAACAAAACAAAAAACGGACAATTAGGCCAGAAAATCGAAACAGAAGAATGTGTAAATGTTGTATGAATTATATAAAGCATTGGGGAAGAACAAGCGGTTATCTGGAGTCCCTAGTGGAGGTTGTTTATTTTGGGGCGGAACTCAAAAATATCTGTAGCTGTAGTTTCGAGGGTAACCGGAAGTTTGATATAACCACCGGATGTCTTGAAAAATAAATAAATATATATATATATGTATTTTTTTTAATACTACTACTACTACTACTACTACTAATAATAATAATAATAATAATAATAATAATAATAATAATAATAATAATAATAATAATAATAATAATAATAATAATAATAATAATAATAATAATAATAATAATAATAATAGTTTCAAAATGCGTTGTGTTTGTTGTTGTTTATACGTTTATTATTTTATTGTATTTGTCTGTACTCAAAAGTGTAACACTGCTGGGTTCTCTCGCTGACATTTAACCCATTTTTTTTTTTTTTATGTAGACTGTTTCTCCGCCTCGGATCTCCACACTCATAAAATAGCCAAAACGGTATGGTCCCGTAAATAATACATTCTACGAAAGTGTAAGGCCTTAGATTTGCGTCAAAACGTTTAAGTGGGTGAACGTGGAAGTTTATCCACATGAACTCGTGCTGTGATTGGCTGAGGCGTCCCACCCTGAACCGCACTCGCACGCAAACCGGACGGGGTGACAAATTCAGTCACAACCTCCTCCAACATGGCTGAAGCAGAGACGGCCGAGATAACTTCCACAACCAGCGGAATTTTGCAAGAAATCTTCACTTCCCCCTTAAACCTCACCCTCCTCAGTTTGTGTCTGTATTTGGTGTACAAAATCCTGCGCGGGGACAAGCAGCCTGACTTCGGCGAAGTGGAGAAGCCGCTGCCCAAGCTGAAAAAGAGGGACTTTACCTTGGAGGACCTGAAGCCCTACGACGGAGTGCAGGATGAGCGCATACTTATGGCTGTGAACGGGAAAGTTTTTGACGTGACGCGGGGAAAGAAGTTTTACGGACCAGGTAACGGTGCAGAAAGGTGGAAGAATATGTGTTTTTTCATCTTGTTTTTTTCTTATTATTACTGCATGATAATAAATGTGCGTGCGATCAACATCCTTATCAAACATCATCGAATATGATACATCAGACCTGCGAGAGGAGCTCAGTTTTGCCTTTATGTTTGGAAAGCTTGATTTGCATTTCTACCATGTTGACATCACTGGCTTTTATCGCGCATTTGGACAGTTCAAAGTCCTATATTATTTTGTCATTTGCAGCACGCCACGCCCTCTGGAGGCAGGTCGACTCATATTTCACAACAGCCCTGAACTCTGACTCAGATGCAACATGACCAGTCTTTTTTTTTTAAATAAAACTATTTTTTTGGCCAGTTTATGCCTAAAGGCGTATAGAAGTCAGTTCCATTTGTTTTTGAAGTAACTGTTCTCTGTAGTTTTATTACACCATACTATTTTTTTTAAAGTGGCTTTAGAGTACTTTAGAGTCAGTACAGTACTTTTTTGGTACTAGAGTAATCTGTTACTACCAAAATCTGTAAAAATAATCAAATTCAATTGATTTAAACTTGTCTTATCTTAATAATGATTTGTTTTATCTAAGATATAGACATTGAGAGCCAAACAAGTTTCATTGTACTTGTGTATAATGGCAAATAAAGCATTCTATTCTATTTTAATCGGAAATATCAGTATCTTTGCATTATGTTCAACCCTTTGAGAGATTATAACAGCCTAAAACATAAATGAAACATTTACGCTCAAAAAAGCGCTATGAAAGAGGAGCACGACGACATTACTGAAGTAGTTTTTTCACTTTGTTTTTTTTACTTAAACATGAGTACATTTTGTTCAAAGTAACTTGTGTTATTAAAATATTGACTATTAGCTGTTATTTATATTATATATATAATATAAATATGTTTCTGTACAGTAGAACTGTTTAACTTCCTGCATGGAGAATGTCAGTACATTACAGGTATCCGGACTGACACCCATGGAGAAGCGTGTACCGAAATATATGGGTGCTATTCATGGCTTTGTCCTTGGTCGCACCGCTATGCAGGGATAGAGTAGCCACGATTTACTCGAGTAAGAGTCATGTTACTTTAAAATAGTTTTAACGTACTTGATGAAAATACTAGTGGGCTACTGTGAGTACTGAGTAAATACGTTTAAAAGTCAGATTTATGCGTTTCTATTGACATAATAGGACAGACAATTTAAAAAAAACATTAACCACCCCATAAAAATTAGATGAAAATAACTAATTTAGTTTTTAGTTAGTTTTCAATAAAATTCTTTGGAGTCTAAGTAAATGTTACTCCCAGTGGGAAGAGTAACCCAATGTGTTACTCAAGTAACCAAACTGTTATTTCAAAATTTCACTCAAGTAGAAGTAAAAAGTACTGTATGAGTGACTTGTACTTCATATTGTTATGTAAAATTATAAAATGTGGTGGCGTGCCTAAACACGGCATGTGTTTGGTGGAAGAAACCAGGGCCAAACCAAATAAATGAACCTTGAGAAAGTACAGACTGGAGGACCTGGACCAGGCCTAATGAGTGCTTTTCAGTTCATGTTTCTTTCACTGGTGCTCATTGCCTTGGTCGGAGAAACATCATTTATAGTAAGCAAAGTTTTAACTATTTTTACCATAATGGTTGTTCTGTGCAGCTGAGCTCAGTTGGTACAGACTAAGTTAAAGGTTGAACACAGTGGTTCACAACTGAAGGGCTGGGACCCCCATGGGGGTTGCGAGATCATTTCAGGATGTTCTAGATCACGTGGAATTTAATTTGAATAGAAAACGTGAATTGCAGAGGTCGCAAACTCCAATGTTTGTGATAATGGAGGTTGTGACAAAAAAAAAGTTGTAGTGTAATGTTGCAACAATATCTTCATCACAATATTCAAGACAGTTACCGAATATTTACCAAAAAAAAAGAGAAAGACTGAGGGTGCTAAATGAATGGCAGTCGATCGAGGCCCGGGTTGATCACCCTATTATTACGACCTTGTACACTAACAAATCACGTTTTTTGTTGTTGTTTTTTTGTGGCAGAGGGTCCATATGGAGTGTTCGCTGGCAGAGACGCGTCCCGAGGCCTGGCCACCTTCTGTTTGGGGAAAGAGGCGCTGAAAGAGGAGCACGACGACATCTCCGACCTCAACACCATGCAGCTGGAGAGTCTGTCCGAGTGGGAGCAGCAGTTCACCTGTCAGTACCAACACCAGAACAACACCAGAGTGGTTAGCCTGTTGTGGGACAGACCCCTGACCCCTCTGAGGGGAGCATGCGTGTCCCACTTCAGAGAGTTTACTTTCAACCAATTATCCGTTTTTCCCACTAACTTCAAATGAGACGATGGCGGCGCAGACGTTCCTTTGTTTCTGTTTGTTTTTCTGTTTTTTTATCAGATAGGGACAAGTTTATTACATTCCGCCTGTAGCACACAACTACATTTATAACCAAGGATGATTTGCAATGTCATCTTTTTAAAGAACAAATTAGCAAAAATATATTTACATTGCATTAAAGGTGCATTATGCAACTGTTTATGCGAAGAAAAATAGATATTGTGCGTTCTTGACCTTGTAGTGACCCAGAGGCTGTACGAGTAGTTGAAATGGCGCCTTTACTTTCGGTCATGGTGGTAGGAACGCTCCAGGATCAATTGTTTTTTAGGTTTTCTGGTGAGAGGCTCTGTCAGCAGTGAAAACCTTTCAAACAATTGATTCTGGAGCGTCCTGGAGACCACCGTGATGGTAAAGTAAAGGCATCAAGGTCAGATGCGCACTAATATCAACTTTATTTTGCAATTTCAATGCAGTCTAAATATGACCGTTTGTTTGAATTACGCTTTTTTAAATTTTCAAGATTTTGTCAAGATTAAGTATTTGTACAAGGAGTCATATAAATGAATTGTTTCCCCCCCACAGTTAAATACGACTACATTGGAAAGCTGCTGAAGCCGGGGGAGGAGCCCACGGAGTACACGGACGACGAGGAGGCCAAAGACAAGAAGACCGACTAGAACCAATCAGAACTTTGACACCAGCTTCATACTCTCACATACAGGGATTAACTACTGCAGATTTTGAGATTATTCCGACAGTAGTGATCAGAATAAGGATTATCGTGTATAGACAGCTACTTGGTCGACTACTCAAACGACTTTTATTTATCCCGACGAGCGATTCATGGCGAGACACAGCAGCAAAAAGCCCAGTTTGCTCTTAGCGTGTAACCTGTAACACGCTACCTAATTATACCATTTTAGGCAAAATGTGATGAAATAGGTATTTTTACTGTCAGTCGTCTTTTCGGAGTCAAAATGTGTCAAAAAAAAAAAAAAGGTTAACCCCCTATTCATCACATATTTACTATTAAGTTAAAGGTGCACTATGCAACTTTTATGTTAAAAAGAAAAGTTGATGTGAATCATTTTTGACCTTTCGGTGACCAGGCGCCTTTACTTAACATCCCTATGGCCTATAGGACGCTCCAGGATCAATTGTTTTTAGGTTTTCTCTGCTGATTGGACCGTATCCATGGTTACGCATACATTCCATTCCGAAAACCTGCCAGAAACCCTTAAAAACCTGAAGTAAAATTGATCCTGAAGTATCTTTAGGATGGAAAGCGAAGGCACAAAGCTAACCCCCCAAACACACTAATATTTATTTTTTTATTTTTTACATATAAAGTTGCATAGTGCACCTTTAACCTCTTAACTCCCACCTGAACGGATCCCATTATCTCGAGTTTGGCTTTACCCGAATCAAAAAAGCTTCTTAGGAAAAAAGCACCAAAACAGCCACAAAAAATGAGAAGAAAACAAGGATGTAAACGCAACAAAAACTCAACAAAAATGTGACAAAAATTCAACAACAAAAATTACAAAAAGGTGACACAAAACGCAGCAACAACGTGAGGAAAAAGATCAGTTTTGTGGGCCTTAGCTTTCAAATGAGGTGTTACACAGACCTATATAATAGCCAAAGAGGACAGAATGCATTTGGTTCAGGCGGGTGGTAAGAGGTTAAATTGTCAACAAAATAAACCCATGAATTTAATCCTGTCTCAATACATTTTTCAGATTACGTCGCCTTCTGGTCACTTTTACTCACAAAATGCCTTACGATATATATATATATATATATAAGAAACGGAAAGTTTATTGCAGGTTTTCTTATGTCGGTTAAGTATCTCCCCCTTGCACCTGCAGTGTCTCGCCTTAAAAGAAGCTCACAGCCACACACATAACAGGAAGTAAAGTGTAATATTATGTTTTTTGACTGGTTCTGCACTAATCCACACTGTTGATTCACGAGAACGCCTTTAGTACATTGTCTGCTGCTCCGCTCTGTGCACAAAGTTCACATGCAGTAACAAAGGGGGGTATGCATAACTGTATAAGTGTTATAACACTTCAAAGCGGTTCATTTTGCAATAACTTCTTACATAATGAGGAAAGCTGTTTGGTAACACTTTGTAAAGATTTCTAAAACATTAACAAAGCTTTCCGATTCTTTTGTCGTTCAATTATAGGAAGTGAAAATCGCTGTTAAAATTTCACAGGCTTTTCCAGAAAAATCTAATATTAAGAGTTTAAAGGGACAGCAAAGGCTAATCGAGCTGCGTGCTAACTGCCGCTATCATTCCTGTTATTACAAAATACGGTTTAATTCAATAAAGTGAAAATCTTTTTGTACAATTGAAACTGTTAATGCATAATGTGGTGTTATGAAGGTGGTCCGTGGAAGGGGCAGTACTGAAACATCGATTTTCCCTAAATACTGTAACCGGGCCCTGAATATATAGGCTGTAAGTTCTCGAAAGTTTTTTTTTCTTTCTTTTTTTTCAGTATTTATGTGCCAAAACAATCAACACTGTCCAACTTTAATAAGCTAAAACCTTTCATAGTTGCACCACAAGCCATTTCGCCAGCATTTTACTGAACGTTCTCCTGAATGTACTGATGATTATGACTTATATAGATTGTTTATTAATTGTAATCAACTATATTTGTGTTATATTTCTGCTGTAACCTCATCTGTTCTAATCAATATGAAAATAAACATTCCTCGTGATGACCAAGCTCTTTTCTTATGTCATATCCTGTCATGCTCTGCCCATTTTCTGAGAAAAAAAACCCACAAAAGCATTAAGCATGTTCACGTGGCCCTTCTATTAAAAAAAGAGTTGTTTATTGTCATTATTGTCAGTGTTTTATGGCAGTGGGCAGAAGTGGGCAGTAATGAGTTGCATCTGTCTATGGTTCTAGTAGTCATTTTAAAAAGATACTTCACTGTGTGATCACTGATGGGTGGTGGTGTCTCTGGTGATTCTGACGGCTTTGCGGGTGAGACGGGTGGAGGCAGGGGCGGACCGGCCATGTGTCCGTTCTGGAAGTACACAGAAGGGCCACTGGCTCGAGGGCCACCGGTCCCGCCTCAACCGAGCTTTACCCAAATCTAAAAGCTAAAAAGAAAAGCATCAAAATAGCGAGAAAAAGAGAAAAACACGGACAAAAAAACACAACAAAAAATGATGGAAAAAATAATTAAAAACTCAACAAAAATGTGACAAAAATTCAACAAAAATGTAAAAAAAACTCAACAAAAATGTAACAAAAACTCAACAAAAATTCAACAAAAATGTGACAAAAACTCAACAAAAATTCAACAAAAATGTGACAAAAACTCAACAAAAATGTAACAAAAACTCAACAAAAATGTAACAAAAACTCAACAAAAATTCAACAAAAATGTGACAAAAATTCAATAAAAATGTGACAACAATGTGACAAAAACTCAACAAAAATGTGACAAAAATGTGACAAAAACTCAAACAAAAATGTGACAAAAATTCAACAAAAATGTGACAAAAACTCAACAAAAATGTGACAAAAATTCAATAAAAATGTGACAAAAATGTGACAAAAACTCAACAAAAATGTAACAAAAACTCAACAAAAATTCAACAAAAATGTGACAAAAATTCAACAAAAATGTGACAAAAATTCAATAAAAATGTGACAAAAATGTGACAAAAACTCAACAAAAATGTGACAAAAATGTGACAAAAACTCAAAAATGTGACAAAAATGTGACAAAAATTCAACAAAAATGTGACAAAAACTCAACAAAAATGTGACAAAAACTCAACAAAAATACAACAAAAATGTAACAAAAATGAGAAAAAAAATACATAAAAAAGGTGACACCACACAGCAACAGCGCGAGGAAAAAGGTCAGTTTTGTGGGTCTTAGCTTTCAAATGAGGTGTTACACAGCCAAAAGAGGACAGAATGCATTTGGTCTAGGCGGGGGGTAAGAGGTTAAAATATGTATTTGTGGAAGTGCACAATTACGCTAATTTGGGCCAGGCTGGTCGGAGTCCAGGGCTGTTTTTCAGTCCCAGTCTGCCCCTGGGTGGAGGACATGTCCTGAATGAAGGGGAGCAGATCTTCTCCACTCTGCTCTTAAAATCACTTCTCAATATAAATTGAAATCGATTTATCAACTTGATCACATTGACTGACTATAATACAATTGTATGAAACACTTAATGGATGACTAGGCGCTTCACATTTCTAGTAAAAAATATTACCAATGATCAAATGTGATATAATGTATGACAACAAAATTATTTACAAAGCGCCAATTCACATTAGAAGTCAAGAAAAGGTATGTGTCAGAAGTGGGATTCGAACCCACGCCTCCATTCGGAGACCAGAAGTCCCGTTGCTACGGAAGGAGCTGATCCTTGAGTCTGGCGCCTTAGACCACTCGGCCATCCTGACACGCTGACATTCATAGCTCGTAAACGTGTTTTTATAAGTGAACAGCCAGTCTGTCTCGGTTGGAAAGTGTAAATATTGCTCACGTACGTGCGTCAGTGTCTATGTTTGCGAAATCATTTAAATCTACGTCGACTCCAACGTTTAAAAGAGTTCATGTTGTGTTTTGTGACGTGGTTGGCGAACCACACGGCCGCCGCGGTTTCCAGCGGCTCTGCGCCTCTTCTCGGGTACATTTTTCAACGTAGACATATTTTTCATAATTTCATCAAAAATACACACTAAATAAAGCGTGTGATATAAACCTACACGAGTGTTGTTTTAGCCGTAAAACTAAAACGCGGAAGTAGCACGCGGCGCAGACAAAGGTGCACTGCTGCCATCTACAGGATTTAGTGGGCAATGTCATATAATCGTGAACGGAAATGGATATGTTTACGTTTTTCTCAAACATTTCACACAAAATACCTCTCTTAAAATTCCACTATTATATTTACACTATGGTTTAGGCCTAATTAGAAAAAAAATGAATCCACACAACACTTTATAGCTCAGAAAAATGTTTATGGTTTAACCTTTGCATGAACCTGTCACACCAGGTCTGCATAGAAAAACCTAAGCATAATGCAAATACAGAGCACTTATTGATGTAATAATTAAAAAACAAATGTATAAAAGGAAAAAAACACACACACGGGCCTTTTGACAGTGGCGTTACTCAATTTCAGAAACTTCAGTTAACGTCCCGACACAGGATCAACACATTTACTTATAAGTAAAAGTGTCAGATTAAAATTCTACTCACATCTAATAGTATAAACGCATTCAAAGGCAGTGGAAAGTATTTCACACTTTTGAAAGAGTAAAATGTGCAGCATTTTTATGGCAAATCGTGCTGCGCCTAAACCTTTGAACACCCTCTGGAGTATTTTTTTCGTGTTCAAACACTAACCAACAAAGCACATTAGCACCTACCTTTTTATTACTCTTCTTTACATGTGTATATTATTATTATATTATTTATTCATGGCTTATTGTGTTGGTCATCTATTGCAGTGTTTTTCAACCTTTTTTGAGCCAAGGCACATTTTTTTCATTGAAAATATCACGAGGCACCACCAGCAGAAAATGTTAAAAAATGTAACTCTGTAGCCTATATTCAGTCATCAAAGTGTCTTGAATAGGAACACTGTATAGTCTCGCTAGCAACAGTGCCTCAATGCATCACTAATTCTCTTGTCTCAAAGAAATTAACTACCTGATATGGAAGAGTATAATATGGTTACTCTGCAGATCACTAGACAGCATAGACACTCGAAAACGGTACATTATTTGTGGATAACAATGCATTTGTTTTCAAAAAAACAACTAGGTGAAATTAGATCATTTTCCAAGGCACATCAGACAATATCTCACGGCACAGTGGTTGAAAAACACTGATCTATTGTACATATTGTTTTAAATGTGCCATAAAAATAAAATCATGCACCGAGACTAAACCCAACTTGTTCTCATTTACTCCTTCCACAACTTTCTTTTGACAGCAGGTAGAGGCAGTTTACAACGACCAAAATGCAGAATCAAAATTACTTTCTTTAAAAATAAACAATTTGAGGTCATTTTTTAGCTTTAAAAAATCCAATCTAGAGTTGTCATTTGTTTCAATCCTGCCGTAATCCTGTTGTCGGCTGCTGCATTTTCATTAAACATGTGTCCCGAAGCCCCAATGCGCTTTCAAAAGGAATCACTTTTATTTTCTGCGCTCCAATTGCCGTCAGCACGAGGCAGAGGATCACTTGTCGTACTTGACCATGGGGTGGTCTGTCCAGGCTGGCAGCGTGGACAGCTTCCTCTCGGTTTCGGCGTGGATAGGCCAGCCCCAGGACTTGAGGAAGGCGGTCAGGTCCGTGCCCACGGCCTGAGAGAAGGTCAGCGCGTACAGGTTCATCTTCCCTGGGTTGTCGCCGGGCACCTGCTCCGCCATCATCGCGTGGTAGGCGCCGAACACTTTCTTAAACGCATCCCAGCCGAACTTCTCCTGCAGCTGTGGAGGCACGAGGTGGTTTGACATTGTGTCTATCAATCAATCAATCAAAGTTTTTTTATATTGACCAAAGTGCTTCACAGAAAGATAAAACAATATTAAAAAATCAATCCATCAAATAAGTGCGATCTAAGTCTTAAAAGCTAGTTTGAAAAGGTGTGTCTTCAATCTCGACTTAAAGAGGGACAGTTCTGTGAGAACACGCAGACTGAGGGGCAGCTGTTCCACAGTTTAGGCGCTACAACCCTGAAAGAACGATCGCCCCACTGTTTGTACCGGGACCTGGGCACGTCCAGAACCGTTTGATCGGCAGACCGGAGACTCTGCTGGGGCGATGTACGGTCACCAACTCAGTCAGATATAACGGAGCGAGACCGTGGAGGGCTTTAAAAACAAACATTACAATTTTGAAATCAATCCGAAAACGGAGCGGGAGCCAGTGCAGGAGGAGAGGACGGGAGTGATGTGGCTGAGTCTGGATGAACCGGTGAGAAGACGGGCTGCTGCTTCTGCACTAACTGTGACCGGTGGAGTGACGAGTGTGGGAGGCCGGAGTAGAGAGCGTCGCCTTCTCGAGGTCTTGGCGTGAGAGAAAGGGTTTCACTTTGGTCAAAAGGCGCTATGGATTTCTATGGACAAACATGCAGATGTTTTGACCTGGTATATAATCTCTGTGAAATGACAGGGCGTAATCACATATAGGACCTATAGGATCAAGTTTAAAATTCTGGTTCTAGCATGGTCAGGCTCCTTCTTATATCAGTGCTCTGGTCCAGCCTTACACCCCTGCTGAGGTCTGTGGATCAGAGTCTGCTAAAGGTTCCACGTACGAGTTTTCCTACTAGAGGTGACCGATCTTTCCAGGCTATTGCTCCCAGGCTCTGGAATGATCTTCTGCCCTCTTTGTGCTCTATTGACTCTTCTTTCAAAAGCAACTTTCAGACATATTTATTTGTGCAAGCTTTTAATTAGCTACTTTTGGGCTGCTATGATTTCTGTGTTGTCTTGACCCTTTTTTATATTGTATGTAATTTCTGCTTTTAACTGTGTTGTGAAGCACTTTGTGGCCTTTGTCTGTGAAAGGTACATAAATAAAGATTACTTTCTTACTTACATAAAACTAACATTTGCTCTGTCTACAAAAATGAACTACGTTGACTTGTATTCACACACTAGAACAGGTCTGGGCAAACATTTTACGTGGAACATGACCTAGAATGCCACTACTGGATGTACTGCAGCTGTTAGACAGACGCTGCTGCTCGAGTCCTGACAAGAACCAGGAAATACGACCATATTAGTCCAGTGCTCCGGTCTCTGCACTGGCTTCAGGCGACAGCACTTTAAATTGCCTTGTGTATGAATTGTGCTCTATTTACTGTACTTTACTGTGGCATGAGCTTTATTCATGTGTCACTCAACAATTGAATTTGTGTAACTAAACTAAAAACGGCTTTAGTGCTGTTTGGGTTGTATATTTCTGCTCTAGTCCATATGACTCTCCCGATGATTTAGTATCTATAAAAGGAGACCTCTGCAGCAGAAACAATATTGGATCAAAAGAGGGAAGTGCAAATGACACCATGTCACGCTTTTCCAATTATTATCTACTTTGATCTTGCCTTTGGTAAGTATTAATCATAGTTTTAGTATGAAGTTGATGAAGTAAAGTTGAGAGGAGAAACCTTGAAAAGCCCTCTGAGGCGACTGTTATTGTGAGTTTGGGCTTTACACAAATAAGTGAATGGATAAATATGTGATTCTGGTCAGTTTTTTCTTTGACAGTAAAATTGAGAAAGATGTTCAGGTGAAAAACAAGCCAAAAATCATAATTGGCCACTGCATGAAGAGTCCATGTTCACGCCTGCCGTGTCTTGCCTTAAAGGAATAGGCCACCGTTTTTACATACTGAGATATGAGTATAATTACACAAAATTAAACAATGTGGATTTTCTAAGCGGATAAAAGGGGGAACTATATTTTAAGGCGTAATAATACCAGGAGTAGTTTGGCATCCGCACAGCAAAGTGAAGATTACTGCGCAGTAAAGTGAAGATTACTGCGCGGATTTCAAACTACTCCTGGTATTATTACGCCTTAAAATATAGTTCCCCCTTTTATCCGCTTAGAAAATCCACATTGTTTAATTTTGTGTAATTATACTTTGTAGTGGAACACTTCACGTAACCATATTTAAATAGGGAAAACGTGGAAGAGCTTGGTAGCTTCTATCTTGACCTGTTTTGGAGCTATAGGGGAGAGAGGGAGAGGCTAAATGCTAACGCCGTCTGCGCTGTGTTTACGTGACTGAAGGCACGGGGGAAGATCAGACAGGTCCTAAAGAACTCGTCAAAGCTAAGGTAAGAACATATCTCAGTATGTAAAAACGGTGGCCTATTCCTTTAAGAGCTTTACCTGTAAGTACGTCTCCAGAGCCACCCAGGTGTTCCAGTCGTCCAGTTTCCTGCCGTCGTTCACGTACTTCGCAGTGATGCCGCTGCGATACTCCTGCGTCAGGGAGGCAGCCTGTCAGAGACAAAATGCCGCAAGATTTATTTCCGTCCAGTGTTGCATTCATTTTTCCATCAAAATCTTGTATGTATGACGGCGACGATGATTCACAAATTTGTAATCTTGTGTTTTAGACACAGTTTTGTTAGTTTCTGCAGATATTGATCCTTCATCTTTTCCTTCATATTCCCCCTTTTTTTCCCTGGGCAGTGTATTTCCAAGTGAACTGTTACACTGTGTGAATAGGAAAACAGAACTTATATTCACAGCTCCTCACCGCGTATTCCTCCTTGGCCACTCCCAGCAACGTCTCATGCACGTACACAGACCACAGGTTGCACGTGGCCTCTGTAGTGTGAGGTCTGAACTCCCACGGGCCCCTCTGCTGGTTGTGTCCAAATTCGTGGATTGGCCCCCACAGTCCCTCTCTCTTGATCTCGTCCAGGCTGGTCACTAAGGTCGCTTTATTACTATAGCCCATCACAGGGTAACCAGCGTGCATCAGACCTGGGAAAAAGAATATCTATGAAGATCGTTTGCCAAATCAAAATAAATGTGTAGTTTACGCACACGTTTTAGCTCTATCTACAAGTCAATTTTATGATAAACACTTTTACCAACTGCTCATTTATCCTGCCTTGTTCACTTTTTGACTTTTAAAGAGAGGCAACAGGAATAACTACAACTATGGGGTACATCACAAAATCTAGTGACATCTGAAAGGATAAAAAAAAAAGCTATTCTACGAAGTATTTTGTTTGAAATGCTAATGAACAAAAAGCAACGGTGATTAGCATACAGGTCTAACTTAATGCAATATAAAACGTGTTGTGGCGACGGGTGCAGAGAGAACTGGGTGGGAGTCGAAAGCAGGTCCTTCAACGACCCGGTTCCTTGCTGGGGGAGAAGGAGCCTGAGCTTGTGCGAGAGGTCCCGGCGAGACTGGGTTCTGGATCCCAACTCCTGGAGAGAGGCTGGATGCTTCACTTTTCTGACGTTACCCACGGTGAGAGGCGGTGGGCTGGGGTGGGGTTGCTTATAGCCCCCCAGCTCAGCCACCACGTGTTGGGAGTTCACCCGGTGAACGAGAGGGTCGCCTTCGGGTTGGGGACAGGTCTACAGGCCCAACATCGGTGCAGAGTCCCCAGCCTTCTTGGAGTCCCTGGGAGGGGTACTAGACGGTGCTCCGACTGGGGACTCCATTGTTCTGGCAGGGGAGGAAGCTGGTCAGATTTGGCAGAAGACTCGATTTACCGGTCGATCTATGTTCCCGCCCTCACCTATGGTCATGAGATCTGGGTAATGACCGAAAGGACGAGATCGTGGACACGGGCGGCCGAAATGAGTTTCCTTTACAGGGTGGCTGGGCGCACCCTTAGAGATCGCGTGAGGAGCTCAGTTACCCGGGAGGAGCTCAGTGTAGAGTTGCTGCTCCTTCACGTCAAAAGGAGCCAGCTGAGGTGGCTCAAGACCTATGTCTCCGAGCTGGTGTGGTGATGCCTCGGAGTCCCCTCAGAACAGCTGGAGGAGGTCTGCGAGGATCGGGACGTCTGGGCATCTCTGCTGAGACTGCTGCTTGGATGGATAGAATGATTGACCCCCTTAACTCCCACCTGAACCGAGCACTTTTTCTCCAGCTTTACCCCAATCTAAAAGCTTCTGGAAAAAAGGTGTGAAAACAGCAACAAAACTGAGACGAAAACAAGGATGAAAATGTGAAAAAAGTGAGAAAAAACTGACGAAAAAGTGACAAAAAATGGACAAAAATTTGACAAAAAAGTCACGAAAATTTGAGAAAAATGAGATGACTGCCCAACAAAAAAAGTGATGGAAAAAAATCTGATAGTGTGAGGAAAAAGATCAATTTAGTTTTGTAGTTCTTAGCTTTCAAATGAGGCGTTACACTGGCCTACAGGATTTGGGTAAAGCTGAACTGGAGAAAATGCTCTCGGTTCAGGTGGGAGTTAAGAGGTTAAATAGAGTCCGTAGAAGACGGGTTTTCATTCATCAGTCTGTGCTGTGGGAAGGAAGCTGTTAAGCATTTGAGTTTTCGTGGTCTTGATGCTGCAGTATCTCTTCCTCGATGGCATCTAAAAAGTCGGTGTTTAAGAGGCTGCCGCAAACGCCGGTTGCGCCGCCAGATTTTATAATGAACCATATTTATATTAAAATGCATTGGTAATTTACTTGTGTGGAGTCAGCGATTATTTGTATAAATAGGTTCTCAGCTCAGATGTAGCTTGTTTAACTTTAAAATGTTTATACAATTCTTTGCATTAAAAAGGTTGCATATTCCAATATTTGTGAGTGTTTGTACCATGCGAAATCTGCACGTCACAGACCAGGCGCTCCTTCCTTTTAAATACGTGTGGGATGACGGCCAGGTCGGCGACGGCTCTCATGATCTTGTCCCAGAGCGCGGCCACCTCGTCCGGCCGGTCCAGACTCCTCACCGCAGACGAGGGCACGGACATGATGACGTTCTCAAACTCCAGCTCTGCCCAAGGGGACGGGGCGCTGCGGATCTCAGGCCAGTCCGACAGAGCAGTCACGCCTGAAACAGAACAACAGGGGTAAATACTTGGACACTGACCTGGTTTTCTGGCCCAGGTGGTCAGGACCACATCTTTCACAACGGCCTCTACAGTAACATGAGCCGTAAAATGACATATAAAAATGACATCCCAGACACTGGACCTCGGGTGCCCAAATCGGTCTAAGAGATCGAGAGATGGGGACAAACAGAAATATCGGTAACACTTTACATTACGGGCCGGTAAGTCCTTGGTACTTACAGAGGTAATTCTAGATACTAATCGTGGTACTTGCAGTGGTACTTACAGTGATACAGTGGTAATTCTAGGTACTTATGGTGGTACTTACAGTGGTACTTACAATGGTACTTATGGTGGTACTTACAGTGATACTTAATTCTAGGTACTTACAGTGGTACTTACGGTGGTACTTACGGTGGTACTACTACTACTAGTACCACATTTACTACCTATGAATTGCTGCTGTAGTATCTTTGAATTACCAATAAGTACCATAGATGTATCACTGTAGCTACTGTAAACTATCAATTAAAGTACCAAAGTAAATAGAAGTACAACCTTCAGTACTAAGAGCATTACCACAGTATCTCTTAGTAACGAGAGATACAGTGGCAACTCTGTGTCTCCCTAACCCTAATCCTAACCCCTAACCCTAATTACTAGTAATTACCACTTTTAGTACCACAGTAAGAACCTAGAATTACCACTGTAAGTACCACAATAAGTACCACTGTCATTACTAGTAATTACCACTGTAATAACCACTGTAATTACCACTGTAAGTACCACAGACTTACTGGCCCGTAATGTAAAGTGTTACCAAAATATCTGACCCAAACAGTGTTAATTTCGTCGACTAAAATATTTAGTCTTAATTTTAGTCGAAGTGATATTTTTGACGACTAAAATTGGACTAAAACTAAATTAAAAGTTTTTCATGAGACTAAAACTGTGACTAAAATGTCCAGATATTTTAGTCGACGAAAATAAGACTAAATACAAATGAAAAGGAGAGACTAAAATCATCCAAACTTCTACTGACCTGATCTGAAAGAGCCTCAGATCATGTAAATTCACTGCCAAAGGATCAGCTCTGAGCTTTGTTCATGTGGAAGAAGCTCCATGAAGTCAAGGACCTTGATTAAATATGATTATAATGAATATTACAAGTTCAAAGTCGACTAAATTAGTCTTAAATTTAGTCGACTAAATTGACATGCAATTTTAGTCGACTAAAGCTAGACTTAAATTGAAAAGCTCTTTTGACTAAATCTCGACTAAAATTAAATTACATTTTAGTCAAAAGACTAAGACTAAAACTAAAATAAAATATGTCAAAATTAACACTGGACCCAAAGCACCCACACTTGGCCAAACACTACGAACTACACTACGTTTAATGAGGGAATTAAATGAAATTAAGGTGTAAATCTCTTCAGTGCACACTCAACTCACCAGATTTATAATACGGGGCACGGACGGCCTGTTGGACTGTGACCTCCGCTCCGGTCAGGTTTGTGTTGGGAGGGGCGATCAGGTAGATGAGGCCCCCCCAGAAGTTGTGCACCTGCACCGTCTCCGAAAGCACCGGGAACCTCTCGTAGACGACAGGAGCTCGATACAATTTACCCTCGATGTCCAGGGAGTCAGTCTGACAGCTAATCTGCACCTGCAAACACCAAGACAAACTTCTTCCAGACACTACAAAGTCATTCACGAGTACACGACACAGCGACAGTGCTCTGAGCTGTTCTGGAACCACAACACAGAGCTCCGGGCTCACGGGTCAACGCTGAGCCATTATCTTTTTGTCATATACAGTAGAAAGTGTTGTGCACCTCCCAGCCCTTGTTGACCATCTCAGTTGGGACAATGATGTTGGTCTTCATCCCAGGAGGCAGGTACAGCCCAGTGCTCAGCCACTCCTCGCCGTCTGAAAACATATACACACACCACATACTACAACAATCAGTATTTTACCCATGTACATGAAAACAGACATGGACTAGCATTTCACTCAAAGCATGTTTTAATCTTGTCTATTCAGTCTGTCCCCTGCTCAAGACCTTAAAACACTTTGCTCCACCTGCTGATGTCATGAGGTGGCGCCCACTGTTTAAAGGTGCATTATGGAACTTTTTTTGCGAAACACAAACTTGATATTTGTGTGTAACTGACCTTTTTGTGACTCAGTTGTTGTATGGGAGGTTAGCATGGCGCCTTTACTTTTGATCACAGTGAAGTGACTTCAACTACAGAGTACAGAAGGTGACTCAAAAACCTTCATTGAAGATTACAGCAGTGAATCTGCGGTCCTGAATCTGTAGTGATAAATCTTCAAGCACTGCGTTGTGGCATGCCTGATGTACCTGCAGACTGAAGCCGCTGCAGATCCAGGACCGCAGATCCACGGCCGTCTTTGGTATCGGACCTGATCCAGTCATTAAATCTGATCCGATCCGATAGAGGGCAAACAGAGAGCAGCGATAATATAGCCTATGATTGTTTTGACGCCTAAACTGCATTTACTCAACTTTAATATCAGCTCTTTTTCCACTTATTGTGAGGGGAAATGTGTTGCACCGTTTCACCAATCGACTTTTACCAGACGACTTTTTCCACGTGATTGTATTTGCTTCTTTATAGAGTATTGTGTTTTTTAATGTTTTTCTTTGCTATGGCACAAAAACACTTACACAACATGCTTTTGATGAAGGTCAGATCACATTTTATGACCAATTAAGGCACAAATGTGAAAAATGCCTAAGCGTTCACATACTTTTTCCTTCCACTGTAAATCCCATTTACATTTTTACACCAAAAGTGAGAGAAGCTTCTAAAGACAGACATTAAACATTCTCAACTTAACCAACCCAGTCCAGTCGACAATGTTTGAAAATATCAACTGCAATGTTTCATTTAAAATTGTGTTTTGTATGCACACACAGGAATACGTTGGTTCTTTGTTATTTTACATATATATCGTTTTAAGCAAAAAAAAAAAAACAACTAAACTGATCCTTAAGCTAAACTCGTCTATGTGTAAGTGTATATGTATAAGTGTGTAAGTGTAACTCTGCATGTGCCTGACCCTCGGTGTCTGCGCTCAGGCTGATGCGTTGGTCCTGAACAGTCGGCAGTTGTGGAGCGTCTCGGAACAGAACCCGCACCATCTCGTCTGGATCTGGACTCGCCATGTACACTTCGGAGACTAGACTCAGGAGCAGCTTCTCTCTGGTGTTGGTCGTAAAAACGGTGTCACTCAGCTTTGGAAAACAAAAATAAGTTAGTTACAGAAAGATAAACATCCCTCATACTCTGAAGCATTTCTGATTGTTCCAATGGGACTATATAGAAACAAACGTATGATTGGAGTTGCTGGTTGCAGAATGTATGTTTTTTGAGCTTTGTTGTGTTTTTTTGTTTTTTTTTTAGGATGACTGAGCGTGATGTGTTTCAGATTGCCTGCAGTAGGCTGTTTGCACCACTGGATTTGTCTTAACCTTTCATTTATGGCTGTATTTTGCTAATACTTACTGGGCTTTTTCGTTAAAGTGATAGTCTGTAAGTTTGCAAAGTGAGAGTGCGAGATAGAGTGAAATTTGAAAGTAAGCAATCAAATTCCTCCCCTCTTTAACCAGAAAGCCCAAAACGAGGTGAGCAGGAACAGGATTTTTAAAAGTAAACGATCAAGCTCCTCCCCCTCCCTCTTGATTGGACCAGACAGGCTGCTCCACAGGAAAAGCTCATCTCATTGGTCAACGCAGGAGGATACCAGACTCTGATTAGTCGCTAAGATCCAGGAAGGAGGGACTTTACAAAAAATAACATTTATATACTATTACTTACTTAACAACAAAATGCAAGGCTAGGTGGTCGATTTTGCCTATTTTGTAAAATGTGTAAAAAATTTACTATCACTATATTATCACTTTAAGTCTGTTTATTAAATCTTCCATTGTTTTATGATGTGTGTATGGCACTTTGGCCAGCTGTAAAGTTGGCCAAAGATGCGTTCAAGTACACATGAACGCATCATCCCCACATCTATATCAGACCGAGAGAGATTTGTCATTCACCTGTGGTAATCCTGTCTTCTTCAAGGCATCTTCAACCACGGACACGATCTGATGGTAGGAGGAACTCTGGAGATTGTCCATTTGTAGAAAGGAGGTGATGTAGTGCTTTTGGGCCATGATGCTTTTCTCTTGTTCCGGAGTCAACTCTTTGCTCTGAGTCACAAACCCCACAAACAGGTCCAGGAGGGAGCGCAGGTGATGCTCCGTCATGGCTGTGCTGGTGTCTGGAACAATGTGGACACCTCCGGATACTTTTGTCGACAGTAGTGTCAGTCCCATTGGGTTCAAAACTTTGTTTCCTGTAAGACAAATTGAACAATATTGTTCAATTAATGAGTTTTAATTACCTGTGTGAAGTTAGCCCCCCCCATAGTGTCAAATTTGCTTCAAAATAGTGTCATTCGTTTGTGCACGTTTGTGCACACAAAATTCGCGTTTGTGCGCACTTCGTTTTTGAGGTATTGATCATTGATTGGTAATTGAACAGGGTTTAAAAACGGTTGGCTTCATGATAAAAACTTTACTTTTTTGTTTTATCATCAAAATGTGTCCCTGGCACCTGCCATCTTATTTTGTGTTTCCAAAACACATCGTTGACAAATGTGCCATTTGTGCCAACATTAAACAAATTTATGGAGAGCAGAGACGGTGCTGGCCCTTCTGGGGCCCTAAGCAAAAATCCACACTTGGGCCCTACAGCACGCGTCCCAATGCTAAACAATGACACTAATTTGGAGTGAATCGGACACTATGATCAATACCTCAAAAACGAAGTGCGCACAAACACTAATTTTGTGTGCACAAACGTGCACAAACGAAGCACAAACGAATGACACTATTTTTGAAGCAAATCTGACACTTAGGGGGGGCTAACTTCACACAGGTGTTTTAATTGCCTCTGAGGAAGTTTAAAACCAACTGCCACACTACGGCTGCACAATGTGAGAGAAACCAATGCGATATTTTATTACTTTGAATGTCATTAAAACCATATTATTGAGTTCACTAGATCAAATCTCAGTCAGATGGAAGACCGCAGCAATATGATGTGGCTTCTTGCAGTATAATGCATCACCTAATATTGGCCATAGTAATTTTGCGATATACTGTGCAGCCCTGTGCCACATTGTTTGTGAATGGGAAAAAAGATATTTACCAGATATTTAGATCACTTTAGCATTGTGGAAAACAGAACACTCACTGCTCATCAGAAAAAGTAATGTCTGATTTTAATCCAAAAGTTTTGTCACTTATGCCATTTAAATAACCAAAGTCTAGACAGCTAAAGTCTGTAAGTTCAAATGTTTGTAACAAAGCTATAAAAAATAATTTATTTTTCTTCTTCCTTGATTTCAGCCTCTTTTCAGAGTCCCTGGTGCCTTCACTTTGACCAATGACACGAGCTTTCCTGTGAACTGGCCTGTCAGGTCCAATCAGGAAGGAAGGGGGAGGGAGATGGATTGTTTCCTTCTGAAAGTTCTCTTTGTAAACTAGAGGTGGCTTCGTTCCTTTGTCGCAAAACCCATCATAACAGCAAATGTAAGTATGATCATAAGAATGAAGGACTGCTGCTAATCACAGGTTGATATGTTTGGAATATTCTTTGCCAGGTTTATCGAAACAGGCCGTAATTTACCTGTACAAACAGTGAAGGCAGCCTTCATGACAACATGACTTTCTCTCTCTCTTCACTTTGCAATCTTACAGACTATCACTTTAATCCCGTACGACGTGTCTGTTCCAAAGGTCTATCTGTTTCCTCCTTGGATCACTTTGGCCTGAGACGAGTCAAAAGACCGAAAATTGGACAAGGGTAAAGGGGCACCGTGCCAAGGGGGCTGCACTAGATGAAAAGAGGTATAACTGGGACCCCATCTTTATTTAAAATGATAATTATTTAATTTTTTTCTTTAATGAAAATTGGCTCATTGGATCCAAAAAAATACTGACCCCTGTGAAACACTTGTAACAGGGTTTACACAGCAAAATGCCTGTAAGTGAAGCCAAAATTAATATCTTGATCCTGTCAGATCATGAAAGCAACAGGATGGGAGACCGTGAAGCAATACTAGGTGGCTTGGGTGAACTGTGTTTGAGTGAGTGGAACTGATGGCGCAGATTGGCAGCCTCTTTTCATCAGTCTACCCCAGGGCAGTGAGCATGGAGTGCATGAATAAACCAGTGTGCAGCTGTGTGGGTTTTGCCACCATGACGAATCGAAAGTGGGACCTGAAGCTCCAGCTGTTCAGAACCACGACTGCAGACACTGACCTGGGCACTCGGTCAGATAGTTGAGGTTGCTTCGTTGAATGAAGGTCCATGCTTGTCCGGCCAGCACCAGCCCTCCTCCCTCGGCAACAAACTCCAGCATCTCCCTGATATGGCTGTCCCTCCAGGAGTTACACACAAACACGCTGAGACCGGCCTTGAACTCTGTCCCCTCCACAGTAAAGCCAGACTTCTCCATGACTTTTACCGAGAGATACGGATCGACCCCAACGACCCCCTGCCGCCCCTGATCCAACCAGCGGAGGGCGTTGTCCCAAAACTTCTCATTAGCTTCCTACGAGAAGATTGCACAAGGAAGAAACACATTTACCGATAGCTTTACCTTTAAAAAAGATCTAGATTTTCAACCATATTTCACACATGTGTCAGAAAATGTCACGATCAAAGGTCTTCGTTGTTCATTTGAGATCGTTTCACTAACTAACAGACTCTCATAATGACTTTGCTGTTTGCTTTGACTCTCTCCATGCTGCCAAAATGTGACCAGAGAAATGGGGTGAAAAGCATCTCGTAAACGAATGTTATTGATCAACACAGCTGTGGACTGGTGTGTCAGGACAGGGCACAGATATGGCAGCCTCCAGGAGCAGCCGCTGGTCACGTGTCTGCAAAAGACCGGTTAGCTCAATGTGGCTAAGCTAATTCCACCTTTAGTAAGTTAGTCGTGAAGCTAAAGGCTCTAAAAAAGATTATATGAAAATTAATAATATTGAAAAGGTGACGCAGATTAGTTACGATTTATTCCTCTATCGCAGCCTTTCCCAAAGTCCGGGACATTGCGGCCCCCTTGCCCTTTCCAAGTAAGATAATACCAAATACTAGTTATGAAATACTTTTTGTTTTTGAAAGTTTTGAATAAGTCTTCAATTCAAAATCGCATGTCCATGGGCTACCACATAGGAAGTCTCTGAATGGGATTTTCACTTCTGACACCAGGGCGGGGCGTCCACTGTGGGGTTCTAAATCTAAATCTAACCTGTGGGGCGCAATCATACCCAGAATGGGACGGAACCACTTCACGCTGGATCAGTCACCGGATCGTAGGGCTGTGCAATTAATCGAAATTCGATTACGATTTCGATTACAACAGTAAACAATTACAAAATTAGCATAATCGCAAAAAATCAATTATACATATATATATATATTTTTTTTTTCTATTTTTTTTTTTTTCAATTATTAGTTTTTTTTTCTATTGTTTTTTTTTGCAAAGCAGACTTGCGTTATTTCAGGCCGCTGGGATTATTTTCCCTTCGCTTTTCTCGTGCCATGGCTCACGCTTTTGTCTGACATAAAAACAAACAGCGCTGTGTGATGATGTCATCAGGCCGCGCTGCTCAGTTTGCTTGTGCAGGTGTGAGGGCTGGCCAGCAGGGGGCAGGTGTGAAACAGGGACCTCTCTTTAATCAAGGCGTACTTGAAATCATTTGTACTTTTATGACAGTCCAGAAAACATAAAACATCATCATAGTGTTTTGATTAATAAATAAATAAATAAAATAAAGATAGACTTTTTTTTAAAGGCAACAAATAATCGTTTGAATAATCGTGATTTCAATTATGACAAAAATAATCATGATTATTATTTTTTCCATAATCGAGCAGCCCTACCGGATCGATTCATAGGTGTCATTTGACTTTTCCTCAATATGGCGACGTCACATTTTGCAACAGTGTAATGTTAGCTATTGTCCCTGTTGCTAATGTAAACAAATGTTTAAAAAAAAGTGTGCAAGTTGCAATTAATTTATACAAGGCATTTTTCCAAGTCAGACATGCACCTGTCACCAGTTGCCTCGGGTGTATAACCATGTTGAGCACTGAGCCAATTAAAATGATAAAAATTGCGTTGTTGTACCACTAGCCCGTTGTGCCCGGCGACGACGACTCTGCCTTTGCCGTAGTATCCTCCGGCCATATAAACTCCTCCATTGGTGTCCCAGGCGATCGGGAAGGCCAGGCGGCCGTGCACCAAGACCTCAGAGCCCAAGGAAGACGGATGAAACTCGATCTCGGTCACTCCCTTCAGCAGAACGTCCAGGTCACTCTTAAAGTTGTCAATTATACTGCAATGAAACGATTTACAACAAACAATTATTATCCACATTAGGTTTAAAGATTTGATCATTCTAACCCATATTCCTCTAAACGTTTGAGATTGTAACTACGTCCTCATGTTGTGAACCTTTCATTCATGTCTATACTGTCCTTCTCAAGAGCTCAAAACAGTCTGTTCCACCGGCTGGTGTCATTAGGTGATGCTCTCCTTAGCCTGGATTAAAAATATAAAGTCTTTCCTCTTTCAACTGACCATTTCAGTCCGGACCCCAGTCCATGTACCCTCAGCTGGCTACAATATTCACAATGTAAGTTAAAAACTTCTCAAATCTCAAGTAGCTACTGTGTGTAGGCTACGTGTTTATAAGCTCTCAGTTGGACAGGAGCTTTCTATCATAGATAAGGTTTTTAAAGTAGTCATCTGTACTTTTTCATTGTGGTTATAATATATACCACCCATTGCATTTTGAGTCAATTCAACAATAAGGGCCAACAAAAATTGTTCCAGGGGCCGGCTGTAGTTTTACAACCCTGGCCAAATAAAGACTCTTTCCAAAGGAGCAGTGCTGGGCTGGACGAAGCAGTGCGAAGTATATTTCCACAGCCTACACTGAACCAATCTGCGCCCAAAGTGTGACCCAAGCCACTCCAACCTGGTGGGGTATGGAGAGGTTCCCCAGTGACGAGGGAGGTATTTGTGATGATTGGATGAGGAAGACTGGACACTCTAAGAACAAGCTTAAAAGCAGAAATTAACACAAATATGTCACATTTAATCAACTGCTCATGTTGAACTAAAAGGTTTAACAAAATATAAACCTCAAACTGCTCTTAAGTGAACAGCGCCGTACTGTTCCGATCAAAAGATGCCTAGCTCTCCCTGGGGTGGGTATCGATTCATCTCCTTCTACTCTTTACACCCAGGAACCAGACTGCCAAAAAGGTTTTGGACTTTAGCTTCATAGTCTGATGTATTGAGGATGACTGTGCATCTGCCTTCATCCGCTGGCAGGATGTTAATGCTATCAACCTTTTTCAGAGCTGACAGGGCCTTCCCTTCCTCTGCAGTGATGTTCGAGGATGGGGGCTTGGCATTGTTCAGGACTGATGTGACTCTCGGCCGGAGGCCACTAGCTTCAGAGTCCGTCAGTCTATTGCTTCTAATGGCTGATTCTGTAGCTGTGAATGGAGTGGGCAGATGTCTGTGGGTTACCGAGAAGTTTAGCCCCTTGGAAAGGACATCTATCTCTGCCTCCGTGAGCTCACGGTTCGACAGATTCTTAATCCAGCTATGTTTGTTTCTAAGCTGGCTAACTTCCTCTCCCTCCCTCACACTGTGGAAGCTTCTGAGCTGTGAGAGATCGGAATTTCTTTATCTTCCGCAGCTTTCTCTGTGTGTTCAACCATTGGAGAACTTCTATTGTGACCGGTGATGCTAACCTTTGATGGAGATCATCCTCTTTGTTCTGGAGATCTTCCACCTTGAAATGTAGGCGTCTAATCCTTAAACTGAGTATTCTTCTCCGATAGCTGCGTTGAATCTTCTCTGCTCTATTGCTGGGTTGCAGGTGACATCACAGCATTCTAAAGGCCTATACTATTATATAGAGGAAAAATTATTTTGTTTTTGAGGAAATTTTTGGTCTTGTATAGAGAGATCTTGGACCCAGTGGTTGATATTAAAGATCATTTTTTAAATTCATATATTTTCTTTTTAGCTACGACTTGTGAAAGTGTAATGTTATTAATAGGAAAAACGGGCTCCTGCCCCCCGCTGGGTCCGATGACATCATCACATTCTAGAACCTGCAACCCAGCAATAGCTTGCCTCAAGCGCGCCTTTTGTTTCATGTTCTTGGGAATAACGTTTCTCTGTCTGCATCTGAGGTTGAACCACAGATGGTTCCTATTGTTGTGAAAGCCACTAACAGACTGAGAGTTTAAAATATTAGTTAGGGAGAAGAGATGGTACGAACGTGAAGTAAAGGACGCTATCCTCGTAAAACAACAGAAACCAAGCCTCAATAGAGGGTTAGGACTGAGACATGCCTTCTGTGACTAGAAGCGAAACGTCCTCAACTTTACCAAACCCAGTCTAGTCGATGATTTAACCTTTTTCTACGAAGCTCAGTCTTTAGTTAAGCCCATGGTTTTGCAGTCTTGATTTGAATGGAGGAAACACTGAATCTTAAACCACCTTGTCTGTTGTTGACTTGAGAACAACCCAGTACAGACAACATGAAAACCTTTCTGCGACGCAGATTACTTACCTCAAACTCTTCAAGAGGGGAATCTGCGGCCCGACACTTATGCTCACTCTCTCGCCATTCTCTGGAGAGAAGTACACACCGGCCACTGCAGACACTTTGTTGCCCCAGTGCTCCAGTAAAGTGTTGCCGTTCGGGTTTTGGGAGGCCCAGTGCCAGGCTTGTCCCGCGATGAGCACCCCTCCTCCTGCTTTCATAAAGGCTATAAGCTCTTTGTCGTCCCCATCCGTGCCATAGGGGTCTGTCACATACACTGCAATGCCCTGGTCACTGCTGAACTTCTGCATGACT
The DNA here is from genome assembly GCF_951799975.1 of Gobius niger. Lineage (NCBI taxonomy): Eukaryota > Metazoa > Chordata > Actinopteri > Gobiiformes > Gobiidae > Gobius > Gobius niger. Next base: position 28,373,923 of record NC_136862.1, read on the forward strand.
TTAACTTGGAAACCATTCGTGGAAAGGCTGTCGGCAACATCCTTGACTCTCTGGTGTACCCCCACGAGCATGTTGTTCGAACCCTCTCCTCTCAGCCAGTTTACTGCGTTTACTACCAGACTGGAGAAAGTGGTCAGGTAGGTTTCGTGGCACAATGCAACAATCCGCCCAGCACCGTAAAGCGAAGCCGCCACCTGGGTTTTGCCTTCGCTGTTCACTGCTAAAGGGAAGGCATGATCGCCGCTCAAAATGAAAACACCCGGGACAGAGGAGCTTTCGAAGTTCAGCTCAGTGATGCCGTTCATTATGGAAGTGTAGGCCTGATGCTGTCGGGTGTCAAGTATCCTGGAAACAAAGACACGCACCACATTATGAACAATATCAGTGATTTAGGACCAAGACCAGAAGTTATCAAGGACAAACCCTGACCCAATCCAACCCAGGACAAACCCAGGCAAGATCTGGACCAATCAAGGACTAACCTTGGTTCAACCCACACCAGGACTAATCCATTCTTTCAATTTAAGTAAGAAAAAAGTCTTTGCACATCAAGTAGACCTACAGCAACTAATGTGGAAAAATAGATCAAAGAAAAGGAGGCTAAAATCTAATTCTTCTTCTTATACAAGGCCTACTGTGAATAAACAGCTCTGAGGCAAGCTTGCAAAGTAAAATCTGACACATAAACAGTTTTCCCAAATGGGGTAATGGTTTCTGCATTAAACATTGTTTATATTAGCTTACCTTGGCGCCGCAGAGTGCCGAGTCTCAATAGGTTTCCCAGGCAAATCCCCTTTACCGAACAAAGAATAAACCAAAAAGATTACACGAATGCCTTAGAATGGATATGCAGTTTATAATGGACTGATCACAGACATCCAGCCAACCACTACAAACTAAACCTGTAGTATGTTAAAGATGGCCCTAATATAAAGGATCCCTAGTGTTTAGACAATATGCAAATCAAGCCATTTATAACTCTGAATGAAATGGACAAGACTACTGTTCTTTTTTATGATGTTAGTATTTGACCTTTTCAGTGACCCGGCGGCTGTATGGCTAGTTAGCTTGGCGAATTGGGTTTCCAATCTGGTGGCTCCTGCTTCAGGATCAATTTTATTACAGGTTTTTTAGGATTTCTGTTAGGTTTTCTGGATGGAATGCATACGTAGCCATGGATACAGTTCAATCAGCAGTGAAAACCTAAAAATGATTTGATCCAGGAGTGTCCTACAGGCCATTGAGATGGTAAGTAAATGTGCTATGCGAATCACTCAAGTATCCGCTGGGTCACTGGAAGGTCAAATATAAGTATTAATAACTTTTAACATTAAAAATTGCATAGTGCACCTTTATAGAAGGTGAACTTGTACTGAACAATTTGGTGAAGCCCCATTTGATGCTTTATTTCTCCGAGTCCATATTGACTTATAGTGGGAGGGAAAAGTATGTGAATCCTTTGGAATTCCTTACAGTACATTTCTGCATAAATTGGTCATAAAATGTATCTGATCTTTAAATCACAAGAATGAATGTCTGCTTAAACTTATACCGCCCAAACAATTACATGTTGTTATATCTTTAATGGCCATAACATGTAACATAGTATAACATATAACATTCACAGGAGAAATTCCAGAGAGTTCACATACTTTTTTCTCCCAATGTATGTAGAAAACAGGGTCCTACTTAAATGTATTTTACTCACGTCCTATTGTAATACGCAATAGGAATGTGAAGTCTGTATGCTCCGCTAAATAAATCTGTCTGTGACCACGATCCAAAGCTGCCTTTGTGGGTTTTTATTTGACACTTACCACAATCGGTCTCGACGGGAGTAGTGGCGCATTGTTGGCTGAAAAACAAACAAACGTAAACATCTGGTCCGATATGCCAATTTATTCATCGCAGCCAGGGTGACATGAAAAAAACAACAACATAAAAACTTACAGGTTTGGCTTGGCATGGTTATTTCTTGCAGGGGCACGGTCTAAACCATACACGCCTGCAGCACCACAGCAGATACTAATTGATGAACCAAATGAAACCCTATGGGCTTTTCCCTGAACGCCCTCAAATGGGCCCAACATGTCAGAATCAGAATTGTTTTTTATTGCTATTGTTAGTGAACAGGTTCATAAACTGGGATTTTTTTATTTATTTATTTTTTCGTTTCAACTGTGCAACATGAAACATAAAACAAGCTTGGTTGATGAATAAGAAATTAATAAGAAATAAGAAAAAAAACTTTAAGACTATGAGGGCATGCAGAAAGTAGATTACAATAAAATATGATAAAGACAACAACAATGTGACACAGAGCAACAGCGTAGATTTATTTACAAAGGGTTAGCAGCAGATGAGTGTGGACATGCCACATGGTGCAAATGGCTCAGGCAAGATACCGTTTTTTAAGGGAAGTGGTGAAAGCTAAAACTGAAAGATAAATTCAGTCCGTCTCCAGCAGCTCAGTTCAGTTTTAACGACTCTGTCAGTGAAGCGTGGCCTTAGGGCACGTGTGGCAACATTGTGCAATGCAAACTGAAGGCCCTGCCAACTTGGGACGGCAAATAGACAGTGAGGTTGTTCAGACTTGTGAACAGCTGACAAAAAGCAAGACTGAATGCAGAGTAGTAACTGAAGTATAACTGACTCAGCACCATGAGGTAATTTCATTAAAAAAAAAGACAAATATATATATATATATATGCCCAGACAATGCTACTTCTGTCATGTTCATGCTCTATACAAACCCTGAGTTTACTCACAAGCTGTTCCACAACATGGCATAGATCAGGCAGGGGATGAGTGTTGAGACATGATGCAGGCCACTATGGGCCGACTTCACCCACATGTTGAGGTTCATCAAGGCAGGAGAGAACGATCAATCTAGTCTGCACACAAAAAAATGTTTTTGTGCCCATTATTGAATTTGATATATAATTCTGTAATTTGATTTTTTTTAAACCTTTTTTTTTTTTAACAAAATGAATATGACTAATTTTATTACCAAAAGATATGTCTTTTAATTTAACGTCTGCATTTTTGTCCTTGTAACAAACTGTAAATGTTGTCTCAGTTAGAGAACTTTATATTACAATACAAGACATGAAATTTAACTAATCATTTTGACTATGTTATATTATCAATTATTTTACTTATTTATTTATTTTTAACATTGATTCATATTTTAAGCAGATGGATTGCTACATCCTTATTTTTCAGTATATTGAATACATAGAATATTTTACATATGGTTATAAAACAAACTTTTCAGTCAATGAATAATCATTTGAAATAAACTTGATTTTTTTTTCTATAATTGAGCAGGTGTATAATTTAAACTTATCTTTAACAGTGCAAAGATTTGCAAATGTGCATATTTAGACAATGCATACAAATGAAAAAAAAAAAAAAATCACCTGAATCAACCTCCGTTGTGTCCTCCGTTGCAGATCTGAATGTCCCAGTGCTGGATCTGTCCTCCTGTACATTTGTTGCTTCATATCAACTCATGCCCCAGGAACACCCCCTGAAATTTGCATATAGCAATGGACGGGTGCAGAAGCCAAAGTGTGAGAGAGTGAGAGCTTTCTTATCCACTTTTGGATCATAATCCATTTTTGAAGCGAAATCTCTAAAGCATGACCTTATATGGATGTATGAATCTGTTGTGAGTTGTGAAACAGGCTCCAAGTCAAGGTCAGCAGCCTGGTTTTACCAGACCCTCGTACTTACTGCGTTTCGTACAAGGGTCTGGACCAGGGGTCACCAACCTTTGGTTCAAGAGCATTGAGTTGTTCGAGAGCGATCAGTTAAAAACAAATGCTAAAGACTTAAACGTACACTGTTTACTCATAGGATATTGACCCCATATTATATCAATAGCTTTATTTTAAACTCGTACTGAGTCACAAGAACAGAAGTAATTGTATTTGTAAGAAGTGTTTTACACCTTAGAAAAAGTCTCAAGGGCTACTGGGCATGCCCCAAAGGGCCCCTGGGTGCCCGCGGGCACCATGTTGGTGACCCCTGGTCTGGACTTTCACAATTGAGCTCCGTTATCAGGTGGGAGGGGTGAACTCCTTTGAAACTATTGGATCGGATTTTCGCTAGCATTTGGACTCGTGACGTATGTGAAGCAAGCTATTATTACTCTTGTGAGCATTCCTTGCACATTCCAAGGCTTCAATTTTAATTTCTGGATATTTGGGAGCCGAGCCAGGACGGATTGAAGAGCTTCCATTTCTTTCGTATCCGCCGCCATTACCAAACTACAACCAGCAAATCGGCTCAAATGCTTGACGTCACCTGCAGCACCCAAGACAAACTGAAGACATTCAGTACAGCCATTTTGAAAGTGCAATTTTATACAAGGCAGTAATTTTAATCTACTGCATTTTCAGTCCAACAGAAGGTTTGGTCATCATTGTAGTGTGATATAGACTGGTGCTGTGTGATTGAAAAAAGCATAATACCCCCTCTTTCAAGACTACATAATACGGATTATTTATTTTTTTTACAATTTATGATACCGAATAATTGTAATTTCTATAAATGTAATTTCAAGTTGCGTTGGGCTTGTCCTGGTCAGAAAGTCCCACCAGCTGTTCCAACCTCAGAATACAGCCTCTCCCATAGGCTTATTTCTATGGGAGAGGCTTCTATGAGGTGGACATTCTTTTACTTCATGGCTCAGTGAGGCCTTAAGCTGAGAAAGTACTGACATGATATACATTTCCTGAATCCTCAGAGTCTAGAGAGTTACTCAGTATCAGAGTTTGTGTCTGTGATGTTCAAATGATACATGACAATGTCTTCATTAAAATTATACCAAATACAATGGTGTAAATCATTTTCTAATGTGCTGGAAATGGCCAAAACCAAAATATGGACCAGTGTCAAAAGTGACTTTTGACAGTTCTGAGGTGCTGAGTCTGTTGATCACTTATTGGTCTTTAAATCATCGCAGATCCAATGATTTTGGTTGGATTTTGATATTTCTTTCTGTGGAATGTGTCTACAGTCTGTTGAAAATAATGGCATATTGATAGAAATTGATAGAAAGATAGAAATATTGGAAATATTGAAAAAACATTTTTTTTGCATTAAATTGATGCAATCTTGTAGAAATGTGTTTTAAGAGCTATTTTTTCAGTGGATGTTATCAGCACATGTGTTCTGTGTATCTGGAATGCATTTATTGACAGCCTTCCCAACCCAGTGAGGATTTGAGGGAAAACATTATTTTTCCACATTTTTCTGATAAAAATACATGGTGCATACACTAAAATGGCCACCATTTTTTTTTGCGATATTTCCACCAGAGCAGACCCTCCAATTATTGGTCCTTAGGGTCAAAGTTAAAAGAAAAAACACAAATAAAAAGTATAGCAGACCATGTCAGGCTCAACCCAATTTTGAGACTTTGGGTCCCTGACTACTAGGAGGAAGGAAGCTTTACCACCCATGTTACAGCATATTCACTAGCTTTCAACAGGGAGTTGCTCTAAACAACATCACACTGCATGCAAAAAAGGATCATCAATTTATATCTCACAGACTAGAACAACACAAACAAAAACATTTTTACAGTACAAAACAGCACAAACGATTGACATATTTATAAATACAAATGTGCGCGTCTAAATCATTGGTCTGAACGGGGCCAACTCATGGATCTATTATAAACCAACTTCACTCAGCTCCTTTCCTGAGATGAGGCTGGCTCCGGCGCATGCGCAGTTAAAAGCTGCATGTTTCCGGTGTCGCCGCCATATTGCATTTCTTCAAGGGTAACAGAAGTCACTGCAGCAACAAACATGTTCCGATTCGGCAAAGCAGCTCTTAATATCACAAGTAAGTTTGATTGTAAAGTTGAAGGGCCTTGCATTTGAGATGTTTTTGTATTTATTCTAGCTCTTTAGACCTACGATCTTGACTCTCTGTTGGCTTGACAGCTCGTCTAGTGACCTGTGCTATGGTTAGCTATGGTTAGCACAGTACAAGCTAGCCTGCTGTAAACATTGGTACAGACATTTATCTCCGCGTTGTGTCTCTTGATCTTGCTTGTTTTAAGGGGTATATCTCAGTGTCTACCTTCTGGGGCAGTTTTCAAATGTTTATTATTTGGAAAGAGCTCTGAAGTGACCCATTTGTCCTCGGATAACCTCATCCAAATGCTAACGCTAGAGATAGGTGCTTCTCTTATGATTATTATATTACAAGGAAGTGTCAAGTAAATGATTAAACGAACGCTCTGCTGCTGATTGATTTTACTTTTTATTTTTTAATAGAAAAGCAAAAAATACACTCTAATCTGGCCACTAGAACAAGTCAGTTTGTGTGTTTTTTTTTCGTAGGCAAAAGTACAAATAAAGCCAAGAGTTCGGGAAAGTCCACAGTTACCATGGAGATCCGCCATCTTTGCAGCTGTCAGCATACATTTCCATAGACTAACATTAGCTAAAAACAGTATAAAAATTGGAGAGAAAAGCCGTGGAACAGCTCCGTTAGCTGCTGAGTTACTGCTGGTAAATACATCTAACACACTGTGGTGTCCAAGTGTTTTAATGTGAACAATAACTCCAGTATTTTAACTTTTAAAATCTCCATTAGTTTACATTTGCTGCTAATCCCATAATGCTTAGCGATATGACATCACATTCCCGAACTCTATAAGCATCTGTCACGATACTTACTTTGTCGACTTATCGTTCAATATCAGACAAACAATACATTCAATATTTATCGTCTACATTTATGAGCATTTCCCCACGATTTTTTCTTTTGTAAAATGTTGATTTTTTTACCCGAAGCAAATTGGATTATTCAGAGACATGACTCAGATTATGTTTCATGTTCTTTGCTGCTTGTGTGGTGTTTTAGGATATGATTTTGCACTTTTAGAAAACATGTTTATGTCATATTTATACTTTTAGAGTTGAAAGTTGATTTAGTTATTCATTGTTTTCCCTTTAATGATCCCCTAGAGTCACTGCTGGGCGATTATGGAAAAAAAGAATCGCGATTATTTTCCCCATATTGATCGATCTCTATTTCCGATTCGATTTATTTTGTTTAAAAGTATAAAAAAACACATCACTCCTGCATCTGCACAAGAGACAAAATGTGAATGTTTGAAGAACGTCAATGAGAAGTCACGGAGTGAAGCGACAACGAACAATGAGTAAACTACGCATTTATTAGTAAAAAAGATCGAACTTGCAATTCACTGGTCCAAATAGCGATAGTTTCCTCTTCAAAGGTTTAAACTCTTCATCCCCACGTGTGTCCTGGTCCTCTGAAGCTCCCCGCATGTTTTTGTTTTGTTTATCAGACGAGTTTGCACAAGTTTGTAGCTGGTTTTACACATAAAATCACCAGGTCCTCTCCGCATGTGCCATCCTGTGCTTCCTGTTGTTAGTGTTTCCCTGGGATTGACCTTACAGGCGCTGCAGCATTGCGCTATCCATATTTTTTCCCAGAAAGCGACAGGTCTGGCCAGTTCTCCTCGATTAAAACACGCCATGTGATTATCGTGATTGACCTTTTATAATCAAAATTTGATTAATTGCCCAGCCCTAGTCACTGCTTTTTTTTCTTTTTTTTAAAGAATGTATTTAAATATCCAACATGTTTCATTGAGGCTACTTTTATACACACATTTTTTGTAGTATAATGCAGTTACTCAGGCGTCTCAAAGGGCTCTCAAACTAGGAATTTTCTTGGGTGGGATTGTGTGTCAAAATGGGCTAGCAATAATGATAGCTAATACAACCCTGAGGGCAGGCAGTTCTAAGTAGACTATAGGCATATAAAGTAAACAACAAATGGTACGGTAGGGTAGAAAAAGATGCAGTAATACTGTACGTCAGCAGAGTGTGCACTTCCTCCTCTTACGAATGCTCTTTTGGTGGGTTCTGGTGGGTTCTGAGTACCACACCAGTTGAGAACCTGTGGTGACGCACACAGGAGAACAAACATTTCATCGCTGCCACAGTTTTGAACCAGGCACCAACCGGATGTATAACAGGTCCATGATTGAAAATGTACCAAAATTGAGTAGCAGTCATTTCTTTGCTGTTTTGAAAGCGTTTACTAATTTGAGATGCTCTTCTGTGTTCAGGGCAGGCGTCTCAGCAGATGAGGCACGGATCCACCTCATCGAGCTTTCACGACAAATACGGAACCGCGGTGTTGCTGGGAGGAGCTACCTTCTGCGTAACCGTCTGGAGCTATGTGAGTGACGACCTGCACGTTAGAGACTGTTACAGGGACATAGTTGACTTACAAGTAGGAAGGTGTTATTTCTGCTGCACATTTTATGAACAGGAGTTTCCAAAGTGCTGCACAGTAAAAGAAAATATCATTAAACCAGAAGCAATAAAATAAATAGATGCTATAAAAACTTACTAAAAGCCAATAAAATAATAAACAATTCAATTAATTTTTTTTTAAAGACAGACACAACTCGTGCGGTGTTGAAAGCCCGAGAATAAAAGTGGGCCTTAAGACGAGACTTAAAACACCACACTGTTCAGACATGGTGGAGCAGAGCGTTCCACAGCTTCAGAGAACGCTCTGTCCCCCCTGGTTTTACGGCTCGTCTTGGGCATCACAAGCTGGTGCATGCGCCGGAGTGTAGACTTGAATGAGGTTTGTGATGGACTAAAGGGCCAGTCCATTCAAAGCTTTAAAAAACGATGAAATCGTTAAAAACAACGTGGTATTTGATATTGATCTACTTTTGGTTTTGTCTGAAATGTAGCGGGAATAATGTTATTCCTTTTGAGCTCCTTTGCACTGTCGCAGTATTGGGGCGCTCATGGTTCCTGGAGACTGTGGAATTCTCTCCTTTTTTTGTGTTGCTATTCCCCGTTGAAAAATGCTCATGAATGCTGCACAATTCTGGAAAAAAAACTGTGACCTTTTGGTTTACCATGTTCACGTTCTAGAATTTGACGATGTCATGAACTCCGATGAAGGGGCCAGTATAACGATATGAGCACGAATCAAAAAGTGCTGCTGAATCTGATCATTGTTTGTGAGGGAGTCGGTCCCAAATCTCTTAACGTCATGTTTATCGAATATATTTTATAAAAACGATAGACCTACATTTAACTTTATGTCTCCTATACGTGCAATTAAGACAATTGCAATTTACCGTTCTTTTAGGCAGATGTTTGTGGATAATGTGTAGTGTCGACTGTAGCCCAGTATTAAAGGACTTTCCCTGAATGTTTCACAACACACACAAGTGATGTTCCTTTTGCCGAATGTGAACCTTAAAAATGCCTAAAGATCCATATTTTTTTAATTTATTCTCAGGTTCTGACTCAGACGGGAATCACATGGAACTTGTCTCCCATCGGTAAAGTCCAGCCCCTGCCCTGGAAACAAGCGGAGGAGGAGGAAGAGGAGTGACGATGACACCGCTTTAGTTGTACAGAAAAATGAAAAGATGTTCGATTAACGACTATGGTTATTCCAAAATATTACTGTTCCATGTTCAATAAAAATAACTGATTCTCAGACTGTTGTTTCTATTGTTAAACATGGCAGAGATATGAAGATTCTTTCTTTTAATTGAACACTGAAGTGCCTTCTATTAAATTTAGTGTTGGAGAAGAGGTTGCAGGGAAGCAGAGTTGGCTTGAAGTAAAATCTTTACGTAAAATCAGGTTTACTCAAGTAGAAAAAAAGTAGTGACCAAAAGGATTACTTGAGTAAATGTACCTACCCAACAAGTACTTTTACACAAGTACATGCACGTAACAAGGTGACTAAAGTGGCTTTCACGTCTACTTGAATAATATTCAGTGTTTTAAAAAGTTGCATCAATGTATGGTTTGTGTTTTGGGATACTTCATTCTTTAGAATTGTTCATTTTAAATATTAGGATAATCACATTTCATGTTTTGTTTCAATTTTCTTGAGAAAATACTTGTTACTATTTAGCGTGAAAGCATAAATTATTTGTTTATGGAATCTTACAAATGAATAGAAAATAATGAAGAAAATCCCAAAGAACACACCCTGAACTTGGATCAAACGATTATACCTAAACCGCGTAATCATCGCACTCAAACCTGATTTCATCCGTCACATAAAGCTTTTGTCGCTTTTTATTTTTCTCAGAATGAGTAACCAAATATTTTACTCAAGTTTGGGTAAAAAATGTGAGACTAATTTGTTATTATTTTTCTTTGTTTATATAATAGTAAAAAAAAAAAAAGGATAAAAAAAACCCTGAATGAAACCGGATGAAAACCATAGATCCATGATGAAAACGTAAATGTATATATTTCTATGATGAAAACGTAAATGTATATATTTCTATGATGAAAACGTAAATGTACATATTTCTATGATGAAAACGTAAATGTATATATTTCTATGATGAAAACGTAAATGTATATATTTCTATGATGAAAACGCGTACGTGCTCTCATGAGCGCACGCGCACGCTCCCTATGACGGACAACCCCTGCAACCAATCATCTGCGTCTCTCCGCCTGCGTACTTGCCTGTTTCTAGCCAATCCTGGACGAGGGGCGTGTGTCCTGTCGCTCCGAGCTTGTGCGCTAAGGTCACCGCTATCACTCTGAGCTTTGCAGCCGACAGAGGAGTCCAGGACCCGGGGAGACAGGCAGAAGACAAGCACCCTGAACCTACACCCAGAAGAACCGCGCACACACGAGCAGCGAACATGTCTCTGTCCACGAAACTCACCCTGGACAAGCTCGACGTCAAGGGGAAGAGGGTTATCATGAGGTGGGTAGCGTCCGGGATGAATGAATTGCACACTGCGTCAAGCTAAGGCATCTTTTTGCAAGTTTACGCGAGCAAAGTTGGTCACAACGAGTCAGGACACATACGTGCGCAGTTGTAGTGTTGTTGTGGAGATTTTGCTGAAGCTACAGGTGATCTTTGAAGCAGAAGAACGTGGGGGAGTTGCCACATTGCGTGATGACAGACACAGGAAGGCAACTCGTCACGTTTTTCATCCATGCAACCACCGTACGTGCCCCTGCGGAGATGCTGCATGGACTCGGTGGTTGAGGACCGCAACATCCACGCAAATTTCACGTTTAAACATTGTATAGAGTTTGGGAATGTGACGTCATATCGCTAAGCATTATCGGATTAGCAGCAATTGTAAACTAATGGAGATTTTAGAAGTCAAAATACTGGAGTTATTGTCCACATTAAAACACTTGGACACCGCAGTGTAATAAATGTATTTACCAGCAGTAACTTAGCAGCTAACGGAGTTGTTCCATGTGTTTTTTCTCCACTTTTTATACTGTTTTTAGCTAATGTTAGTCAATGGAAATGTATGCTAACAGCTGCAAAGATGGCCGATCTCCATGGTAACTGTGGAATTTCCCGAACTCTATAGTGTCTGCCCTGGCGTTAAAGCTATATAAATCGAAAGTCAAAATCGAGCACTATATCGAGGAACGAAGTGTACTAAGAGCTTTGCGTGTCATTTGTGCGTCTGTAGTTTGCATATTGCAGTTTTTCTTGTGGGGCAGCAGTGGTGGGAGAGTTTACCGACAAGCCTAAAGGTCAAGGTTCAAGTCCGCTCTGACTACACGTACCTTTGTTGTTGTTCTGTCCTTGGACAAAACACTTGGCTCAGCTTCATAAAGTATAAATGTGGAGATTGGTCGAGGCTGATGTGGCAGTCAACGTTCCGTCAATCAGCCCCAGGGCAGCTGTGATTCAGTCGACCAAGTGCTGCATAAAACCAGAGAAAATTAAAAAATGTGAGTAGTAAGTGGTTTATTTGTCACTGTGTAACCGTACAACGAAATTGCGTTCAGGTGTTAGTCCTGAGCCGCCGCTGTTGGTCAACCGGACCAGCATGTTTTCGAGATCGGGGAAAGGGGAAACCGTAGCACCGGAGGAAACCTAGCTGGCTGCCTTCAGTCTCCTCTGATCCTCTGAAATGGTGCAGGGCCTCCTGAGGTTGTCCCTGTTTCAGAGCGTGGTGTCCTGCACTGGTCAGCTCCTCTTCCTCCTCCTTCCTCTTCCTCCTGCGCAGCTCCCAGAAGATGGTGAAAGACAGTTGTGGAGCAGAGTTTAGTAGTTAATCTGTTTTATTCCCCAGTGAACGTCCATTAGCCAGCCATTAGCTGTGAGTCTTGCTCGGATACCTCCTCGTTTGTCCCTTTCTTGTTTTCCACTGTGCTGCAGCTGCGGGGGGCTCTTGGTGCCTCTTCATAAGCTAGCTGTTTCTGTACTTTTATAAAGCTGCTTTCTTCAGAACCATTATGGACTCTGCAGTAAAAAGAATATCAGCCGAGCCACCACAAAAACACGGTGAAGATGTACAAAAGTATCCAGTTAAACAATGTGGAACTCAGAAACCACAAATACAGTTTGCAGAAAAATGTACCAAGAGAGAGGGAGTTACAGTTGAAATATAAACGGCTAAACTAATAGGTCGAGTTCCCAGGACATCAACTTTCTAAAGAGACTTTCCATAGTAGTAAAGTTATACTAACTGTCAAACTGTAGATTTTCTTTTACTTTTACTTGTTTTAGGTTCATGTGACGTCAAAACATTCTAAAGAGCCTATAGTCTTCTCTGGCAGCACGTATAAACCAAAGTCAACTTAATCAAGGTGTCCAAACATTGTGACAGTATTCAAAGACCTTTTGCGTGAGGTCGGCCAGCCTAAAGACTAATATGACAGGTCTGTGAATCCAACCACCGATTTTAAAAGAAATCTCTAAAGAGAAAAATAACTACTGTTGAAATGTCTCTCCCATAGAGTTGTATTGATATCCGTCCTCCATCTGAGAGTATGACACCATCAAATTCTAGAACGTGAACACAACCTATTCTAGATTAAATTAATAGGCTATAATATTTGAAGATAACTTTGCGGACAGCGTGTTACTGATGGACAGTCATTGGAAGGCCTGTCTCAATAATTACTGACTTATCTTTCAATAAATGACAGGTAAACAATATATCGTCAGTGCATTTATTCGCATGCATTTGCATTGCCTGGTATTACGGCATGGGACCCTGGAGTCGCATCAACGTGGCACTACGATAAATTCAGGAGTAAAACAATGTACCATGATTAAGTTGATTGATCTGAGTGATTTATTCTTTGACGTGGTTGTTTTAATTATAAATGCTTAAATTAGATGCATATAAAATGATTTTGTGAACAGACTAGGGGTGTGACAATGGATCGATTATTGCGATATAGCACGATATTTTGCCAAACGATACGATACCTTTTACTCTGATATCGATACGTTTGATGACTTCATGCATATTAATTACTTTCATTGTGTATATTAATGAGGTAGCATTGCTCCAGTGCTCAAGAATTCAGACAGTAGACAGTAGCACTGGGACCAGGGATCATTTATTCACTTAAAAAGCACATGAAAACAAATGTAAATGATGGTAATATGCAGTTTGTGACAACTCGTGATGTATTGCAGGTTAATATTGTACAATATATCGAGCATCGCAGTATTGGCATATGGTAAAGTTCTTGTCATTCAGAGTATCGAATCGTGAGGTTCCCACTGGTTTGAGAATGGAGCTTGTCGGCCGTTTCCCTGTTCGCTGAAGTCAAAACGCTCATCACAGTGTCTGAACCCGACACCTCAGTTGGAAATGTCAGCTCTGCCTCTGCTCATGTCGTAACCACGCGCCTCTGCGGACAAGGGGGGTTCAAAGTTTAAAGTTCGAATTGACTCCAAGAGTTCATCTGCAGCGGGGTCATAATGTGGGACCTTTGATTTTACCCTGTCGGTCTGCGTTTAAGAACACTTTGTACCATAATATTCTGAGGCCTGACTCAAAATGTAAATGTTTTCCCCGTTCACCTGCAGAGATCCATTTGGAACCATTGCTGTAAATTACTGACATGAATATTAGGAGAAAATATGTTGCTTTGTTTTGGACATTGGATAAATGATTGTATGGTTCAGTAGTGCCATCCCAGACCTGTTGCTGTGTGTTTGTGTTTCCCGTCGGAGCAGACAGGCTGAACGTGAGCTTGATGGAAACGTCATCGTGTTTGTGTGGAGACAAACATGGATCCAGAGCATATACTAGTTCTCTCATCAGCCCTGTTTTAGGGATACTGACTATTTGTTGACGTTGTGGAAAACTACTACATGCATGTTTATTATCTGTGATGTCCTTGTAGTAGAGAGGCAGATGGGTGCCATTGTGCCTCCGGGAGCTCTGCCAGGGCTGTGGTCATGTGATCTGACGCAGCGAGGGGTGGGTTGGATGTTATGTAACGCAAGACTATCTGATTCACGGTGACTGGGCGTCAGTGGATCTATAGGGATTCCAGGAACCTGTGGGGTTTATTAATGAGTACACTGTTTAATTACATTTGATCATCGAAAACATAATGAATATGAAAGAAAATCTCAAGAAATTCTATTTGTCTTTCTTCAGGGTGGACTTCAACGTCCCAATGAAGGACAAGCACATCACCAACAACCAGAGGTCAGACTTCACCCGTTCAAATCTGTATCATGTTAGAGCCAGCCCCTCAGTGCTCCATCATCCACTCTGGTGTTTCCGAACAGGATCAAGGCCGCGGTGCCCAGTGTCCAGCACTGTCTGGACAACGGGGCCAAGTCCGTGGTCCTGATGAGCCATCTGGGACGTCCTGACGGGAACTTCGTGCCAGAGAAGTACTCCCTGGAGCCTGTGGCTGTGGAGCTCAAGAGTCTGTTGGGGAGGTGGGAGAGAGTTGTTCACTCATATTTGACATCATTGAACAAATTCACAAGTGCTTCTAAATGTAGTTTGTGCCTCTCAGTCTGTCACACTTTTATCTTGGGAAATGAGGCCAAATATATATTAATTCAATATTAGTAAAACCCTGGTGCACTTCGAGAGAAAACTTGCTTCTTTCACGCAGCTTACTTGAACCTGGAAACAAAACTAAAGACTAATTTGTGATTAACCTTAGTTTTAGTTTAGTGGTCCATTAGTGTTCAATTAGTTAATTGTATTGTCCTTTCACTCAAATTGAAAAATGCGCATGCGAAATGGGTAATGTCTTGTTTTTCATTGAGTTGCATAATGAGTTTACAGTTAAATAAATGTGCGCACAGACGTGGATGTTTTATTTGTGTTTTGGATTGTCCTAAACGACATATTCATGCTAAAAACTAACACTTTCCTTCTAATTCTGTGCGCTGTGTATTATAGTTCATCACCATTGTTGCTAATGATTATTTTTGGTTTGGTCCCAGGGATGTGACGTTCCTGAAAGACTGCGTGGGCGCTGAGGTGGAGGCGGCCTGTGCCAGTCCTGCTACAGGTTCAGTCATTTTACTGGAGAACCTGCGCTTCCACGTGGCAGAGGAGGGCAAAGGCAAGGACCCCGCGGGAAACAAGGTACAGTGTGTTCACAGGGTGTAAGTGTCGAAGTTTAGAGACCGTTTGAGCACTATTCCTACAAATGTAACTCAATGTGCTTTACAGGTAAATATGGGTTTACATTTGAAAGACCGATGAAATCAGAAAAGCAAAGAAGAGTTTTATTTGTATAGCTCTTGGTTTAAAACTATGTGGTACAAAAAGTTGCCAAATGCAAACCCATGTCTGTATCATTAAGATAATCACTTGCTCTTTTGACTTACCTTCAAGGCGATGGACAAATGAAGTGCTAGCCAAGAGAGGAAGAACATTTTGAAGCAGGTTGTCGGTGTACTATTATGACAAACTCATAAACTGCACACATAAATAATCCAGGGCAACTTCCTGCTAGACATTGTCCAGTGCTGAATTTAGGGAGTTCCAATGAGAGCCAGAACTCAGGAGCTTGTAGCTAAAGGATTATCCTACTGTGCATGTTTTGGGTTGATGTGGAGGGAGGCTGACCACACACTCACCCACCTGCCACACGCTGGAGTCATGTTAGCTTCTCCTGTAAGTTGGCCGTTTGGATTTGACCGAGTGACCTTTTATTTTGAAAGGTCATAGGTCCGTGTTTCTTTTCCTGTCCACGAGCCCTGGCTGGAATGCTCTGTCCAGAGCTGAGCTGTTATTTTTAGACCACTGTACAAACTGTGGGCTCTAACCAGACCAGACATCAACAATGTTTGAAGCATTTAATATTGATACATTTGGTAACAAGTACATGGGACATTTTCACCATGTCTAATATAATACAATAAAGAGTTTGAGAAATATGTGTGTTGAAATGGTAAGAGACTGATGTGATAAACTTGTGGTCCAGTTTACAAACCTTCTCCCTCAGCCCCATGTTGACCCTCTGTATCTCACTCTTTTGTTCAAGTCTACATCAGTTCAGTGTGTTCAGAATCTCTGTTTCTCACTCTTTTGTCCTGTCCGTGTTTCAGACAAAAGCGTCTCAGGAGCAGATCGATGCGTTCAGGGCCTCTCTGTCCAAACTGGGAGATATTTACGTGAACGATGCTTTCGGCACGGCGCACCGGGCTCACAGGTGAGACATGCGCCCTGACTAACTGTAGAAAAGGCCTAGTTTCTTTAAACACACAACGGTGTTTGAGACGCAAGCAGAGGAAACGAGCAAACTTTGTTGCCATCACACAGCGTAGACGGACTTATTTTACACCTCACAGATTATATATACAATTATTCACATCTATAGATAGTCCTTTTTATAATCGACTAAAGGAATTTAATGAATAAAGTTGCACAATTATAACAGTTAAAGATTTGGGGCAGTTATAATTGTTGTCTTTTCCCATTTGGGGGGACGTAAAAGTGCAGTGAAGAGTTCTGACAAAGACCATTTTCAGAATTTTCAGCCGATGAGCCTAAGAAAAGTGTTAAAAGCTCAGTAAAGCTGTTGGGCAGAATATGAACCTGCTGAGGAAATGCACTGACATTAACTTTCTGACGTTTGTGAGAGAAACTGGATTATTGTATAGAATCTGAACTGGTGCTCTGGCCCACACAGTCCAGCACACTGTAGATGGTGCCACGTAAAGCAAGAAGAAGAAGAAGAGCACTGACACCTTTTGACAAAAATGAACAAGGAAAGCCGTTGTTGCTTGACCTAAACATAAATGCCCAAAATAAGTTTAGAATCTACAGTGTTAACCACATGAGTGAAGTCATCAGTGTCTCTGTGAATGCAGCTAAAGTCGACATCTTTTCTTGTTCCACAGTTCGATGGTGGGAGTGAACCTGCCTCAGAAGGCTGCTGGGTTCCTCATGAAGAAGGAGCTGGACTACTTCGCCATGGCTCTGGAGAAACCACAGAGGCCCTTTCTGGCCATCCTCGGAGGGTAAGGACCGACCAAGGACTAGGTCAGACTACAGTATGAGCCGTCCAGAGAAGGGCAGGTGTTCTCCAAGAATAGTGGCATAAGCTCATTATGTAATGGACACTTTTCTGCTCGGCTGTCCCAGTGAGTCCGGGGAGAAGATTGATGGAACAGTTTTGTAAATTATTGTCAAATTTATCTTTATTGTGACAAATAAATTGACAGAGGCCAGTCCAGTTAACGATTTTTTAATAAATAATCGGTGGATAACTGAAATCTTTCACGCATATTCTCTGCAGAAGACATTTATAAGGCAGCATTTGAGGTCTTCGATTTGTGACTGTCAGAGAATGATTGATGCAGGTCATGGACTGAAAGAGTTCAAAACCGTACAAAACGATTTCGCTCCACGGGCAGAAATCAGGACCGTAATTTTGTTCGAGCTGACCTTCCTGTTTATTCTGAGCCCGGGTCCAGGCCATTGTCAAAACTGTCGAACTCATAGCTTTGGCGTCCTTTATGCAGCCTGCTTTTGTCTGCAGCACAAAACACTCCCGAGTCCAACTGAGCCGATATCAACTTTATACTCTGGTGGTAATTATTTTTGCTGAAGAGTCAAATGCAATTCAGAACAGGTCTAAACGACTGAAACAAACATTTAAAGCTATTAGTTTACTTTATGAACAGAGAACCATAAAAGTCCCCTCTTTCTTCAAAGCCTGGACTCGTCTGTGTTTGATCCGTAATCTCAGCTGCGCTTTGATGTTCCCGATTGCTTTTGTTCCAGGGCAAAGGTCAAAGATAAGATCCAGCTCATTAACAACATGCTGGACAAGGTGGACGAGATGATCATCGGCGGAGGCATGGCCTTCACCTTCCTCAAAGTCCTCAACAACATGGAGGTCAGTCTGAGCACGCAGTACTACAGTACCTCTGTGGTATTGAAGGACCATTTCATTCTGCAAGTACCAGTCACGGCTAGTATTGAAAGCCAGTTTCCAAAGGTATTTAGAGTAATAAGTTTATAAACCTAATAATGATTTCACAATCAAATGAAAAGTCAACTGTCCAACCTTAATTTATTGTTATGCGTCACACTCGCGGCTGTCACAAGTTGCTATGGTTACCACATGCAGCTCCTGGAGTCTTCCTTTGGTCTGTAAAGTAGAAATGTTTTGCCAGATCATCCATTTCAACTTCTGTAATAAAAGGGTCAGGTCCAGAGCCTTTAAAGGGGCGGTGTTATGCAAAATGGACTTTTTCAAGCTTTACATCATGTTATTATGTCATTCCCTCATGAAAAACATGCCTGAAGTGTTGCCTTGGCACATTCACGTATTTTTGAGTAATCTGTAAACACTCTGATGGCGGCCATTTTAGGGATAGGTTTGCCTGAGTCCTCCTAGGAACGCCCCCACCTCCTGGAGACGCCTCCGAGCTTTCGTCACCAGCCGAGCTTTCGTCACCAGCCGAGTAACCAACCACTGCTCCTCAGCAGAACCCCCTCCCCACTGATGCCACAGACAGCGTGTGAAGGGGGCGTGTCTGAAAGGGTCAGAGGTTCTTAAAGAGAAAGAGGCCTATTTCAAGACATTCACTACAGCCATTTTGAGAGAGACATTTCATACAAGGCAGTTATTCTAATTTACTGCATTTACAGACCAACAGAAGGTTTGGTCATCATTGTAGTGGGATATAAACTGGTGCTATGGGATTGAAAAAAGCAGAATACCCCCTCTTTAAGTTCTCTGTAGTCTCCGACAACATAGAGGTTTATGGAATCACTGACGGGTTCACAATCTTTATCTTCGTGGTTAATGTGCATTTCCCAGAGCAGCTCTGACGTTGTTTGAGCAAAGTTGTTGAGAAATTCTCTGAAAGAAACGAGATAGGACTGAAATGTATGACCCGCGCTTGAGGAAAAGTCACTGCGGGATCTGAAAGAGTTTTGAAACGCATTCCTTGTTACACAAAAGCTTTCCTTCTTTCAGATCGGGACCTCTCTGTTCGATGAGGAGGGAGCGGGGATTGTGAAGGACCTGATGGCTAAAGCAGAGAAGAACGGAGTCAAGATCACGCTCCCTGTTGACTTTGTTACAGCCGATAAGTTCGACGAGAAAGCCACCACTGGAACGGCCACAGTGTCAGCCGGGATCCCTGCTGGATGGATGGTGAGGACACATTCTAAAGCTAAATATACTGAAGGAATAGGAATAATTTAATGAGTTTTAATGGGAGTGTTCCAGTGACTGTTTTTGCCTGTTCGTCCAATCCATCACGCCAGTTTGAAGTGTGCTTGAAACGACTGATTTACAAGCACTAGTTCAGGGATTTCTTGACCATGACCATGAACCCATCCTTTACAGAAGCATTAGGCTGTTTGCTCTGGTCTGACCCCATCTCTTTCTCTCCTTCAGGGTTTGGACTGTGGGCCTGAGAGCATTAAGGCCAACGCTGAGGCCGTATCCCGGGCCAAACAGATTGTGTGGAACGGCCCCGTCGGAGTCTTTGAGTGGGACAACTTCGCCAAAGGAACCAAGAGCCTCATGGACAAAGTGGTGGAAGTCACCAAGAACGGCTGTGTCTCCATCATCGGTAAAGCTCAAGACCGTTCTGGCACTGAAGCAGGACTAGGCTCAGACTAAAGCAGGAGTAAAACTGAACTAAACAGGGACTCGACCCGAAAAGCCGATGGAGAGAAGTTCAAAATGCAGGACAGACGTTGGACAGTGCCAGGACTAAAACAGATATTCCTTCCCGAGTCCCCTTTCTGACCCTTTGTGTTCTTGTATGTCTCCAGGAGGGGGCGACACGGCCACATGCTGCGCCAAGTGGAACACAGAGGACAAAGTGAGCCACGTGAGCACAGGGGGCGGGGCCAGTCTGGAGCTGCTGGAGGGTGAGTTTGGTCTGGTTATGGTTAGAGCCAGGAGTTAAGAAACAGGGAAACAATTAAGGTTAAAAAAATAAGTTAGTTTCTGTAGGATATGTAATGGCATGACAGTTTGAAATCAAATTAGTCAAATAACTATTCATTTGTTTTTATCTCTCAAACTTTGCAAAGTGCATAAAAATTACAAAACGCTCATGTTGATCTGTTCAAGAAAAAGTCTTTTTATTTTTTATGCATTATAAGGAGATGGCAAAATAGCAGAGTTTGTAGCTTTGGGACAGTTCTATGGATCCATTTCATGTGACGTATGCAGACTATATTAGGTGCAACAACTGTAAAACTATATTGTACGAGCTACACGATTGACACGCTTTTGTTTTCGTATAAAAACGACACAGTGCCATCCTGTTGTGTTGATCGCACAAATGGAAGTACCAACAATCCAGGGCTTGAATTTTATAACCATGCGTTTATCTTAGTGAAAATTAACGATAATTCCAGTATTTAAGACGTACTATATTTACATAGCTAACGTTGGCCTGCATAATTGTAAAGAGAAATCCTCACCTGTATTTAAAGAACTAAGAAACTTGTTTACCTTAATAAATCCTTCCCGTAGTCCTTCTGAGCTTAATACAAGTGTTAATGGGATGATTGGGGGTCTTTCATCTCCCCCGGGTGTCTCTGGCCAAAAAAAGCACCCAAGCAACGTCCCTGCCTCGGAATAAAATCACAAAGAAGAAGCTAGCAGGCTAACTGTGGGCTAGCGTTCCTTAAACAGTGTTTACAGCCAAGTTTGACTGCAAAAAATTGTGCCCATTGTGTAATTGGATGTACAATATCCCTCTGTCCCTTTTGTCTTTTCTGTCAGTGTCGTATTTACTCTCTCAATTAATGAGTAAAAAAACGCAACATGCTACGACACCTGCAGTGGCGCTTATGGCCTCTAGGGGCATGAGTTGCTTAGTACTGCTTTAAAGGGACTAGATGGAATTTGATGGCCGTAGCGATTTTCATACTCACTACTGCCACCTCAGGTCGTACTTGTGGTGAATAGGTCTGGGCTCATTCCACACATTAGGACATTGCTGGAGCAAGTAGGGGGTAGAAAATTACGTACTATTTGCAACCATTAGCTCCCGTTTGTACTGATTAGCCACATCTTGCCGCCCTAATAACACGTTTCCTTTCCCTGTTTTCAGGTAAAGTGCTGCCAGGAGTGGACGCGCTCAGCAGTGTCTAAACGTCGTCGTTTTGTTTGGAGTCTGTGTGAATGAGAGAATGAGGTGGATCCTGCTACTGTTTACCCATAGAGCTCCTAATATATTGACTAAAACAATGCAATTAAACATTAGAATATCTGTTGGGCAAATTCACGCCCGACTTGAAGAATTTAATCATGTACTTGCACTACTATAACTCCTGCTGCCCTCTAGTGATGCTGTATAACTACATATGAAATAGGAATCCTAAGAAAATCCACCATTTGCCGTTAAATGAAATGTCAAACTAATTGAACATGAGCTTATGGTCTGCCTCCCCCCTAAGGCCCATAGCGGTGGCCGTTTCAGCTGCTCTGTCCACCTCGGTTTGAGTGAGTGGGTAAATGTCACTGTACTTTGGTCTGAGTTGCACTGCTTAAAATGGTTAAAATAAATATATGTGACAGTAAAGATAGTAATTATTGAAGCGTTCGTCTGTTTTCTAAAGCCTCGTCTCCATTTCAGCTCAATAAAGCTCTGTTACACTTGAACTCTGCTCTTTAGTTGTTTCTTTTCTCTCCCTGATATTGGTCACATTACTGACGTCCCACTCCCTCGAGCCCGTACTTTTGCATCTCAAAGAAACCTGGGGAGCAGTCAAACTAGCTAAAGGTAGAGACAAGGATATGGCTAAAAGTATAGTATTTGTTTTGATCATGATTTCAGCTTAATTTGATTGGCTAATTCTTAGTCAACAAAATGGAACTCCAGTATTTTACTTAGTACTGATAAAAATCTGTTCTTTTTTGGGTTGTGGCTTGTCATCCCGGGGCGATGGTTCCAGATGCCGTACATGTAAGAACCACTGTCCTGTTATTGCCTAAATTCCTTGGTCAAATTGATACTTTTGACTGTACTCTCAAAACACTGCTGGGTTTTCATCTAAAAACCATCTCTGAGAATTCCTTTGTTTTTCTATTTCACTTAGTTTTGGCACATTTTCTCCAATTTGGCTTTACCCAAATCTAAAAGTAAAAAAATGGCAAATGTGCTGGAAAAGCAACGATAACACGATGGTATAATCCTGATTTGATCTTCATTCAGGCATGGTGTTACTTGGTCGCTGTGATATTTTAGGTGTTGGTGCCATAGCTGGTACTTGAGTAAAGCCTCCTGCCTGGTACACTCTTAACCGAGGCTACGGCGCCCTCTGGTGGCATGTTCTGCAACACGTCACATGTGCTGCTATTTCGACCTGTCGTATCTTCAAAGAGTAAAAGCAAGAACAAAGTCTTCTTAAAATAAATTTATTCAGTATAAATGTAATAAAGACAATTGAACAAAGAACAGCACGCTTTGAAAAAAAAAAAAAAAAGTTATTCTTTTTAGTCCAGTGTGTAGATGTTTTCCTGCACGGGGCGTCTCATCCGGATTTCATAAATGATGTGGCGAGGTTCATCGGAAAAACTACAAAATAAAATCAATTGGATTAATGAGGATTAAACGCTGGTGGAGCCGCAGACGTCACTTCATGGAAGATCGGAGAGAAAAAAAGTAAAGTGAAGTAAATCTATTTTTTTTAATGCCACAGACGCAAAAAAAAAGATGTCTGTAGTTTCGAAAGATCTGTATACATTCTAGTAAACAGAAATGGTGAAAAGTTGGGATATTTAAAACCTGCACCTGACTGTGTTTTGGACCATATGTTTTGTATTATTGATGAGTTTAAAAACGAATCTAACAAAGTCTCCATTGTTGGAATTGAATTGAATTGAATGCTACCAAAGAACAGCCGAGGCCTTCATTTAGCACAATTCATTCAAATGTGTTTCCGCTGCACTAAATTGGATTCAAACTGGCATTAAATCTAAAATTTGTGGAAAACAATGACATCTCTCAACTATTTGACGACATGAAGTAGGGGAGACCGGGGCTATTTGTCACACTTTTTTTTCTAGAGTTCGCTGCTCATCAACACAAAATCCCACAAGAGTCAGACCTGCATTAAATCAAAGCTTGAACCCTTGACTTGAAGGAGACCTCGCTCTCTTTTATCTATCATATTGTGATAAATAGTTATTAACAGTCAAACACAACAAAATCGACTGTGACAGTGTGCCCCATGTGCGGGGCAAGTTGTCACAAGGTGTGGGGTTGGTTGTCACTATTGTTTTTAATGGAGTTTTAGATGTTAACTTGAAATTTGTCTAAACTTTAGCTTTTTTGCTTTTTGAGATAAAAGGACAAAATAAGTTTTTAACAGTGGGAGAGGCTGCGTATGTGCTTCGTTTGCCTGGCAGAGCGCACGGACAAAGACCAGACGGGGATATATTAACTCGACTAAGGTTAGGTAAGAACATATCTTAGTATGTAAAAACGGTGGCCTATTTCTTTAACTGTTTGGCCACATTACTGCTGTGTTTTTTTCTGTGCTGCCAGACAGTTTTTTACATTGCAGTGCATAAAAAATGTATTGCCCAAGTTTTGTTTTCATTGCCAGTCAACAAGCACATCGAATAACGCAAGCATAACGAATGGGATTTTAGATCAGCCTCTCTGTGTAAAACTATATTACACTGTAAAGACTATAGTAGTCTTGCTTACTTGAGAAAAAACAGACAAAGCAGAGTTACTCTCTATATCCAAAACCAGGAATGAAAACAAGTTGAATAATATAGTTTTTTTTCCTTAATTTTGAAAACAATGTATTAGGTATCGGATCGGGACTCGGTATCGGGCAATTCTGAAAATCAAATGACTCGGACTCGGACTCGGGGGCAAAAAAACCTGATCGGGACATCCCTACAATAAAGTTTGGGATAAAACATGAAAACAATTCGAATGTGTCCTGTCCTCATGTCTTCAGTCCAAATGAGAGAATTATTAGTGGAAGAGAGGAGGTACACCAATACACATATTATATATCAGTACCAGCGTACAGCGCCCTCTAGTGTGGCTATAAAAAGCAATGTGACAAATCACCCCACGAGACAAATAGCCCCAGTCTCCCCTAGTATAAAAAAATAATAATATTTAAAAAAATAATATTTCAGAGCAAAACTCACCATCCAGACTTCAACCCTTTACCACCTGCAAATAATACATAAAAAAAACAGTTGACACAGGGACATGTAGCCCTTTGCCTGAGTAATAAACATAGTGTGATTAATAATTGCTGCTATGGCGACGATACGTACGTTTTAGAGCCACGAAGAGGGCGACAGCTGCCAAAATGAAGAGGATGCTGAGAGACAGAGACAGAACGGGGACATTGATCTGGACGGACAGAGACGGGACCGGCTCCTCAACCTGGACACACAGAAACCACAGCAGGTGCAGTTTGTTGAAGAGGTCGGCTGGGTTCATTGAGTTGTTTCACTTTTCTCTCTTGTAGTCAAACGTAAGACACCACAAGTCCAACAAATGCTGAATTACAGATGTATTTCCTATTAAATAAAGATACACAGACATGGAGAGGAGCAAAGTGGTTCAGCAACTCACAAATAAGTAAATAAAGGAGTATGCTAACATGATACTAACGTTAGCTTCATGCTACATGCTAACAGCTAGTTTCAAGTGAAGGTTTTTTTGCTTCTACCCGATTTGCTACACGTTAGAACCCTAACCCGAGGCAAGACTTTCATATGGACACAATTTTAACTTTTGACTTTACTTTTGCTAAATATGCTTATACTGTAGTTGGTTAAAGGAATAGGCCACCGTTTATTACAGAAATCCGCAGAAAGTTCGAAATCCGTGCAGTAATCTTCACTTTACTGTGCGGATGCCAAACTACTCCTGGTATTATTACGCCTTACAATATAGTTCCCCCTTTTATCCACTTAGAAAATCCACATTGTTTAATTTTGTGTATTATACTTTGTAGTGTAACACTTCATGTAACCATATTTAAATAGGGAAAACGTGGAAGAGCTTGGTAGCTTCTATCTTGACCAGTTTTGGAGCTATAGAGGAGAGAGGGAGAGGCTAAATGCTAACGCCGTCTGCGCTGTGTTTACGTGACTGAAGGCACGGGTGAAGATCAGACAGGTCCTAAAGAACTCGTCAAAGCTAAGGTAAGAACATATCTCAGTGTGTAAAAACGGTGGCCTATTCCTTTAAAGAACATCGAAAAAGAGTGAAAAAGTCTGATTTCCATAACAAGCTTTCTTCCCTCCTGGCCACGCCCCCTAGTCTGCTGCCTGTCACTTGTGATGGAAAGTGGCTTATGTTTTCACGTCTTACAAACGGACCGACTAAACGGAGATGCGCAGCTTGCTCACATTGACTGGTTCAGATCGATGCAGAGTGGAGTTTTTCAGAATCTCCAGCTGCGACGACAGCACCGCCCTCCAGTTCACTGCAACAGAGAAGATAGATACATCGCATATGACGTGAAATATTTTAAAAAGATAACAAATGAAAGGTAGGGATCATGGGATTGTTTGTAAATATTTCCTAAGCATCACCTTCTGTGCCAAAAGAGATGAGGTTTGCATTTTGAAATTCTGACTTTACTTTTGTAGTGCCATTGTCGCCGTTTGCATCCTCACCTGTGGGCGTGGTCTCCTCCACAGGAGCCTCTGTGGTAGTGGTGGTGGTGGTGGTCGTAATGATAGTAGTAGTGGTTGTAGTTGTCGTTGGAGGACTGGTGCCAGGAGCTAAAGCACAGCAGAACATAACACAGTATATTTCATGAACCTAGTCTAGTGTTTCCCGATCAGGGCCACGAGACTCCTATCTGTGGATCGATTGTGATTATTCCGGTGTCTCTGCGCTGACCTCTGACGACGCGGAGGTTCATGATGGTCTTCTTGTCGTTGAAGATGCCGTTGACGTCCACCCTGCAGCAGTACGGCCCGCTGTCCGAGCGCCGCACGTCCAAGATGTCCATGTCCATCTCACCGTCCAGAACATCTCCGGTCAGACGGTACCGATCAGACACCTGGCGACCGGGAGGGAACCACACCTGGGTTAGACCTGCTTTAGTGAAGTGCACTCCTTAATATGCAGTACAAAGGGTCCCCACTCCAGTATTTAGTATTGTTATGTTTAAAGCCACACCACATAGAATTTTACCTAATAAATAAAAATGAAATATAAGCATTTATTTCATGACAGATATTTTCATCATTGAAAAATACCTCATAAATGTATAAACAACATGTGCTTTTGCTGTCAGCGGCTCAGCTCTTCTAACACATGACTGTAACTTTACCGGGAGTGTACGTCTCCAGCTCGTTTCCATGGAGATGTGACTAAAGTCAGCAGAATTTGAGATTTGAAAAGGTTAGTTTCTCATGCAAATCTATCTGCACAGCGTTTTCTGTGTCGAGCTGGTCATTCGGAGCATGTTTTGTACTGATTATTTGTACCAACAGCATAAGTCCAAAATGTTACGCAGTGTGCCTTTAAAGGTGCAGTATTATTGATATTAGTGCATATTCAGTGACTTATAGGCGCTGTATGGGTGGTCATCATTGCGCCTTTACTTTTCATTCCAGTAGTCTCTATTGACAATTTTTTTAGGGTTTCTGGCACGTTTTCTACATGGAATTTATGCGTAACCATGGAGATGGTTCCATTGATTGTTATTGATCCTGGAGCGTCCTAGAGCCACCACTTTGATGGAAAAGAAAGACTCCATGCTGCTAACCACTCAAATAGGCAAAATTAACTTCACTAAATACTATTCAGTTTTCTCCTGTGCCCCCGGTGGCCCCGTGCCCTGATTGGGAAACCCCGCCCTATTTCACAGTACAGCTTTAAGCGTTAACCACGCCAAACTATTATGCATTGTCCTCACATTGGTTCTGTATGGGCAACCTAAAACAATCCGTGCCGCTTTATTTTGAGCCACTTGTAGCTTGTGTAGATTATTTTCACTTGTGTTTGACCAAACAACTGATGCATAGTCTAAGTATGAAAGTACAAGTGATTGAACTAGTTGTTTGGTCAACCACCGAGGAATACATTCTCTACCATGTTTAATTATGCCCATACTCCTCCCCATTTTCTGCAATACATAATTAATTTGACTGGTCCCAACAATTTTGCTTGATCTACTTGTTCAACTATCATATTTCCTGCGCTGTCGGTGTTGTTTTCAATAGGTGTTTTGAACCAACTACCATGCATTTAGTTTTTTTCAACATTAACCACTACTTTGTTAGCTCTGATCCATTGAGTTACTACGGCTAGTTCCTCATGTACAATGTTATTAAGTTGACAATCTGTGCAGACGCAAACAATGTTGTGTCATCTGCATAAAGCTCCAGCTAAGGAGCAAAGCCTGATGCAAGCCATTCTCAGACACGCCTCACAGACACATGAGGAAGTTACACCACACTCCTTCTTGGCTTAGTTTCTTGTCGTTCCTGTAACTTCTGTTTTTTTTTTAGCTTGTTGCATTTCAAAGGAATCCTAACGACTGGCTTTTTTTTTGTTTCACATGTTTTAAAAGCGATAAGGCATTTTCTAACCAACAAAGTCTAATGATAGTGGAAAAAGATGTGTCTGACATAACCAAATAGGCCTATACCTGGAAAAAGCATAATATTATTTCTCTCATTTCAAGCTGGGATGTGAACTGTCCACTGACTCCCAAGATCCCAGGATCCTGTTTGCTATTCTATGCTTCATATCACAGATGTTATATGCATACCTATTCTGCTTATTTTCTATGAATTATTCTCCTATTCAATAATTTTATCCTTAGTATTGTTAGTAGTGCTGTGTTCATTGGTTTATAACGCAAATTCCCCTGTGGATCAATAAAGTTTGTCTAGTCTGAGTGTAATTTCAGTCCTGGTTCAGTCCCCGTCCAGTCCCGGGTTTAGTCCCTGTCCAGTCCCGGGTTCAGTCCCCTGTCCAGTCCCGGGTTTAGTCCCTGTCCAGTCCCGGGTTCAGTCCCTGTCCAGTCCCGGGTTTAGTCCCTGTCCAGTCCTGGTTCAGTCCCTGTCCAGTCCCGGGTTTAGTCCCTGCTCCAGACCTTGGAGATGACCCCACTCTCGTCGGCTTGGACCAGGATGTTGCTGCACCAGAAGGTCCCACAGTCTCGGCCCCAGCAGACTCTGCTCAGGCCGAACCTCTGCACGCTGTACTGGCAGGAGAGAGACGCGACGCCCCCCTCTGTCACCCGGTACGAACTGCAGCCTGTGGACCAGAAACACACACACACACACACACAGGCTAACCACTCTGCCAGGAGGGAGGGCTCAGTGTTTTTCCAGCGGAATGAGCCAGCCCCGGGTGCCAGCTCACGTCTGTTTCCTGTCGCCACATGTTTTATACTCCAAATCTGCACAGAATCTTTTACTCTCTCAATCAGACACGTGAGCCGAGTGACTTTAGTCTTTGCGGTACTAGACTGAAGAAAAAACAAACTGACACCTCATGAACTGTGTCCATTCAGTAAGGCCTAACCTTAGCACAATCAGAGGCCCTGGGACCCGACTCAAGCAGGGCTCCAATTCCAGCTGTACTTTTAGAGATTGTCCGCTATCTTTGCTTATAAATGATGTATATAAATGTTTCTGTTTAGGCTCTGTGTATGGAATACTGTAGGGCAACGACTGTTTCTGTTTTAAAGTTCACTAACAATATAAAAAACTAAAAAGAAATCAAATGTAGGCTGATTGATTTTGAAGCTGCTTGTGGAGCTATTTGAACTTTCATTATGTGGGAAATGCAGTGTTGGGGTAACATATTACAAGAGGAACGAGCAACATATTACTTCCTGAACCAAGCACATGTTCTCCAGTTTGGCTTTGCCCAAATCTAAAAGCTTCTTGGTAAATGTTGTCAAAATAGCGACAAAAATTAGACGAAAAAGCGATGAAAGAGTGACAAAAACTATGAAAATGTGGCAAAAACGTGACAAAAATTCCAACAAAAAAGCTATGGCTCAAGGAAAACGCTCCAGTTAGATGAGTTTTATAGGCCTTAGCTTTCGATCGAGGCGCTGGACTCTTAGATGTGGGTAAAGCTGAACTGGAGAAAATGCAGGACGTAATAGGTTAAACAAAATACAGTAATGTAATAGTCATTACAATTTAAGTAACTCAAGTTAATGCATTTACGGTTGTGCTCAAAGGTTTACATACCCTGACAGAATTGTTTATTTTTTGGGCATTTTTGAGAGAATATGAAAGATAGCTCAAAAAGTTTTTTTTCACTCCTAGTTAGTGGTTGTGTGAAGCCATTTATGATCAAACAAGGCGAGGCATGATTAGTTATCCTGCGCATTTCGTACACAAGGCATCTCAATGCTCTTTTTAAATCATAATAAAAAATAAAATACCAAAATGACCCTGATTAAAGGTTTACAAACCCAGTTCTTAATACTGTGTATTGCCCTCTTTAACATCAATGACAGCTTGGATTCTGTTGTGGAAGTTGTGGATGGGCCTCTTTATTTCCTCGGATGGTGAAACTGGCCATTATTTTTAGCAAAAAGCCTCCCGTTCCTGTAAACAACGGGAGAAACTGATAAGGCCAAACAAATCATGAGGCAAACAAGAGCACACTCTGTCCTCTGAGCTTCTGTTGATGCCCTCTGGGCGGCGCTATAATGTGCCGCTAGCAACACAGAATCGTTAACTGGTGTCTTTCATACCTTCAGCTATAAAGCTGATAAACAAGGATGAATCTCATTTTAATCATTAATGTGTCGTCTTAGATCAATTATGGCTCCAAGTCTTTGTTATCTTGCTGACTTCTTTTATTTATTTGTATGTCTTAGGCCTATTCTTCTTTGTACTGTATTTATGAGATGAACAAATGTTTGGCTGGGAAGCTGCAAATGAATTGCCCCTCGGGGAGAAATAAAGTCTTCTGAATCTGAATCAGAGTCTTAATTTCCGGGCGGTCTTGAATGAACTGCACGTTTGAGATCTCCCCAAAGTGGCTCAATGATATTGAGGTCAGGAGACTGAAATGGCCACTGCAGAACCTTCTCTTTATTCTGCTGTTGAAAATGAGAGGTCGACATGGCCTTGTTTGGATGTTGGAACGTCCAAGTGTGTGCAGTTCCCAGGCTGATGAGTGACACTTTTCCTCCAGTATTCTTTAATAATATGCTGCATTCATC
This sequence comes from Gobius niger, assembly GCF_951799975.1. Classification (NCBI taxonomy): domain Eukaryota; kingdom Metazoa; phylum Chordata; class Actinopteri; order Gobiiformes; family Gobiidae; genus Gobius; species Gobius niger. Next base: position 28,404,377 of record NC_136862.1, read on the forward strand.
CTGAAATCAGTTTTGATCAATTTCCCTGTAGCTCACACATCCCCCAAAAAGTGATGCACCTCCGTGTTTCACCGTTCATCACAGGCCTTGTTGACTCCTCCAAATGTAACGTTTATGGTTGTGGCCAAGAAGTCCCATTTTGGTCTCATCGTTCCAAATGACATTGTTTCAGAAATGTTGAGGCTTGTCTCTGTGCTGTTTGGCATATTGTAAACTTTGTGAAGCTATGGCTTTGTTCTGACGACTTGGTCATGCAGCCCATTAAGCCTATTGAGCCTCCTTATTATCCAACTTTACTCAGAGAGTAAGTTATCTCTCGAACAGTTTTCCTGCCTGTTGTTACTGAAATTTTTGTTGGTCGACCTGACCGTGGTTTGGTTTCAACAGAATCCCTAATTTTCCACATTGAGTTTGAACACTGCTGATTGATACTCTCAGTACCTTGTTTATCTTTTTATATCCCTGGTTTCTCATGACTCAAGAAACCAAAAACATCAGTGCAGCACTGGCTGAAAGATACAAGGAAACAGGTCACAGGTGAGGAGGCTTTCCTTTAGCAGCCATTCAAACCGCTGGTGTCGACTTGTGTGCGTATTATCAGGCCAAGATCACCCGGGTATGTAAACTTTTGATTAGGGTCATTTTGGTAGTTTCAATTATCATCATGATTTAAAAAGAGCAAACTCACCATAAACGGCTTCACACAACCACTAGCTCTGAGTGAAAAAAATCAGTCTTGTGTTATCTTTCATATTCTTTGAAAAATAGTAAAACAAATTCTGCCAGGGCATGTAAACTTTTGAGCACAACAAAAATGCCAAACTCCCCCAAACAAAATGCAGCACCAAATCAAGATGGACACTGGTGTATAGGTTTTGCAGTTGCGTGTAGCTAACGTTGTCAAAACAAAGCACAAGAGAATGGGGGAAAGTGAAGGAAATACATTATTACATCATGAGTTACTGTTTTTTTTTTTTTTTACAGCTGTAGCTAATAATAGCCTATATAATATGTTACAATTTAAAAGTTACTTTCCTAACACCAGTGTTAATTTCGTCGACTGACGTAAAGTGATATTTTTGACGACTAAAATTGGACTAAAACTAAATTAAACGTTTTTCACGAGACTAAAACTATGACTAAAATGTCCAGATATTTTAGTCGACAAAATAAGACTAAATAAAAATGAAAAGGAGACTAAAATCATCCAAACTTGAAATGAACACCGCCTAACACTGGTCAAATGAACATTAGTCTTTACCTTCAGGACTAAAACACCTTTATAAACACAGTATTTACATCCAGAGATGAGTTGTACTCAGTTACTTTTACTTACATGTACTTAAGTAACTTTGTGAAGCAACTTCACTTTTGCAAAAAGTTCTTTTCATTTAGAACTTTTTACTTAGCTACTTGAGTAATATTAAAATGAAGTCTTTGTACTAACTTGAGTAAAAAAATAATTATTAACTGAGTCAATCTTTAAGTGACTATTTTTTATTTTGACACGTAAAATAGATGTGTTTTATTTACTTAATCCGTCATATCATCTTTGTGTATGTCATGAATCAAACTTTAATGTTAAATACTCACAATTCTCAAGTAAACCTTTCTCCAAGTACTTTTTTACTCTAGTAGGCTGAATATTTGGGACACTACTCTTTACTTGTATTTGAGCAAAATTGTTATAAATTAACAATACTCTCTTGAGTAAATATTTCGGCAACTCTACCCCTGTTTACATCCTGTGTAAACTTCTTAACATGTTGTTATTACTTGTACTATGCACCTCCCCATGCACAGAACATACTTTCTAGGTATTAAAACAAAGCAGGAAATAGGTCTAAAATGAAATTCCATCATATATTACACAATATTCATGTCCATACGAGCTGCTGGCCTCCATGCTATCTGTCACGTCAGCATGTGTAATTCCTGCTTTATGTGTAGCCCATCATATGTAATGCAGAAAATGGGGCGTCACATTTAAAGTAACTACAGAAAGCTTGAAAATAGCCGACAACAAAATCGTTTTAGGAGGTCATTTTAATTAAAATTGTGTTTTGTGATTGTTGCACCACACATGATTTTTCCCCTCTCTTTGCAATGGGCAAAATGTTATGAATGTCAAACACTGAAACTTTTGATACAATTTTATTTAAATAAATAAATAAATAAAAATAATGCATCAAACTTGTATAGTGCCTCAAAGACGCTTGACAGACATAACATTTGGAATTGTGGGGGGAAAGCATTGGAAAGGGAGTATTACTACCCGGGAAATGAACGGTGTGTCGCACTTGATGCTGATTGGCTGTGTTGAACTCAAACCCCGCCCACCGGCTCCTAATATAAACCATCGCACGCACTTCCTACTTCACCGTCTGTCTCCTCCCGGGTTGTTGCGGCCCAGTGTGTGTTTGCTGTCGCTCGTTTCAGCTGAATCCTGCAGAAATGGCGAGACCCAGAGTCTTCTTCGACATCACCATTGGCGGGAAAGCCGCGGGGCGCATCGTGATGGAGCTGTACAGTGATGTTGTCCCCAAAACTGCGGAGAACTTCCGCGCCCTGTGCACCGGAGAGAAGGGCTTCGGCTACAAAGACTCCGGCTTCCACCGCATCATCCCCGAGTTCATGTGCCAGGGCGGCGACTTTACGAAACACAACGGCACCGGAGGAAAGTCCATCTACGGAGAAAAGTTTCGTGACGAGAACTTCAAACTGCAGCACACCAAAAAAGGGATCCTGTCCATGGCCAACGCGGGACCCAACACCAACGGGTCTCAGTTCTTCATCTGCACCGCCAAGACCTCATGGCTGGACGGGAAGCATGTGGTGTTCGGGGAGGTGGTGGAGGGCTATGATGAGGTGGTGGCGAAGATGGAGGAGAATGGCCATAGCAGTGGGAAAACCAAAGCGAAGGTCCAGATCGCAGACTGTGGACAGCTCTGAACCAACTGTTCATGTTCCGGATTTTGATTTCCGGTGCGACGCCATGATCCGCATCACGCCCTGAACGACTCTGACGCATCTCTCATTGTACGAACGGAAACAAACGAAGCTCACAGAAGTTAGTCTTCAAGTTGAGCAGGTTTAAGGGTGGGGCACGTGGCATACAGGTTACAGCTAGACTCGCCGTAACCTGCATGTTACCTGCCCCACAGGAGCCCAATATGGGGCCACACACTGCCGTAACTCCTCAGGTCCCAAGTGGAAATGTCCAGATTTTATTTAGAAAAACTTAACTGTGTGGCATTTTATTTTGATAAAACTGTAAAGTGTGGCTGACCAGATTTACACTTGCATTATTGTTTAGTTAGGGATGGAATTGGACATGTGAGATTATTTCCCAGTAGTACTTTTGACTGACGTGCATATGACAACTTATACTCAGACTGTTTCACCAGAATAAAAAACAATATTTGTAAAATTACCTATTTTTCTCTGGATTGTTTATTTATTTTAAGTGTATTTACCTAATACCTCCTTGGACATTTGGCAGAGTATGATAAGTAGAGAAAGTCTGCGTAAAAAAAGTATCTTGTAAAGGCTACTACCTTTAAAGTCTGATTTTAAGTTTACCAATGGGCCATGACCTGTTCCCCCAGTTCTGTCTTTGGATTCGGTCATTCTCCCTCTTTCCTTGGCCACTATTGTCTGAGAACATAATATCAACAGCAGTTATTTCTCTGGCGGTGTAAACCTGTCATTTGTGCTCTACGCATTGTAACCGCTGTGGTGTCCCGGATGTGCTGGGAAGCGCCTTTACGAACCTGCTGTTGCGCTTCTTGTCCACACGGGGGCGGCTTTGAATCGTGATCGCGTGTGTTTGTAACAAGGAAGTTTTCAAATAGCAGGAAATTGGCGGTTAAATCAGCTCGAAATTAAACTGAGACATGTATTTGAGACAAAATTATTCAAATTACTTTTAAAAGGAGCTCAAATAAAAAATAAATTACAATGTATTTTCATAAGATATTTTCATTTCAACATAAAAAATAAGCAATAAAAATTAATCTTTTAAATGCTAGACATGAAGAATAAAAATTGTTAATCAATAAAATATATTATTTTCTTCGGGAGGCGGGCCTTAGAAGAGTGCTTTCTCATTGGCTGAAAGTATGCACTGTCCAAAAAACTGCAAATAAAAAGCAGTGCCTTAACAGGAAAAAACAAATCCCTCAATGCACTAAATTCTAACAGAACTAAGAGCAAAATGATCAGTATCAGTAGTTTTTCTTCCTTCCTAAACTTATTTTTGTGTTTTTATTTGGTATGTGCATTTGAACACATTTGTACCATGGGAGAGTTTTGGTAACTATCTCTGTGTTTATAAGACCTGTATCACGTGAAACAAAAACTGCACAAAAGTTCCACGTCTTCACTGACGGCACAAACGAACTACAATGAATGATGCGAAATCTGACTTTAATTTGGTAAGTTTGTGGAGCCAGTCATTATAATAAAAGCTTTTGTGTATTTTCTGTTTGGAGATTATTTTATTGTTTTCTTTCTTGAATATGACAAACCGAATGCAAATCTACAGTCAAATCTGAACCTGTTTTCTTTCATTTTTTCATAATAATCGCCAGCAAGCACTATAAAATCCTACTTTAAAGTACCCTTTCAGATGTACCTTGAAGAAAAAAACTGAATTGTATGAACTTTTGAAAGAATTCAGTTCTTATCCAAAATGAAAACAGGACTACATTTTGTCAACTCCCTAAACCAAGACCAAACCATGTCTCACCCATCACCATAAAATCCACTGAAGTAAAGTTTAAGTATCTATAAATTGTACTTTTAGCTTAGTTACTTTCCACCACTGACATAAGCAAAGTTCAAAACGAAAAACAAACTCACCTCTGCCGTTTAGCACCATCACCAAAGTGAGAAACTGTACATGGGTAATAGTGTCATCCATCCCGAGTACTGCAGTAGTAGTAGTAGTAGTAGTAACATGTTGTTGTGAAACAGAAAGACTTGACCAGAGTTCAAATGGGCGGAGCTTCGGCACACTGACGGTCCACTGTCCACAACATCCAAATACTTTACCCTGCTCCTGTTTTGCTTTTACTTTACTTAAATCCGAGTTAAGTCCTGGTTTAGAGCTGCTTTTCTCAAATTGGTTCAAGTTAAATCCTGGTTTAGTCCTGATTTGAATTTAGTGCCCGTTTGGATTTAGTTCAACCCTTGCTCTGTCCTGCTTCAGTTTACGCCTGGTTTAGTTTGGCCTTGTCCCGGTTTAGTCCTGGTTTAGTCCTGCTAATACCTCCTCATTGAGACCTGGTTTAGTTCTGCAGTAGTGGACCTCATTCAGACCTCAGTTTAAATCTTCATCAGGTCTCTTCTTTGTCCTGCTTTAGTCAAAAACAAACCATTATTTTTGTTAGAATAATCATCATTAATCCCCTTTAATTTTCCCATCAGACGGACCTGGCTGGTGCAGTGACGCGGGACGCCTTATTGGACAACGCCGCTCTGTTTCCAGCTGCTCTTTTGACTCCGAGGCTGCGGAGACGTCCCGGATTCACAAAACACTCATTCTTCACCCATATTCTCTCCCCGTCCAGCTCAACAGCCGCTTTCACCAAAACAGGACGCAGTTTGATAGACTCATAATGGACACTGCAGAGACACTGGAGCTGCTTATGGACTGCACAGTGGACGAATATGACTTTGTGTCTTTTTCTTTTTTTTTTTTCAGAAAGCATCATTTTATGAATAAATCTTGACTGTTATCGCGTATTAACCCTTAATTACACTCAAGTACATTTCTGTGCTTTTGGACTTTTATTTTTTGCATAACTCCTACATTTTTAAAGCCAATTGGGTGAAATTTCCCCAGGGGGTGTATTTTTTGGTGATCTAAAATAATTTGATGTCATTTGGATTTTTACCCCAAATGTGCTTAAAACTTTAGAGAGCTATAACTCCATGAAGGAACAATATTACTTTTTACTTTTTTTTATTGTGAAGGTCTGACTCTCCTCTTTACATAAATATAAAAAATATCATAACTTTCATAATGTTTTAACCCTTTCATTGCCAACTTTCTGACCCAAAGTTGCTACAGCGCATGCTCCAAAAACACAAAAAATCCAAATCCAAAATGGAAAATTTCTGGTCTGGCTGATGTGGCCTGATGTCTGTGTGAAATGACCCGAAGGATTTGTGTCTAGGTTGAAATTTGTTTATGTAGCGGCAATTTTAGTAAAACATGTTGCGTTGTGGGAGCTTCCACACAAAAATGCACGTTTTACTTTAGAGAGCTATAAAAAATGAAGGAACAATATTTTTTAAAACTTTTTGGTTTTAATTTGGAGGTTGACTTCTCCTCTTGTCATGCATATAAAAATAATCAAACTTTTAAAATATTAGAACCCTTTCATTGCCAACTTTCTGTCGCAAAGTCACTTAAATGGATTTCCATTGTGGGCCCTTTGACTCCATAGACTTACATCATAATCACAATTTTTCAAAACGCTTCTATAAAACAGATTAAAAATTTAATTTCAAACTTCTGCATATTTTCTGAACCTTGAGGCTTCAAACCAACGCCCTGACACAGTTTTTTCACCATGAGGTCATTTTTGTTTGACAAGAGAAAGAAAATGGCTGTAATTTCCAATGTTAGTAAATGGTCGTAAATAACATAAACAACTGCGTTACTTCATTGTTACTGATTTTTTCCCTTTACTTTGTGACTTTCTGCATCAGAGTGAGTCTGTGGAAGTGTTTAGGTAGGGGCAAGACAGAGTTAGAGGTTTTTGAACTGGTATTTGTACAAAAACAAGGAACATTTGCAGAGGCAAATAATGACTATCAGGCTTGATGACCAGCTGTTTACAGGGAGCATGGAGGCGACTGTAGAATTCCAATATTTTTTGTCCAAATACCAGTTCAAAAACCTCTAACTCTGTCTTGCCTCTTCCTAAACACTTCCACAGACTCACTGTGATGCACAAACACAAAATAAAGGGAAAGATTCAGTAACAATGAAGTAATGCCGGTGTTTCTGTTCTTTATGACTGTACTAATATTGGAAATTCATGGTGAAAAAAAATATGTCAGGGTGTTAGTTTGAAGCCTCAAGGTTCAGAAAATATGCAGAAGTTTGAAATAAAATTTTTAATCTGTTTTTTAGAAGCGTTTTGAAAAATCGTGATTACAATGTAAGTCTATGGACCATGTAAATGAATGGGGCCACAATGGCAATACATTTTTAGAGACTTTACGATCGAAAGTTGGCAATGAAAGGGTTCTAATATTTTAAAAGTTTGATTATTTTATATGTATGACAAGAGGAGAGGTCAGCCTCCACAATGAAACAAAAAAGTTTAAAAAAATATAGTTCCTTCATTGAGTTATAGCTCTCTAAATGTTCAAGCACATTTTTGCCCTCCCTTAACGTGAGTTTTTTACTAAAATCGCAGCTACATAAAGACATTTTAACTTAGAAACAAATCCTTCGGGTCATATGTCACAGACTTCAGGCCACATCAGCCAGAACAGAAATTTACCATTTTGTATTTAAAATTTTAAAAATAATGCACTTTTTGTGTTTTTGGAACATGTATTATTGCGACAGAGAGTTGGCATTTAAAGGGTTAAAAATGTTAAAAATATATAATATTTTTTACATAAATGGAAAGAAGAGAGTCAGACCTTCCAAATAAAAAGAAGTTAAAAAAATATGGTTCCTTCATTGAGTTATAGCTCTCTAAATCTCTAAAGCACATTTTTGTGTCGAAGCTCCCTTAACGTGAGTTTTTTACTAAAATCGCTGCTACATAAACAAATTTTAACTTAGAAACAAATCCTTCGGGTCAAATGTCACAGACCTCAGGCCACATCAGCCAGACCAGAAATTTCCCATTTTGCTCCGGAAAATTTTAAGATATTTTATTTTTTGTGTTTTTTGAACATGCGCTATTGTAGCTTTGGGTCAGACAGTTGGCATTTGAAGGGTTAAAGTATTCATAAAGTTATAATATGTTTCTATGTATGAAAAGAGGACAGTCAGACCTTCACAATAAAAAAACAAGTTTTAAAAAATATTGTTCCGTCATTGAGTTATAGCTCTTTAAAGTTGCAAGTACATTTTTGTGTCGAAGCTCCCTTAACGCAAGTTTTTTAAAGGTGTTATGAAGGGTTAATCATGCATTCGTCATATAGCGCTTTAACAGATGCTATACTCTATGTGTTTTAGCTTTTCCTTAATGTTACAGCACTTTGAGCGCAGTTCCTGGTGTCACTGTGACCCTTTATTTTGGTTTATTCATTCAGTTCACACTTAGGACCACTATTGCAGCCATGGCTTCCCCGGGGTAGGCTGACGGAAGAAAGGCTGCCAATGTAAGCCATCATCCTCCACAATGATCAACCACTCGCTCTCACATGCAGCACATTCATACATAAGCACGGTTGCACTTCCCATCTCCTGGTGAAAAGACGACCTGCCTTACACCCTCTGAGCCACTGTCACTTAGCTTATAGGAGCAACAGACACAGTTTTGTAAAAGTGTAAAGTAAAAAACAGGATTTCTCACAGATTTTTGGGTCGCGTTCACATTCTAAAATGTAATGTCATGATTTCAAGGGTAGGAGCCATTATAACCATATTTACAACCCTGTCCTACTCATCTTAGTCCTTTAAACTGGCCAACATTAAAGGGATGTTTCAGGATTTTTGACATAGGGCCTCATTTCCTAGTTATCCAGAGTTTTGCTGGTACCTGGAGAATGTCTGTGTCGATAGAGTAATTTTTGGAATATAACTGACCTGCATCACATGAATGATCGCATTTTGAGGGACTATTTTGTTGCAGATCACTCCGCCGCTGCGTAGCTTATACAACCACGAAGCTGATGCTGATTTTGCATTTTAAATGCAAAATGGTTAAAATTATTCTATGGACACAGACAATTATATGGTTAGTCTGGCGTTATAAGTATAAGTGATTTGCCTCAGGTGCACTGTGGAGCGGAGCGAGTGTTTTTAATGCAGGCTAGCTGATACCATAGACATGCGCTAGCCTTGCATTAGCCTAGCGCCACGAAACTCTTCAAACATAAGAACTGCATGAATTACAAAAAAATATCTCCAGGTCCCCTCCTGGAACCGCCACCTTAACGTGGTGGAGGGGTTTGAGCGCCCGAATGGTCCTGGGAGCTCTGTTGTCGGAGCTTGGTGTCCCTGGTAGGGTCTCCCATGGCAAACAGGTCCTAGGTGACGGGTCAGACAAAGAGCGGTTCAGAAGCCCCTTATGAGAGACCAACAAGCCCGGTTTGAACCATGAGGCCGTCCTTCTGCGGACCCACCACCTGCAGGAGGAGCCATATGGGGCTGGTGCAATGTGATTTGGGCAGCTCCAACGGCTGCCCCCATGACCCGGCAACGGACAAGTGGAAGAAAATGGATGGATGTATGGATGTCTCCAGGTACCAGCCACACTCTGGATAACTAGGAAATTAGGCCCTATGTCAAAAATCCTGAAATATCCCTTCAATCAATCAATCAATCAATCAATCAATCAATCAATCAATCAATCAATCAATCAATCAATCAATCAATCAATCAATCAATCAATCAATCAATCAATCAATCAATCAATCAATCAATCAATCAATCAATCAATCAATCAATCACAAAACAATATAACACATAAGTCACAACATCAGCCTTTTGAGACTTACCATAATTACCTCTATAGAACCTTTCCTCCACCTCAGTTTTAGAAAAACAGAATAGAATATGCACAGGTTCTGTTCATTCTAAATGGAACGTTCAGCGTTGCGTACTAAGTTGTGTATCAAAGAATAACATTGCAGACTTGACACTCATTTTGCTTATTTTGACACGCTGTTGCTGTGGTGAACTGCGTTGCTGTTGCTATGATATGACATTACACGCATAATACACTATATCTGAATGTTGTAATGTCACGAGTGCAACCTGAACTGTGCTGTTGTCAGCCGAGGTCACACGTCAGAGACCTATGGTCTAAATGGCTGGTCTTTTAGATTGGGTTTAGCCATAATTCAAATATTATTAGTTTACAAAAATTGAATGAAAGTACTGATACTATACTAGAAGTAAAAGGTACTGCGTCATAAGTTCCTTAAAAAGCTACTCATGTCATGTACTAATATAAAGTACTACACGCCTATACACTCAGGCGAAGAGGGTGAAGTGTCTTGCTCAAGGACAACAACAACAACAACAACAACAACAACAACAACAACAACAACAAACGACTATTTAAACCCTTTGACCCTTTAAATATTATTTTATTTGAAATGTACATATATTAGCCTATAAATATGTAATATGGATATGTATATTTCATTTTTCCACATAACCATTTATCAACTCTGTCATGTGTCAATGCAGTATAGTAGTCATAATCAAAAGGCATTCATCACAATGAAAATGCTCAGAAGTTGTTGGAAAAGTAGTAGTAGTAGTAGTAGTAGTAGTAGTAGTAATAGTAATAAATTGCCTCAGCTTTTAGCTTTCCACCAAAAAAAAAAAAGTTACGTTAAAGATGATGGACTGCTAAATGAATTTATAAGAGAAAGCCATAGACATAATGAGAAAGCCAGATAAAAACATAAACGGAAGAGGGCGCAATCCATCGCGGAAGCCATCTTTTAATTTGAAAAGGTCATTTCCGGTCATGGTGTCGCGACGTGGAGCGGAGCGCTTGAAAACAACTAAACCAACCAACAAAAACGTGAAACTTTGAATAAAGGCGCAATCTCAGTGACTGACAGCGCTTATACTCGATTCAAAGCAGTATCCCGCTCCCACTCACATGTCATTTAGTCCGGTTGAATCCAACTGAGCCAACAAAGTATGGGATAATGTAGTTAGCTTCGATGGCTAACCGGAGTTAATCCGAGGTAACAGGTGATTCTTCAGGAGAAACAAGTGACAAATGAAGCTGAAAACGCTATAAAGGTGAGTTTTTACGTATATACTTTTAGTGCCAAAACTTGAGTTTTAGACGGTTTGAATTTTTGTACGATGTGGAATAACAAAGAAAGGGTCCAATAAAGTTCACAAAATAGCCTTCATGATGAGGTTAGCTATTTGTTTAAGTACAGGTAGAAAGCGAGAAAGAAATGTGATCTTGGAAATGTCTTTGCGAAAACGTAGTTATTTGACTTTGACTTTCTTTTCACTGTTATTGGTAGTTAGTAGTTCGTAGTTAGTAGTGGTTGTTGAAACTAGAGTATCAGGGGCATGATGATGACAAGCAGCACTCGGACTCGAACTCATGCCTCCTCTGTACGTGGAGTGCGTTCAAACAGGTGAGGTTTAGAAATGACCTCCTTTGCCACTAGTGTGAATCAGTTTAGTCTCCATTAGGTTTGTGAGATTATGTTTCAACATACAAGACTTTATTATACATTAGCATCATTGTTATTACTTTTTACTAGCATTAGGCTGATCATTGTTCTTTGTTTGGAGTTTGAACAGGTGAAACTAAATATGTTTAGTTTAAATGACACTAGAGTCGATACGGCTGGACATATTTTAGTTTAGACGGCCAATGTTTTGAAAAAAAAAAACATTTCCCCTCATCGCAGGGCCAGAGATAAATTGAAATACCACCAAACTGTTCCCTCAGCTGTCTAAACCATCTTTGTTTGAGCTGAGGTTTATTTAAAAGGACAATCTTGTCTTTGTTCATAAAGCATATTTGTAAAATGAGTCAAGAATCCTCAAACATCCCGGGGGAAACAAAATCACAGTCTGATGAACTGATAAAGCTGGACATTTCTTGACAATCGGCTGACATTTTGAATTTAACAAGTCCCATCTTCAGAGCCAAGGTTTTCCAAAGAATTCCTTACAATCAGATTTGTTGAATAGTTGCTTCTTGTCTTGTGACTCGCGGCAGCAAAACATCATTTCACAAAAATAGTAACTGGAGTGGATTTCATCACGGTAACTGCAGATTGGTCATGTGTGTGTAATCATGTGTGTCATGTCTGTTCCTGTAGGATGCTGCAGGGTCCGTACAGCAGCCTGGAGCGGGACCGTCCGCTGGTGCGAATCCCCTTCACGCACTTCGCCGTCGGAACGGTGATGCTGCCGTTCGTGGGGCTCCTGGTCTGTCTCAGCGTCGCCCTCTTCTACCACTACGACGAGGCCACCTACACTCACTGTGAGGTACTGCGCTCTATACCTGCACAGACCAATAATACATCCTCGTGTTTTCAGAGCCAGGGTTGCTCATTGTACAGCACCTTTCCTGATTTTGCAACATTTATTCCCTCCATACTCGTGTCTCTCTGTCTCTCAGGTGAGGAACTACCTGCCCTCCATCAGCTCCACGATCGGCCGTGTCCCGGAGCGCTACATATGGAGGGGGTTCATAGGGCTGCACTCGGCGCCCCGGTACCTGGTGGCCGCGGCGTACTTCTCCCTCTATCGCAAACTGTTCCGTGGCCGTTTGCTGGATCTCCTGCAGGGGGCGCTCACGCTGCTGCTCAGCCTCGTAGAGAACACAGGGCTGCTGGTGCTGACGTACGTGGGCTCCACCGAGACGTACGGTGCGTGACTTTCAGACTTAGCTTCGTTATAATGCTGGTCCCTCATCAAAAAACATGCATCCTGTAACTTCCAGTAACTTCTATTACTGGCGTCAGGAGAGCCGAGATCAGTCCTTTTCGAGGGTGTTTTACTGTGGTGTATTGGTTCAGCATGTGACCAGTTTATTCTGTGATCCCAGACATTCATAAATACGGCTTCGTCGCGTTCATCGGCAGCTCGCTTCTGCACATGCTCAGTACGGTCCGGCTGTGGTACGTCATCCAGAGGCACTCGCTGGATTCGGGGGTGAGTTCGAAAGCTTTAAACCCTGGACTAAACCAGGGACTGGACCGTCACCTGTATAAACACGTCCGTCTGTGTTTAATCTATTCATGTACTTCCTTTGCGGACAGGAAGTGACGTCCTACAGGTGGAAGCTGCGTCTCTTCCTGTTTAACATCAGCTGCTGTGGGGCTGCGGCCTATTTCTTCAGACGACACAACAAATTCTGTGAACACGGAGGTGAGGCGGCCCTTGGTAAAATGAGACTTGGGACTTTTACAAGTGAGCAGGAGAACCCGTCACAAGCTCTGCACGGGGAGTGTCAATTATTGCCTTCAGGGATAAAGATTTGGAGTCCCCGTGCTGTGGAGTGAACAGGCGTGTTTGTTCTGACCTCGATCAAATGAAATGAATTGTTTTACTGTTTTATAACGTGCAATTCTCACAGATATCTAAAATCTGTTGTTTGTGTGCAGTTTACACTCTTTTTGCACTGTTCGAGTACCTGGTTGTCTTCTCCAACATGGCCTTCCACATGACGGCCTTCTGGGACTTCAAGAGCAGAGAGGTGATGATCGCCACTCCCCCAGAGGACAAGCGCTTCTGAACACCCAGGGAAATGCGCACACGGGACTGCGAAACTACAAAACTGACAGGGTGATGCGAGCAAAAGCAAAGGAGACCGAAACTGTCTGCTCTCCAAGCTGTTCATCAGAACAGTGATGCATGGGGTCAGGGCTTTTTCAAATCCGCAGGGCCTGTAGCAGGATGTACAAGAGGCAGCAGTGAGGCATGCGTTAGGGATTTCACTGTTTCTAGTTTTTTTTACACAAGTAAGTAAGTGATGTGCTAGAAGTAAAGTTACAAAAAGACACAATGAACACAATCAAGACATTTTACAGAGTTGTCAATAGTCTCTTGCTCTCTCCCATGTGCACAGGGGTAGATCGCAAGTGTTCTCTGGAAATACACAAAGAAGACATGTTGCAATTAGTCGTGCCTTAACGCAAGTTTTGACCCACTCCAACCTGCCAAGCGATCAAATGATTATTTGTGACCTGATCCAATGGGTTACCTTATTCAGTGTCCTTTTTTTATAGGAGACTGAATAAAAGGGAAAAAGTCCTAAGACAAGTCATTAACTTTATAGAATAAAGAATAGGATAATAGTTGTCTTGGCTGGCCAGACTAACCAATGTCCCCTGATTGATTATTATATAAGCACAATGTAGTTTGGGATGGAATGTTATTCATTTTTCTGTTGGCGTGGAGGGGCTACAAGCAAACATTAGCCGAACATTAGTTAAAAAGGGTATAAGAAGTAGAGGAAAGAACCAGGGAACAGGTCCTCGTCACTTTTAACTATCACACTGCAGTGCAAATGCTTTGATTTTAAAAGATGGCTTCACTATTTTACATTTTGAAATGTCCCATTAATTTATTAAAGAGTGCAACAGTCACAATCCCGCACTCTATAAATGATACCGATGACGTCTGCAGAAAATGAACACTTCCAAAGTCATGAATACAGGAGTCTGCCTCTGTATGTAGAAGTACAATTGTAAAACCAAAGCCAAATGGACCAATGGACTTTAAAAAATAAGTTTTCATGTTGTTTACTAAATTTGTAATAAAGCTTGGTTCAAAGCTGATTGTGTGTTTCACCCATCCTTACACTTCACTGGAGGTCCAGATACTGAACAGATCATTAATTCAATTGTGCCAAATCGTCGTTAAAAAGCATTAATTTTGACTCCAGCCAGTATTAAATCCAAATGTATTTAATACTGATGTTGGAAATAAACCCCCAAAGTTAATTGAAAATTAAAAAATAATGGTCAAAACATATTTATATGTAAGGTACATGTTTTGATAATTATTTTAAGTAATTTAACTGGGTTCACACATTGTTGGTCTGAAGTGTTGCCCGCTGAGTCCAATTTACCTCCTAAATATTTAAAATTTCTCTTTATTCCTCGATGTCAATCTCAAAGAGTTAATGCTATGGAAGAAACAGTTGCAAAATGTATAAGCCATTGAATATCTAGTTCATATCACTCTTTTCACAGAAGAAAAGGCAAAGTTCTTCACAGTAATAAACTATTTAGGAATTTGTTTATTTCCAAGTTAAATTAGAGCAAAACAAACAGCATAAGTCTTTTTCCAAATATATTTATCTTCAGTCCCGGCAATGTTGTAAAAAACTGAAGCAAATGGAAACACCTGACTCAGAATCACAGTTTTGTTTTTATTGAGACAAACAGGACGTACACTTGTTAAATACACATGAAACATTACCGTCATTTAAACCATTTTTTGTCAGACTACCAGTCAAACTTTCTGTGTGGAAATGGTAGGCTCTCCCTGTATCTGCTTCGGTTTCCCCTAAACATGTACAATGTTTTTTAATGCTAATTTCCTTCCTGTAAAAGCACAATAAATAGAGGGAGTTGGAGACATTATGGATAGTACTCGTATTACATTTGAGTAACTTCGAAGTACTTAAATTACTGGCTTGAAACATTTCTGCTTCATAAAATCAATACCAGAGTCAGGCTCCAGCAGGACATCATTACACATAAAGAAAGACAGGCCGCCGCTAGCCAAGTGCCCTAAGCAGAAATGTTTGTCTAAAGTTAAAGAAAAAAGTATGGTGAAAAACATTCAACTGCACTGTAATTTTGAAATTGTACATATTTTTGGCTCAAAAGTTCCCCATTGAATGCAATTTTCTTTTAAATAGAGAAATGTCTCCTCATTCCTTTGTTTGGTGGAATGTCTGCAATTTTTGAGAAATTAAATATGCAGATTTTTTGTTGTGTTTGCAGTATAAAAATATAGTATTTGGACGTTAGCAAGGCATTGAAAAGCATTAAATTACATTACTGGCGCAGGTAAAGTGCATGGATTTGGTGTTTGAGTTTCTGGTTGATTAATTTAGAAAAGTATTGCAAGCAGATTGTCATTTAGAATAGGCCTTTTGAGTGTCATCAGCATAAAAAAAGGACAATACAGTCGTAGAGGGGAGAAGTTGATTCATGTTTAACATAAAAAGTAATGGGCCTAGTATTGAACCTTGAGGGACACCCCAACAACAGGACTAGCCAGGCCTGAGCCCAGCCGTGTCGGTCCTACAGAACACTGCAGTATCCTACAGTATAGTACAGTATCCTACAGTATCCTGCAGGTCCTCTTGCTGGGAAGGGGCTGTGGGTTGAGATGGGCCCGGACTGCCTCTGCAAACACCTCCTTGATGCCGTCCTGGTGAAGCGCGGAACACTCGAGGTACCGCGCTGCCTGGATCTGTTTGGCCAGAGACTGACCACTCTGCTGGGTCACGGGGGACGAGTTTGACTCCTTCAGCTTCTTCTGGATCTCAGGGTCCTCACGGAGGTCCTTCTTAGTCCCCACCAGGAGGATGGGCACGCCCGGGCAGTGGTGGGTCACCTGGGCAAGAGGAAAGGAAACATAATTCAACCAAAACTAAACAAGCAATGGTTTCAAACATTTTTTTTTAGCAAGTTTTATACATTTATATATTTCGCAAATTGAAAGGGAAGTTTAGGGCAACTGTGACCAAATATTTTTGTCAACTAATAATAAAGCAAACAAAGTAAACAGTGACAGGGTAACGTTTCAGTCTCCAGCCATAGAACCTCCTCGTGGCAGTTTTTCAGGGCATCCTCTGAAGGGCCCTGTCCCAGGTGCGTGACAGCTGGAACAAGGACTAGTGCCAGTTGGATAAAGAGCCATGGTGGTTTGAGAGAGAGGCAAAGAAGGCCATACAGGAGAAACTGGTGCACCCGGCCCTGAACAGACAGGGAGGACTCAGGGTCCAGCTGAGCACCTGAGACAGAACTGTGCAGAGGAAACCCTGAATGAAGAAATTATGACTTAACATTGACTAAGCCTAAAACACATTTCAGTTAAAAAGCTTCAATTGATAAATAAAAAAACATGTCCATCCCACTAACCGGAGTCTAACCCGGGAATAGCTCAGGTCCTAAGCCGGTTTAACTGTGGTCTAACTCTGTTCTAGCCCAGTCCTGACCTCTGGGTGCCACTTGTGCAGCACGTTCTCGTAGGAGGCGGGGCTGGAGATGGAGAAGCAGATGATGAAGACGTTGGTTTGCGGGTAGGAAAGCGTCCGGAGCCGGTCGTACTCCTCCTGTCCCGCTGTGTCCCAGAGGTTCAGGCTGAGGGTGCGGTCGTCTACCGTCACCTGGAGACGACAAGCACAGGTGAGCATTTGCTTGAGTGTACTGACCCAGTTGATGCTTTGAGCTGTATGAAATGCTGTTCAGAACAAAGTATACTGGGTGCGATTCAGAATGCTGTGCAGCCTTTGGTCTGTAAACTTGCTACCATGTTCTGTAAAGTTTAGAATAAGAATTAGCTACAACTCAAATGTTTCAAGTCATATTTGCAGACACTGGACAAAGGGTCAGGTCATAAAAAACATTATTTGAGCAAATCAAAAAGTAAAAAAAAAAAAAAAAAGTGATGCGGCCGTGGAGTCGAACTGTTGTGGTGAAGAAAGAACTGAGTAAGAAGGCAAAGCTCTCCGTTAACCAGTTAATCTATGTTCCTGTCTTCCTCCTCGCATCTATGATTGTGTCTGAAAAGACGAGATCCTGGATATAAGTGGCCGGAATGAGTTTAGGAGGCTGGGCGCACAGTGAGATCGGGTGAATATCTTGTAGTAGAGCCGCCGGCATCTATTCCGGACGCCTCCTGGATGCCTTGCTGGAGAGATATTTCAGGCATGTCTTAGGAGGAAGCCCTGGGGAGGACGCTGGAGGGACTGTCTCTCAGCTGGTCTGGGAACACCTTACGCAAAATAAAACGGGTGGACATCCTTCCAACCCTTGCGCGTAAGTCCTGGATCGGAGGGTTAAGCTGGACCAGTGAGTTCAGTATTGTTGTTGTGGTGTTGAAAATACTGAGGCCCGTAAAACACCTCTAAGAACACTAAAGCTTCTAAACCAAGACTAACCAAGACAAATGTAAACTTGGTCTAAAACCGGTCTGGCGGTCGGACCTGGCTGCTGTAGTTGTCGAACACGGTGGGGATGTATTCGTTGGGGAAGGCTCCGGTCGTGTAGGAGATCAGCAGACACGTTTTCCCCACGGCGCCGTCTCCCACCACCACACACTTTATGGTCTGCATCGCGTCACCTATGTGCGACCTCTATGACCTGGAGAGGAAGAAAACCCATCAGAAGCAAAACAAGACTATGAGCGACTCTCTAAACGTCCTGCATTTCGTCTGTGCTACTTTTACCATCACAAGCTTAAGCTAACTCGAACCGCGTTCCTCGTCCCCACGTTTGCCTTTCAGCTTCAGAAACTAAATAAAAAAAACCAAAGTGTGTCTTGAAACGCCCAGGTCTGAACCAGGTCCCAGACAGCGGTACAAACACTAGGAGGCTTTTTTTTTTTTGTTCTTCACAAAGTTCAAAAATATTCAAGCCATTTTTGCTTCACATTTCCTTCCCTTTTCAGAGTTTATTCACGGCGCGAAAAGCAGAAGTGATCGAGAAAATGATGGATTCAAGTGCTGGGAACTTTTTTAAATATTCAGACAATAAAACTCTGCCAGTAACAGCGGCAAGAGATAATCACAATATAACCTTTGACACAATTTGTATCAGCAACAACTGATCCCCCCCCTAATTTGTTTGGTTCTTCAGTATATTGTAAACACTAACATTTGTGATAAGAATAAAAATCCCCTTTGTAAAAATCCTTTTGGTCGATTGTGAACTGACCAGACGAGATCAGGTCTTGTCCCGGATCAATCCAGGACTAAACAAGCACAGAAAAGGGCTAAACCAGGTCTGAAGGAGAGTTTAAACGGTTACCTGGTCAGAGTCCTGTTGCTGCTTCGGATCCAAAAGTCTCTCAGAGTTGTTTCAGGGCTGGACCCTTCCCATCATGCACCTGGGCACACATTTGTTTTTTATGGAAATGAGGCTTCGGCAAACGGTCCATAAACAAAACAGACATTTGCATAAGGGATAAAGGCAGGACTGAACCCGGGACTAAAGCACTGTCTCTTCCAGTGCTAAACTAACGACTGAAGCCAAGGACTGAACCAAGGCTTAATCAGGACAAGTCAAAACCAGGACTAAATCAAGACTAAACCAGGACTCGATCCCGCTCTCCTCAGTGTAAGACATGGGGCTGAACACACAATGAGGTCATGGTCCCCCCGCCCAAAGCTCTGTCTCTGGAGTTTGGGCTGAACCTGCATCTGACTCTGACTCTCCAGGCCGAGAGAAACTGAAAAAAGTCTCTGGTTTAGTTCTGGTTGGTCAAGGGGAGGACCCTATTGTGCATGTTTCTAGTGGTAGTGGGAAACAGAGCCCCACCGACCAGCCACTCCTAGTTCTTTTCTTGCCTGGGAGGTGAGTTCTTCCAGGGTATCGGCTAGGGGCCATGTTTCGGCGTAAGCTCTCAGTCGTACAGGAGTTTTCCAATGTAGAGACGGGTTGTTCAAGTCGTCGTCAGTAGATCGTAACATCCTGCTTATTACGGCTATAAGTGTATGATCTCATTTCGGACTTTACTTTTTGAGGAACTTATTGAAGTCTGGGTTAACCCCCTTACGTCTGCTTCTTTTTCTTTCTTTTTTTTCAAGTTTTTATTTTAATGACCTGACGTTTTAAAAAATATAAAAAGAGGCCTCACACCAAGCCACGACTTGGAGACTTCCTTCCTCTTTCTGACTCTTTCATAAACGCCTCAAAACTCCACGTTGACCCAAGATAACCAGAAACGGGGCCGCCACTTCCTGGTTTGTCGTTCTTACCACATCTTCAGCTGCGTCACGTCGAGCTGCCTGACTGACGGGCTGAAGTCGGCTGACTGAAATAAAGGATCTGAGGGTTTTTTTTCCCCCCCTGTTCCTGGCACATAGAGAACACATTTTCATAAACCACACACTGTTTTATTACTGTATTGTTTGTTTGTAGTGCTGGTTAATGAGTGGTTGGTAGATGGTCCGTTGGTGCGGCCACGCTTCTGCCTAACCCAGGGATCTTCAACTCTTTGGATCTGTGTGTGATTTGTGCGTTTACTGGGAATATAAGACTCAAGTAAAGCAGGTTCCACCATCCCACCAGCAGGACTAAAGCATGTTCAGACCCAGGACAAAACCAGTACATCACCAGGCCATCTTTCACTAAACAAACAGTCAAAGAGATGCCAGGACTACGCCAATGAGTATGGCGTGTGAATGAAACCCCTGTGAATCGCTTTGGGTTGGTTGTGTCAGGTCAAAATGGCTCTAAAATAAGACGCACCCATATTACTGTTTCACCTAAGTCACACAGCACTGCACTTTTATGTCAAAAATAAAAAGAAATGTCTTCAAAACCTACACACAGAGTAGATGTACAACACAGACAATAAGCTCTGTTCATTCGGCGTGTTTTTATAAAGATTTGTTAGGACTAAACCCGACCATCAGTGGTAGCAGTCTGTAGCATATACTTAATGCAGTTGTATTATGTATGTATTACGGCCGTATCTTGACTCAGCATCTTGCCACATCCTCCCATCATAGATTTTAAAGATGTAGAATGACTCATCACAATGGAGCTACTTGATGACTTTACTCGCTGAGTTAGGAGCCTCTCATTCCTTATTTACTCGGTCTTATTTACTCTGACTTCGTGGTGGGTCAGTAAGACCAGAAAATGGAGTTGTGGAGTAGTTTCACCACACTCTACTTCTACTATTATTTCTAAGTGGAGGAGAGCGGGGCTGGTCGTCACGCGAGTTGGTTGTCTCTTTGCTTTTCACAGCCACACAAGGGGACACGCTGAACAGCAAGTTAAACGTCCTGCTTTGCTGTAATTACCGTAATGTTGGGACTATAAGCTGCTACTGTTTTCACACGCCCAGAACAATGCGGGCCACACAACGATGCGGCTAATTTAAAGATTTTTTACGTGCTAACCGTGTAGAGTTTAGATCTCATGCACGAGCCCGACCAGAATATCACATCATATGGAGGAGTTGTCCCGCAGTTCAGCCCCTTTTCCTACTTCGACCGCTACCAGACTGCAGGGCGGGGAGGGGGAGAACATATACTGAGTGTCGGTCACGTTTCTAAAGCAGGGCCACGCCAGCGCAGTTATACGGGCGCTGCACCACCATCGCGTTACGCTCTTTCTCTCAGAACAGCTCGAACTCATACTGGGCTAAATAAGTAGTCTGGAGTCCATTTAGTGTGTAAAAATATGGAAAATGCAGCGAAAAACAAGCGAGGAGGAGAATGAAACGGCAAAGCGGAGCGACACTTGCCTGTGGTGCTGCTGCTTGTACGCCGCGCACAACCTGTTCCGCACTCACCTCACGGCCACGCCCTGGTTAGGACATGGACAGACACCTGCCTATAGACAAGTGTGGCCTATATAGACAAGTGTGGCCTATATAGACAAGTGTGGCCTATATATGTGCTTTTTCTTGTAGCTTTCTGAATTTAGTGGGTGCGGCTTATGTTCAGGTGCTCAGTAGTCCGGAATTTACGGTAGTTGTCGCCCAAAAACATTGAAATGGGCAGATACTTCGTCCTTTTTATAGTCTGAACCATTTTTCAAGTGTGCCTTATTTTTGTTTTGAAAGCCTCTAGGTCATTAGTTTCCGAAAATGTTTTCTGATGGGGCTGGCTGTCTCATTGACTGAGGAGTTGGTCAATGAGACAAGTTTCTATGATCATATTAGTTTTAATGTTTGGCGTGAGTGAGTAGCCAATTTTTTTTTTTTTTTTTTTCTCCAACGAACAAAACAGTTACACTTTTTCTTTCTAAATCTGTTACGCCATAACCCCACGCATTGTGACAACCTGCCACAATTTTCCTGTTTTGGGTGGTAAATCAACATTTTTTTTTTTACAGTAAGATATTGAATGAGGATATAGGCGAACTCAAGAGTCAAGGCTGATCTTTCATTTATCTTACGTGATAGATTTTCTATGATAGGCAGTGAGTTCTTTAGTAATACCCTTTTCACTGTGAGGAAATCAGTTTGTGACCAAAGCTTCATGAAACATCTGGAAAAGAAGTTATTTTAAACTTAAATTAATGCTGTTGTATTTTTGTTTAGTCAAGTGTCTGGTGTTTTCTTTCATTTTGCGGTTTGTCTGTCCTTTACCTTGACTTACACTTGCTTACATTTTTTCACTCAGCGCCAATTTTATTTCCCTTTACTTAAATAATTTGGTCCAATAGGGTTTAACCTTGTACTTGGGTAAAACTATTTCAAAATAACGTTACCCTTACTTGAGTCAATAATCTACCCACCTGACGACCCCAGACAAAGTGTGCCTAAAGTGTCTATAACGGATCACAGCGGGTTCCGCCGGGGTGACTCACCGCTCGCGAGCTGCTGTGTCCGGTCGTCCCGTTGCGGCGGCTCCCCCGGGGGTCGGTGTAGAGGTGGAGACCGTCGGTGCGTGTCCAGGGAGTGGTGTGGCTCTGGACCCAGGTCCGGTCTGTAGTCTGGGGCGGAGGGACCGAGGAGGAAGTCCGCGTGCGCACTGACGCGAAGGGGAAGAAAGACAAGCTTCTTTTTTTTTTTTTTTGAGGAAGTAAAAAAAAAATTTTGTTTGATCATTGCCGCTAATTTACGTCAGTTTTGAGTTGTATGATCTGAGAAACAGATTAAAATAGCCTACTTACTTTTTTTTTCATAAACAGTCGATAAAACGAGCCTGTTTGTATGGTCTAATATGGACACATGCTCGGTCTCTACAGTTAACTAGACACGAAATCATATTTTATTCAGGGGCGGACTGGGACTGAAAAACAGCCCTGGACTCTGACCAGCCTGGCCCAAATAAACGTAATTGTGACACTTCCACAAGTACATATTTTAACCTCTTACCCCCCGCCTTAACATTAACGAGTGCATTTTCCCCAGTTCGGCTTTTTATTATTATTTTTTTGACTGGTATCATCAGAAAAAGAACAGGAAAGGTGGTCGTAGAAACAGAAGCAAAATCATGAATATTAATAATAAATAATAATGGTCCCAAAACTGAACCTTGTGGCGCACCATACTCAACGGAATTCCTTTTAGATTCATGTTTTTTTATACTGGGATTTACCCAAATCTAAAAGCTTCTCGACTGGAGAGCAACAATGTAACGCCTCATTTGAAAGCTAAGACCTACAAAAATGATGGAAACTTTTCGTCACGTCGCCACATTTTTGTCATATTTATGTCGTTTTTTAAATCATTTTTTCTATCATTTTTTGTCGTGTTTTTCTCATGTTTTTGTTGACTTTTCATCCTCTTTTTCTCGCTATTTTGATGCTTTTCTTTGTAGCTTTTAGATTTGGGTAAAGCTCGGTTGAGGCGGGACCGGTGGCCCTTCTGTGTGTAACAGTAAAATTATTGTATTCCACTTGATACTGGTGTTAATCGTGGGGCAGCGCCCTCTAGTGGCGGCAAACTCTATAAATAGTGGGGGCGACGTGAGCTCGGCACCATTCTGTCAATGCGCAGCCGAGGTAAGGTCACGGTTGTTGGGGTGTCTGTTTAAGTTTTATTTCTACATTTAATTATCATTTGTATGAATGTCATATGATAGTAGAATTATTAAGGACATGTTTTAGTTATATAATTTCTACATTTTTATTTGATTATTTGTTAAACCACCACTAACGGTTTATAACGTGTACCCCCCCACTAGCTGCTATGAGTGTTCGTGTTCCAGGTTCAAGGCTGACCAGCCGTTTTTGTCTGTTGCACAGGTACATTTATTTATTTTTACATTTATTGTATTTATTTTAACCATTCTGTCAATGCGCAGCCGAGCTGCTATGAGTGTTCGTGTTCCAGGTTCAAGGCTGACCAGCCGTTTTTGTCTGTTGCACAGATAAAGAACCCTTGTGAAACAACCCCGTCTCCTGACCGTTACTAAATAACACAACGCAGAGTCATCCACGTTACACTGGTGCCGTGACCGTTTTCTGTGACAACATCGAGCGGAGGTTAGCCTGTGGACACCGCGACGCAAAAGCCGCCCGGCAGTTACATCCAGGATCCAGCGGGACTTGCCAGCGCCAACTGCCCGCCCTCCACGCATCAAACTCGGGGCTGCTCGAGCTGCTCGCTTCGGCCAACGTCTGGATCGTGCGTCAACTGGAGCGCGCGCCCTCGGAGCTACGCAGTACGCACCCGCCCTCTACGCATCAACCCGTGGCCGCTCGCGCTATCGCTTCGACCAACGTCTGGGCAGCGCGTCAACTGGAGCCAACTGGAGCGCGCGCCCACGGAGCTACGCAGTACGCACGGACTCGTTGCAGCTCAGACGAGGTGGCAGTGATCTGCATCGGTCCTTGATGCCCTCAGGTTTTACCATTGATGAGGTTAAATGGTATTTGCGCTAATACTGAATGACTTTATTTTATATGTGGCTTTGATACAATGAACTTTTTTTTTTCTCTTCTCCCCTACAATTCTGAGTGTGATTTGGGCCAATTTTGACAGCTATTTTAGTTTCACCTCAAGTTTTGTTTTGTGAAGTTTTATATTGAATCATGGAGAGTACTCCTGTTGGAAGAGGGAGGGGCCTTCCAGTCTTCACCTCTAAGCCTTTAGCTAGTCTAGGCAGAGGTGCTCTTTTATTTTATCCAGAAGCATCCACACCAAAGCTGAGCTATGGTTTAAAACAACCTGGCAATGTTTCTTCTGTGAACCCAAACTATAATGTGCGCCCTGATGCACAGGGAAATGAGGGTGTAAGTGAAAAGCTGCTAACTGATATAGCATCACACATTGGGCTTTCAATTGGTGAGAGTATTGCATCCTGCATTGAGTCACGTCTGAGTACTGCGCCTAGTGCAGTTGGGGCATCGTTAAATGACCCTTCCCTACTGAATGTCATTGTGCGCCAGGACGTTAAAGAGCCTGTGAGTTTTAAAGGGGATGGTAATGACACATGTTCTGTTCAGGAGTGGGAGGTTATGATGCTGTCATATATGAAGAAAAGGGGCATCCCTGTGTCTGATCAAGCTGATGAGGTGCTGTTGAAGCTCACGGGGAGGGCGCGTGAAGTGGTTAAAGTGGGCATACGTAGTAAGCGTGTGTTGACCCTGACTGACGGCCCAGAGCCCATTTTTGAGATGTTAAAGCAGCACTTCAGTGACACACTGACCTCTAGTTTACCACTAGCTGACTTTTATGCGACAAAACCCCACTCTGGTGAACAACCCCTTGACTACTGGCTAAGACTAAACAGAGCCCTAGAGGTGACTGAGGACTCTTTGAAAAGACAAAGCAAAACATTTGACTATCTATCACTTGATTTGGCTGCCATGTTCATTCAGAACTGTCCTGATACAGAACTGTCACTCATTTTCAAGTGCAGACCACTGCAAGAATGGACTGTCGCTGATATTCATGACAAGTTGGTTGAGCACTGCAGAGACCATAAGCAGGCATCTAAGCAGAAAATAAACACTGTCTTGTGTTCGCAGCGCCAGGAGGTTGCTGCTCCTGCCCAGAGTGTGAATCCCACTAATGCAAAACCATCACAAGCTGCTGTTGTGTCGCCGCCGTCTGCACAGCAGGCAGAGGGTTCACCTGACCGCCTGGACAGAGTACTTGCCCTGCTCGAACGTGTACTTGCTCAACAATCACAGCAGCCCAGATATGTCAGTAAGTACAATGCACGCGGCCAGCCCTCCAAATTCAAGCCCCTAGAGCCCTGTGCCGTGTGCAGTGATAATGGCCACACTACTCAGTATCACTGCAGGTCCGAACGTCTGTGCTTCACCTGTTTTGCACCTGACCACACGCGCGCGGAGTGCCCAAATGCTGTCAGTGTTGTTATGTCCACAGCGCAGCAGCAGGAAAACTAGCTGGCCTGCATGTGGGAGGGGCAAGTGTTAGGCCTAAAAATGATTCCCCTAATGTTAATGTGAGTGATGAAGAGGAGTTTATCTATCAAAGTATTTGCAAAGAAAGAGAAATGGGACGCACACCCATAGTTCAAAATGTTCAGAGACTTCAGCAGCATGATCAACTATTCTATGAGAATGTAACACTGAGCGGGAAAGTAAAAGTGTCTGCTTTACTAGACAGCGGTTCGATGGCCTGTACTCTAAGTGCTAGTCTAGTCCCCCAGTTGCTGCAGCAAGGTGTTATAGACCCCACCCTTGGTGAAACGGACGCTGTATTAATTGGATGTGGCGGGTCCAGAACTCTACCTGTGGGTGTGTGTGATCTCACAATGGAAATCTATGGCTGCAGTGTAATTGTCCCGACTCTTGTTGTCAATGGCCAGAGCGAAGATCTGATTGTTGGCAGTAACCTGTTACGGTACGTGATCAGTAGACTAAAAAGGGATTTCCAGAGCCAATGCCCTTCAGTGCTCACCTGCGGGAGTGATGCAGAACGGAGACTGTTGAGTTTAATGGCAGGAGTGGAAACTGAGAATGTCTCGGATGTGATCGGAACTCTCAAACTCAGGAAAGCTGTTACTCTGGAGCCTATGACAGAGCACCTAGTGTGGGCAAAGCTGCAGTACGTGGACAAACAGTTGGCTGGTAGTGAAGTTATTGTTGAACCAACAAGTGCTAAATCCAGTCCGAGAACAGTCATAGTCGGTAGAGCTGTTGCACTTTTAAGAGCTGATGGCTGGCTGCCTCTCAAAGTAATAAACCCGTCCCACAAATATGTCACTCTCAAACGTAATGCTAAGATAGCTGACGTCTCTTTGTGTGAATCAGTGGAGAAGTTTGGTGCTCAGTCTGTTCAGCAACAGATACAGTTTCAAAGTGCTAGATCAAATGTGCCCAGTCTTGTTTCAGATACCTCCACTTTACCGGACTGTCCCCAAATTAAGTCGCCGTGTCCTGACTCTAGTTCTCTCCAGTCTAAATTAAGTGAGCTGGGTCTGTCAGACATTGATGTTGAGTCATGTCAAGTTTCCCCTGAGTACAAAGCTAAGCTTGCTGAGCTCATTGTGGAGTACGAGTCAATTTTCTCCAGAGACAAACTAGACTGTGGCAAGGCTACTGGTTATCTGCACCGTATCAGAGTCCTAGATGAAAAGCCTTTTCGGCTCCCATGCAGGCGCATACCACCAACGCAGTATGAAAAACTAAGACAGGCCTTGGATGAAATGGAGGAGCGTGAGATTATAAGAAAGTCCAGCAGTGAATTCGCGTCACCCCTCGTGCTAGTCTCAAAGAGATCAGGAGACTTGAGAATATGCAATGATTTCCGCTGGCTCAATGCGCGCACAGTAAAGGATGCGCATCCGCTCCCTCACCCCGCCGATGCCCTAGCTGCTCTAGGTGGTAATGCCTTCTTCTCAACTATGGACTTGACCTCAGGATACTACAATGTGGAAGTGCATGAGGAGGACAAGAAATATACAGCTTTTTCATCACCATTCGGATTGTACGAGTACAATAGGATGCCACAGGGCCTTTGTAATAGTCCGGCAACGTTCATGAGGATGATGTTAAGCATCTTTGGCGACCAGAACTTTATGAGTCTTTTATGCTATCTGGATGATGTTTTAGTGTTCGCCCCAAATGAAGATCTGGCCCTCGAACGTTTGCAAATGGTGTTTGATAGGCTCCAGTGCCACAACCTCAAACTCGCACCAAAGAAATGCAACTTCCTGCGACGCTCAGTTAAGTTCCTTGGTCATATCATTAGTGCCAATGGTATCCAGTCTGACCATGATAAAGTTGCTGCCATAACCTCCTTAAAAGAGTCAGACCTTATGGAGGATGGCACTTCAGTCCCCTCACAGCGTAAAGTCCGCTCCTTTCTTGGTATGGTTGTATATTACCAGCAGTTTATTGAGAATTGTTCAGCCATAGCCAAGCCGCTGTTCCGACTCACGTCAGGGTCCAAAGGTCCACGTGGAGCTGGTAGAAAACGCCACCGGACTCGTCAAAAGTTAAGAACTGATGACTGGACTGATGAATGTAAGCTGGCTTTTCACAAACTGAAACAGGCCTTATTAGACCAAGTCGTTCTGGCACATCCAAACTTTAACGACCACTTTTTGCTCTCAGTTGACGCCTCCACAGATGGTTTAGGTGCTGTCTTGTCGCAAGTTCCTTCTGGTGGCACAACAGCAAGGCCAATCGCATTTGCAAGTAAATCCCTCACTTACGCCCAGTCAAAGTATCCTGCGCACAGATTAGAGTTTTTCGCATTAAAGTGGGCAGTGTGCGATAAATTCCACCACTGGCTGAGAGGTCATAAGTTTACCGTGTGGACGGACAATAATCCATTGACATACATTTTGTCCAAAGCTCGTCTAGATGCGTGTGAGCAGCGGTGGATTGCTAAACTTGCGCCTTTCCAGTTCGATATAAAATACATCCCTGGCCCCCGAAATGTAGTAGCTGACGCCTTAAGCAGAGAGCCGTTCGTACAGTCCAGTGCATCCCACCGTTTAACAAGGGTACCGTATAATGAGTTGCTTGCTGAGGCTGCTGCTGTCGGTGCTAATGGCGTTCAAGATGCTTTTCGGTGGTCTGCTAACCCACCTGACATGACATCCGAGTGTGGCCAACCTGTTGTTCAAGGTGTGGCAGTTGCTAGGTCTGGCTCGTTATCATCGCTAGAGGTCGCTGCTGTGCTTAATGAACTTAAAAGCCGCGATTCAGACTTGTGCTCACACGCGTTGCTCCTGCCCCAGTTCACGCAGTCAGTCCTGTTGCCCCCACAAATTGACTCTCAGGTTCTCTCCCACAATGAATTAAAGGACAAACAGAGAAATGATACAGATCTGAGCAAAGTCATTTTCTATGTGGAAAGAGGAAGGAGACCATCAAGGAGGGAACGTGCAAAGGAATCTGCTGGTGCAAACAAAATATTGCGGGACTGGGAGAAACTAACTATGAGAGATGGAGTACTATACCGTGTGACAAAGGATCCAGTCAATAAAAGAAAAACATACCTGTTTGTTGTCCCCCTCTCATTACGCCACAAAGTGCTAAAAGGTGTTCATGATGAGGCTGGCCACCAGGGGCAGCAAAGGACTTTGTACTTAACAAGACAGAGGTTTCACTGGCTAGGGCTCTCTCGGGATGTTATGGACTATGTTAAACACTGCAGGCGCTGTGTAGTAAGCAAAACCCCTGAGCCTGAAGCCAGAGCGCCTTTAGAAAATATTAGAACCTCTGAGCCCCTTGAACTTGTCAGTATTGATTTCTGGACAGCTGAAGATTCTGCTAATAGGTCCCTTGATGTGCTTGTTGCAACAGACCATTTCACTAAAATGGCGCACGCCTTCTTGTGTCCTAACCAGTCAGCCAAAGCAGTCGCCCATCAGCTGTGGAACAACTACTTCAGTGTCTATGGATTTCCAAAACGTTTGCATTCTGATCAGGGAGCCAATTTCGAGAGTGCTCTGATAGCGGAATTACTACATGTTGCAGGCGTGCAAAAATCGCACACTACTCCCTATCATCCAATGGGTAACGGCTCGTGCGAAAGGATGAACCGTACTATTGGCAACATGATTCGAGCACTTCCACCAAGAGCAAAACATCGTTGGCCCCAAGCTTTAAAATCACTGACGTTTGCATACAACTGTACTATACACGAGACAACAGGCTATGCCCCATTCCTGCTCATGTTTGGGAGAGTTCCGCGCCTTCCAGTGGACGTTATGTTTGGCTCTGTGCTCAAGGATCCGGAGGTTGTGGACTATGACCGCTATGTTGAATCCTTGCGTCAAAACATGAGAGAGGCTATGGCAGTAGCACAGTCGACAGCAACAAAACAACTTCAGCGCCACACTGAACTGTACAATAAGAAAGTGCGCGGTGCTCCTGTTGAGGTGGATGATCGTGTGTTATTGGCCAACAAAGGTGAACGTGGCAAAAGAAAGCTCGCTGATCGCTGGGAGAATAAAATCTATGTGGTGGTGGAGAAAAATGATGAGAGCCACACATTTAAGATTCAAAACCCAACAAATGGACAGATTAAAGTCGTACATCGCAATCTGATAATGCCAGTGAACTTTTTGCCCTTACCCGAAACCGAACTAAATAACCAAGAGGAACAAATATTGTCCCCCGTATCGAGATCAGTGGACCTCAGTAGGTCTACAGTCACTGATGCATCCTCAGAATCGGCAGAGTTTAGAACCAGAGCATGGGTGTCGGAGTTACCATCAAATACGGGCAGTGTGACAAATGTGGAGGATGCTGTCCCGGACAATGTCCCTTTGAATGAGCCAGAGAGTGGTTCTGTGGACTCTAGCCTCGCACAAACCCCTGTCCCCCACCCTGACCCAGAGACTACTGTGACCCCTGACTCTGACATGCCTATCGTCCCCACTGTGACTTCAGCTAACGCAGTAACTGACCATAGGTCTAGAGCTGGACGTTTACTGAGACCAGTGACTCGACTTATTCAGATGATGCACCAAAAATCTGTTTCAGTCCTGTAAATTTTTTTACGGACTTCAGTACCCATTTCTTTGGGGAGAGTTTTTCAACATTTTGGTGATGTTGCCATTTTGAGTTTGTACTGTTTGTTGTACAAGCGTGATTTTTGTTTTATGTACTTTGAGGTGTACCTGCAGTTACATTTACAGAATATGTAAGTGGGCATATTCTATTTACCCTATGTGTGTAGATGGGTTTTGGCCATTCCAGTCTCACACTGATCCCTCGGGGATAGTTATTTTGCTGGGTTTTGTAGCTGTGTCAGGTGCTCGACATAACCTCGCTAGTACGGTTGGGAACTAGAGTGCTTTATATGTTTCCTGTACACATAAGTATGGATTTTACACGCTGTATGTTTTTTTTGTACCCTGTGCAGTGCTGGTCTATTTTGTTTTTTTTTGTTATGGGTCAAGTGGAATTCAGCAGAGGGGAATGTAACAGTAAAATTATTGTATTCCACTTGATACTGGTGTTAATCGTGGGGCAGCGCCCTCTAGTGGCGGCAAACTCTATAAATAGTGGGGGCGACGTGAGCTCGGCACCATTCTGTCAATGCGCAGCCGAGGTAAGGTCACGGTTGTTGGGGTGTCTGTTTAAGTTTTATTTCTACATTTAATTATCATTTGTATGAATGTCATATGATAGTAGAATTATTAAGGACATGTTTTAGTTATATAATTTCTACATTTTTATTTGATTATTTGTTAAACCACCACTAACGGTTTATAACGTGTACCCCCCCACTAGCTGCTATGAGTGTTCGTGTTCCAGGTTCAAGGCTGACCAGCCGTTTTTGTCTGTTGCACAGGTACATTTATTTATTTTTACATTTATTGTATTTATTTTAACCATTCTGTCAATGCGCAGCCGAGCTGCTATGAGTGTTCGTGTTCCAGGTTCAAGGCTGACCAGCCGTTTTTGTCTGTTGCACAGATAAAGAACCCTTGTGAAACAACCCCGTCTCCTGACCGTTACTAAATAACACAACGCAGAGTCATCCACGTTACATGTGCTCTTCCAGAATGGACATATGGCCAGTCCGCCCCTGGTTTTATTTAAGTTTCAAGCTTAGTTTGTTTGACCATTGCACAAGGTTTAGCAATTTGAGAATACACTTTTGTAATTGAAGACAATGGAGCGCACTCAAGTATCAAAACTGCTTTCAGATAGCCTAAAAATAACATATATGCTAGCCTTTTTTTCTTGGCTACTTGTAAATTACAGGCATAGACTTATTTATTACATTTATATTGTTTATTATTATTATTATTAGGTCTATCGTTAGCCTAACTAGCTTTATGCGGTTTATTAATGGACAGTAAAAAGCTAGACTATCATTTTAGCTTCCTAACATTAGGCCCCTTGCTAGTGACTGCACATGATGGCAGTAGCTCGAATGGCAGGACTGAGTCTCTCCACCAGATGGCGGCAGACTGCAGGCCGAGGAGCCTTTGTAGTTGGTGAAGTGGGCGGTGGGAGCGCAACATTTGTTTTTAACCTGCCACATTAAGCAGACTTTGGTCATACACAGAACAAACTTCCGCGTGCACTTAGAGAGGACCGAGGACCTGCGAAAGGTCGCGTGCGAGGTCGGTTGTAGCCTAACATGAAGTGGCCTGGAACCTGGAACACACCTCCCGGTAGTTCTCAAAATGTGGTAAAGGCATAGACAGTCATCCGACCGCTGTGGGCGTCATCCATTTTGCTTTTATTCATTTGAACTCACGCTAGATCGATGCATTGCTTTACAGTTTAACCCCTTACCTCCCACCTGAACCGAGCACATTTTCTCCAGTTTGGCTTTACCCCAGTCCAAAAGCTTCTGGAAAAAAGCTGTGAAAATAGCAACAAAACTGAGACGAAAACAATGATGGAAATGTGACAAAAAAGTGAGAAAACATTGACATAAAAGTGACGAAAAAGGTTGATGAAAAAGGTTGCAAAATGTGACCAAAAAAATGACCGAAAAATGACCGGAAAATGTGATAAAAATTTGACAATTTTTTTTACAAAAATATGACAAAAAAAGACAAAAATTTGATTAAAAAATTGACGAAAAAGTGAACAAAAATGTGACAAAAAAATGACAAAAAATGACAAAAAAAGACAAAAAAAATGATTAAAAAAAAATTGACGAAAAAGTGAAAAAAAAATGTGACAACAAATTTACAAAAATGTGACAAAAAATGACTAAAATGTTACAAAAATGAGTTGAATACCCAACAAAAAATGATGTAAAAAAATCTGATGCCGTGAGGAAAAAGATCCTCTCGGTTCAGGCGGGAGGTAAGAGGTTAACTACAGAGCCAGTGTAGATTTGCAAAAAATATTTTCCGCTCCAGACTCAGAGTCGCGTGACTTTTAACCTCTTGACGTAAGAGGTTTAAAGTTCCACAGTTTAAAGTATGCTTGCCCTATATACCCGAGTACATACTTTAGCCAGGCTACTCAAGTCACCCTTCACAGTAGTAACAACTAACCCGTGGTCTGTGTTTTTGTGTTTCGTCTCCTCAGAGAGATGACTTCCCGCCCTGCTCCGCGCTCCGCCTGTGCGCACACGGCAGAGGAGGAGGAGGGTCGTTCGTGTCTGAGCGTGTTCTCTTCGGGAGGAGACTTCACTTTTCTGCAGGGAGCGGAGCACGAGCACGTTTGTCTCACACGTATCGATCATGGTCGCACGCACGCGCACCCACCGATCAATGGATTAGCCGGACCCTGGTCGAGTTTGTTCGTGGAGCGTCGGAGGTGAGTTTCCTGCTCGCTTGACTATATTTGGTTTGTTTGTTTGAGGCTGTAGCGTGAGAAAAAAGTCAAGCAGAGAGCGACGTATCGTGATAATCTTTTGTGCTGTCATGGGTTTGTGGTCCTGCTATGTAGACCTGGTTTGGGTCTGGAAGTTAGTCCTGGTTTAGTAGTTCTGAGTGGACCTGGTGAATCATGGCTTAGTCCCATTTGAAATTCTATTTTACTGTTGGTCTAGTCTTGGTTTTACCCAGGGGTTTAGTTTCTTTTTAGTCCATATGTTTTGTGGTTGCCCTATGCAGTCCTGGTCTTGTTCTGCCCTAGATCTTTATTTCAGCCTCGACCTACTGAGTTTAGTCCTAGTTTAGTTCTGGTTGATAGTGGGATTAGTTTTGTGGGAAATAAAGCAGCTGCTTAAACTCATGACCTCTGTGTGATGAGTCCAGTTGGATGGTGTGTTCAGGAGCCCCCGAGTACTGTTGTAGAAATGAGCACTACCTAAGTCATTGACAACTAATTCAGTAGTTGATAATTGTTTCAACAGTGTCAATTCAATGCTGAGGCTGAAGTTGAGTTTTTTTTTTTATTACAGAGATGAAGATTCTGTGGCTGCTCCTGCTGAGCGTGCTCTCAGCCTGTGCTCAGAGCCGATTGGACAACACTGACCCCGCCCCCCTTGAACATCAACGTCTTGTTTCCAACGGCAACAGATGTCCAGGTAAGAAGCTGGGGCGTGTCCAGAGTTTTTTCTTTGGGTTGGACCAGTGGGGGCCTTTTCCCCCGCCAATTCCTACCCAGCCCTGGCCAGTCGAGTGTCTCCACCGGCCAGACCAGGGTCAAACAGGGTCAGCCAAGTACAAGCTACAGGGACTGAGTTCAGCTCTGGACCATAGCACTGAACTGGGCTTGGATTGGCCAGAGGAGAGAGGACCACTCTAAAACAGGGAGCTCATATGAGATTTCACATTTTACAACTGCATACGCTGTTGAAAAAGGTGATTCAGTTACAGTTAGCACACCTTAAGCTTTCATAGTCGTCTTTTAGCTGCTTCTTTCCTCTAGTATTTGCCTTGGCACCTCTGAATAATTCCATAAACCCCACCAAAAGGCATTATTTGTCCACATATCGCGGCTCATTAAACTTTTCATCACCGGTCTGTTGTTCCTTCAGTAATGTGTATTCAAGCGTGCACGTCCGTGGGAACGCCGCCCACAACGACTGCAGTCCATTTGTTTCTTTATTTATTTATCTATTTTTCAATTTCTAATGGAAATGCTAAACATGTAGCACCATCATGTACCGTGTGTACTGCTTGGTTGAGCTTGCTATGTGGGAATAACCACATTAGTTCCGAGTCAGTAAGGCATTAAAGGAGGCTTGCAAAACTAACTCCCCGAGTTATGAGTGCGTTAGATTGTTGTTCCCTTATAAAACATACCAGGAGAATATCATACTTACTTCATACTTCAGTGTGTGTAATCCTGTTCACTTTTGGTCATTTGCTCTTCTGCTGAAACGCTCTGTATTTCCTGTATTTTGGCCTGATGTATTACCTGGAAGTGTTCTCCTCATTTTAATTTTGTCAAACATCACTAAACCTTTGACAACATTTTATGACATTATCAGACAAAATGGTTTATATGTGATTTCAAGTTTTTTTTTCCAACTTTCACATGGAAATTTACCAAAGTTGACTGTGCAAGTTGACACTGCATCATAAATGTAAATGTTTTCACATGCCGTGCCTCACTATAGAGAATGCATTTACATTAAAGCAATACGAAGTAACTTGTTTACCTTAATAAATTGGATTGGAGGGTCTTTCATCTCCCCCTGGTGGCTCTGGCCAGAAAACCACAATTGCAACTTGACTGCCACCGGACCGGAGCCACCAATACACACTAATAGAATCACAAAGAAGAAGCTAACATGCTAACGGGCAAAGCTAACTGCGGGCTAGCACCACTTAAACAGTATTTACAGCCAAGTTTGAGTGGAAAGAAACATTCCCATTGTATAATTGGATGCACAATATCCCTCTCTCCCTTCGCCTTTTCTGTCGGCGTAGTATTTACTCTCCAAGACAATTAATAAGTAAAAAAATCGCAACTTGCTACGACGCCTGCAGTTGCGCTTATGATGGCCTCTAGGGGCAAGAGTTACTTAGTCCTGCTTTAACTGCTATAAAATTAAAATCGTGATGTGGCTCTACATAACTTGTGATGCTCTTTTTGACTTATCACCTACCCATATCGTGAACCATTCTGCACTCACGGCGTTTATCATGATTCATGGCGCCATGCATTTACTTGCATGCTGTTGGCTTAAAATGTGTGCATCCTATTGTAAATCACCCCCGCTGACAGCAAAGTGACACGAGATGCTTAAAAGAGCAGTTCTTCCTCATCAGGTGCGTTTACCATGCACACACATTCATAATGTTATAAAAAGTTAAATCAATGCAGAGAAAACAAGTAAGACAAATATAAACCAATCTTCTTCTGACTCAAATTCTGGTAGTTGACCACCGTACCCCTCTGTATATTTTTATCTACAATTATTTAAAGAAGCAGAAGTGTGGGCTGCAGTCGTTTGCTCCAAACCGCAACTTCCTGTCACTGATGATGTCACGGGAAGCGAGCTCTTTCTTCAGAAAACTTTATCTTCTGGGGCTGAAGTTACACTGCCTCTCAAGGATCACACCATAGTGCTTTCTAGTATCCATATTGTGGTCTGTATAATAAACCAGATCAGACGGGGAGACTAAACACAAAAACAGAAATTCAAAAAGGAAAAATTATCTTTGTGCTCCGGGTTCCTCTTACTCTGTCAGAGAAAAGCCGGTTCGCTACAACAAAAAGCCAAAATTTAATTTTCAGCGGTCTCAACGTCTTACCAGTGAGTACCACTGGTCTATTAGATCTTCAGTTCATATTTTAGTCTTACAGTTAATGTTAAGACTTCTGAATGAGTGAAATGTATATCTTATGGAACAAAAATCGCAAGTAGTGATGCAAACCTGGAAGAAAACTTACTGCTGGGCTGGCTGCTAAAATAAATAACTAAACCCCATTGGAGACAGAATCTGTAGAATATGTGTTCAGAGAACATGAAATTACCTTTGTGGGATTTGTGCACATCTGTTTGTCAAAAGGGGCCTCAGTGTTGCTCTGGCCTAGAGCTCCTATGGTGTCCGCAAACAGCCCTGTCTTGCTCAAGGACACAGCGGCAGCAGTCATCCGAGCTGCACAGGAGGTGCTAATTGTTGAGGATTGTTTCGCGCCACAGAAGCAAAGCTTGGTGCTGGCAGCTGAGAGACGGGAATAACCCAAAGTCAAAGTGAAACTTCAAACATCACACCCTCTCCTCTACATCCTCCTGGCCGCTCTTCCCTCAGCATCCTCCTAAACATATATGGTTACATTCAAGCGACGTCACAACATTCAAATGAATTTAAAACTAAGGAGGTGGGCAAGGAAGATTTCTCTGGTGGTAACTTTGGCCTTTGGATTAAGAAAGGGATAAGTTCATATGCGAGCAGAGGAGGTAGAGTAGTACCTACTAAAAAGTACCTGGAGAAAATGTTACTTAACTGTTTGAGTGTAAGAGTTTGATTGATGTTTCAGTCGTGATGAGAAACAAAACTCACAAAAAAAAAAAAGAAATCATGTAGAAGTTTTAATAT
The DNA here is from genome assembly GCF_951799975.1 of Gobius niger. Lineage (NCBI taxonomy): Eukaryota > Metazoa > Chordata > Actinopteri > Gobiiformes > Gobiidae > Gobius > Gobius niger. The sequence continues at coordinate 28,441,078 of NC_136862.1, forward strand.
TTTCAAAGAAAATAAATATCATAACACATATACAAAATAATTATTATGAAGAATTATGTAGCAAAACAAGAAAAACATCTATAATACAAATCAAAATGAAGATTTGTCACTTAAATATTCACTCACAGTGGCATGAGGAACTTTGTGAAAGTGAAAGTACAGATACTGTACTTCATTTTAATATTATGTAAATTTAGTAATATAGTGTATCTGTTTAGGCTCACAGTCATTCCAGGCATCTTCCATTGTACCATTTTGAGCTCCTGCTTAGCCAATCCAACATACAGTAGATACAGACAACAAGGCTTCATACAAGGGGGCGTGGCCTCGCTGAGGGGGGATGAAAGCTCTCATGGGAATCACAGTTTTTCACTTTCTTTTAGACGTTTTCTGGTGGACTATGAACACATTTATCATACACCAATAACATTACTAACTTTATTAAGTATTTATGGGCTGTTGAACCACTTTCCTCTTCTCCATGTCTCTGTATCAATATTTAGTACAAAAATATATTCAGAATTTGTTAAAGTAATGGTGGAGAAATGGGAGACAATGTTCTAATTTTTTTGTTTGAACATGACCATATATGGGCAATTCCAAAGATTGTATCTATTGATCAGCCTTTGTAACTTAATTTCGCCCAGCCATTCAAATCGTGCTTTTGATTCTGTTTTGATGAACTTTCTCCCGTTTTCCTGCACCATCTGCCAAGGCAAGTGTTCAGACGATCACCACGGGCCCTCCCTGTCACTATAATATCAGGCAGGTATTGTGGAGGACAGTGACTGAAAGGCCTGACCTGAAAGAGGAAAATGGCCACGCTCTCAAAGGCAAGTAGATGAACTCGAGTAGGTTGGACATGTGGCGCTGTGGCTTAGTTGGTTAAAGCGCCTGTCTAGTAAACAGGAGATCCTGGGTTCGAATCCCAGCAGTGCCTATTTAGTATCCTTGCTGCGAAGGAGACTGTTTTTCACCAGCCGACACTTCACTCTGTGCGGCGTTACTGTGAGCATGTGCAGTATGTGGGAGTAGTCAGGCAGCCAAACACAAATGCATGGCCCTCTTTGAATCACATGGTCATTTATATATAAATGAAAATACCAATGAATAAAGCACGGTGCCAAAAAGTATGCGCCATTTTGTGCAGAGGTCATCAACTTTCTGCAGAGTCAATCGCTATAGACCTCCAAACTTCATGTGGCCTTCGCATTAGCTGAAAAACAGTGTGTAGAGTTTCAAGGGATGAGTGTCCATGAAGCAGCTGCCATACATTACCCAGGGCAATGCAAAGGGTTGGATGCAGCGGTGTAAAGTACCTCGCCACTCTGGAGCAGGGGAATCACGCTTCTCCATCTGGAAATCTGTCGGATGAGTCTGGGACCAGAACCATTACCTGTCTGACTGCATTGTGCCTAGTACTGGGTACCGTTAAATGATAACAGTTGGATTCTGGAAAAAAAGAAGTTTAGGTACTACTGTACTGGTATCGAAACAATAAATGAGACCAAGTTTTCTTCTGTTTTCTGGTTCTATTTTTTTAGTGCAGGTACCGATATCGTAAACCAAGTATTGTTAAAGTACCCAACCCAAATTGTCCCCAGCGTAATGCTGTAGCGGGGATTACATGATGTTGGGTTGTATTTCAGGAGCCCAACCCAACAAAGGAATCAGAGTTCCTTTGTTCTAGTGAAAAGGAACTCTTGCATCTCTTGATAAATTCTTCACCAAGAGATTTTAGAAATTTTCATGCTCCCAACTTTGGGAAGTTTGGAAAGGACCCTCCCTGTTTCAAAACGACAAAGCCAGGTCCATAAAGATATGGATGAGAGAGTTTGTTGTGGATGAAGTTGAAATTTGACCTTTACTTAACCAGGATTGTCCTATTCAGGTTGAGAAACTCTTTTCAACCTGGAGTCATTATGTCTAATGACTCCAGGTACATAAGACATATTTTTAGTGGTAGAGGAAACTGGAGGACCTGGAGGAAACATACGCAGACACATGGAGAACATACATGTTCCCTGGCCTGGGAATCAAGCCCTAGACCTTCTTTCTGTGAGGCACAGGTGCTGACCGATGTGCCGCTGTGTCACTGTGCTGATTGAGCACCTTTGGGATGAGATGGGATTAGAGCGGTGTTAAAGAACTTCCACCCAAAAGGAGAATATGGCAGGTTTGTGCATCCATTCAGTTGTATTTCCCCCTGCAGAATTAATCTGTTGGCTGAAAGTCCTTTCAACTGAACAACACACTTAGTTTTAACATTTTTAAACCCCGTATAGTCCCTTTAAAAGTGGTGCAAAAACCTAAGTTCCTGCCGTCTCCTAATGTGTACACGTTAACTAGAGGCTTAAGTTTTGCAAATGATACTTTCATACTTTCACTCGATTTGCATGATAAATAGTGGCGCACTAGGATCTGGTTCTTGTCTTCAGCTTGTGTTTAGCAGCAGGACCAAATACATCCAACATGGCCGGCAGCACGCAGCTCTATTGTAAACAATTGTAATAATATACTGTACATTAAAGCTTCAACGTCACATGCATTTATTTAGTCCTGGTTTAACCCTGTAACACCTGCTTCTCTCTTGTTTCAGACCTCTGCTCGATTGACCCTCCTCTGTGCCGCGATGACAACTCCAGACTGAGCTTCGAGGCCATTTGTTCCATCCACAGAATGATGGACGACGATGCAGACGGCAACGTGGACTCCACCGAGACAGATGAGGTTCTTCTTAATCCTTACTAAATGGGCATTGCAATTGTAAAGGAGCGTCGGCAAACCATGGCGGCTGCTTACCTTATCTGCTGGAGAGGGCACAAAATTGGTTGCGTTCAAAAAAATCTGTGCTCAAAACTCATATTAATGTTTCGTCTGATGATCTTTTGAACTGGTCAAAATCATGCTTTAGTGAGAGTAGCTCATAAAACATGGACTGGATTTACGATATCTGTGGTTCATGCAGCCCGCTACTGTTCAGTCCGACTCGGTGGAAGTGCTCTGGATGTGCACGCTAGAATACACATTACTGAAGGAAGAACTGAAAAGGTTTGTTATTGAACAAAGTGGACAAATGACGCCTTTTGGGGGGGGGTTTATGGAGTTATTCAGTGGTGCCAAGGTAAATACTACAAGAAAGAAGCAGCTAAAAGATGAACTATGAAGGTAAGCTACATGCTGACGCTAACACCAGCTAAAGTTGAGTTGTGCTAACAGCGGCTAAATGCTATCATCGGCAAATGACCTTTTTCAACAGCAGTAGGGCTGAACGATTATGACAAAAAAACTGATTTTTCTGACAAATATTGTGATTTGATTGTGATTTTTTTTTTTTTACATTACATACCGATATATTAAAACTGCTAAATTGATGAGTGAAGGAAGTCGAGTTACTTTTAGACTTTTAGTCAAACAACATTCTTGCTCAAACTGCCCCACATTAGAACAATAATCTACTTTCAAATATATTTGGGTTTACGTGGACAGCGCCCTCTTCTCATTCAGAGTACCTCCGGGGGACAGCCACGTGACTAAAATAAAGTCCGAGATGGAATCCCACATCCCTATCACTCAAATGGCAGAGAACAGAAGAAAAAAAAACTCTGCTTGAGATCGGGTTATTGCAATAGTCAAGACGATAAACCTTGCAGTCCTCAACAGCAGTCTGTAGTCACGTTAGTATCAGTTCAGTGCGCTTTGGCCAGGGCTTGTGCCTGGTTAGCCCGGATTGGTCCCAGCCCGGGCAGTGGGGACGCTTACCTAACAGTGTAAACCGGGCACTGGGTTGGGTATGGCCTACCAGTGATGACACGCCACCAGTATGACAGAAAACACTGACCGGATTTCTATGTCTACAATTGGTTGGACATTGAACCTGTTGCTGAAATTTGCAAAACAGCACAGCCTTAGCACAGCCTTACTACATGGACCAGGGAGGTGAGGGTTGAGGACGGGTACAGTAGTACAGTAAGAGTACCAAAGCCCACACTTACCTTGGACACCAAATTGGTATGAGCCAGCCCTGTTAAAGAGGGGGTATTATGCTTTTTTCAATCACATAGCACCAGTCTATATCACACTACAATGATGACGAAACCTTCTGTTGGTCTGTAAATGCAGTAAATTAGAATAACTGCCTTGTATAAAATTGCTCTCTCAAAATGGCTGTAGTGAATGTCTTGAAATAGGCCTCTGTCTCTTTAAGAACCTCTGACCCTTTCCGACACGCCCCCTCCACACACTGTCTGTGGCATCAGGGGGGAGGGGGTTCTGCTGAGGAGCAGTGGTTGGTTACTCGGCTGGTGACGAAAGCTCGGAGGCGTCTCCAGGAGGTGGGGGCGTTCCTAGGAGGACTCAGGCAAACCTATCCCTAAAATGGCCGCCATCAGAGTTTTTACAGATTACTCAATAATCCGTGAATGTGCCAAGGCAGCACTTCAGGCATGTTTTTAATGAGGGAATGACATAATAACATGATGTAAAGCTTGAAAAAGTCGATTTTGCATAATACCCCCCTTTAATAGCTGTTCAGTTTATTACAGTAAATAGACTTGGACTTCATTTCAATAATAGTTTTTCTAGCTATGTTCCAGCTATGTAATAAAGTAATCCTTGGTTGGGATAATCGCTCAGCCCTGTTTGAAGTAAAACAACAATAAAACAAACAAAGAAGGTATGACGGGGTGTCTATCTCTGCAGTTTTTGCGCGAAGACATGAAGTTTTCAGACTCCAAAACCAAACGGCGAAACTTTCACCGGGTCGACCTCCACATCAGCATCGAGGACATGTGGACCACCTGGAAACAATCCGAGGGTGAGTCCTGGTTTGGATCTGCTTTAGTCCTAGTCGTCTCCTGGTTTAGTCCAGTCCCGTCTTGGCTCAGTTCTGGTGTAGTGCTTGTGTTGTGCGTACGTGCTTCCAGTGACATTAATAAATGGCTGTAGAAGATTTTTGTACGTTTGGAGGAAGCAGGCCTCTGCACTGAGGCGGTGGATGGAAAATAATTCATATCTAAATAAACAGTGTCCGGTTATATTTGGGAACCTATTTCAAGGACGCAATCAGTTTTGTTTTTGTAAATGTTACGACAAAATAATGTAAAGGGCAGGAAGAGAGTGAGGAACTGGGATTTGTTTCTCCTTAAAACGTAACATTTAGAGAATATCCGCCAGATTTGAGTTCATTTCTTGTTTAGTCCTATCTTATTAGTCATGTTATAGATTTTGATTTGGACTTTTTTTAGTCTTAGTTTCAGTGTCCTAGTTAGTCCTAGTTCAGTTTTAGTCCTGGTTTATCCCTTGTTATTCTATAATCTTAGTTAAAGGGACAGGCCACAGTTTTTCCATACTGAGATATGTTCTTACCTGAGCTTAGACGAGTTGATACGTACCTGTCTGGTCTTTGTGCCCGTGGAAGAGCTTGGTAGCTTCCAACTTCACCCCCGTTTGGAGCTATAGGAATACAGTGGGAGAGGCCAAATGCTAGCAACATCTTTGGTCGTTTTGCCTGACTGAGGGCACGCACAAAAACCAGACAGGTACGCATCAACTTGTCTAAGCTCAGATATGAATATATTTCAGTATGGAAAAACGATGTCCTGTTCCTTTTAAGGCTTGTTTTTTCCCTGGTTTAGCTCTGTTTTTGTCCTTTGGTAGGACTGGTTTAGTTCTGCTTGAGTCCTGGTTAATTCATGGTTTAGTCATAGATTGGTCCAGAGGGCAGATTCATACTGGCTTACATGCTCTGGCTGTGACGCACAAGCACTGCGCACTGAGCACTTACAGAGGTTCCAGGTTCAATTCCTACCTGGACAGTGTGGAGTTTGCATGTTCTCCCAGTATCTGCGTAGGTTTCCTTCGGGTTCTCCGGTTTCTTCTACCACTAAAATCATGTACAATGGGCCAGGATGAATGAGAGTGTGTTTGAGAGTGCACCTATGGGACAATGGATGCAAATTATCTGGTGTGGTATGCTCATCATTAACGTACACTGTCCTTACCAAATAAAAAAATAAACTTTACATTTTTGTTTTTTTTAGACTTCTGGTAGGTTTTCACTGCTGATTGAACTGTATCCGTGGTTACGCATACATACCATTCCGAAAACCTACCAGAAATCCTAAAAAACCTGCAATAAAATTCCTGAAAAATCACAGGAGCCCCCGAGACGGAAAGTAAAAGTGCCACGCGAGTCACCAGTACAGAAGCTGGGTCATAATGTTTACTTTGTCTTTTTAAATTGGAAGTTGCATAATGCATCTTTAATAGACTTAATTAGTCAACAGCACATTGTATGTTAAAAGTGGCCCGTTGATGATTTAAGCTTTATGTTATGCTCAAAAAAGGATTTTGAATGAACAATTTCACATGAGCAGCACTTTAATTTCTGGTTAAGAGTGAGTCTTATCAAAGTATTTTCACCTGGGTGCGCCGTGATTGGAGAATTAGAGTGGTGTCATAATAAAATTCTTTCCTCTCGTGAATCAAACGCAGATGAAGGTGTTGCATTTCTGTGATAGTCAGGCCGCTCCTCTGTGGGTGTCTTCAAAGGATTTCCTCTTCATAGTCTTGTGCTTTTCTTAGCATCTGGACACTGGGTCAGACATGGCCCTCTCTGCTCTATCTGTTGCTTGGTCCTTCCATCGTCCTGGTTTAGTCATGTTTGTGCGTCTCTGACTGTGCTGACCCGTTCTTTGTGTGTCGTAGTGTATAACTGGTCGCTGGTGCAGGTGGAGCAGTGGTTGTCTGTCAGTGTGGAGCTGCCACAGTATTCAGCCTCCTTCAGGAAACTTCAGCTCAACGGCACAGCGCTGCCCAGGTACAGCTGCTGCACTCCCCATCCTCTTCCTCCTCTCTGCTCCGTTACATTTTGATCCGTATTTTTCCAGGTTGGCGGTGAAAAACTCCACTCTCACTGGCTCCATGTTGAAGATCTCGGAGCGGAGTCACGCTCAGAAGCTGCAGCTCAAAGCCCTGGACACTGTTCTGTTCGGACCTCCCCCAGGTCTGAAACTGCCTAAACACTAATGTCCAACAATTAAAGTGTTCATGTAAAATTCAGTCTCAGTTTATGACGTAGTATACAAAATGTTTTAGACGGGGAAATTAGCAATAAACATTACATCCGATATCTGCACAGTTTTATGAAAAAATATCTTCAATATTTTGTAACAACATTTTCATATTTCAAATTAATTCTTAAAGCTCCATAATAGTATTAAAGTTTAAATCATTTTGCCCGGACCAGTCTGTCACGTGCATCCAAATATTTCACTCTAGCACGAGAACTCTAACTTTACTTCAAAATGGTAATACTCAATTTCAAAAGCACTGCTATAACTACACAAAGCAGTGGAGTTATTTCAAAAAGTCACTCGAGTCCACACACCACCCTCGCCTCCTCCATCTGGGTTCCGTCCTGGCTGAGTCCGGTCTCTCTCCCGCAGGGCGCGACACCCGGTGGAAGGACTTCGTTCTCGTCCTGTCCGTGATCCTGGCTCTGGTCGGGTGCTGGTTCGCCTACACTCAGACAAGGAAGTCGCGGGACGACCTCGGTAAACTCATGAAGGACCTGGAGGGACTGCAGAGAGCGGAGGAGAGCCTCATGGACCTACAGGACAAGTGAGCTAATACTACTGCTGCTACGTTTACTACTGCTGTCTATGGTTGTTAGAATAATTCATTGAAGTCATGGAGATGGTTAGAAAGCTCTATTCCCTCAACGTGCTCTGGGGGGGTTTGCGGCCGGGATGAGGATCAGCACCTCCAAATTCCAGGCCATGAATCTCCACCGGAAGAAGGAGGCCTGGATAAAGCGGATGGATGGAATGATTCATAGTTGATTACTCTTACTTTGGTTTACTCTAATGTGTTCATTTGCCTTTTGGTTCAACAAACACGACAAAGAGACCATAAAAAACATGTCCCTGAACTATTCACCCAGAAAGTCACTGCTATTCTACCTTTTTTTTTTGTAACCTAACTCATGTATCCAAGTGAGGGACAAAAACTTTCCTCAGCATAGACTCTGGAATGCCCCCTCACTTATGTGTTAGACAGTGGACACATAGGCGTGAACTTCTTCTTCTTCTCAAATGAGGGGAGCGACCCGATCAAACAGGGATGACGTTGTGCTGCAGGACTAAAGATCTTAAAGTACCTGTGCTTGAAAAACAAAATCACAGGAATACAGAGGCTGTCGTTGGCTCTCACAAAAGTATATGCTCTTTTCTAGAGATATTCATGATAAAACCTGGACTTTTGCCCAGTATAAAGTGAGCATGCATTATTGTGTAAGGCTGTGTGAGCAAAGTGTTTTGACTGGACACGTACAGACATACTGTATATTATGCATTATATAAGACGCTGCTCCTGTTTCGTCCTCAGAACCAAGGGATAATCTGAGCAGGTCTGGCCCTGGAGTCTTCGACCTTATATGGAACTGCCTTCGCCCATATAAGGCCGTGTCTCCCTGGAGCTCTAAGCCCTCAAGTTTCCCTTTGTCTGTGCACCACTGGCTCCTCGCTCGGTGTCTTGCCTCAAAAAGCCACAGTGTGAACATTCCAGATTATACCTAACACGTCAAAAAACTCGGATCAATGAAGTACTCACAGTGATAAGCTAGACACTGACAATGGTACTTTTGCAGGAGAGGACCTAATGTATTTAAAAATCATGTTTGGCCACATCTCCATGGAGACGAGCTGGTGATGTCCCGCTCCCAGCAAAGTAACGTGTCAGGTCTGAGGAGAAATCTGCACACAGTAAAGACACATGTTTTTAGAGGTACTCTCACCAATGAAAACAATAATAATGCGCCCTCTTGAAGCCGGGGTATTATGCAGAATCAACATTTTAGAGCTTTTTACTGCGTTATAATGTTTTTCTTGCATGAAAAACCAACCTGGAACTTTGTTTCGACCCACTTGCGCTTCTTTGAGTAATCTTGAGTACCTATTCATAGCATTGCAGCTTCCAAAAAGCTCCTCTATATCCAGGAAATGCTGTTCTCACCTCTCCATCTCTTGCAAAGCTTAATCCTCTCATCACAAAGTGAAAAAACTCACCATAGCCTCACTACAGCCACACAGGCTGAGCAGTTTGGGAGTGGTTGGTGGTGGCCGGAGGGACCATTACCAGGGGAAACTATGGCTACAAATGTAGCTTACCACCATCAGAATGGAGTGAATAAACCCCCTCCCTTTCATGTGTGAAGTGCTTTGGGTGTGACTTGTGTCATTGAAAAGCGCTACACAAATAAGATTCCCTTCCCAGTGTATTTTTTCTTTTTTCTCTCTCTTTATTGAAAAGGAGGGGGGTGGGAGGGGCTTATGGTACCACGCACGAAGGGTCAGGAAGTGAAACTACTGGATATTTTGTTCTAACCATTTTAGATCAATATAGAATTTCTCACGAAGAGTGTGATAAAGTTGTGTTTGACCTGGAGCAGACCAGAGCAGAGTTCACTACGCCACCTACTGATGAAAAAAATTCAAAAAGACATCGCTTAATGCAGATTTAAAGGAACCTACATGTTCCAGCAATGTCCTAATGTGTAGAATGAGCCCAGACCTATTCACCACAACTGCCTCTAAAATTCTGCACTCAAAAAGTTGGTAGTAGAAGTACTTCTGGTCAGAACTGGTCATGCACGAGCTTAATATAGAAGGTATAGTTACATGTATGACCTGAGGTGGCAGTAGTGAGTATAAAATGGCCAACTTGCATCTAGCCCCTTTAAAGTTCACACATTTTTTGCATTTTAAAGTATTTTTTCATCATCATAAATCATAAACTAGCAACTAGTTGTTGTTTCCATTACATTACAGAACAAGCTCAACGCTCCTGCTCACCTCTGTTCCTGCGCAGCTTGAGGAAGTAAAAAATGTCCATTGACTTCAAATCAAAAATATAAAAAGTTTAAAGGCACATATTTTACAAGAAAGAAAAATAATCTGTGTGTTAACGGACTGAATTTAAACAAATCATTTTCTTGTAGAAGAGTGAACTTCATTTGGCACCATAGATCTACATTGTAAATGTGACATTTGTGAAAGAGAAACAGATCATGTGTGCTGTTGTCTGTCAGAGGCTAAACTAGCATGGTGTTAGCATGAGCGGTCCGCCTTGTTCACGTCCCAACACGGTCTCGCTGTAAACTCCGGCTGAGACGAGCTTCTAATTACTTCAAGTGAACAAGGAATGTGGCTATGAACTCAAATTATTATGAGTGTAAAAATCACATGCAACAGACTATTCATCGCTACTCACTAAACGACTCCCACCCACAAAATTCCCTTAGATCTAGGTAGTCCCGCATGTTAAATTCTTTGCACCTCCTCCACTTTATCACAGTTTATTCATCACACAGCAGAGTGTTGTTTCTTTGTCATCCAACAGCTGTAGGCTACTCTTCTGAAAATAGCATTGCATTCCAGCGATGGATTCAGAGCCGGTCCGAAATCTCAGATCCGATTTCACAAAGACTCGCCGCACTGTCATTACGCGCTGCATTCATGGACATCGCAGTGGGGAGGCATTCACGTGCTGCAGAGAGAGGCATTTGTTGAAAGCCTGGGATTTGTCTAGCTGCCGTGAGAGTCAGTAATCATCAGTAATCATCGGTGCCAAATAATGTGCGAGGGATATGTTGTGCTGACACTCAAAAAAATAAATAAAAAAGCTTTTCTTTGAAGCTGCAATTGTAAAGGATGAGCTTGTTTACGCATCTTTGAGAATTACTTTATTTTCTGTAGTGGAAAAGGCTTGTCAAGTTTTTGCAGAGCGCAATTTGTACATAAATCAATTCTAATTGCTTTACAGAACAATAAAGGAAACAAAGGTTCTTCAGCTGTACTTGATAGTTGAAGTGTTTCACATCACTTTAAATCCCAAAGACAGATGTCAGACCTTTTGTTTACAATGGAAAACTCCATTGCAAACGGTAAAGCGGGATAAATTAATGTATGCGAAGACAGCTGGGAGTTTTTCTACTTGTCAGAGTTGAGAGGGGAGATTTCTTCTGGAAGACAGTTCCAGATTTTAGTTGCATGAAACGGAAACGCAGCCTCATCGTGTTAAGTCCTGACTCGGGGACTCAGAGTCAGAGCTGAGACGGGTTTTATGGCAAACATGTCAGCCAAGGTGGTCAGTAAGTAAGTAAGTACTGTAGGCCTGCTAAGTAGAGTTATTTGTGATCTGTACTTAAATTGAGTAGTATATTTTTGTCTACAGCGTACTACTCTCTTACTCCAATAAGATATTATATATACCTGTAGTACAGCAGGCCTTCTCAAACTCTGGACTCTGGTCTGGATGTGGACCTCGAGGTGATTTGGTCCGGACCCCGGTGGTGCCTCTTTGCTTTTCATTTTGTTGCCATAACGGCGCTTGTTGCATTCCCATAAGTGAAGTTGCAGCTTTGGCCTGTAGGGGCAGCGTTTAAAGAGCCACACAGTCTGCTGGAATGGCACTCCCTTTAGACATTGAGTAAAGATAGTTTTAAAATCATGGTTGAGAAAGCACATGATAAAGTTGTCACTCGCAGCTGTCTGAGTGATGTGCGATTAGATCTGTCCCACATTTTAGGAGTTTACAGACAACAGGAAGTGCCTCATTAGAACTCTTTAGTGTCCCATCATAGGTCTGCTCTTTCTCTTGATCTATATATTTAATAAATTCCCCAATAATATGCATGTTTTGCTCATTTTTACAATTTAAATGTTTACAATTTTACTGCAATGACAGAATACATTTTCCGGACCTTTGCCGTTTGTGAATTTTATTTTCCTGACCTTTTGATTTAAAGTTTGAGAACCCCTGCAGTGCAAACCTTCACTTTTACCTTGTATGTTTCATGTCCGTGAGTTAGGACATAGCTGATTAGCCAGCGCCGTCATGTTAAACTCTTAATAGTTGACTTTTTCAAAAAGTCAATGCTAATAATACATGGGATTTTTTTATGTTAGACCCCGACACGTGACCGGGAATGGGTGGGACTGTGGAGCTCTTTACCAATGACTCACGACAAAGGATTGTCCCTGTCGTGTTGCCGTACTTGTGTTGAGCAATATTCACGTTTTTGAAGCCACAAAGGTATTATTCGCATTTCGCAACACTTACTTAAGCTGATTTTGACTTTCCACATTGAATACTTTCGTTATAAACAGACATTTAAGTATAGATATTTATTTATTGATAAAAAGATAAATAAATATATACTATACAGGTGCCAGCCCCACCTCATGCCCAAAGTGGCCTTGTGTTGCAGGCTGCAGAAGGCGCAGGAGGAGCAGCTGTGCGTGCAGGTGGAGAAGGTCCAGGTGGAGAAGCAGCTCCGCAGCGAGATCGACGCGGCGAAAACCGAAGCGCAGCGTCTGAGGGAGCTGAGGGAGCAGACCGGCAACGAGACCAACTGCCAGAGATACGTGGAGGAGGAGCTACAGCAGGTACAGGCTAACCACTCTGCCGCTGCGACACCGTACAGGGTCCGACCTTCACAACCTGCTCACTGAGAAGCAGGAGATTGGACGTCCACAACTACCTCCTTACTTGCTTTGTGACTTTCTCTTTGTTTGTTCCCGTGTTGTTGCCGTGACAGATGCGCACAGCCCTGAAGAAGGCGGAGCATGAGCTGGAGTCGCGCTATGACTGGTCGCCTCCGGAGCCTCTTCAGAAATGGCTGCAGCTCACGCACGAGATCGAGGTCCAGTACTACAACATGAAGAAACAGAGCGCGGAGAGACAACTGCTGCAGGCCAGAGAGGGGGTGAGGACCAGGACTGGACCAGGACCAGGAGCTATTTAACCTCTTAACTCCCGCCTTTTTCCACACGTCATCAGATTTTTTTTCCATCATTTTTTTGTTGGGTCAACTCATTTTTGTCACATTTTTGTCATTTTTGTTGTAAATTTTTTTTAATTTTTTCGTCAATTTATCAATTTTTTTTAATTTTTTGTCAAATTTTGTACCATATTTTTGTATTTTTTTGGTAACATTTTGTCACATTTTTGTCATTTTTTTGTCAATTTTTTATATATTTTTTTGTCATTTTTTTGTCACATTTTTGTCTTTTTTCGACAATTTCTTGTTAATTTCTTGTGACATTTTTGCCACTTTTTCATCCATTTTTCGTCACTTTTTTTTAATCACATTTCCATCATTGTTTTTCGTCTCAGTTTTGTTGCTATTTTTACAGCTTTTTCCCAGAAGCTTTTGGACTGGGGTATGGCCAACCTGGAGAAAATGTGCTCGGTTCAGGTGGGAGTTAAGGGGTTAAAGGAAGAGGCCACCGTTTTTACATACTGAGATATGTTCTTAACGTAGCTTAGACGAGTTGATGCGTAACTGTCTGGTGCCAAACTGGGGTGTGTTTATTAGAAGCTGTTTCACGTTTTCCCTATTTAAACACAGTCACGTGAGCCTTTACATCAGGGATCACCAACGTGGTGCCCGCGGGCACCCAGGGGCCCTTTGGGGCATGTCCAGTAGCCCTTGGGACTTTTTCTAAAGTGTAAAACACTTCATTTTCTTGAATCTAATTCTTAAAATTACAGTTATTTCGATTCTTGTGACTCAGTAGGAGTTTAAAATAAAACTATTTTAATATGATATGGGGTCAATATCCTATAAGTGAACAGTGTCCTAAGTCTTTAGGATTTGTTTTTAACTGGTAGCCCTCGAACAACTTAATGCTCTTAAAGTAGCCCTCAGCTGAAATAAGGTTGGTGACCCCTGCTTTACATGATCCAGGTGCAGTTACACAAAATCAAACATGTCGATTTTCTAAGTGGATTAAAAAATGTCTACTACATTGTAAGGCGTAATAACATTGGAGCACTTCGTAATATCTCACTTTACTGCAAGGGGGTGTGGCCTTTATTTAGATGTTGATTTATTAATTTTAGCAACCCACCTGTCAACCACCTTGGCGACCACTGGAAGGATACTGATTTATTTATTTATTTACATTTAATTTATCACCGGATTTAAAGATTGGGGCGACCATTTTCCTGGAGGATGGAACAGTTCTCTGCTTGAATAATAAATTGATCATATGTGTTATTGGAGCAATTAAGGAGTCTTGACATAACTTCAGAGAATGTGTCTCGAGCTCATAAGCATCCTTTGCTTTGATGATGTTGTCGACCTCCAGCTCTGTTATTTCACACAAGTTGAACACAGGCTGGGGAGGATCAATGGGTGTAGTTATTTTCTTAGGTGGCACAAACAGTCCAGTTATCTCCCTAACAGAATTAGATAAGTGTTGGTTAAATTCATTGGAAAGAGAATTTTGTTTTATTTACTACAGTGTTGTTAATTTTGAGTTCAAAGTCTTCAATTCATTCTTTTTTTTTGTCTACTAAGCAATTTGTTGAGATTGTTTTGCCATTTCCCTTGACATCAGTGCTGATATCCACGAAGATATTTTGTTTTTGCCTTTCGCAGATAGTGACTTTCTTTCTTCTTCTTTTGTGAGACCTGATTTTAGTGATTTTTTTAAGATTCACATCCCTCTCCTTCATTAATTTTCTGCACTCATCATTTAACCAAGGTAACACATTTCCTTTTCTCTTATTGTGGCTCCCTCTTTTGGTAAAGTTTTGTCTATGTCCTCACTTTGATTTGATTTAATTTAATCATTATGCACAGTATCTGTAGTTTCTTTAAGGTGCTTTCTGACCTTCTTTTCATTCCAATTCACGTTAAAATCACCAATAACACACATTATGGTAAATGACTTAGAAGTCTTCTCCGACACATTCAAGTTGGACATCCACCGGCCGTACTATCTGTCTTGTCATCGGGCCACACAGCGAGCAGAAACCAGCAGACGCAGCTTCCACATCAGCTGATGGACACCAACACACGAATAAAAATAAACGACTGTGATTGGCTGACGAGGCTGGATCTAATCATGGTTCAGTCCGAGATCTGACCTGTTCCTTTTCTTGTTTCAGGCTGAGCGGATTAAGAAGAAGCGCAGCTCTCTGTTCGGAACGTTCCATGTGGCTCACAGCTCCTCGCTGGACGACGTCGATCACAAAATCCTGTCGGCCAAGTCAGTACTTGCTCAGTCACAAGGGGCAGTATAACTATTCACACCACCGTATATCTGCGTTTCACAGCAACTAAGCTTCAAGAGTTTTTTTGCTAAACAGGAAACGCCAATAGTAGTTCAGAACGGGACCTTTAAGTGTTGTAACCCCCGTCATCTCTCTCAGACAGGCTCTTTCGGACGTCACGGCGGCCCTCAGGGAGAAGCTGCACCGCTGGCAGCAGATCGAGGCTCTCACTGGGTTCTGTCTTGTCCATAATCCCGGTCTGGGGGCTCTGGGAGCGGCTTTGAACCTGGACCCGTCCTTTCTGGGCCTGAAGCCTCCGCCGTCTCACCTTCTGCTGTCAGACGACCTCGACGACATGGACGAAGACATACTCTCCCCCGGAACGCTGAAATGTGAGATATCACGCAAACTCATGCGCTGATGCTAACTGGACGTGAACACAGAAAGGACAGACCTCCGGAACAGGCCTGACATACGTGATTGAGTATTTCACATTGTACCATGAAAGTAAAAGGTGATTTTGCACTAGCTGCTGCTACCACAACTTTACCTGCTTCTTTCCTCTAGGTTTTGTCTTAGCACTTCAGAATAATTTCATAAACTTTGTTAAAAGAATTGGCCACCATTATTAAATACTGAGATATGTTCTTACCTTAGCTTAGACGAGTTGATGTGTAGCTGTCTGGTCTTTGCGCTGCCCTCAGTCACGTAAACAGATCCAAAGAAAAACATCTACAAACCACAAAGATGCGTAACATGTCCAGAGCACAGACGGCGTTAGCATTTAGCCTCTCCTCTTCTCATCTATGAATCCAAATGGAGGTGAAGTCAGAAGCGACCAAGCTCCTCCACGCTTTCCCTATTTAACTATGTTAAAGGCATAGTAATGTTACTACGCCTCGCAATATAAGCCATTGTGACTCTGTTGGTATTACTACTCCAAAGGCGCATACGTGAAGGGTATTATTCAGCTGTAGTGTAGTGTAGTTTAGCTTAGTTTTAGTTTTAGTTTTAGTTTTAGTTTTAGTTTTAGTTTTAGTTTTAGTTTTAGCTTTAGCTTTAGCTTTAGCTTTAGCTTTAGCTTTAGCTTAGCTTAGCTTAGCTTAGCTTAGCTTAGCTTAGCTTCGTTTTCGTTTTCGCTTTAGCTTAGTTTTCGTTTTAGTTTTAGCTTAGTTTTCGTTTTCGTTTTAGCTTAGTTTTTGTTTTAGCTTTAGCTTAGTTTTCGTTTTAGCTTTAGCTTAGTTTTCGTTTTAGCTTAGTTTTCGTTTTCGTTTTCGTTTTAGCTTTAGCTTAGTTTTCGTTTTAGCTTAGTTTTCGTTTTCGTTTTCGTTTTAGCTTTAGCTTAGTTTTCGTTTTAGCTTAGTTTTCGTTTTCGTTTTAGCTTTAGCTTAGTTTTGGTTTTAGTTTTATCTTTAGCTTTAGCTTTATCTTTAGCTTAGTTTTCGTTTTAGCTTTAGCTTAGTTTTCGTTTTAGCTTAGTTTTCGTTTTAGCTTTAGCTTTAGCTTTAGTTTTAGCTTAGTTTTCGTTTTAGTTTTAGCTTTAGCTTAGTTTTTGTTTTCGTTTTAGCTTTATCTTTAGCTTAGTTTTCGTTTTAGCTTTAGCTTTAGCTTAGTTTTCGTTTTAGCTTTAGCTTAGTTTTCGTTTTAGCTTTAGCTTTAGCTTTAGCTTAGTTTTCGTTTTCGCTTTAGCTTAGTTTTCGTTTTCGCTTTAGCTTAGTTTTAGTTTTAGCTTTAGCTTTAGCTTAGTTTTAGCTTTAGTTTATTTGAGCAATTAACATTTTCTCTAGTAAAGTAAATAGTAAAGTAAGTCTGTGTACTGAACCGTGTAGGACGCTGCCATTGATGTCCTGGCATGCTGTTAGCTAAGAGTGATACCTTGTCATTTCTGTTTCTCATTCCCACTGCTGTCTGCGGAGGGCGCTCCAGGTCAAATACAAATGCCAAACATCACAGTCTTCATAAACCGTCTTTTCCATACACCGACATTATATAAGTTATAACATGCGGGAGTGTCCAAAGAAAAACATCTACAAACCACAAAGATGCGTAACATGTCCACTTGAATATGAACAGTGAAAAACGGATCGGGTAAGAAGAGTTAAATTTGTCTCAGATTCAGATTCAAGTAAGTAATGTCTGCTGAAGAACTATTTCATGTGAATAAAAGGTTTGTTTTTCCTGGTTTGATGCAGATGCAGCGTGGCAGATGGAGCGCAGAGTCAGCGATCTCTGGCCTCTTGGGACCTTATCCGACCAGTCGCAATGGAAACAGTCAGGTCAGTCCCGTCCAGCTTCATGCATCCTCCACTGATGCATAAACGAGTGTGGATGAGTTGATACACTACAAATGTCAGTCTTTCTGTGTCAAAGTGGACGGGAGCCAGAAGGAAACAACACGTGCACTTGTAATGAATGCAGTGTGAGTGACCTCCCCTCGCTGTCCTAAAAGCTGTCTGTGTTCATTCTAAAAATAATTAGGTTGTAAACGTGTTGGCTCCGTTGGCTTCCTGTAGCAATGCCAGATCTGCAACGCTGTGTTTCAATCCATGTTTACTTCCGCAAACACAGGGCGCTGTGTGAGACACTGTCCCCTCTGCGGTTCCCTCTTCTGTGCATGCGTGACACATTAAAGACCAGAGCGAAAAAGTGTTTCCTCAGAACATCCAAATTCAGTATTAAGGCCTGTAGTCTGAACGTAGCCTTAGACCTTCCAAATCACAAGTTGCCATATTCGTCCACCATGTTGACTTTGTTTCCTGTTGCCTTTTCTGGCTTTGTATTTAGAGGGGGCTTATGGTAATAAAACGGCAATAAAAAGTGCAGAGGTTTTTACGTGGAAGGGCCTAACAGTACTAGATCAGGACTAAACCAGAATCAGGAAAGAAACTGGGACTTAGAGAGTGCAAGTGCAGGACTTAGCCAGATCTAACCCTTGGTCTAACTCCATTTGTCTCCTTTTGCAGCTCAGAGCTTGATGCCCCTGCGCTCGAGGACAGGAGACCCCTTCAGGTTGGTAGAGCAGAAGGGCAGAGGACACGCGACACCACCGTCTTCTACGTCCTGCCATCCCAACAGCCGCCAGAATCGCAGCCATTCGATCGGTCAACTCGACTTCCTGCCGCTGCCCTCTTCTTCGCCCGCGCTCTCTTCGTCTGTGTCCCACCCCTCCATCGACCTCACTTCCTCCTCCCTCCTGCGCCATTCTGATCTCACTCCCTGCCCCACTGAGGCCGGGTTTTCTGCCGTGCTGTTGCGCTGTTACTCCTGTGTCCACCCTGCACAGCCTCAAAGGAGCGCGGTGGCCAATCAGAGACCCAGATCCGGCAGCTCTGGGTAGCTTTCAGCCGCCGCCGCTGTGAAAACTAAAATCACTAATGGCAAACCCAAAAGCAGCTAGGAACATGTTAATGGCAAGCTCTAAATTATGGAAACGTCAACTGCATGTTAACCCCTTAACTCCCACCTGAACGGATCCCATTTTCTCCAGTTTGGCTTTACCCTAATCAAAAAGCTTCTTGGGGGAAAAAAAACAAAACAACCACAAAAAATGAGAAGAAAACAAGGATGTAAACGCAACAAAAAAGAGACAAAAACTCAACAAAAATGTGACTAAAATTCAATAAAAAAGTGACAAAAATGTGACAAAAATTAAACAAAAAAGTGACAAAAATTCATCAAAAATGTGACAAAAACTCAACCAAAATGTGACAAAAATTCAACCAAAAAGTGACAAAAACTCAACAAAAAAATGACAAAAACTCAACCAAAAAGTGACAAAAATTCAACAAAAATGTGACAAAAATTCAACAAAAATGTGACAAAAATTCAACCAAAAAGTGACAAAAACTCAACAAAAAAATGACAAAAACTCAACCAAAAAGTGACAAAAATTCAACAAAAAATCAACAAAAATGTGACAAAAATTCAACCAAAAAGTGACAAAAATTCAATAAAAATGTGACAAAAATTCAACCAAAAAGTGACAAAAACTCAACAAAAAAATGACAAAAATTCAACCAAAAAGTGACAAAAATTCAACAAAAATTCAACAAAAAATCAACAAAAATGTGACAAAAATTCAACCAAAAATTCAACAAAAATGTGACCAAAAAAAACCCCCAAAACATAAAAAAGGTGACACAACACAGCAACAACCTAAGGAAAAAGATCAGTTTTGTGGGTCTTAGCTTTCAAATGAGGTGTTACACAGACCTATATAATGGCCAAAGAGGACTGAATGCATTTGGTTCATGCAGGTGGTAAGAGGTTAAAACTCACTAAAACCTCTAGAATGAGTGAGGTGGATTAAAATGTCATATTTAATAGTAGAGAATTATTGTAGGGTATAAACCATTTTAGTTCAAAAATCCCAAAGAAATAGTCTCAAAAAACAAAGGGCTCCCATGTTTGTGCAACTTGAGTTATGCTCAACTACTGACCCTGAGCTCTGGTGTCCCCCAGGGGTGTGTCCTCTCTCCCTGGCTCTTCCTCTTCTGCCGCCCTCACATTCTTTTCACAGGTCCGAATCCATTCTTGCACGTGCAGGCGATTGAGTCATTGTTGAACTCAGTACTGACAATAATGAAAAATACTGCAGTGAACAAGTTACTCACGCAGCGACTTGTTGCCAATCTAACAAAATGTTGTGAAAGACTCTTGTTTTGTGCTGGTCCATGTCCTCGTCTTTATCATTTACTTTTTGCTCTGTGTTTTAGGGACATCATAAACCGCTCCGACTCTGACTCCGCCCTGCCGCTCTCTCTCAGCGAATCACGAAGCCCCTACGGCTCCAGGCCCCTCCCCCAGTCGCTGCGGCCTTTCCTCGGTTCTGGAGCGTTGGCGAAGAGCACGAGTTTGGGCGAACTCAGGGCTAACGCCGCCACCTTGCCCTCCTCGACTTCTACGCGCTCGCTGTTTGTCGCCACAGACCCGGGGGCGGGGACGCGGACAGGAAACAGGAAGTATCCCGCAGCAGCAGAGGAGGACACCAACAGCAGCAGCAGCGGCGGCGCCACGACCGACGAACAGGAAGGGAACGCAACCACAACCACAACGCGGAGGAGCGCTCTACACAGGCTGTTCCGGCGGAGACAGGGGCGCAAACAGGACTAAAAACGGACTGAACCAGGTGGACTGAACTGGGGCGGATCCAGGACTAGATCAGTTTAACCGTAAATACAGTACTTTTCACTGTTTTGACCAGTGAGACCAGCTAGAGACTTAAAATTACAATAGAAACTCCATACTATTTTATGTTTATCTCACATTAAATTCAAATTATCCTCTTGGTTTAATCATGACACAGTTTGTGCAGCAACTGAGCTCATTATGAATATCTCTGTGCCCTTTCCTACCAGATTTATAGAAAGATATTATATTTTAGAGCAGATTGAGGAAACATATTGTAGTTCCCACCTAACCTGGCTAACGCCATGCTGCTGTGTGCGCTCAAATTATTTCGAACTGCACAACAGCCTGGGGACCATGGCCCAAATTTTCCGGTGGATTTGGGAACCAATCACAGAGCGAGGAGGGACGGCAAGACGATGACGCGCTATTCGAATACGGAAGCTTGTAGTTTATTTACGGATAATAAAAAAAAAGTTTATTTACAGATCCAACATGACAGCAGCAGACATGATGGTATTTTTCGATCAAGCTTTAGACCTTGTTCTAAATAGTTTAGCTCAAAAGTTTACAGCGGGTACATCATACGTCATCGGATACGATGATACGATTGGCCATGGCTACGTGCAGACGCATGATAGACTTTTTTTTTTTTTTTTCGTATCGCCCAATAAACGACTATGGACGATCGTAAACCACACCTCTCCTACGAGAAAATGCATTGGTGGTCCCCAGACTAAATATCACTTGTGATTTTAGTCTGGTGTTAGCCAGGCTAGTTCCCACCCAGTGTTAGGCGCGACTTTTTCAGCTCGTTGGTTTTACGCAGCAATATTCCATGAGCCCCAGTTATGATGTACGATATATATGATTTATTATACAGGCGTGTGAATACGGGAGTGTTTGTGAGTGGAGCCAAGTTTGCTACGGCGAGGCTTATTCACATGCATGAGTGCCGGGTGGAAGCGTGCTCTTTGGAAAAACGCTGATAGTGTTTCAGAAAAGTATTGTTGTATTATGTCGACTTAAGCATAGTGAAGAATCAAGAATCGGTGCAAATAAAAGACTGAAGTGGGACAGGCTAAACACATACAAGAATCACAGGCATTTTAAGAATATTTTTTGTTGAAACCAAACAGACATTTTATCACCTGAATATTTTCAATTCAAACTGCAATTTCTGTTCAATTTTGTTTTGCAGCGCTAACATGTTGCCTTGTTATTCATATGTTATTTTACTACAAACCTAAAGGCAAACTCTCTAAACTAGATTAATTAAAACTAGCACATTTTTCTCTATTTCTATACCAGATGTGAACTTGATTGAAGAATTTTGTACAGTGTTCATTAGTGTGATTTATTAAATGCCAGTTGCAATGTTTCCAGATGGATTTTGTGTGGTTATGTGAATACATTTAGATGCAATGGGGGGAGAAAAGAGTCATAATAAATTACTATGTATTTGTAAAGTTGTCTTCTATCTGTTCTATTGAAGTCTATCTATCTATCTATCTATCTATCTATCTATCTATCTATCTATCTATCTATCTATCTATCTAATAACTATCTATCTAATAACTATCTATCTAATAACTATCTATCTAACTATCTATCTAATAACTATCTAATATCTATCTATCTATCGAATAACTATCTATCTATCGAATAACTATATATATCTATATCTATCGAATAACTATCTATCTAATAACTATCTATCTATCTATCTAATAACTATCTATCTATCGAATAACTATATCTATCTATCGAATAACTATCTATCTAATAACTATCTATCTATCTAATAACTATCTATCGAATAACTATATCTATCTATCTATCGAATAACTATCTATCTATCTAATAACTATCTATCTATCTAATAACTATCTATCTATCTAATAACTATCTATCTAATAACTATCTATCTATCTAATAACTATCTATCTATCTAATAACTATCTATCTATCTAATAACTATCTATCTAATAACTATCTATCTAATAACTATCTATCTAATAACTATCTATCTATCTAATAACTATCTATCTATCTAATAACTATCTATCTAATAACTATCTATCTATCTAATAACTATCTATCTATCTAATAACTATCTATCTAATAACTATCTATCTAATAACTATCTATCTATCTAATAACTATCTATCTAATAACTATCTATCTATCTAATAACTATCTATCTAATAACTATCTATCTATCTATCTATCTAATAACTATCTATCTATCTAATAACTATCTATCTATCTAATAACTATCTATCTATCTAATAACTATCTATCTATCTATCTATCTAATAACTATCTATCTATCTATCTAATAACTATCTATCTATCTATCTAATAACTATCTATCTATCTAATAACTATCTATCTATCTATCTATCTAATAACTATCTATCTAATAACTATCTATCTATCTATCTATCTATCTAATAACTATCTATCTATCTATCTATCTAATAACTATCTATCTATCTATCTATCTAATAACTATCTATCTATCTATCTATCTATCTAATAACTATCTATCTAATAACTATCTATCTAATAACTATCTATCTAATAACTATCTATCTATCTAATAACTATCTATCTATCTAATAACTATATCTATCTATCTATCTAATAACTATCTATCTATCTAATAACTATCTATCTAATAACTATCTATCTATCTATCTAATAACTATCTATCTATCTAATAACTATCTATCTATCTAATAACTATCTATCTATCTATCTAATAACTATCTATCTAATAACTATCTATCTATCTATCTATCTATCTAATAACTATCTATCTATCTATCTATCTAATAACTATCTATCTATCTATCTATCTAATAACTATCTATCTATCTATCTATCTATCTAATAACTATCTATCTAATAACTATCTATCTAATAACTATCTATCTAATAACTATCTATCTATCTAATAACTATCTATCTATCTATCTAATAACTATATCTATCTATCTATCTAATAACTATCTATCTATCTAATAACTATCTATCTAATAACTATCTATCTATCTATCTAATAACTATCTATCTATCTAATAACTATCTATCTATCTAATAACTATCTATCTATCTATCTAATAACTATCTATCTATCTAATAACTATCTATCTATCTATCTAATAACTATCTATCTATCTATCTAATAACTATCTATCTATCTAATAACTATCTATCTATCTAATAACTATCTATCTATCTAATAACTATCTATCTATCTAATAACTATCTATCTAATAACTATCTATCTATCTAATAACTATCTATCTATCTATCTAATAACTATCTATCTAATAACTATCTATCTATCTAATAACTATCTATCTATCTATCTAATAACTATCTATCTAATAACTATCTATCTATCTATCTATCTAATAACTATCTATCTATCTAATAACTATCTATCTATCTAATAACTATCTATCTATCTATCTATCTATCTATCTAATAACTATCTATCTAATAACTATCTATCTATCTAATAACTATCTATCTAATAACTATCTATCTATCTATCTATCTAATAACTATCTATCTATCTATCTATCTAATAACTATCTATCTATCTATCTATCTAATAACTATCTATCTAATAACTATCTATCTAATAACTATCTATCTAATAACTATCTATCTATCTAATAACTATCTATCTATCTATCTAATAACTATATCTATCTATCTATCTAATAACTATCTATCTATCTAATAACTATCTATCTAATAACTATCTATCTATCTAATAACTATCTATCTATCTATCTAATAACTATCTATCTATCTAATAACTATCTATCTATCTAATAACTATCTATCTATCTAATAACTATCTATCTATCTAATAACTATCTATCTATCTATCTAATAACTATCTATCTATCTATCTAATAACTATCTATCTATCTATCTATCTAATAACTATCTATCTATCTAATAACTATCTATCTATCTATCTAATAACTATCTATCTATCTATCTAATAACTATCTATCTAATAACTATCTATCTATCTAATAACTATCTATCTATCTATCTAATAACTATCTATCTAATAACTATCTATCTATCTATCTAATAACTATCTATCTATCTAATAACTATCTATCTATCTAATAACTATCTATCTATCTATCTATCTATCTATCTATCTAATAACTATCTATCTAATAACTATCTATCTATCTAATAACTATCTATCTAATAACTCTCTATCTATCTATCTAATAACTATCTATCTATCTAATAACTATCTATCTATCTAATAACTATCTATCTATCTATCTAATAACTATCTATCTATCTAATAACTATATCTATCTATCTATCTAATAACTATCTATCTATCTATCTAATAACTATCTATCTATCTAATAACTATCTATCTATCTATCTAATAACTATCTATCTATCTATCTAATAACTATCTATCTATCTATCTAATAACTATCTATCTATCTATCTATCTATCTATCTAATAACTATCTATCTATCTATCTATCTATCTATCTATCTAATAACTATCTATCTATCTAATAACTATCTATCTATCTAATAACTATCTATCTATCTATCTATCTATCTATCTATCTAATAACTATCTATCTATCTATCTATCTATCTATCTAATAACTATCTATCTATCTATCTATCTATCTATCTAATAACTATCTATCTATCTAATAACTATCGATCTATCTATCTATCTATCTATCCGACCGACCGACTCCCACCTCAACAGAACTTATTTTGTCCAGTTTGGTTTTACCCAAATCTAAAAGATTCTTGAAAAAAAGTGTGAAAATGGCAACGAAAACGCTACAAAACAGTGACAAAAACGTGCCGGAAAAGCAACAATAACACAAAAAACAAGACACAAAAACGCAACAGCCGCTAAAAAAAATTCCCCGCTCTTTCGTAGTGACTGACCTTTGATTAAAAGGTTCAAACCGAACGCAAGCTAACGCTATTTATATACTTTTCTGTGGTTTCTTTATCATGTACATGTCATAAGATGATGTTTAATGTCCATTAGATGATTTCATTTACATTGACATTTATTTTTTACATCACACGTAGAAGTTCTTTTAAGTTGTGCGTTACGAGGCAACCACAAGAAGACAATTTAATAATCATGTCATCATAAACAACCAAAAACACACAAGCGATCCCTTCACTTGCTGTTTAACACACATATAGGGATGGAAAGCAAAATATACTTCCATTATTACAACCTAGAAAGTTGAGCGTTGATACATTTTAATTTATATTTTATTGATACGACAAAATTGATGGAGCGTCATAGTGCAGCACCACTGTGGATTGGTGCTGCCCTCTGCTGGACACTGGCTGGAACTGGCCCGTTTACTCTGCTCGCGCGAGTACGTTCACAATAAAGGCAAACTATGGAGAAACGGACTTTTTGCTCATGATACCGTAAGTATGTTTTAAGTCGGCCCGTGATTCAAGCTCTTCATAGTCGCTTAGTCGTAGAAAACAACATTCAGAAACATCACAATCTCGGTGACAAACGCAGAAAGTCCCGTGGGAACAGATTAGCTATTTTACTGAACAAAAACCCACAAATAAATGTCATTTTCGGCTCGTGTCCGCAGTAATACGTCACATATCACCAGTGTAAATATCACCATTTTGAAGGCACGCAGACGTAAGTCACGTACGCAGTTTCCGTAGTGTAGTGGTTATCACGTTCGCCTCACACGCGAAAGGTCCCCGGTTCGAAACCGGGCGGAAACAAGTTTTTCTTTTTCTGTAGGAAAAATCTGTCTTTTTACCGCTACTCCCCGGGACGCGTGAGCGGCGGTGGTGGTTTATGTTTATGTCGCAAATATATCCATGTGACTCAATGTAGTGGCGGTCCATCCGTGAAATGACTCATCTACAAAATGGGAGAAAGATGACACCACACAAATTACTTATTATGATTTCCCCAGTTCATGCTAAAAAAAAATTACCTGACGTTTCCCATCTAAAATGAAACTAGCAAACTAAGGCAGTAGGACCAATATAAATATATATTTACAACACACCGACATTGGCAATGAAGCTGATCACTGTAGCTACATCTGGAGCATTGAATTAGAAAAACAGAGGGTTAATGAAAACACAGGGAGGGCCGGAAAGCTGTGAGATTTAAGAGTGAATTTGAGGCAAAAAACAAAAGGGCACGTGCTCAGTGAGTGAAATATGGCGCCCAGGCTCCGCCCACAACAGGAACAACAACACTGGCCCGAGCAAAGAGCAGACTTGCAGAAGGCCACGACGTGAGTAGTTTGGCTGTGCTTTTGTATTAGTCGTGTGATTAATGTTCAGTCTGAAAGATTAATGAATTTCTCATGTGCTATGATCAAACTACTCTCTTATGAATGAGAACAACAGTCGACTACATTGCATTTCTGTAACTCAGGTGTCACTTGATCACAAATGTTTACTATATGAATATAATCTTCCTTTTATTGTGTATTTATCAGGAAGGATGTGGGCTGAGAAGCTTAGATCGCAGTTGGGACGTCCCACCTGGTCCATCGGAGGCTGGTTGGTCAGCAGGTTCTTCATCAAGAGGAACAGGGTGCTGGAGGAGAACGCAGTGAAGCTCTGTGACATTCAGCCCGGAGACACCGTGCTGGAAGTCGGGCACGGTCCCGGCCTGGGTCTGCAGTCTGCCGCCAAACTGCTCACGGACCCCAAAGGCCGGCTCATCGGGGTCGACTACTCAGAGTACATGCACGGTGTAAGTGAACTTCACACCATCAAGGTCTCAAAAATCAAATCCTTACAAGTCATAGAGAAACTCCGTCTGAAATGTCTTTGACAGAAAGCGAGCGAGCTTTTGAAGGAGCATTTGGCCAGTGGGAAACTGACCCTACACCTCTGTGACGTCGCAGCCCTGCCCCTGGAGGACGACTCCGTGGACAAAGTCTTCCACTGTAACTGCTACTACTTCTGGCCTGATCTGAGAAAAGGAGCGTCAGAGTTACACCGTGTCATGAAACCTGGTACAACACGAAACTGTAACGAGCAGGGGCGGACCGGGACTGAAAAACGGCCCTGGACTCTGGCCCAAATTAGAGCAAATGCACACTTTCACAAAGACATATTTTAATCTCTAACCACCCGCATTAACCGTGCATTTTGTCCAGTTCGGCTTTACCCAAAACTAAAGGCTTCTCGACTGGAGAGCAACTGAGAGCAAGTGACTGTAACTTTTTTTCATGTTGTCGCCGCATTTTTGTCACTCTTTTTGTGGCTTTTTCGTTACTTTTTTTTTCTGGCTTTTCGCCGTGTTTTCATCACGTCTTTGTCACTTTCTTGTTGTATATTTGTCATGTTTTTTTTTTTACTTTCTTGTTGTGTTTTTTCTGTGTTTTTTGTTGCTCTTCCGGCACATTTTTGTTCCGTTTTCATCCGTTTTTGTTGCTATTTTGATGCTTTTCTTTTAAAGGAATAGGCCACCGTTTTTACATACTAAGATATGTTCTTACCTAACTTTAATATAGTTAATATATCCCCGTCTGATCTTCACCCGTGCCTTCAGTCACGTAAACACAGCGCAGACGGCGTTAGCATTTAGCCTCTCCCTCTCTCCTCTATAGCTCCAAAACAGGTCAAGATAGAAGCTACCAAGCTCTTCCACGTTTTCCCTATTTAAATATGGTTACGTGAAGTGTTCCACTACAAAGTATAATTACACAAAATTAAACAATGTGGATTTTCTAAGTGGATAAAAGGGGGAAGTATATTGTAAGACGTAATAATACCAGGAGTAATTTGGCATCCGCACAGTAAAGTGAAGATTACAAGCTTCTATCTTGACCTGTTTTGGAGCTATAGAGGAGAGAGGGAGAGGCTAAATGCTAACGCCGTCTGCGCTGTGTTTACGTGACTGAAGGCACGGGGGAAGATCAGACAGGTCCTAAAGAAAAAGAAAGCTAAGGTAAGAACATATCTCAGTATGTAAAAACGGTGGCCTGTTCCTTTAACTGTGCATTTTCTCCAATTCGGCTTCACCCAAAACTAAAAGCTTCTCGACTGGAGAGCAGGTGACTGTAACTTTTTTTCATGTTGTCGCCGCATTTTTGTCACTCTTTTTGTGGCTTTTTTGTGGCTTTTTCATGACTTTTTTTTCTGGCTTGTTTTTTTTAACTTTCTTGTTGTGTTTTTTGTTGCTCTTCCGGCACATTTTTGTTCCGTTTTCATCATCGTTTTTGTTGCTACTTTAATGCTTTTCTTTTAAGCTTTCAGATTTGGGTAAAGCTCAGTTAAAGTGACAGAGATTTTTTTTAATATGTGCAAAATCGACCGCCTGGTTTTGTAAAGTTTTCACAGGTTACCCTTCCCAGATCTCTGCAGCTAATCAGAGTCAAGCGTCCTCCCGCGTCGACCAATGAGATGAGCTTTTCCTGTGAACCAGCCTGTCAGGTCCAATCAGGAGGGAGGGGGAGGGGCTTGATTGTTTACGTTTTGAAAATTCTGGTCCTGCTCTCCTCATTTTGCAAACTAAGAAGGGCGTTCTGGTCCAAGAGGGGAGGAATTTACTTTCAAATTTCACTCTCCTCACTTTGCAAACTTACAGACTATCACTTTAAGGCGGGGGGGTAAGAGATTAAGGAGAAAATTGAGGGGGCCAGATGGGTGGCCCTAGAGCCAGTGGCCCTTCTGTGCTCTTCCAGAATGGACATGTGGCCAGTCCGCTCCTGGTAACAAGAGATTGACTTTTTTTCCTCTAATTTGCAACATCTTGAGTCTTAAGTTATTACTATTGCTAAAACACGTGCACTGTAATACACGTTGTCCCTTGTGTCCCTCAGGAGCCGTAATGTTGACCACTCTGAGGCTGGAAATGGTGTCTTACATGGCTTCTAAGCAGGTCATGCCGAAGGATAACTGGCGCCCTGACCTGTACATGGCGGCTTTGAGAGACTCTGGATTCATCGACGTCAGAATGGAAGACAAACAATATCGAAGTATCACTTTTCAGGCAATCTATGCTACGGCTTTGAAATGACTGGGAATGATTCTTCTGTGATCCAGCAATTACTTTTCAGAAGTGTTTGTTGATTAGTTTTGTAGATGAGCCAGTTCTGTAATTCCTTTATTGACTATGCATTTAATAGTGCAGGACAGGTGTTAACCTCTTAACCCCCACCTGAATGAGCACATTTTCTCCAGTTTGGCTTTACCCAAAACTAAAAGTCTCTTACAAAAAACTGCGACATAATAGTGACAAAAATTAGACATAATGAATGGAATGAATGAAAACGCAACAAAAAAGGGACAAAAAAGGGACAAAAATCTGATGAAAAAGCAACAAGAGTAACAGAAAAGTGGCATATCTGTTAAAATGAGTTCTGTAGGTCCAGGCGTGACACTGGCCTATGCTGTAAGCTTTTAGATTTGGGTAGAGCTGAACTGGAGAAAATGCACTTGGTTAAGGCGGGAGTTAAGAGGTTCATATAATTTAGAGATCAATTTGAAGCACAAATATATACGAAAAAATGTATGGCAAGTTTTCATTTACTTAATATTTTCATATAGAAATACAATTATTTGTAAAAATGATAAGAAATGACTGTAACTAAATCTGAAAAATGAATATTGCCAGGTTTAACTTTGTAAATAAATATATGGCTTACACTATAACGTGTGTGCACATCACAAGCACGTTTCTCAATGTGCTGCACTGTAGTTATTACTCCTTCACTCCATACTACTGTAGTAGTAAGCTACTTTTATAGCCACAGCTGCCCTGGAGTAGACTGACGGAAACAGAAATCTGACAACCACTGAGCACTTACTCATACACGCGGTGAGTAAAGTGTCTTGCTCAAGGTTATTGGACGTTTACTGCACGTGAGTTTTGTTGTTAAAATCACTGCAACCTCCTGTGTCAAAGTCTACATGTTTTCTAAGGCAACATTGATTAACATTGTGGGACAAGGCCTCGTGGAAGACCCAGGACACGCTGGTGGGACTATGTCTCCGAGCTGGCCTGGTGTCGCCTCGGGGTCCCCCCAGAACAGCTGGAGGAGGTGTGTGTGGATCAGGAAGTTTGGGCATCTCTGCTGAGACTGCTGCCCCCGCGACCCGGCCCCGGATAAAGCGAAAGAAAATGGATGGATGGCATTGATCCCCTTCTGGAGCCGCCACCTTAACGTGGTGGAGGGGTTTGAATGTTCGAATGATCCTGGAGCTCTGTTGTCGGGGGCTTCGTGCCCCTGGTAGGGTCTCCCATGGCAAACAGGTCCTAGGTGACGGGTCAGACAAAGAGCGGTTCAGAAGCTCCTTATGAGAGACCAACAGGCCCGGTTTGAATCGTGAGGCCGTCCTTCTGTGGACCCACCTGCAGGAGGAGCCATGAGGGGCTGGTGCAATGTGACCCCATGACCCGGCAACGGACAAGTGGAAGATGGATGGATGGATGGATGGATGGATGGATGGATGGATGGATGGATGGATGGATGGTATTGATTAACATAAACTGTCCATGCTCCAAGAAACGAGGAACCTTCAGTTGAATTTCTACTCAAGTTTGTATGTACATCTTAGATCATACCAGTAACTATCGAAACAACTAAATGTGTTCCTTACTTTAAAGTGCAGAGTATGCTCCTGACCTTTAGATCTTCTTTTGTGTGAGAAACACTGATTCATGTGCCCGGTCTGTGCAATAAAAGGGGATCTCAAGGATTTACAATTTACAATCTGCAGAAGAGACGAGGATGGGGAATTTATGCCTAAGATCTGTCAGGAGGAGTTTTTAGATCTGTCAGTGACCGGACTGTTCCCTTCAGCAGGGACGTGCACAGATTGAACTCAGGTGGTGCTTCATTGATTTAATGTTTCTTAAATTTTTGCCCTACTAAGCCAATATGTGCTAAAATATAGTTTTAACGCTCAACAACTTCAAATCACGCTTCCTTCCTCCTCTGCCTCTCGAGCTGCGGCGGTGCTGACGTGCTCCTGGTCAAAGAAGGGCTAGAATCCGGCATGTTTGCGTCAGTTTTTGTCGTTTCAATGCAGACGTTCATTCATGTGCATCCCCATCAAATAAATGACTAAATAAAATAAATAAACTTCACTGTCCCCGAGTTTCCCCCGTTTGAGAGGATGGGGGTTGTCCTTTATGTCTTGGTTGTGCACGTGACCGCCCTTCAGTGACAGGACTGTTCCCGTCTCCAGTGGTAGAGGAACCATCCCAACTGTGGACACTACTTAACCTCTTAACTCCCACCGGAACGGATCCCATTTTCTTCAGTTTGGCTTTACCCTAATCCTAAAGCTTCTTGGGAAAAAACACCAAAACAGCCACAAAAAATAAGAAGAAAACAAGGATGTAAACGCAACAAAAATGTGACAAAAACTCAACAAAATTGTGACAAAAACTCGACAAAAAAAATGACAAAATTCAACAAAAATATGACAAAAACTCAACAAAAATGCAACAAAAATGCAACAAAAAAATGACTAAAATTCAACAAAAATGCGACAAAAATGCAACAAAAATATGACCAAAAAATGACTAAAACTCAACAAAAATTCAACAAAAATGCAACAAAAATATGACAAAAATTCAACAAAAATGTGACAAAATTCAACAAAAATGCGACAAAAATATGACAAAAATTCAACAAAAATGAAAAAGGTGAACAAAGGTGACGCAACACAGCAACAACGCGAGGAAAAAGATCCGTTTTGTGGGTCTTAGCTTTCAAATGAGGTGTTCCACAGCCAAAAGAGGACAGAATGCATTTGGTTTAGGCGGGTGGTAAGAGGTAAGAGGTTAAACAACACATAAATCACCTTGCATTGACTTAAATACAACCTACACTTTTAACAACCATTTGCTATTCAGTTTGGTGATACTTTATGAACCCAACGTTTCAGAGGTGAAAAACAACAATACAGTAAAAATCAACACAATGAGACAACACTGTACAAGGCGGGTGACCAGAGTGACGCGACCGAAAATCAGGACGCCAAGTTTGCAAGCGAGAAAACGTGACAGAGTTAGTACTTTACTGTTAACAAGGCATTGCTGTAGCTGTTTGAAATGAGTCCCACGGAAATGTTATCCTTGAGAACATCTGGCCGCCCTATTACAGACATAAGCGTCCAGTCAAAGCAGTGTTGGCACAAAGTGAGGTTTGTACAATGATAGAAAAGGATCAGTATTTGTTCCTGGGGTAAAGTTACGCAAACATCGCAACTTTTCGTGTAACTGGAGCGATTGTCGGTGCAGGGTCTTTGTGCAACAACAAAACAACAGCATGTGTTCAGACTGGGCTCGAACTTTCTCATTCTGCGAACTCTTAGACCGCTGCACATATAAATTAATTCATATACTTTGATAATATTACTCTCTTCTCCACAAAAGCGTCCTCTTGGTGGCTTGTTCTCCATTAAATTTCCCGAAAGTCCAAACAAATGGGTTTCAGTCACATCTTTACAAAAACGTCCGATATTTCCAAATTCACTAAAGCGATGAGCAATACTGGGCTGATGCTTTGGTCCTGTGATTGCCGTTTGCCTGAGCGCTCGCCTTGGCGCGGTGTGGACCTGTGCACGAACTGGAGCCTGGGCCGGGCAGGAGCAGCAGGTTTCGGTTCCCTGGGTCGGTGCAGGGCAGACGGGGGCTGGGGCTGGCTGAGGAGAGGGTCTGCGAGCTGCCGTTCAGGTAGCCCGAGTGGTGTGAGCCTTTGGGGCCTCTGTAGTTGTAGTACGCCTGCCAGCCCTGGCGCTTCCTCCTCCAGCGGCAGCGCAGGATACGGATGAAAGCCTGGAAGGACAGTTTGGAAACGTTTTCTGGGTAAGATCCTGGTGTAGTCCTGTTCAGTCCTGGTTCAGTCCTGGTTTAGTCCTGGTTTAGTCCTGGCTTAGTCCTGGTTTAGTCCTGGTGTAGTCCTGGCTTAGTCCTGGTTTAGTCCTGGTGTAGTCCTGGTGTAGTCCTGGTTTAGTCCTGGTTCAGTCCTGGCTTAGTCCTGGTTTAGTCCTGGTGTAGTCCTGGTGTAGTCCTGGTTTAGTCCTGGTTCAGTCCTGGCTTAGTCATGGTTTAGTCATGGTTTAGTCCTGGTTTAGTCCTGGTGTAGTCCTGTTCAGTCCTGGTCCACACACCTGTTTGAACTCGCGGCTGTAACAGGGGTAGATGACGGGGTTCAAGCAGCTGTTGAAGTATCCGAGCCAGAAGATGACTTTGAAGAAGGTCTCAGGAGGCCTCAGGCTCTCGTTGAACGACACTGAAGAACACACAGTGAGTAGAACTTATATGTACTTATCACATCAGGAATAATGCAAACGGGAACAATGAATGGTCAAAGTCATTTCATTACTTGAGTAAAAGTACTGATACTACTGGTCATATGCTACTCCAATAAAAGTAAATAATTACTCAAGTGAAAGTACCAAAGTATTTGCTTGAGAAAATACTTAAATATTCAAAGTAGAAAATGAAACTCTGTTAAAATAAGTATATAAAAAAAAGTTGCGTCAAATTGTGAATTGCGGCGACGGCAACACGACGGGACAAATCTTCCTTGTGGTGAGTCAGTGGCATTTGACAAAACATCTGTACATCGCCCCCTAGTGTCCTGGAGTGTGGACTATAAGGCTTTTAAAATAAAGCAGATGTAGCAGCTAAAGCCCTGTGCAATGTCCGCTCTGACTGCACTGTTCAGGCCTCTCAGACGCGGGTCTTATACTGTGTCCTGTGTTTACTGGCATGACCTTTATCCATCCACAAACACACAGCTCTTCAACCACAGCAGACACGCTCCAAACACTGTTCACCTCAACACTGCACACCTGTGTGCTTTTGTATAGGGCAGGAAATCACATAACAGGACACACACAGCGCCACACAGTGGCAGGAGGCTAAAGCATGGATCATAAATGGCTCCAACAAAACACACGTGACAATTTTACTTTACCACGTTTACAGAAATGTAGTGAAGTACGAGAAAATGTTCTATATCTCTTTCAAATGAAGTGGAGAACATGTACAACTAAGTCCCTAACATACGTACATATGCTACTTCTCAAGTGAAGTTGTTTTTGAAACTAGTTTTATTTTTAGACCTCGTGCAGCCTTAACTTCGCTTTGCCTGCCCCTCGTCTCCCTCGGGTCCCGGCCTCTTGCTGGTTCTGATCCCGGTCTTAGGCTCCATGTTTCCCGGTCTTTGTGGGACTTTAGTGGATCATGGCGGTAATGTTTCCCTTGATCTCACAGATAACGTTTCCACCTAGGTTTGGACTTGTAAGGCCATCGTCTCTCGCCTCGGGCCTGCTGCCTCCTGCCTATATATGAACAATACAAAGATTCCCCACAGTGCACAGGGCACCTGAACGCAGCACCACAGGTAAGACAGGGAAGAGAGAAGACCCAAAGACAGCTGTGAAGCACAAGAAACAGTCCAGGTTTGGACATGAGATGCTTTCGAAGTCGACAGAGCCGGTTTTGACTATGTATGAACTTCATTAATATAAGAACATGAACGTACCACAAGCTCAGGATGAGCTCTGTAAACAAGAGGGCAAGATAACAGGGAATGAACCTATAGCATGAAATACAAAGGTTTACGGGATTGTTCATTCATAGCACGAAGGTCCAAGGTTCAATCCCACATTTTGTGTGCCAAACTTCAGCAAGTCAAATGTAATGTTTTTTAATGCCTAAATACTATATTTTTAATGCCACAATGCACAAAATCTTAGCATTTTTCCTTTTGCAAGATTTGGAAACTTTCAATCAAACAGAGGATTGTTGAGGAAAGTTTGATGTTCAAAACTAAATTGGACACAACTGGGAACTTTAGAACAAAAGTAAAAACTGTAGTTGAATTAGTTAATAATTAATAACCAATAATTAGTTATTAATTTAGACCATAGTTATTCCATTTCAGACGAATGTCAGCAGTAAAAATAGTTGAGCAATTTCACTGAGTAGTTTTTGTCTCTATGGAACAATAATATTTTAAAAGAAATTTACATTTAATGCCAGTTTGAACCCAGCTGCCCACCAGCACTATTTATAATTCTTGGCGCTTTACCTGGTTTAGTACTGGTTTAGTACTGGTTTAGTAAAATCTCTAAAACTTAGATCAAATAAAAGCTCAGTCTGCCATTGTAGAGACGGCAGAAGACACTGAAAGGCACTTAAAAAGGCATAACGTAGCTATCTGCCAAAAAAAAGAAATGTAAACCTGTATTTTCAATGGCCTAACTATATTTCATGAGTCTGAATGCCAGTCTAAACAAGCCCAGGACTGTGATGAACCTTTTTAGTATTTATACTTGGCTTCAGTGCCAGAGAAAACACCAAACGGCGGCGCATCTCCATTACATACTGATAAAAGCCCTCACATTTCTCTGTTCCAAATCAGCATGTCTAAATGAGGCTTTCCGATTCATTTATCACGGAGGAAAAAGATGCCAACAGTTTTCAGCACATAACAATAATGTTATCTGCGGAGTGAGGACAGGCTGCAGGTGTTCAGTAACTCGCCGCTCCTCCTTCAGCGGCGCAGCTGAACAGGGTCAATGTGTTTTGGTGTAAAAGAATATATTTCACATATTTCCATTTTAATTATCGTCCCCATCAAAATATATATTGATAAGATAACATTTCCACATGTAATGCACATAGTCCGATGCAAGTTTTTGTTCTAAATTTTAAGTTTGTGTACTTTTTTCGATTAATTAACTATTACATTATTTGTAAAGATTCATTGTTGATTGACATATATATATTGAGGAGTCATTAATAATTGTATGATTGTCTTTTTTGTCATAGCACGGCCATGAATGTCCTGCTGCTCCTCCCTGAGTGCGTGGTGTCTGAAGAGTGTGCGTGTCCACGACCGAGACACTGAAATTGTTTATTTCTGCTGTGTCTCACAGGAGTAAATGTGACGAAGTCCACGCTGTTGTCCTGTCCTTTGTTCACGACCTGCACCCTGAAGCTGTAACACGGCCCTCAATGAAAATAAGTTTGGACGTCCCTGCTCTATATAAAGGCATGTTTTCCCGGGCTCGCTCACGCTCGTGCTCCACCACTCCCCCGCACACACTTGCATTAGCCGCGGTATTTTGCGCCACGTTTTGAAATATTTGCGGAAAATTAACTAATTGAATTCCCAGGTTCTGAGCTTCAAAATGAGGTGCAATGTGTCCATATTCACTGAGATTTAGGGGAGATTCATGGGGAGAGTCAAACTGCCACAGAATCAGATCATTGGAATACATTTTCCGGCATTGGCTCCGATATCCGATATAGTATCAGATCGGTGCATCCCTAGTAGGATCACTTTGAGGCTTTTTAGGAGCATCGCCCTGGGAAAACGGAAGGAATAGGCGATGCCACATTTTTAAAAATCGATACGATACCGATGCTTTTGGGGTCATTTTTCTTGATACCGATACCGATACTGGTCATGTTATATGAGTGAATGTATTTCAATCAATATACATTTCTAAAACTGGTTATTTTATATAATTAATAGGTAAATTAAATTATATATTACTTTAACTGGTTTATTAAACAATGTAAATGTGAAATTAAATACATAAACAAAGTTTAAAATAACACTTTAATGACAAACAAAATCTAGACCAGAATGATATGGCTGGCTTAATTCAATCCCCTGCTCCTGTGGACTGTTTTGGCTCAGAACGACGATGTAAATCGTCCTTTTATGTTTAAAATGGCTGCCATGCCTTCTTTTTACATATGCAATTTAGTATCGAAAGAGCAGTGAGCCTGAAAAAAAAAACCTCAACACTGACTGAACTATGACTCCTGTGCTTTACACGCTATCTATTGAATAATTTTTTTAGAGCCAGGCAATGCTCTCGTTCAGCTGGCGCCCCCTGCTGGTCGCTGCTGCTCGTTGCGTACGACATTACATGATACAAAATGGCAGTGACTGTCGGTCACGTGACTTTTCTCCAAGTGATACAGCTCGGCGGAGGTATTAGGTGTGTTTAAGATGCGAGGCGCCTCGCCTCGATTCCAGACGAGACCAGGCGGTGGCGTCAGAGGGCGGAGAAAGGCGCCTCTAATCAAGGCAGACACATCTCAGCCCCGAGAACAGAGAGGAGCCTCAGATCACGCAGCGTCTCGCGTTTGTTAGAAAAAGTTTGGGAATAAAACTATTTCAAAAGTTTGTGAACACATTTCTGCTTCTCCCACACACCAGACAAATCGCCCCATCACTACAGCTACAATAACAGACTCCCCTCTTACAGTTTAGGATTAGAATAATAAACGTATGCATATTTAAAATGTAGGCCATATGTTGAACACACGGGCACTTTCTGTCAAATATGAAGACTCTGAAGTATTTCTGCAGATGTAAGTAGATCTGTGATGAGAAAAGATGAGGCAGGAGCTGCGGAGCGTCAGGGCAACACGTCTCCGATCTAAACACAACTCATATCCAATCATCTGTCAGTCCTCTGTCAGCAAACGTGTTTACGGCACTTCATTTCCCACAATCCCTTTGGCCTTTGTAGTTCAGCCAGCCGAGCGAGGCGGAGAAAAGCAACTTCGCTCGCCTCCCCAAGGCGCTCCAGCCGCCTCGGTCTCACGAGAATACGGGCACCGTCGCACAGGTGGCGTCAGAGCGATTCTGACCGGCATGCACCGCTCGCCTGCAGCCGCCTGCAGCGCCTCGCTCATCTTAAACACACCTATTGCTTTCAGCGCATGATACGTGTATCGGTGCCTCGACTCGTTTCGCCCAGCACTACTTCATGTAGCTAAACATCAATGTGTGACGCTAGCCTACTCAGCCTGTTGTTTCTGGTGCGTCTTATAATCCGGAAAATACAGTACAATTTTTGAACTCAGAAATGATCGGGAATAGTGGTGCTATTTCAGATACGCGAATACAACAACAGGAGAACAGAGAGAAATGCATCTGATGATAAAACTTCATGTTTTGAATGGTCAGTGGTGTGAAGAAACTTTAATGTTGGCATATTGATGTAACTGTAATGCGTTGGACACATGACTTTATTTGGCGGAACGCTCTGAGGTCGGATCTCAGAATTCTCAAATGGGAAAATCCCAGTTGCCTCGAATGTAGCAGTATTTGACATGGGTTTTGCAGAGATATAAAAACAGAACCATTGCCATAGTGTTTAAATATTCAATACAAAATAGAAGAAGTCATGTGACTGAAACCTAATAATTTCCAATAGCGGCAAATCATTTCTGTATCATAAACAACTGCAGTCTTTGTAATTTCCTAATCTCAACCATTGGAATGATCAGAGTTCACAAAGTCCTCCTCAGTGTTGTGGTTTGGCCATGACTAACTCGTCCCGCTCTTCATAATCTTTCACTCCACAATGTATTGACTTAATAAACAAATAAAGCCTGTGTGGGCCACAGATAAATGAGGACTGCCTGTCACTCATAGTTACTTCTTGTAGTAGTTTTATAACCTGCAGACAGAGTACTTAAGCCTCCTTATCATATCTTTGGAATTTAACTCCTCATTGACTACACGATAAGCTGAACTCCCCCAAAATAATCACTCAAAAAATTGTTGAATTTTTTTGCAAACGTAGTTGTTAAATTATTTACCAAACGGCCTTTGCTCTGCCCCATCCCGTCACATCTGGGAAGCTAAGCAGGAAGGGCCTGGTTGGTGCTTGGATGGGAGACCGTTGGGAACACCAGGAAGCCTGGGTGAATGTAGTGAGTGAGTGAGTGGCTGTTGATGGTCGGAGGGGCCAATGGGATAGACTGGTTGCCTCGTCCACCACAGGGCAGCTGTGGCTGCAACAATAGCTTACCACCTCCGAGCATGGAGTGAATGAAAAATTACGACAACGTAGAGCTTTGAGAAACTTGGTAATACAGGCTTGTAAAGAGCAATACAAGTGTAAGCCATTATTATAATTATTATAAATACTATTATAAATACACTAAAGTATGTTACATTCTGTAAGAATGTCCATTTTTAATTGGGTGTTTCAGTGTGGTCTTCGCTGTGGTCTCCCTGTCCCTTCAGAGCTGTCTGAAGCTCTATGAGAAATCCCATTGAAGCTCTGCTTTTAGAAAGCAGCCTCTGATTAGCTAAAAGGGGAAACTCAGTTTCAAAGGCGGGGGCGCTGGTCTTTTTGCTTCCGCAAAAAGATGGGAAAAAAAACTTTGACTGGCAGCTCCTGCTGCTCATCCTCTTGACTGCACCTGCTCAGTGTGTCTGCCTGAGAGCTGCATGTTGCATGTAGCTGTAGCATTAATTATTTCAGTCATGGACGACAAATTTTATGGAAGCTTTTAAAAGAAATGTACTTTTGTGGGATAAGAACACTTGTGCGGTGAGTAAAATACTTTGTGCTGCTATTAGCAGCACAAAGTACAGCTGGTACAGCTGTGTACAGCATTGGTAGTTTCTGTGTTCCACATAGTTTTACTGGATGCGCTACACAAATCACCAAGTGCGAATCCCAGTCCAGTCTATCCCAGTCCAGTCTAAGTCAAGTCTCGGTCCAGTCTTCATACCTATGGGCAGAGTGAGGAAGAAGGGCAGCCAGCAGAGGATGAACATCCCGACCACGACCCCGAGAGTTTTGGCTGCCTTCTTCTCACGGCTGAACTTGAGCAGCTTGACGGACAGCGTGCTCCTCCCCGCGCCCCCCCCGTTCAGACTGTTGGCGCCGGCGTCCTGGGTCCTGCAGTGAATCCGCAGGGTGAGCTCGGAGTTGGAGTTCTGCATTCGCTCCTTCATGACGCCGGCCTCCAGGTTTTTGGTGGTGCGCTTGGCCACGACGTAGACGCGGCAGTACATGGCGAGGATGACGGCCAGCGGGATGTAGAAGGAGCCCAGAGACGAGAAGAGGGCGTAGAACGGCTCCTCCGTGATCAGGCACACGGTGTCGTCCTGGAGACAAACAACGCATCACCGTTGCTAGACCAATCTCCAGTCTGTGTTGACCCAGCACATGGACGCGTTGACCTTTAGATTAATCTTGTCTCCTCAAAACTTAAGTTAATTCCAGTATTTAATAGTGCATTTGCATACAGTAGATAACGTTGGTCTGCATAATTGTGGACCGAGATGTTCACCTGTACTTGAAGTGAGTTTCTTTAAATAAACGCTGCGTCCTTAGAAGCTTTTTACTTACTTTGAAATATTTCCAGCCTTAACAGCGGTTCATTCATTGCTATTATTCGATCGGATATGATTTTTTCTAAAGCCGTCATGATAAGCCTAATAAGCAACAGCCTGTGCAAATATAGAGGTTCTGGTTAATATATGAGCTCGGCTGTATAACTGTTTGACTCTCCATATGGTGCTCTCCTGTAATTGGGTCCTATCTTGTAATGCAAACATATGAAAATCGATAACAGGCCTTATTAACCTATAAAAAGCCTCATTCACATAAAAATCATCTTGTGCAGCGGTTGTTTTAGTTTCCCATATTTCCCGCTCAATTCACTCTTCCTTGCATTGAATGGAAGACTGTTTTGCTCTGTTTGTGGCTGAGGGTCTCATACTTTTTTTTTTGTCTCAAGGTTTTAACTGGCTTGAACTATATTGGGATTTTGTGTCGCCTAAAATACTTCTGGAGTTTCCCGCGTGCTCCAGGCACACAGCAGATGGCCACATCTTCTCTTCTGTTTCTAGTATGTCCTGTTCTTTGCTTTTTGCCTCTTTGTGCCGACAGAGCTTTGGTAAAGGAGCATCTGGTGGATCCACAGACTGTAACTCACACACTGGTGGTGCTGCGTCTGTTTCGCCACTGCCTTCCTAAGTTTATCGGTGTGTCCATAGCGCCACCTTCTGCACCGTGCAGGATGCTTGCTCTGGTGTCACCCATGTATAATGCTGCCTTCAGTAGGGCTGCACGATATTGAAGCAACTTGCGATATGCGATACCGCTGTGCAATATCGCGATACCGATATTATTGCAATCAGAACTACATCAAGAGTAAAACTCAACTCAATTAGGAAATGTTTAACGAGAACTTTAACTAGAACTTTTACAAATGTATGAATTCAGTGTTTTTTTCTGTTGCATGCATGTTCAGCTTTTTGTGAATTGACTTTGTTTCCACCCTTCTGCTTGTTGCCATGACTACTGGATCACATGTTTTTACCCTTCCAATCCTAAAGACAGTGCACTCAACGCACCTGGACCGTGGCGCGGAAATGGAGAAATAACGAGGAGTCCCTGCGGCGTAAGTAGCATACTTGGTACTGCTGCAGTGTTCGGGACGAGGCTTACGGCCCGAGGGTCGTGTATGTTTGGGATGTGCTGGTCTGTGTGTTTGCGGTGCAGGAGGACGAAGTGGTGGGGACCGTCCGGATGGAGGAGCGCGAGGGTGGCCCATGGACGTGCCATGGCGTGGATCTCGAGGGGGGCAGAGAGATGGTGAGCCCTGCCTGTCAGACCGAGACCAGGGACCATGGTGGGAGCGAGTGAGAGAAACCTGCTGGTGTGGGCGTTCGAGCCCTGGCCGCCCTGTAGCTTCAGTCCTGTCGCAAGAGGAGAGGAGTCATCGTGGATAATGCTGGCCTTTATCTTATTGTAGGTTTAATTTAGTGGTGTTTAGATAAGTCCTGTTTTTAAGTCTATTTTACTAATTATTTCTCAGCCTTGGTCAAAATTCATCCTTCCATAACATAACCTCAACCCATGACACAAGTACTTCCTGTACTCAAAAGAACAAGATTCCTTGTGGATGGAACATGCACAGAACACAAATGAACGGTCCTTTCTATGGGGTTATTCCGACACATTACCAAATATTCGGGTTAGGAAAGGAGCAACCCAGAGGTCATATTTGGGTTTTTGCCGGTGTTTACATGGCCGTGCACAACCAGGTTATTGCTAATATTCTGGTTTTGAAAGGGTTTTTGCTGCATGTTGACGTAGTCTATGAGGACACCTAAACATGGCGTATTTCTTTTTTCCTTAGCACTTGTCGAGCTCTGTGTTGTAGAGTCCTAATCACTCCTAATTTGAGCAGAAGCGGACGGTTGGAATCACACAGTAGGTATCGGTCAGCGTGGGTGGGCCGCGAAAACAAAATATTAAAAACAGACTCTCACAGTTGGTCTATTACAGGCCTATAGACTTTAACAGGGATGCTGTATTATCACTGAGGCATGAATAAAGTTACACAAATGTTTTTATTCCATGTATATCTATCAGAACTTTACATCATGTAACGCGTTTCTCTTTCAGTCGTATCAACGAAGTACAAGAAAGCTAAGCTTAGCCCGGGGACGTGGCAGTAAGGGAGGCTTTGTTGTTTCAAGAATGTTCTGGAAAATGGTGACATTTTAAAGATACTATGCATTTTTTCTTTTAGGCACTTTCTTTTAGGAAGACCTCTGTTACGGCCCCAGGCCTCCAGTCTCCCTCCTATTTGTATATTTTTGTTTCTGTGGCTTAATTCCATGTAACACCATGTAAACCTCCTGCTGTGGTCCTGGGCTGCGGGTGCTGGATCGCCTTGGGAGTCCTGGCTGTTGGTGGAGCAGCTCTACACCACTTAAAGCCACACATTGGAACAATCGGGTGGCCAGTATGCCATTCGTTCTGTGTCTCTGGTGTTGATGCTTTGTGCTCAGAGACACTCGTTTTTCAGTTATTTCAGTTGTGTCACTTGTTTTACAGGCTTATGTGACTCGTGGTTTGAGACTTCTTAGTTTTGTTTTGTAGCTTGCTAAGCTTTAAGTTAAATTTTGGTAACCTTTGTGCATTCCCCTTTTGTTTGAGTTATTTTGTTTAATTTACCTATTATATTACCTTTTATTAAATTACAACTTCATCCATTTTTACATGTTGGGTTGTGACTTACCCTGGCAGAGCTGGGTCGTCACAACCTCAGTGATTTTGCGATACTTTGTGGCTTCTTCTAGTGATATTGATATTGCATAAAGTTTCAAACCCAGCTTTTTTTTAACAAACTGAAATGATTGACTATTTAACTGCACGATGCAAATATATCATTGCCAGTAAAAGGTAACTCTTCACCAACGACAGTGAAACTATAAACTGAAGAGAGTCTGTGTCCTGCTAAAGTCTACGTTATAGACGCGTATCCAAACCACTGTGGCCTTTGTGACATTTTCCAATTAGCTAATAAAAAAATATGAATCTTAAAATATGCAATACTGTGTCTAAGACTAAAGCAACAAACATTGATGGCTATAGTTCAGTGTTTGCTGAACCCGAGGGAACAGTCTGTTTGTGTGTGAGACTGTGGGGCAAACATGAAGCTGGAAAATAAACATTTCAGTAGCTGCTCTTTCCATATGTTTTTATTATTATTATAATTAAGTTGCTCTTTTAGTCTTGCATAGATACAGACGGCAACGCATCATACAAGGGGGCGTGGCCAAGCCACCTGTCAGGGGAATCAAAATGTTTCGCTTTTTTTAACCGTTTTCTGTTGAACTATTAACATATTTACCAATAAAGTTAAGCCAAAATCGGGTCTATACCAATGTTTTTTCATAGCAGAAGGGGCATTTGCATATGTCAAACATTAGCATATGTAGCATAAAGCTAACGTTAACTTCCTGGTTAGCATTGTCTGTTTTTTAAGTATTTATGGACTGTTGAAACACTTTGTGTATCTTAATTTAGTTGAAAAATATATTCAGCATTTGTTAAGGTGAAGTAATGTTTGTTTTCCCCCTCTGGCTGCTTTGGGAACCAATGGAACAGACGATCACAATATGGCAGCCACAGCTGGATATTAGTTTCAATGGATCCCCATGGCAACGTCCGATCTAGTGTTTATTATAAATCTGTGATCCATCTCTTATTTCAAATCTTAAAATAGCAGGTACCTCAGCAAAAGTATGAATTTAAGCCTCAGTTTTGCATATGTCCACTTTAAAACATGGGTTATACATTTTATTCTCTGTTGCTTCTCTGTAACCGTGGGCAACAAAATGATCAATGTGATTAAAAAGATGGGAGAGAGATTTAGGAGAAAAGCGCAGCGTAGAGTTGCATTGTGGGTAGTGTAGTCACCTGCGATGGCGGCTGTTTCCACCCGAGCAGCGGCCCAATGGAGATGACGATGGCCAGGGCCCAGACGCCGAGCATGGCCAGCAGGGCGCGCTGCTCGGTCACGATGGTGGGGTACTGCAGCGGGTACCGGACCCCGATGTAGCGGTCGATGGAGATCACGCACAGGGACATGATCGAGGCCGTGCAGCAGAGGACGTCCACCGCGGCCCAGATATCGCAGAAGATCCGGCCAAACACCCAGTAGTCTAAAACCTGGGGTGAGATAAGATGAGAGGTTACAACTTTTCAAATACTTATATGAACTTTTAACAATGCTCATACTTGAAAAACTGTAAATTAGCCCCCTACTAGTAACAACTCAACAGTACATGAGGTAACGGCTGGGCCCACGACAGCAGAACAAGCAGCTAAACTTCGAAAGAGTGATTTGAACATTTGCAAACAAACCATCACAGCACAACCTAATTTTCTTCAGCAGGTGTGTGGAGTGAAAAAACAACGCAGGTTTTTGTCTACGCTAACACAGAGAGGCCCCCGTACAGGTGGGAATG
This sequence comes from Gobius niger, assembly GCF_951799975.1. Classification (NCBI taxonomy): domain Eukaryota; kingdom Metazoa; phylum Chordata; class Actinopteri; order Gobiiformes; family Gobiidae; genus Gobius; species Gobius niger. The sequence continues at coordinate 28,485,891 of NC_136862.1, forward strand.
GAACCCGGGGCCTTCTGGCTATGAAGCACGAGCGCCAACTGCTGTGCCACCGTGCCGCCTTTATGATGAACATTTAGGCTATTTTATTTCAAAACCAACTTGTTATTTTATACTGTACTTGCACCGTGAGAGAGCGCTGGACCGTTTGTGTACATGCGTGAACCCAACGTCGTGTCTCGTCTCATAGAAATTGTATCTCAGCCCATCCCTGGAGGTTTGTGTCTCGCACCATTGAGGGTCTCGGGTTAGATGCTGGGGTTGGTTTAAACATGAACTATACAATAAAATCCTTCAACTGGCGAGTCCTAAAATAGCCAAACGCAAAGGACACATTTTACTGAAACAATAAAGTACTCTTGAACATGGGCCAAACCGCCTTTGCTCTGCCCCATCCCGTCAGATCTCAGAAGCTAAGCAGCCTGGTCGGTCCTTGGATGGGAGAAAGCCTGGGTGAATGTAGTGAGTGAGTGAGTGGTTGGTGGTGAGGGGCTGATGGCACAGACTGGTTGCCTTGCTTCTGTCAGTCAACCCTAGGGCAGCTGTGGCTACATTAGTATGAGTATGGCATGAATGAATAATGACTACTGTGTAACGCTTTGAGAAGCTTGGCAATACATCATTGTTATTATTATTATTTAAAATGTGCACATTGAACTGATTTCATTGTAAATCTAATCCCAATACACAGATTGACATTTCACGTAGATTTGATGTTTATGCTGTGCTACAGTAACTACTGTGTGAAAAAGAACCAGCCGCCAATCATCTGCTGACGAGCTGCAAACTGAAATATTTCAGATGTTTTCTCTGATTAAGGGATTCAAACCGCCCCTGGCATTTGTTTTCTTTTACCAAGACCCAATTAATCAAAAAATGTGAGCTCCTAAGTCAAGTTTGTGTGTTTTGGATCCATTATTTTAGCTCAAAAATATCAAACAAAGAAATGCCATATTTGTACTTCGAGGATTAGCTTCTAGCATGCTAACTGTTCAGCTTGTTTTAGATTTTGATTGTATTCAAGAGCAAATACATTTGTCTCAGTTTTTTGCGTGTGTGAGAGCATTTTTTTCCCGGGGCAATCACATCGTTCAGAGAATACAAATCCCATTCAGAATCTCCATTGACCCAAAAAATATTCCCGTTTTAATAGAACAATAGCAGCTAATCAGCTAAGTGGTAACACAAGGACACAAAACACGCAATTTTAAATTGAATCTTCAAACTTTTATAAACCACATTTCAGCGTATTTTCAAGTATTTGGTATTTTCTTTCCAGTAAATATCCACATGATGGTCAGTAGTTAGCACGTAGCCTGCGTCATACTTTTAAACTCTTAATATTTGAATTTTTTGAAAAGTCTCTGGAGATTTTGAATTACATTTTCACTTCTGGTGGAGCCTCGACTGCTGAGCTCCATAGGGATCAGGAGCTGCGTCACACTGGGCCAGCCATGTGCTGTTTACAGACACATTTTAGAGCTGAGTGTGTTTTCCTGGATCGGTGCATCACTGCGTTACCGTTAAATTATACCAGTATGGTTTGAAAAAAAAGTTTAGGCATAAAAAAAATAAAGTATTGAAAGCAGGTACAGAAAAGAAAAAAATCTTTGGAGGCCGAGTTCTGATACCAGTATTTTCTGGAGGACCAAATACCGAATCGCTTCAGCCATAGAAGAGGAAACAACCAAAGTAAATAGGATTACTCAAGTCTCTCACCTCCACAGTGGCAGAGACGGGCAGGACGGTGGTGCCCAGCAGGAGGTCGGCGATGGCCAGGTTAATGATGAAGTAGTTGGTAGCCGTTCTCAGGTGGCGGTTACAAACCACAGCCAGAATCACCAGGATGTTCCCCACGATGGCGAACAGGATGAAGAACGCGAGGACCATCCCGACCGGCACTGCCCGACCCAGGGAGAGGGCGGGGGCGGCAGGGGTCCTGTTCAGAGCAGGGGGCCAGTCCAGGGGGGCTCCAGACAGGTTCGAGGGGGGGGTGAGCGAGGCATTCACAGGGAAAGGGAAGGAGTCCAGTGAGGAGTTGGCCCAGAGGCTCATGGTGAGGTTGGTCTGGGGAGAGAACGGAGAGGGGAGAGTTTAGTGAAGATCCAGCTCCAGCTCAGATGTGTTGATTTATTTGAGACTTCTGTATCAGGTTTTAGGAACATTTTTTGAAACATCCCAGCAGATTAATTATAAGTGCAGCCTTAAAGAAGCTGCGTGGTTTGTGGTGAAACTTTGGCTTTGAATCAAGTGAATCTAACAGTGTGTACAGACTGTAGAACAGACTTCGCTTTATTAAAAAGTATCACAGCTGATCTCCATGGTAACGCAGGACAGTCAGCGCCATACTGGATGACAGCTTTCAACAAACTTAGGCAGAAGCTGATCCATATCTCTCCCTAAACGTTTGAAATTAAATAAACCAAATTGTCTTTAGCCAATAATATTAATAATAATACTAATGCATTAGTCTTATGTAGCGCTTTTTTCAGACGCTTTACAATTTCGTGCATTATTCCTTCACACCATACAAGGTGAAGCTGCGTATGTAGCCACATATTGTGGTAAACCTTTTTTGCTCGGGATGCAACTATTCTAGACATAATATTGTTCAATAGAGGCGTCTCAACTCAATCCCAGTGATCCCTCCACTGGCTTGATCCACAGGAAAACAGCTGCCTTTGAGCAACTTTTCTAAGGCGTTTAAACGCTCCGAAAGGAAAAAATAATGCACTTTTAAATGTGCTTAAACCTTTTTGTGTTTTTTAATGCTGTAAAATTGATTTATTTTCCCCGAATAGCAATTTAAACTGCCACTCTGAACGGTGTGAAACGTGCGTATAAACTGATCTCCCTGATGAGCTGAATCAAAGCATAAAGTCTGAAAACAGACACATTTGGTTAAAGCCTTTTTTAAACACCTCAGAACGGGAAAGAAGATGGTAAGAAGAGAAAAAGAGCTACTTTTTGCATAATGCATAAGTGCATATTATACATTCGACATTACCGTTTTTTTTAAACAGAGTTAACATAATTAAACGTGAGATTTTTGCTAAAAAAATTACCCTGACATTTTCAAACCTGTCATTTGCACTTATTTAGCTATTATCTACCATCCCGAAAATAAAGTGCACCTTACCCTTATCTCAGACTCTTGTCCCTTGTCTTTTTGATCCAGCTCCACTCTCTCCTTTCCCCCCCCCCCCTTTATTTATTTGATTGGGACAATGCATATTAATGAACAGTTGCACATGAGCACTGTAAATATGCCAGATTATAGCAGGGATGCTAGTTTCCATCTGTAGCCCCTCGGCACATACACAATTTACAATTTACAAAATGTGACAACACATCACTATAAATGCAGTAACAACTAAAAGTGTTCACAGGCCTGGTTTTCCTTTAGCCACTGTTTAAACGTGCTTTAAAAGTGGCCAGCGTTGGAGTCTCTCTGACTGATAAAGGGAGACTATTCCAGTTCTCTCACAGAGAACCAGCCCGTACGGTGGGATAAGTAAAACCTCCTCGTGTTTACTGCACTGAAACTGACCCGGGATCTCTCTCATTCCAAAGATGTTTTCCATCCACCTCCTATAAAACATTAGCTTTCGGCCGCTGCGCAATTTTTTTGGGGGAAAGTTTCAATAGCGATTTTTGTAACAAGTGACGCACTCAGATTTATGACGTATGTTTAAAGCTCTTACCCCCTGCCTTTAACCAGCACCATTTCTCTAGCCTTACCCAAATCTAAAAGCTTCTAGACCAGGGCTGCTCAATACGGGTCCGGCGATAAATTATAGACTTTAAAAACGTGGAGGATAGTTTTGTGTTCGCTCTACGGCGCAATAAAATCCAGGACATACCGATGGGAGAGCTTCAGCAGTCGAAGACGAAACGACCAAAGTGAACAGGATTACACAAAACTATGCGAGCCAAGTGAAATACTACTCCGGGACTGTTTCAGACAATTGCTAAAAGCTCTAAAAAGTCAAGACATCTACATTACATTGTCCAAGTGCAGTCTGTGCAATTTTATAGCAACTTTGAGTGTCTAGAGAAGCGCAATATAAGAGACTAATGCGTTATTATTGCTATAACTCATCTACTGGAACATTCTCACGGGCAGTTGTGCAACGGGGAGACTCGAGGTGATTCCCGCAGAGCTACATGTGTTGAACAATAACCACACAGTGCGCTGGGTGTGGGACATGAGGCAGTCATGACACTCCATGGGGCATTGAGACCTGTCCCGGCGCATACAGAACATATGATCGCATTCAAGACTCGACCATTTTTAGCATTTCATCAATGTGTAGGATGTTCTGTTTGGTACAATTTAACGTTACTTGTCATTATTTGTTCTACCAACTGTATAATTGGTGCAAAGTTGGGCTAAATCACACCCCTTTGTTTTCCAGTAACAGCACTTTGTTGCATTTTGTGTTCACCTCTTAACCCCCTCCTGAACCATCCACATTTTCTCCAGTTTGGCTTTACCCAAATCTAAAAGCTTCTTGAAAAAAGACAGAGAGACAAAAACATGACAAAAACACAACAAAAATGTGACTAAATGCGATAAAAAAGTGACAAGAATGTGACAAAGTGATGTTTAAAAAAAAAAAGCGAGGAAAAAGATCTCACTAGTTTTCTAATGAGGCTCTGGCCAATAGGCTGCAAGCTGCAATCGCGAAGCTTTTAGATTTGGGTAGAGCTGAACTGGAGAAAATGCGCTTCGTTCAGGTGGGGGTAAGAGCTTAATTCACTTTCAATCAAACACTTCAATAAATATCAAACTAGGGCTGAACAATGTGGACAAGATTTCATATTGCGATATTCCTGCCAGATATCTCGATATCGATACGATATAACTATGGGTTCGGTTTTTTCAGAAAACTAAAATCATAATACAAAAGAGTGCAGTTTTATTGATGTAAATCCTTATCGCTTATATCTTGCTTTTTCGATTTTAATATTTCGAATGTTCGTATCTCGATATAAATACGATAACGATATATTCTTCTTTTGCGATATTGATATCTTGAATGATTATCGTTCAGCCCAGGGGCGGACTGGGACTGAAAAACGAGTGTAAATGCAGCACTTCCACAAAGACATATTTCAACCTCCTGTCTTAACCGAGTGCCTTTTCTCGAGTTCAGCCTTACCCAAATCTAAAAGCTTCTCAACTGGAAAGCAACGGTGTAACGCTTAATTTGAAAGCTAAGCCTACAAAAGTGATCGCTGCATTTTTGTCACATGTTATGTTGTTTTTTGTGGCTTTTTGGCGTGATTTTGTCCCTTTATTTGACACTTTTTCCATCGCTTTTGTCATTGCTATGTCGTCATGTTTTCGTCACGTTTTTGCTACATTTTTGTTGCTTATCACCGTCGTTTTCATCGCTATTTCAATGCTTCACTTTTAAGCTTTTAGATTTGGGTAAAGCTCGGTTAAAGTGGGGGGTAAGAGGTTAAGGAGAAAATTACGAGGCCACATTTTAAGGTGAACACATAACTTAATGTAATAACTTAATGTAATTACTTATTGTAATAACTTACTATATCGCAACAGGTATCGGCTCGGTCACTGAATGTCGTGATACGCATCGGATCGTGACTAAAGTGGAGTCCTGTTTCAACACAATTTGTGGGGTAGCCTACACTAAAAACGAGTTATTAGCCTACGATTAGTAATGTAACAAAGTGCGTTGAAATAATTTAGACAAAATATCACAATAGCATCATGTTCAGGATAATTAACGACTGTCGCATCCCCCCCTCCGGTCGCGCGACAGGCTAGTGAGGCTACATTTTCAGTCATAAACTTTGCACTGTCGATTTCAAACTTACCCCAAAAAATCTGAGAAAAGTCGTTTAATCCCTCTTGATTTTCTTTTTTTTTTTTTTTTCTTTTTTTTTTTTTTTTCAAAAACAAAATCCCTCAAACGTCGCATTCATTAAATCCCATCCTGGACGGCGCGGTTTGGCAGCAGGTGCTCGCGGAGGGTCACCGGGAGGCACGCGCAGCCTCTCCCCGCCTCACGGTGCTTCCTATCGGGGTAAAAGTGCCGCTTGCGCCGCAGGTCGGGCGTCCGCGTCCTTTTGCGGCTGGAGGAATGTTTAATGCGGGAAAGTGGCGAGAGAAGGCGGAGAAGAAGGTTCTAGCGCAGACTGGTGCATCCTTCCTCTCTCTCTGAGCCGTGAGAGGCAGTTCTCCTGTGCGGTCCTCGGTCTGAGCGGCACGTGGTCCAGGAGCCGCTCATTTGAATAAAGGGTTTGTGATGCGGCAGCGGGAGAGAGAGTGAGCCGCGCGGACTGACAGTGGCTCCAGCTTTTGATCAATACTGAGTAACTGTTCGTCGTTGTGACATAAATTATGAGAAACAAAACTTGAAGTAATATGAAAATCCAAATATTTCGACAAATAAAAAAATATTAAAGCGATAGTCTGTAAGTTTAACCCCTTAACTCCCACCTGAACCGAGCACATTTTCTCCAGTTTGGCTTTACCCCAATCCAAAAGCTTCTGGAAAAAAAGGTGTGAAAAAGCAACAAAACTGAGACGAAAACAATGATGGAAATGTGACAAAAAAGTGACGAAAAGTTTGACAAAAAAGTGGCAAAAATTTTATGAAAAAGTGGCAAAAATGTCACAAAAATGACAAAAGAAATGACAAAAAAGTGAGAAAATTTGATAAAAATTTGACCAAAAAATGACAAAATAATGACAAAAAATGTGACAAAAATGTGATAGAAAATTGACAAAAAATTAACGAAAAAACGACAAAAATGTGACAAAAAAATTACAAAAAAGTGACAAAAATTTGATAAAAATGTGACAAAAAATTAAAAAAAAATGACAAAAATTTGATAGAAAATTGACAAAAAATTTACAAAAAAATTACAAAAAAGTGACAAAAATTTGATAAAAATTTTACCAAAAAAAGACAAAAAAGTTACAAAAATGAGTTGAATACCCAACAAAAAAATGATGGAAAAATAATCTGATGGCGTGAGGAAAAAGATCCTCTCGGTTCAGGCGGGAGTTAAGAGGTTAAATATTTCACACATGTAATAGATTGATAGATAATTGACCACCTGGGTCTGAAATTTAAGGTAACGTAAATAATATTAAATAATACAAAAAATTCTAAAGTCCTTCCCTTTGCTGATTTCAGCAACTAAATCAGAATCCGCGGGATACCACTTTGACCAATGAGACGAGCTTTTCCTGTGAACCGGCCTGTCAGGTCCAATCAGGGGAGAAGGGGGAGGAGCTTGATTGTTTACTTTTGAAAATGTTGCTCATTTTGCAAACTAGGAAGGCCTTTACTTTCAAATTTCACTCTATCTCTCCTTACTTTGCAAACTTACAGACTGTCACTTTAAAACTAAAACTATTTCTGAACACAAAGGATTAACACAAGCTACATGTTTATGTGTGACATTAAGCTTTTGTGAATTTAACGTCTTACCACCTTCCTTAACCGAGCATATTTTCTCCAGTCTGGCATTACCCAAATCTAAAAGCTTCTCGACTGGAGCAAAGCCTGTAGGCCAGTCAGTGTAGCACTTCATTTGAAAGCTAAGACCCTCAAAACTGATATAACTGACCTCTTTCCTTGAGTTCTTGATGGGGTTTTTTCTGCTTCTTTTTAATCTATTTTTTGTCACTTTTTGTGTTGTTCGTTTGTCATTTGCTCTTTTGTGGCTTTTTGTCACTTTTTGGCTCTTTTTTTGTTGCGTTTTCATTTTCGCTTTCTTCTCTTTTTTGTCGCAGTTTTGAGGCTTTTTCCAAGAAGCTTTTAGATTTGGGTAAAGCCAAACTGGACAAATTGTGCTCGGTTCAGGTGGAGGTTAAGAGGTTCAAATTTACTCGCAGTGACACAAGTAACTATACTTTATTGCAATATTACTCAAGTACTCGTGAATGTGAATGTAAGGGGCAGCCACCACAGAATGGAGTGAATGAATAATGTGTTCTGTATCGCAGGCAACAGAATAGTCCACAATGTTACCCAAAGTGCCTTGAAGTGAAAGTACCGAAGTATTTGCTGTAGAAAATACTGAAGTATTTAAAGTAGAAGTACAAATCAGTTTAAATATGTATCATAAAAGATAACTTTGCAGCATCAAAAACACAAAAGAGTTTGCCTGAATCCACCCTCTTTACCTTCCTGGCATCTGCACTGCGCCACCTGCTGTCCATTAGGCCTCTCACTCTGGGCCCTTTTTGTAATACAATATAAAGTATATCAAAAAACACGAAGGAGCCCATTTTCTACAAAAAATAATAAGAAATGGGATGGGGGCATGTGAAACCTTTTTGCTGCGCAAGCCTGTGAACAGCCCTGAGTCAATAACAAGTATTCAGGTCTACCCATCACCAAAGTACAGACAGCAACGTGTCATATTAGGGGGTGTGGCCAAGCGAGGGGGAAGCAAATCTCGTATGGATTTTGTTTCTGGCTGACTAGCATACATAAGCATATTTTAACACACAAATGAAGTGAAAGTCAAAAACTGGGTCCTTATGAAGGTGTTTTGTCCACTAGAAGCGCTGCAGAATAGCAATGAAGGATGGGTAGCTTCCCCAATTGCGTTGAGCGCAGGCTAACGGTAGCTCATTCATGCTAGTAATTTGGCTGGATTTTTGGAACTAGCTCCTATAGACTATCGGTCAAAAAGAAAACACGCTGCCAATGTGAAAGGTGCCGATATTAGCCTATCAACTCACACGACTGTTACGACGCTATATCAGTCTTGTGTGTTGATAAGCTAATATCGGCACCCTCCGCAATGGCGACGTGTTTTCTTTTGGACTGATAGGCCTATGTAGATTAGGGCAATAATAAAAATAAGGAAAGACAAAAACAGGACGATGTTGTGCGTGTTAAGACACACACGGAGGTAAGAATGACAAACCTGTGTTTGAGAGAAAGAGAAAGGTTTAAATGCAAAGTCAATTTCAAAGCCCGCCCTCATTTCCTATTAGGCTCCAGCCACTAATAGCAATGCTATACGTCCATTTTCAGTCTATAACTTGAAGGTTAGGGTATACTTTGATGTCCGTGTTGGGATCTTGTCCTTTGCATTTGACCCATCCTTTGATGCCCCTGGGGCAAACTGTAAGGAGCAGTGGGCGAGCGCAGTGCAGCGCCCAGAGACCCGTCCCAGATGTGGAGCCAGGCAGATGGTCAGAATCATCTGGAGGATTCACCTATTGTGCATGCTTTAGTTAGCTGTTATAACATAGCTGTTAGTATGAAGCTAACCTATATGTTCCCCCACTTCAATTGATGTTTTTTTTAATGAATGCTTGTCATTTAGTCTAGTCTTTTAGAATTAAATTAGGCTATCATTTCCAATAGGTCCTGACTCAAACCCTATGAACACAATTGTAAAATAAAAACCTATTTTTTTATGCTATAGTCTACTTTTTTAAAATCACATTTGTAATCTTGTGCATAATGTTGTGCGTAGTGATGCGCCGCGTATACCTATTGCTGAGAAATGTACAATTTCGCCTCTTGTTTGTAACCAGCTGATATGAACAAACAATATCACATCATGTTCCCCATGCGCTCTGTGTCTGATCTGTTCATTCTTTGGGGAACACAGGTAGGGCAAGGTGTGATTTGTATTTGTGCCATTGAACCTTTGTCCTTCTCTGTGTCTCTGTATCTTTATTTGGTAGAAAATGCATCCCATTATTCAGCAATTGTTAAAATGGTGGCGTTGTGGATTGCCCCTTCTGGCAGCTTCAAATGTGGATGTTCCTGAAGATTTGTAACTGCAAAACAAACATGGGTAAACGCACAAAATGATGCATGCAGGTTTACCAAACAGCTGAAATGTGTCAGAGACTCTAGTTCTCTTGCCTCTCATGATGTTTGAGTTTGTTTTGTCACATATCGCCCCGCTCTAACCTCCACAGTAGCTGATCTGTGCATACGTGAGAGCGAGTGTGATCTCAAACAGGCGGCATATGTCCTTGGTTGCTATTTTCAGTGTGTTCAAAATGTGTCCCATACCAAACAACAACAACCGCCGCCATCATGTGACGCACAGATGACCAATCAGAGCTCAGATCTCAGCTCTAATATCTTTTCCCCACTGATCGTATAACACAATTAGCGGCAAAGGCACAACAACCAAACAACAAACAGCTGCAGGGACAGTGATCGGCGTGAGAGACTAGGTTGTTCATAGTTTCACCAATCCTTCAACGCCTCCGTGCTGTCATCAGGGAAAAGACCACGGAGCCTCTGTCTGTGGCCCAACTGACTGAGAGACAGCAGCATTTGTATTTATGGTCTTCCATCCCACTTATGCCACTCTCGGGCCAACACGGAGACGCTAATGCATGCGTATCCACTACTGTAATGCCCTGCTCTCTGGTCTTCCCAAAAAGAGGATCTCAGGTCTGCAACGTTTACAAAATTCAGCAGCTCGTGTCCTGACGAAGACCAGGAGGCGGGACCACATTACACCGAGTTTTGGAATCGCTGCATTGGCTCCCCGTGTGTTTCAGGATCAACTTTAAAGTTCTTTTAATGGTTTTTAAATGCCTTAATGGTCTTGGTCCTTCTTATCTTTCAGAACTGCTTTAACCTTCTGAACCTTCACGGCCCCTTCGCTCCTCCGGCAGGGGTCTCCTTGTTATTCCTAAAGTTAAAAAAAGGCTCATGGTGAGGCGTCTTTCCAATATTACGGCCCTCGCCTCCGGAACCTTCATGTTTTTAAAAGCAGGCTCAAGACACACCTTTTTAGTTTAGCTTTTAACTGATATCTATTTATTTAGTCCTAATTATATATTATATAATTATGTTTATTTATTTACTTCGGGATTTTAAACTGTTATGAGGGTTTTTAGATAGTTTCTCTGGCCCTCTGGCTCGGGAGCAGTGACAGGCTGTGGCTGTGTGGGTGCTGTCCTGTGGGTGCTGTCCTGTGGGTGCTGTCCTGTGGGTGCTGTCCTGTGGGTGCTGTCCTGTGGGTGCTGTCCTGTGGGTGCCGTCCTGTGGGTGCTCAGGTGGAGGTGTGGTGGGATATCCTGGGTCAGTGCCCTGAAGCTGTGCTGGACTGCTGCTCCCAGTGCAGATGGCTCCTCATATGTTTTTTAATGTCCTTATATATCTCTTTATTTTATTCTGTGTGTGTGTGTGTGTGCGTGAGTTAGTGGGTGAGGGTGTGTGTGTAGACGGTGGGGTAAAAGTCTGAATGTGTGTGTAACGTTTGTGTATATCTGGAGGGATGGGAGGTTGTGGGTATTGTTTTAAATGTTGTTTTCTGTAAAGCACTTTGTGATGCCTTTTAGTATGAAAAGCGCTTTATAAATGAAATTTGATTTGATTTGATTCATTGCTGCGTTGTTTCTATCCATATTGCAGATGTGGTCAGCAAGGAAAGTTTACTCTAGTACTGGGGTTTGAGGTATCTGTGATTTACTGTAGTAGTGCTTTTGTTGAAAACATATTACTTTTGAAAGGTAATGATTATACTTTTTAGCCTACTGCATTTCTCTCCAAAAATGAAAAGTAAAATTGGCCGCGTGTTTAGTCCTATATAAAAGTGTTGTAAGACACACTCCTGAGCAGTAGGGAGCGCTAGTGCAAAGCATGTTAACCTCTTAACCCCCACCTACACAAGCAAATTTACTCCAGTGATTATCCCGGTATTTCCCAAATCAAAAATCGTCAAAATAACAACAAAAACAGAGACAAAAGGCCGATAAAGACAGTAGGGATGGGCGATACCACATTTTTTGGAATCGATTCGATACCGATACTTTTGGGGTCTTTTTTGTCGATACCAATACCGATACTGGTCATTTCATATGGGTGAATGTATTTCAACTAATATACATCTCTAAAACTGGTTATTTTATACAATTAACTGGTCAATTAAAATGATATTACTTTAACTGGTTAATTAAACAATACTAATGTGAAGTACTAATACATAAACAAAATTTTAAATTAATACTTGACAACGACAAACAGAACCTAAAACAGAATGATATGACTGGCTCAGTTCAATCCTTTGCTGTTGTGACTGTTTTGGCTCAGAACAAAGAAATAAATCATCCTTTTGTGTTGATAATTGCTGCCCCGCCTTCCTTTTACATATGCAAATTAGTATCGACTTTTTGCCCAATATCGATACTTTAAAAATAGCCGTTTGGTATCGATATATCGAGACTTTGGTATCGATCCGCCCATCCCTAAAAGACAACAATAACAACAATAAAGGCCACAAAAACTCAAAAGAGCGACGTCACGACAGTTACTAAAATGCAACCAAAAAAGACCACAAAAAAGTGATGAAAATGCAACAGAACTGAATTTAAAAAGAAGCTTGTCTAAAGGCCTTGTACATCCCATATACCTGCTTTGTTCTTTACAACAATGTAAAACAGTAACTATTTGTTGTGGTCCAAACTCATTCCGAACATTCCTAATGCATCTTTAACGTCCAAATTGTTCAAAAAGATGAATTTGTAAGCACATTTCACAACTTCCAGGGTCACTGTCTGAGTAATGCTAACGTAAACTAGCTTGCTAGCTTACAACTAATCAAAATGCACAAACCACACTGACTGAGGACAAAACAAATTTCCCTTCATTTGAGTTCACCAGCTTAACCTCTTAACTCCCGCCTGAACCGAGAGCATTTTCTCCAGTTCAGCTTTACCCAAATCCTGTAGGCCAGTGTAACGCCTCATTTGAAAGCTAAGATCTACAAAAATAAATTGATCTTTTTCCTCACGTCATCAGATTTCTTTTCATCACTTTTTTTGGTTGGGCAGTCATCTCATTTTTGTCAAATTTTCGTGACTTTTTTGTCACTTTTTCGTCAAATTTTTCGATTTTTTTGTCCATTTTTTTGTCACTTTTTCGTCCATTTTTTCTCAATTTTTCGTCAAATTTTTCTCACTTTTTTGTCCAATTTTTATCCATTTCTGTCATTTTTTTGTACATTTTTTGTAAACTTTTTGTCACTTTTTCGGCCATTTTTTCTCAATTTTTCGTCAAATTTTTCTCACTTTTTTTGTCACATTTTTATCCATTTCTGTCATTTGTCACGTTTTTTTTTCACATTTTCATCCTTGTTTTCGTCTCAGTTTTGTCGCTATTTTCACACCTTTTTTCCAGAAGCTTTTGGATTGGGGTAAAGCTGGAGAAAATGTGCCCGGTTCAGGTGGGAGTTAAACATGGGTTACAGGGCCTCTAAGACAGTCCCTTAGAGAGAAGAGAGGAGGTTGGCTAAACTGCTCCAAATGCTACGTTATAAATCGCTTGGCTTTGGCCTCTGAGATCACCGGAGATGCATCGATGGAAAGTCTGATCTAACGGCTGCGGCTGTTTGTGGGTTCGTCTTCTCGGTTAGTTTGCGGTTGAAAAGCGAAATGGAAAAGCGAGGAGAAAAACTCAAAGACGAGCTTCACGGCCTGAATGTGTCACAGGCTTGAACAACGGGAGCGGAGCCAGGAGGTACGGCTGCGATGTCACTCTGAGCGACTTCATTGAAAAGCCCGGGTCCGCCCTCGCTCCCTTTTCCCAATATCACCCCTCGCTGGCGTGATGAAAGACCTCTTTGAGTTACCGCTCGTTCTATTAAAGGGAGTGACTCAGGGGCTGCGCCGCTTTATGGACAAGATGTGATATAAAAGGTGCATCATAAAACACCGCACTGACCGAGACCCCGCCAGGAACCGGAGATTTCCCATGATGCTCCGCGGGTGATTTGTGTTTTAGTGGCAAGGGGAGAGCGAGATGAAACTGTGAAGATCTAAAAGGTCATCCAATTATCGGGAGATGGAGAGGGGGGGATGGAGACAGACACACAGACAGACAGAAACTACAGTTAACTAACACACAAAAGTAATGATGTGCGTTTTGCAGGTAAGTAGCAATTATTTTGAACATATCTTGCCATACTTTGATTACACGGTGAAGCCAGAGCCGTGGGAAGATATTTTAGTTAGGGGGGCGCTGAGGGACAAAATTTACCCCCAAAATACTTTTTCTGTGCATAAATCCTATTTATTAACCTGAACTCCCGTCTGAACCGAGAGCATTTTCTCCAGTTCAGCTTTACCCAAATCCTGTAGGCCAGTGTAACGCCTCATTTGAAAGACCTACAAAACTAAATGGATCTTTTTCCTCACATCAGATTTTTTTTTCCTCACTTTTTTTGTTGGGCAGTCGTCTCATTTTTGTCAAATTTTCGTGACTTTTTATGTCACTTTTTCGTCAAATTATTCACATTTGTTTGTCAAATTTTTTGTCACTTTTTCGTCAATGTTTTCTCACTTTTTTCACATTTCCATCCTTGTTTTCGTCTCAGTTTTGTTGCTATTTTCACACCTTTTTTCCAGAAGCTTTTGGACTGGGGTAACGCTGGAGAAAATGTGCTCGGTTCAGGTGGGAGTTAAGGGGTTGATATTGTCTGCAGTTCACAAACTATCCACCAGGGGGTGCTGCAGCGCCCTCAGCACCCTGGATTCCCACTGTTCTTTCTTCCGAGGCATGGCCAGTCAGACGGTCCTGACAGGTCCATCAGACTGGGACGAGGGGCTGGTCTTCGGATCTGAAACCAACAAATTCAAGCGCTGGATAAAAGAAGCTGTGGAAGTCAGGAAATGGAGCACAGACCCCATCAAGCATTTCTCCTGGCCCATACCTGGGACGGCCTGGCAGGGGCGGACTGGGACAGAAAAACAGCCCCGGACTCTGACCAGCCTGGCCCAAACTAACGTAATTGTGCACTTCCACAAATACATATTTTAACCTCTCACCACCCGCCTTAACATTAACGAGTGCATTTTCCCCAATTCGGCTTTTTATTATGATTTTTTTGGTTGGTATCATCAGCAAAAAGAACTGGAAAGGTGGTCGTAGAAACAGAAGCAAAATCATTAATATAAATAATAAATAATATTGGTCCCAAAACTGAACCTTGTGGCACACCATACTCCACGGAATTCCTTTTAGATTCATGTTTATTTATACTGGGCGTTACCCAAATCTAAAAGCTTCTCGACTGGAGAGCAACAATGTAACGCCTCATTTGAAAGCTAAGACCTACAAAAGTGACGGAAACTTTTCGTCACGTCGCCACATTTTTGTCATAGTTTTGTTGTTTTTTTTAAATCATTTTTTCTATCATTTTTTGTCCCTGTTTTTCTCTTGTTTTTGTCGACTTTTCATCCCCTTTTTCTCGCCATTTTGACGCTTTTCTTTTCAGCTTTCAGATTTGGGTAAAGCTCGGTTGAGGCGGGACCGGTGGCCCTCGAGCCAGTGGCCCTTCTGTGCTCTTCTAGAACGGACATATGGCCAGTCCGCCCCTGCGGCCTGGTGTCTGACCAAATGAACTCTGAAAGTTACACCACGGGGTTTAAATCTGGAGACTGTGCTGCCTCTTTGTGTTTTCTGCCGCACCATTTTCTTGTCTCTGAAGGTGGTTCTGGCACAGCTTGGACTGCCGTTTGGGTCACTCTCTCTGCTGTAGGACAAACCTCAGAACAATTTGGCACAGACCAGGTAGTACATGGTGCTGGAGGATGATGTAATAGCCGCATGTGACTCTGTACAAACCCGAAAAACCGTCCAGCTTCCTCCTCCATTTCCATTGTATATGCCACGAGTGTTAAATTATTGCCGTAGTTAATTAACTGTGTGTCCTGGACTACGGCCGAACATCCTAATATGGCTGCCCCTTCTTTCTGAATGTAATGTCTCTCTCTCTCTCTGTTAGTGAACTTGCGGTTGCGTCTGGGTTGAATTAGCGCTGACTGGAGCTATGTGCAGCTGATGGACAGTGCCGTTACATAAGAGCCTTCAGCGGCGCATCACCGTCACGTTTTTTATCCAAATACAGACAAAAAACACTCTCTGCTTCTGAGAGATATCATCACGGGGCACTGGCCTTATCTTTCGGTCAACAAACATCAGCTCAACCTGCTCACCTGACACTGGGGAATGTGCTTAATGTGGTGGTGCTATAGTCTAGTCTCTTATCTAGGGCTGAGGAATATGCCCACAGAGCATCGAGACACGATCCAGTCTTCCTTTGTCGTATTTGTGGAGATATGAGGCGCCTTCCCAGATTTGTTTCATCGACCACTTCCGTTGTCCACCTTCCAGTTTCTCTCCTTGGATTTTGAATTCTAATATAGCCCTCTAGATCCTCAAACGTGACTAATGTTTATCCAGTGTTTTGCTCTTGTCACTCACCGGCTCAGGGACTGTCAGGATTTTGAGGCACTTGTATTTCTGCTTTAACTCTTCAGATGTTGCACGAGCATTTACTGGGACATCGATTTCCGTTTTGCGCAGACAGTTTTGGAACGCTTGTACCTTCATCTGGCTCGATCTCGTGATGGTCCATGTGTTTGAACGATTTAACAGAACGCTAAGCACTACGGGTGTGTGGAGTCCAATGGCCCGGTGAGGTTTGGTGTGGAGGGTCCGATGATTTTTGCTGCAGTGTTTGTTTACTTGGTGAGTTATGTCGGGTTTGTGACAGTTAACGGATTAAGAAACAAACAGGAGGAACAGCGCAGTGTAACAGGTTGAATAATGGATTGATAAAACCGTAGCAGCAAAGATCCATCAACATAAAGTCCTTTGAATTTCCAGATTATTGACGGTCTAAATGTTCGTGATATGTCGATCGAATGTGAGTGTGCTGTCTATTGTTAGCCCAAGATACTTAAAGCTGTCCACTATTTCTACTGTTGGGTTGTTAATGACACCTGGTTGTTGCGGTGATGTGGAGCTGAATATGAGTTCCTTTCCCTCTTTTATTGACATCGAGGTGCAGATGATTGTCGTTGCACTATTTGGTGAAGCATGGCAGTGACAGTGTGTTTACATGCTGTGCTGGTTTGTGTTAATGTACTTTTTATGTGGGAAAGTGGGGCTTTTGACATCATCAAATAAAAACCATTTTATCACTGATTAGCGCTTAGCTCAGCAGATCATTTAAATGTGTTGTCAGCAACTCAAAAGCTAAACTGTAGTTTATGAGTTTCAAAAAATATCACGTAAATTTACTTTTTGCATTGAGTGTTTGGAATTTCACTCGCAATTTTGTTGCTCTGAGTCTGAGGATGACAGTACCTCACACTAAACTCAAAAGCAGCAGTGTTTAACTAAAAAGCTCACATTATACGATAAAAGAACAGATCAGCTGATTTCCGCGTCAGGTTTGGAAGTCGGGAAGCTTGTTTTGACCCGAGTTCTCTAGCCATTGCCCCAGTTGAGCGAGTGTTCATGTGCATTTTCCCCAGTTCCAGAGGACCACCTGAACGCAGCATGAATCCATATATATGAGGGAATTGTCTTTAAGTAGAGCAAGAATATCAGTGTCCTGTATGGACGGATCCCATTTGTGTAAAGTATGTAAAAGGAAGGGCTGATCACACACCCCTGCGGTACACCAGTGTTCATGTGAGAGTAGTTGATGTGGTAGATCCCAGCCCGTACGACCTGAAGCCGGTTGCTCAGGAAGTAGGACCTGAAAAATACGGGTGGAGATGTTAAGGTGTTGCAACTTCTGGATGGAATTAAAAGCTGAGCTGAGCATAAATCCACAAAGAACACACAAGCAAATTGACCGGGAGAGTCCAAATTGGAGGGTGTCCAGTTGAGGGTTGATAATGTTCATCAGCAGCTTCTCCAAGCTCTTCATTATAATGGATGCGAGGGCCACAGGTCAGTAATGGTTTAGTCCAGTCAGAACTTGGGTTATCGTCGCTTTTTTGCAGATGGTTGATGCGGTGTGGCTTCCTTGAAGAGTGAGTTTAAGTTTCCGTGCACAGTTCTTGAGCACCTTAGCTGAGATGCCGTCTGGCTCAGGAGCTTTGCCCAGCTTGCACCTGCTGAGCTGGTGCTCCACTGTGAACAGCAGAGGTTCATGCCCTTCACTGCTGGAGGGAGTTTTCTCACGAGTTCTTCACATTCACCTGAAAAGTCCATCCATCCATCCATCCATCCATCCATCCATCCATCCATCCATCCATCCATCCATCCATCCATCCATCTATCCATTTTCTTCCACTTTTCCATTTCCAGGTCGTCACATTGCACCAGCCTCTTATGGCTCCTCCTGCAGGTGGTGGGTCCACAGAAGGACGGCCTCACAATTCAAACCGGGGCTGCTGGTCTCTCATAAGGAGCTTCTGAACCGCTCTTTGTCTGACCCGTCACCGAGACCCTACCAGGGGCACGAAGCCCCCGACAGCAGAGTTCCCAGGATCATTCGGGTGCTCAAACCCCTCCACCACGATGAGGTGGCGGTTCCAGGAGGGGACCTGAAAAGTCTGCGCTATCAAATCGTGCATAAAACTTGTTGAGTTCCGTCACAAGTGGGTCAGCTCCTTTCTCGACAGTCGGTTTGGACTCACACCCTTTGGACTCACACCCTCATACTTTCGGAAATACCTGCTTTTTGTTCATTGTTAGAGAACTCATTTTCCAGTCTGCTTGTCTTCTGCACCTCATTTTTAACGTGGTTCTCCAATTTCACCTCAGTCCAAATGTTTTCTCTGAAGGCTTTCTCTTTCTTTTTTAAGCTATGATATAATTGGGGAGTGATCTAAGGCTTTGTATTAAGACATTTTCTTGCAGTTTTAACAGGGACGCAGGTGCCAATACAAGCGTTAATGAAGTCTGTGATCACGGTGGCCCTATCATCTCTTTTACTTCCCTGAAAAACGTGCCAGTCCAAACAAACCAGCGAGCCCTGTAACGGCTCCGTCCACTTTCGTCACCACTCTTGGTTCCAGGTTCAGCAGCTCGTCTGGCGGAGCCGATCTGTCATCGATGATCTTTAATGATCTGTCCCAAGTATTTCAGTTCTCTCACACTCTCATAATTTCGACGTTACAAAAATGGGAGTCATGTTGCCTTTCCTTTCTGGTCTCTCGCTGATTCCTCTTACTTCTTCCTATCTGTCCTACAGTGCACCGCCTCGACATGTGAGTTTTACGGCTGAGATCAGTGTCAGATGATCTGCAGCATTGATGATTACACCTAAAAAGTTGAACCTTTACCCCGAATCTAAAAGCGTCTCGACTGGAGAGCAACTGTGCAAAGCGATCGTAACTTTTTTGTCACATTTTTGAAGCGTTCTGTTGCTTTTTCATCACTTTGGAGGTTTGTCTTGATAAATTGAAGGTGGGTCCCAACCTCTGACTTAACTGCAGTCTTTGCTCACTCAAGCCAGTGTTTATGATCGCCTTACGGTTGTAAATGCTCTAACGGTGTGTTCAAAAAGTGCTGGTGAAGATCTGTTGCTTCGACCTGTCAGGGTTTAAGTCAAACACGAATGACTGAAACAAAGCTTGCGTCTGTGACTTTCAAACTTCTCGTGAGACATTGTAGAAACCTGACCTTTATGTTTTTATATAAGGCTTTAGGTTCTCGTCTGGGAGGAGCCCATCGTCGTATATCTGTCAGCGAAAACATGGGCAGGAATGTTCGCTCCGATGCTCCGAACCAGAGAATAATTGAGTAAAGTATTGTACTTCACTTCAAAGCCTCCGACGACCAAAGAATTTCACATCCCGCCACTAATTTTAGACCCACGTGGAGCCCGTAGCACAAGAGGCCTTTGTACTTGTTTGTTCTTATAATGTGATTTGGACATGTCCGGGATTGAAATGTTCAGCGATCATTCAGCGGGCTCAGACAGTTAGAAGACCTCTTTATTTCTATTTCATTATGCAGCAGTCTGTCTTTACAGTCGAACTTCTGCTCTGACTCCACAATAGCATTAGATACTAGCGCTATAAGGACTAATAGCATTAGTACCTCAGAAACTTTTTTTTTATTCGGCACATAACATGAAATTCACTAACCTCTTAACCCCTGCCTTAACCGAGTGCGTTTTCTCCAGTTCGGCTTTACCCAAATCAATAAGGTTACAGCCTACAGGCCTGTGCAATATCTTCAAAAGCTAAGACCAACAAAACTCATCTCAATGGAGCTTTTCTTCGCGCTGTTGTTGCCTTGTCGCCATTTTTTTCATCGCTTTTTGTTGGATTTCGTCACATTTTCATTGCTTTTTTTGGGTCACTTTTCTTTTGCTCTTTCGTCGAGTTTTCATCCTCGATTTAGTCTCTTTTTTCCCCTGCTATTTTGAGAAGTTTTAGATTTTGGGTGAAAGCCAAACGGGAGAAAATATGCTTGGTTCAGGTGGGGGGGGTGGGGGTTAAGAGGTTAAAAAAACCTGAACTGACATTATTAGGTAGGTAGGTAGTAGGTTCTCAAGAGAGCAATGGTCCATAACAATAGAAATAGGGCACATTTCAAAAGGTCAGTGTTACTTAATAAACACACTTCCTTCAGAATTCAACAGTTCAGTGACAGAGGGAACGAGTATTTTTCCAAAAAGGTATAAAAACAACGTCCTGAAGATGTCTGTGTAAGCTCTCAGTCGTACAGGAGTTGTCCATCTCCAGCTACATACGACACCGCTACTCCCTTTCTTCTGGGCTCTGTGGATAGAAGAAAGGGAGTAGCGGTGCCGTATGTAGCCGGGGTCTCAGAGAAGCTTCAGAGAATCTTTAGGCAGCACAGGATTCCAGCGTACCACAAACCTGTGAACACACTGAGACAAAAACTAGTTCATCCCATACACAAATCCCGAGCCACAAACAAAGCAATTTGGTTTATTCCATTAGATGCAAAGGAGAAGAGTGCAAAGAACATTATATTGGAGAAACGAAACAAGTATTACAGAAGAGACTTTATCAATACGGAAGAGAAAGCACTAGCGGCCCCCAGTCGGCCGTGCATCTCCACCTCAAAGCCTCCAACCACTCCTTTGAGGACGGAGAGGTCGAAATCTTAGCAAAGGAAGAACGTTGGTTTGAACGAGGAGTAAAAGAAGCTATTTTTGGTCAAGAAAGAAAAAATCCCTCCATGAACCGGAATGGGGGATACAGATTTAATCTTTCTCCACTTTACTCCAATCTCATTCGCCGACAGTCGGTTTCTGCCAGTCCAATGAGACGGCACATCAGCAACAACAGAACAACAGGCAGGTAAGTAGCAGTGATCAGCTTTGAAGAGATCAGGACACATCGGCACACGCTCTACTTCAAAAGTGTTTACTCACAGGTGAGAGTACCGGTAGTTTCTGGGAGGAGCCGGGCCTACCCCGACTCCTCCCCTTTCGGTCTTTATCTAGGCTGCGAGGTGAACAGAACTTTAGTTTTTGCTGACGAAGCCTTTTGGATGAGAGGCGAAACGTTTATAAACTTCAAACACCTAGTACAGTTTACAACTTGAATACCTTCATTGAAAACGTCCTGAAGGCACGAGCTGAAACTCAGAGGACTGAGCATGGAGAGGCTGACCCGAGATACATGTAGCTTCTTTAGCGCCTGCTCCTCCCAGACTGCAGGTTTGCTTAACTCCAATGATTTTAGAGCAGAGCTTGACAATGTTTTGCAGTTTATTTTTTATTTTTCACAAACAAACCCCTGAACCAGCCAACAGAGGAAAAAGTTAAGCGGCTCTTTATGAACCAGCAGTAAGTGGCAGAGAATCCTTTTATTTACATTAAAAGAGTTCAGTTTCATTAACAGATGGCCAGGAGACCAATTGGTGGGAAAATTGTGTATGAAAAGAAAAAAAACAAGAGATAACTAAAAACTAAAAAAGTGGTGTGGCTGCAAGATGCACAATAAGGAGGCACTTGATGAAAAATGGGCTGCATGGTCGAGTTGGCAGAAGAAAGACATTATTTCGGAAATGCCACAAAGTATCCACTTACAATTTGCCAAACAGCACAGAGACAAGACTCAACCATATCTGAAACAATGCCATTTGGAAGGATGAAATGAAAATGGAACAACACAACATGCATAATGCACCTTTAAGCCGACACACTGAAGAGACTGACCCCTCGCACCCTCCTCTGCTCCTCTGTTTGGATCATTTACCCAGGATGCACCTCCTCTCCGCTCCCTCGGAGAGATGAATATACCCATAGACTTTCAGTATCAGACTTCTATTCAGCTGAAACACACAGTAAACTGGTGAGAAACGGCACGTCCAGCCGCATGTTTCTGGTACATGCTGTGATAAATGCTCGAGCGCTCCGATTGCGTGACTTCAAAGAGAAATGGCCAAATAAATCCACGTTTAAGGGACACCCCGGTCAAAAGGGTAATCTCTTCCACCTGCGACATAAGCTGGATCTTCTCTGTCCTCTTTTTAGTTGTTCTTCTCCGAAACCTGTGGAATTGACAGCTCTGACCCGAAAGAAAATTAATAACAACTCATGGAGCTTGATCCTTCAAATGTCATGTACACTGGATACATCTTTGTAAAATAATTGCTCCTTTGGTGTTTATGAAAGAATTATCTCTTCCTTCATCAAACTTCTCTATTTGCATTCTCTAAAAAGCCTTTTTTTTTTTTTTTTTTTTTTCGAAAGGGGCCAATTCATTCAAAGGAGTACATTGTGGTCTTACATTTTACCTTCATATTGCCTGATGAGAGAGAGGAGGAGATCAAAATGACGGAAAACGAAGGAAAAAATGTTGATCCATGTTCTCTTTGTGCATTTGCAAATGGCTTTTTTGTGTTCCTAATCATTTGTAGAAAAAATAAAATAAAATCCATAACGGGGGCAAAACGAATACTTGTTTTTCATACAGCTTATACACCACATTTGTACATAGATATAAAGCAAATCAATGTGAAAGGCAAGTATGAGGTATTCTGTATCTAAATCTATGGCAGACACAGGCTTATTCCAAATGTGCACAGTCACTACGAATAGTGAATTTCTCCATCATGAGATCAATCAAGGCGTACCTTGTCTTAGTGCAGTGGCGCCATCGTGTGGACCAAATGTTAATAATAAGTTCCATTTGCAGTTAATGAAGTCTATTTGTTTATTATTTTTATTTGTTTATTCGCTGTTGCTGTTATAAATATATGAAGGTGATGAAAAAAAAAACATTAACAAACATTATGAATGAGCACAGAGTTTGCCATTTGTAGCGTACACTCATGCTGTGGTCATGTGACCATCACGGTGGGCCTTGTGCTTGTTATTTTATAAACATTTGGTTCCGCCCGTGCTTTTACTATAGACGGACATCAGTAACACATGGCTCACTTATGTCCGCAGTGGAAATCATCATCATTCTCCAGACCTTTGAGAGGTATATGCTCACGTTGCTTTCACTTATGGTTATTTTATAAATTGAACTTTTATTTACGGCAGTTGGAATTTTAGCCTGATTTGACAACTTCGATCCAGGTGGATAAATATGGGATAAAGTGGCGCGCCAAAGAAAAAAACTTAAAAAAAACTTTGCTCAGTTGCTGTTGGCATCGTGGTTGGAGTTAAGGTCTCTCCAGTAAAATCAAGATTGCCTACATTCATATCTGAGGTCACACAGAAGTGTCATGTACTTCGAAACAGACAAAGTAAACGTAAATAATGGTAAACATGAGGCGTATTAGTGAATTATGCTTTTAGTTGTTGTTTCTTGCATGTCCACCAGAGGGAGACAAAGAACAGCAGAATACTGGTATGAGCTCACTACTGCCACTGGCCATTGACCTTCGTGTTATGGTCAAAAAGGGAACTGCATGTGGTGAGTCTGTGCTTTTCCTCGTTAGTATAGTGGTGAGTATCCCCGCCTGTCACGCGGGAGACCGGGGTTCGATTCCCCGACGGGGAGGCGACTCTTTTTTTCTTGTTCACATATAAATATGTTTTCACCTTTTCATTTATACTATTTATTCATATTATTTGAGTTCAAGCTGCACGATATATAATATATATATATATATATGTGATTACTTTATACAGTTACACTGGTACAAAGATTGTGAATAAGCAGGGCACTTGTTTTAGGTAGAGTAGGCTACGAAAGCCGAGCCACACAATATAGAGTACTGAGAGCCACTTATGATATAAGGTTGACAGAAATACTCATCATGCCACATCAACCAATTAATGTTTCTTGACCTTGATCTTGTCACGCTATTCACGCATGTATTACAATACATTTCTGAATGTCCAAATTGTATTGAATTTAATTATTTATGAGTTCAACTCAAAGATAGTAATCCCTGATAAAACAAGAGCATGTTTCTTATTATACATGGTCCATGCGGATCAGAAAAGCACAGTAATTGACTGGTCCACATAATGCAGATCAGCCTATGATCCTTTACTCGTACTGTATGAAATAAATATCACACAATTTGTAGTGAACCCAAACTTTCCAAGTGTTTTTCAAGCATAATGTTGGTCGATAATGATTGGATTATACAGGTTTAACTGGTTTATGCTTTTAGGATTTGATGCTCAAGACCAGCATTTACTGATGTCAGGTAAATAAATATATGAATTTCAAATAAGCACTTTGACTTCATGTGATCATGTGAGTTTCATGTCATGTACACTTTGGTCATGTTTTGTGTTTATATACAATAGACACGTTTCTCTCAAATATTGTTCACAAATCTTATTTATCAACAGAATCCATCCCGCCTCACAGATGCTGATACAGTGACTGCATGAATATTGCACAGGTGTGCCTTAGGCTGTCTACAATAAAAGGACAATGTGAATTAAATATAATATACTGTATGTAGGCTATAGGTTTTTAAACCTTCTGCCTGAACCCCACACTTATAAGGGTGGGCTGTGTTACAGGCCTCACTGCAGGCCTTTACTCAGGCGTGGGACCGCTGTATTTAACCACATTTAATCTCCATCAGAAAGTATATGATTATTTTTGACTTGTCAGCAGCTGGCCTGAGGTGACAACAAAACCAAGTTACATTCTTGCAGATCACATGTTTCCTGAAGATACTGATGCTGCTGATGGCATTTCCTGATTTTAACCAAAAAACAGGAAACTGTCAAAGATGAATTTAGAAAACATGAATTTACCATGAATTTGAATGTATACTGTAATGAGTTACTCACAAAATAAAAAGAGTTAACTTTATGTTACATTTTGAACTGTTACAAAATTTCAATTACAAAACATGCCTCTACAGGACGGCACCATTAATTACATTTGTTCTTCATTTGTGATTAAATCTGTGGTCAATCTCAATTTGGGACACAATGCTCTTTAGTCCTATGGTTATACAGATTAATAGACTGTCATTTCTCATTCCTCCCCTTTTATATAACACAATTTGAGAGAGAATTCAAGATGGGAGGTCAGTCTCTCGATGAAACTCCGCGCCGGGAGGCCTTTTGCTGATCAAGAACAAGCCTCTTCATTGCTCCAGGACCTGAAAGTTGAAGCCCATGCACAACCACTGTTGATTGACAGGAGCACATTTAATGATAAAAATAATAATAATAAAAACAAATAAGATTCTGCACAAGCCAAACTTTATAAAAGTGACAAAGCAGCCTCACTCTTTGTGTTGAGTCTGCCTGCCCATGTTGACCCCTCGAGGCCAGCTTCCTCACAATCATTAGCTCAGCCCTGAATGTTGCGTTCATGTGGTCCTGAGGTCATTTTGAGATGTGGCATGTGTTGTGTTGGTGAATTATTGGATCTCATCTGATGTTAAATTCAGTCCAAAGTCATGTGCTGTAAGCCAGTGTTAAAACAGAGTCAACTGCTCACATTTGGTGTTAGCCCTCGTAAAAGCACAATGTGTAGATTTTATCTTTAGCTGACTTTTTATGTATTTAATAAGAACATTCCAATATTAAGATCAAGACATGAGCAGCCTTGCCGACATAATTAATTGTGTTCATGTTCCAGAATATAATTATGTTTTAAAGTGGAGCAGGTGCCAATATAACTGTAGCAGGTTCACTGTCTTTAAAAGAAAACTCTAATAAATTCTCTCCAAATGTTCAACTTGATTAGCATTTTTTCACATTGGATCCAAACCGAAAGTCGTTGAAGTAAAGTTGCATTTTTTCCCCTGTTTTTCTTTGTGTCTCTGTTTAGGAAAACGTGGTCTCCCTCTGTTTGTGAGAATGTATAAGCTCTGAGCGTTCAGAGCTTTTGTGAATGAGCAGCTGAGGACACATCTGCGTTGTTTGAAAGAACGATGGCGGAGTATGAGGAGGAGCTGCGTCGATACGAAGAGGAGAAACCAGAGGAAACAACAACAACTGGATCTGTTTCTGTACCCGAGGATCGAACAGGCCAGAGGCAATGTCCAGTTCCCATCAACCAGTCCTGGCCCCGGGCTGAACGAGGAAATCCCGCAGACACAGATAAAAGAGGAGCCGGAAGAGCAGCTGCCGGTGTAGGTCCCAACCACTTTATACGTCGCACATTTCACTGACAAATACTGACATTTAGTGGCGGGGTAATCGAATGAATGATGGCTTTTGTAATTAGCAATTGCAATTAAAAACATACAATTTTACAGATGTATTAACTTTTAATTAAAGAGGGGGTATTATGCTTTTTTCAATCGCATAGCTCCAGTCTATATCACACTATAATGATGAGCAAACCTTATGTTGGTCTGTAAATGCAGTAAATTAGAATAACTGCCTTGTATAAAATTGCTCTCTCAAAATGGCTGTAGCGAATGTGTTGAAATAGGCCTCTGTCTCTTTAAGAACCTCTGAGCCTTTCCGACACGCCCCCTCCACACGCTGTCTGTGGCATCAGTGGGGAGGGGGTTCTGCTGAGGAGCAGTGGTTGGTTACTCGGCTGGTGACGAAAGCTCGGAGGCGTCTCCAGGAGGTGGGGGCGTTCCTAGGAGGACTCAGGCAAACCTATCCCTAAAATGGCCGCCATCAGAGTTTTTACAGATTACTCAAAAATACGTGAATGTGCCAAGGCAACACTTCAGGCATGTTTTTAATGAGGGAATGACATAATAACATGATGTAAAGCTTGAAAAAGTCAATTTTGCATAATACCCCCCCTTTAAGGTTTTATTTAATTATTTGAGGCTTACTTTATTTCTTCTTTCAGACCTGTTCCAGGGTCTAGTGCTGCCTTGTGTGAAGAGAATCCCCACTGCTTCAAAGACAAACTGAGCACCGAGCGGAAATGCAGGGAGAGAAAACCAACTCTGAATCGAAGACTGAAGGAGACACTACTGACACGGACAATGATGATGACTGGGAACCTTCCGTTAACTGTTTAGCTGCACAGGTAGAGACAGAGGCTGACGGACGACACTACAAACAAGTCCAGACCAGGGATAGAAGCTCAGCTGCACAAAAGTCAGCTCGATCTCCTGAATGCATGTCAGAGGCGGGTTCTAAGAGGAAGAAGCATCAGTGCTCTGTTTGTAAAAAGAGACTCAGGCGTAAATCCCGTTTGCATGGGCATGTTGGAGTTCACAGAGGAGCGAATTCGTACAGTTGTTCAATCTGCAAGAAAATCTTTGCCCGAAAAGATTCTCTGCATGTACATACAAGAGTGCACACAGGAGAGAAACATTTCCACTGTTCAACCTGTAAGAAAACCTTTCCCTGTAAAAGTAGTGTTAACCTCTTAACTCCCTCCTGAACCGAGAGGATCTTTTTCCTCACGTTATCAGATTTTTTTCCATCATTTTTTTGTTGGGTATTCAACTCATTATTGTAACTTTTTTTATTATTATTTTTTTTCATTTTTTCTCACATTTTTGTCATTTTTATTTATTTTATTTTTTTTAATCAAATTTTTTTGGGTCAAATTTTAATCACATTTTTGTTATTTTTTTTGTCACATTTTTCTCATTTTTTTAGTCCATTTTTTGTCAATTTTTTGTGACATTTTTGCCACTTTTTCATAACTTTTTCGTCACATTTTTGTCAATGTTTTCTCACTTTTTGTCACATTTCCATCATTGTTTTTCGTCTCAGTTTTGTTGCTATTTTCACAGCTTTTTTTCCAGAAGCTTTTGGACTGGGGTAAAGCCAAACTGGAGAAAATGTGCTCGGTTTAGGTGGGAGTTAAGGGGTTAAAAAGCACATGCGCGTTCATATCTGAAGAACATTTTGACCCTATTTCTTGAAGGCAGTTCTGATTTTATGTATATACTGTATATTAGTCTAAAGTCTGTACAATCCCCCTTTAACTGCAACATTTATGGTTATTTTGTTTAACGCACATTTGTTTCAACCATTGATAGATGTTAGAAATGTTTATGAAATGCCTGTTCTTTATTTTTGCCATTCTTATGCTTTTGTCACGATAACACCTCTGTGACGATTCTTCTCATCTTTGTGAGGTCAATTTGGAGCTACTAAAAAAAAACATTCTTCAGGCTGAAAACTGTTTGTAATCTTTACGATATTTCAAAGGAAGTACAGTGCCTCTCGTAAATATTCATACACCTTGAACTTTTGCACATTTTGTCATGTTTACAACCCTAAACATAAAGATTTTATTTTGATTTTTTTTACTGAATGTTCACACACAAGTAACAGACAACTGTGAAGTGAAAGCAAAATGATACCTTTGCAACATTCCTAATGACTCCAGAATGTTCACACCTTGGCCTAACCATTAAATAGAGGCCACCTGTGTGTAATCTACTCTCAGTATAATTACAGCTGTTCTTTCAGGCCCTCAGAGCTGTGGTCGGAGTGTATTAGTCACTAAACAACATCATGAAGGTCCAGGAGCACCAGAGAGGTCAGGGATAAAGTTGTGGAGAAGTTTAAAGCAGCATTAAGTTATACAAAGATTTCCCAAGATTTAAACATCTCCCGGAGCAACTGTTCAATCCATCATTCGGAAATGGAAAGAGTAAAGCACCACTGCAGACTTACCAAGACACGGCTGTTCACGTAAACTAACAAACAAAGTGCCCCAAGATAACTCTGGAGGAGCTGTGAAGTCCTGCCGCTGAGCTGGGGGAATCTGGACATGGGACAACTATAAGTCGCATCTACACAAATCTGGCCTTCATGGACGAGTGGAAGAAGAAAGCCATTATTGAAAGGAGGCCATAAGAAATCCTGTTTGAAGTTTGCTAAGAGTCATATGGAGGACACAGCTCCATGTGGAAGAAGGTGCTTTGGTCAGATGAGAGAAAAATTGAACTTTTTAGCCCAGATGCAAAACGTTATGTATGGAGCAAACCTAACACTGCTCATCGTCCTGAGTGCACCATCCCCAGTGTCAAATATGGGGGGGAGCATCATGCTGTGGGGCTGCTTTTCCTCAGCGGGGACTAGGGAGATTGTAAGAATAGTTGGGAAGATGGATGGAGTCAAATACAGAGACATTTTGGAGGAAAACCTGCTGGAGTCACAAGAGAACTGAGGCTGGGGCGGAGATTCACCTTCAGCAGGACAATGACCCTAAACACAAAGCTAAATCTACAATGGAATGGTTCAATAAAAACATATTAATGTGTTAGAATGGCCCAGTCAAAGTCCTGACCTAAATCCTATTGAAAATCTGTGGAAAGATCTGAAAACTGCTGTTCACAAACGCTCTCCTTCTAATGTGACAGAGCTTGAGTTGTTTTGTAAAGAGGAATGGGCTAAAATGTCAGTCTCTACATGTGCAAATCTTGTAGAGCCAAACCCCAAAAGACTTTCTGCTGTTATTGCAGCAAAAGGGGGTCCCACAAAGTATTCATTCATGCTGTATGAATACTTATGCATGCCCCACTTTTCACTTTTCTATTTTTTTAAAAATAATAGAATCACGTATCATTTCGCTTTCACTTCACAGTTGTCGGTTACTTGTGTGTGAACGTTAAGTAAAAAAAAATCAAAATAAAATCTTTATGTTTAGGGTTGTAAACATGACAAAATGTGCAAAAGTTCAAGGTGTATAAATACTAACGAGAGGCACTGTATTGTCAATTCAAACAGTTATGACAATTCCAAGTGAAATACGCAAAAATGTAAATAATATTTGTAGGAAGCGTCCTTTGCTATTACTGTATGTATTGAAATGCCTTGAAAAAAGTGTAATTAATATAGCAATTTTTTTTTTTGAGTCAAAACTAGTTTACACTAAAACAAAAACAAGGTGACCGATTTGGATTCAAAATTTACTTGGCATAAAGAGTTGTTGGAATATTAAACCTGCAATTTTGAAATGTTGTTTTGTCACTTTTACACACAAATGCCTAATTTCTAGGGAAGGTAAAATTATTACACGCCCAAAAGCGCTTCACATTGTGTCGGAGATTTGTTCATCAATCACTCCACACTTAGTGGTGGTAAGGGATTTTTTTTAATTTTTTGTTTTGTTTTTGGGGACTGGAGGCTGTGCAGGTCGGACCACAGCTGACAGCTCTCACCAAGGAAACAAACTATTTGACCATCTCCTCTCAGGCTGGAGGCTGCGGACCATCCAGACCCTTCCGTCGCATGAACCGTTCATGAACCGTCAGACTCATGAACACTAAACAACTCTGTCATCAGACTCATGAACACTAAACAACTCTGTCATCAGACTCATGAACACTAAATAACTCTGTCATCAGACTCATGAACACTAAATAACTCTGCAGTCAGACTCATGAACACTAAATAACTCTGTAATCAGACTCATGAACACTAAATAACTCTGCAGTCAGACTCATGAACACTAAATAACTCGTCCATCAGACTCATGAACACTAAACAACTCTGTCATCAGACTCATGAACACTAAATAACTCTGTCATCAGACTCATGAACACTGAATAACTCTGCAGTTAGACTCATTAACACTAAATAACTCTGTCATCAGACTCATGAACACTAAATAACTCTGTCATCAGACTCATGAACACTGAATAACTCTGCAGTTAGACTCATTAACACTAAATAACTCTGTCATCAGACTCATGAACACTAAATAACTCTGTCATCAGACTCATGAACACTAAATAACTCTGCAGTCAGACTCATGAACACTAAATAACTCTGCAGTCAGACTCATGAACACTAAATAACTCTGCAGTCAGACTCATGAACACTAAATAACTCTGTCATCAGACTCATGAACACTGAATAACTCTGTCATCAGACTCATGAACACTAAATAACTCTGCAGTCAGACTCATGAACACTGAATAACTCTGCCATCAGACTCATGAACACTAAATAACTCTGCAGTCAGACTCATGAACACTGAATAACTCTGCCATCAGACTCATGAACACTAAACAACTCTGTCATCAGACTCATGAACACTAAATAACTCTGCAGTCAGACTCATGAACACTGAATAACTCTTCCATCAGACTCATGAACACTAAATAACTCTGCAGTCAGACTCATTAACACTAAATAACTCTGTCATCAGACTCATGAACACTGAATAACTCTGCAGTCAGACTCATGAACACTAAATAACTCTGTCATCAGACTCATGAACACTAAATAACTCTGTGATCAGACTCATGAACACTGAATAACTCTGCAGTCAGACTCATGAACACTAAATAACTCTGTCATCAGACTCATGAACACTAAATAACTCTGTCATCAGACTCATGAACACTAAATAACTCTGTGATCAGACTCATGAACACTAAATAACTCTGCAGTCAGACTCATGAACACTAAATAACTCTTCCATCAGACTCATGAACACTAAATAACTCTGCAGTCAGACTCATTAACACTAAATAACTCTGTCATCAGACTCATGAACACTAAATAACTCTGTGATCAGACTCATGAACACTAAATAACTCTGTCATCAGACTCATGAACACTGAATAACTCTGCAGTCAGACTCATGAACACTAAATAACTCTGCAGTCAGACTCATGAACACTAAATAACTCTGCAGTCAGACTCATGAACACTAAATAACTCTGCAGTCAGACTCATGAACACTAAATAACTCTGTCATCAGACTCATGAACACTAAATAACTCTGTCATCAGACTCATGAACACTAAATAACTCTGCAGTCAGACTCATGAACACTAAATAACTCTGCAGTCAGACTCATGAACACTAAATAACTCTGCAGTCAGACTCATTAACACTAAATAACTCTGTCATCAGACTCATGAACACTGAATAACTCTGCAGTCAGACTCATGAACACTAAATAACTCGTCCATCAGACTCATGAACACTAAATAACTCTGCAGTCAGACTCATTAACACTAAATAACTCTGTCATCAGACTCATGAACACTGAATAACTCTGTATCAGACTCATGAACACTGAATAACTCTCATAAACAAACAAAAAAGACCCACGTTTGTGAATGTAGACTACTCTCACCGACAATGGCAATAAAAACAATTCTGATTCTTTACTTGAGGTAAAATATTGTGAAGTTGAGTTACTCTGCCCCGTGTAAATGCTTTAGAAGCGAAGGGGCTCCGGTGGGGTGGGCGCGAGAAGGGAGGGATTTCCCGTTTCCAAACTTTTCCTTGGCTCCATCATCCATCCACCAGAGTCAGGGCCAGGGGGGGAGTCCAGTCCAGGGGGAGGGCCGTGCATTCCAGCGTCAGCCCCGGGCTTCCTGCCTCTAACCTCGGCCCCTCTCTCTC
This sequence comes from Gobius niger, assembly GCF_951799975.1. NCBI lineage: Eukaryota > Metazoa > Chordata > Actinopteri > Gobiiformes > Gobiidae > Gobius > Gobius niger. The sequence goes on from NC_136862.1 coordinate 28,518,330, forward strand.
TCTCTCTCTCCGCTTCTACCCCACGTCTCCTCTCCGAATCCTCCCCGACACCACCGCTCCTCCAACTCCGACCATGAAGCCCCCAGCCGCCGGGCCCCCACCGCGTGTCCTCCGCGCTTCCTGTGGCCGACGAAGAGGCCCCGTTGGCGGGTAGAGAGTTGTGCGAAGGAGCGGTGTTGCTGCTGGAAGTCAGTCAGTTGGCGAAGCGGCTTTTTCCCTCTGTAGTTTTTCACTCCGAGCTTCAAACGAAGGAAAGCGCCGCAAAACTCGTGGAAAATGTGGATGTACGTGGGTTTGGACGGATTTACTTTGGTTGCATGAAGAAAAGCTAAAGGTAATTCTAACTTTATGTCTATTACGTGGAGTTTTGTGACGGTTCTGTGCATTCTTTGCTGCACAGCTGTAACTAGCGGCCGCATTAAAGTCCAAGATGGCAACTTTTTCTTGCTATTTTCTCCAGCTTTTGTTCTTCTTTACCGTAAAAAAACTAGAACTATGTCAGACTCTGCTGTGATTCCTGGCGCGGGTAAAAGCGGTGGACATGGACGTTTTTGAGCAGGAACAAGGATTAGTCACTGTTAAACTGTTTATGCCTCATTATAAACAAACGGGTCCCAATCCGGACGAGACCAGGACCGTGACCAGGATCAGCCCAAGGAATGGATCGAGAATAAACAGTGTTTGTAGGTGTTTAGGGCGAACCGAACGGAGCAGAAGAAGCATTTTCTTGGGACTATGACTTAAACTTGAGACAAAACCTGGACGAGGCCGGCTGTGTTAAACTTGACTTGAGCTTTAAACGTGGATCCTGCATAAATGACGCCTAAAACACTGAGGGCCCATATTACAGGCTACACAATGTTGCATTAAGGATACGAATAGGTTTATATAGAAAAGGGTATATAACAAAAGTTATTAAATACAAAAAAAGTTAGAGTCAGGGTTGGATTTCGAAGGGGCCTCTGAAGGAAGCCGTGGGAATGAAGTAATAAAACAGTGAAAACAAGCTTTCATTTTCTGCTAGTAAATCTATGGCGCCACGCTTAGAGCGCAGAGCAGGCGAGAGTTAAAGGCATGGGCTCATGGGACCGACCACGGCCAAGTGTCTCTCCCCGTCCTTCACCCTGTGTTTCTCACCTGTCTAGACTATGGGCCTAAAAAAACAACAACGAGGTCCGTGTACAGTAGCCTTTACCTCCACAATATTTGCCAGAGGTTTGGATGAATGGTAGGCAACAGGAGATGCTTTCAGGCGTCTTAAATGTTGTTTTATAGAACTGCCATTCTGTTACAGCGCCTAGTTTGTGAACATTGTTTTTGCCTATCATAAAAGTATTATTATTATTTAAGCAATACATTTCTTACCACAGCCTAAAACTGAAACATGCTGAATCCTGCCTCTAGGACCAGCAGAGCTGAGATGGCTCGTGTGGCTCTAACATGTCAGCGAGACCATAAAGATACACATGTTTTAATGTCTCATCACTGGACTAATACGGTCGTATTTCCTGGTTCTAGTAAGACCTCGAGTAGCCTGGCTAACACCAGGCTAAAATCACCAGTGATATGCTGCTGTGCAGTTCGAAATGATTGGAGCGCACACAGCTGTCTGGCGTTAGCCAGGTTAGAACTCGAGCATCAGTGTTTGGCTTACTGCAGCTGACTGACAGTGAGCTGGTTCTTAATATTCTGACCTGCTGGTTTAGTCTGAGCCTGGTTTAGAGTCTATGCCGTTGTTTTTTTCTAGATAGTAAAAAGTTGCTGATGTTATTGCTTTGATGTGGCTGTTTAAGTTCAGGTCTGAGTCCATGATTCTACTCCTAAATTTAAAAAAATCTGGATTTTCAGGGTTGTGTTTTGCATCTATCTGTGTGAGTAATCCAGCATATTCAACCCAGACCCTTCAAAATGCCTGCCCTGAAACTGGTGATGTCATGAGTTGGGCTGCTCTGCTTTATGACCACGACACTGCGGGCCGCCATTGCTCCACCATTGCTGTAGTACCTCCATATCGCCACTAGTCCCCCATTGAAAAGCATTGGACTTTAGACACGTTTAAAACAACTTTAACGCCTGGTTTCTGTTTTTTCAACACTAGACTAGGTTAGTCACAATTTATGAAACCAGGCTGGTTTTTGTAAGAAGAATTTTTGAAATCTCGTACTTAATGAGGGTCGGACTGTTAGCATTGGAGCAGCGCGAGCTACACGTCACGCAAGGGCCGAGTCTACAGTGAAGATCCCGCCCTTATGCCCTTTATAGGAACATGCTTCGTCAGAGCTGGGGAGGGGGAGTCTGTAAATCCTCCATGATTTCCCCCACGACCGTGGTCATTGTGGTGAACGGGGAGGAGTGAGCAGAAGACGTCCATATATACAGTCTATGGACAAAACGCGTATCGTAAAGATGCACCTGTATCGTGATACGCAAATATCTCTAACCATAGTCTTTATTCCGAACGTATCACAACATGCTGTCTTGTGTGCATGTTGGGGCCCAGTGTTTCCCAGGGTCCTCCGTCATGCTAGAACATTTAACACAGACAGTGGATGGATTTGAATGGTTGCTATGAGCAAATCACAATGGCTGCGCTAGTATTTAGGAGATAAAATAGAGAAACATCTCCCAGTCTCCATGGGACGTCTCTTCACTGCAGCAGCTCGTCAGGTCAGTTCAATTAAACCCACAACAAACAGACATTCACAGAAGTTACATGAATGAATGAATTAGAACCTGGAAATCATCTTTCCCTAGAGAGGAAACGATGATTTGACCTTTAAAAAACAAGAAACAATGTGGGTCATGTGGGGCTGGTTGTCTGGACTAAAATAAAAAAAACGGGTTCACGTCCAAAGTGGCACATGCTTTTAATTTGCCCAGAAAAGATCTTCACGACGCAGCTTTGAGTGTTTAGTGATGAATCTGCTGACTCAGTCAAAGTGAAGAGAATTAGATCAATACACGCAGGAAACAAAGGGCCTTTGTGTTGTAACTGTGACTGATTTGAGTTCTGTTTAGTTCTAGTCAATTGAATCTAAGGCTGGATTCATCATGGAAAAGATAAGGCTTCTTGGATTTTTCAAAACGTTTTTATTTTCTATTTATTTTGATCCTGTTTCAGTTGCTGGTTTGTTCCTGGACTGGCTCTCTGATATACACGGGCTAAAAAGGTTTAGGGCAGTGACTCTGCTCGGGATCCAGACACACTCCTGATACTTCAAAAATATTCAAAGTAAATAATTGAAGTGCTACGAAGCAATACCCATTTACTACTGGCTTCTGGTAACAAAAAAACAAACAAAAAACGGGCCAGGGAAAAAAGCAAAACTTGTCAGAACTAAACCAGGACTAAGCCAAGGCCAATTCAGTCCATATTAGGCCTCAAGAAGGACTAAACCCATTCAAACCAGTTACATGCGAGGACTTAATAAGGTCTGAACCAACTGAACCAAGACCAGTGCTTCTCAAACAGCACAAGCACATTTCTCCTCAGAGCTGACCAGGCGCCAGTGGAACCGACGTTCTCCTGTCAAGACCTTATGAGAATGAATGAATGAAGCGCTCCTGGGAAATGTTTGCATCTTCATCCCCTTTGTAACCATGAATGTAGAGAAACGCTGTTCATCTGCCGTATACTGCGAGGAGTCCTGCTTCTGCACGGGATAATCTGACCAAAACTCCCAAAACACGATGCATATGTGGCCCGCGGGCCCGCCTTTTGCAGACCCCTGGCCTATTGCATCACCTAATACTGCAACAAGAATAATATAGCGATATTTATTACTATTTTATATATTTTATGTGACTTTTGTGTATAGTTTCGGAACCATGAGAGATAGACTTAGTTTATTTTTGTTTTAGAAGCTAGTCTTCTGATTTTTGTCCTCTGAAGAATGTCCTGAATGTCCTGAATAAATCAGCCCTATGCCCCTCTTACAGCGCCCCCTGCTGTCACAGTTCAACACTGACACATTTAGAAGGATCATACACAGGATTATAAATGAGACATTTAATTTTTTTTTAAAAAATGGCCAATACTTTTGGCCTAATCTTGTCTATCGTCTTGGTGCATATCGGCATCGGCCAAAAACCCGAATAATGGACATTGGCCTGAGAAAAACCCAGGTCGGTCGATCTCTATTAGATACTTTCATTTTTCTATGATTGAAACCTTTACTATAATAATAAATGTTTAACTCTTGGCTACTTGATAGATTGAAAAAAATCACATCAAATTAAATTATTTTAAATACTAGATATGTCGGCTATTGGCCGTGCCAACCCTTCGTATCGATGTCGGACCCCAAAAATCCATATCAGTCGGGCCCTAGTATTGTGCAGCTCTGATTACTAACATAGTAATCGTTTTTCTTGAAATAATTGAAAAAGCTGATTTATTTCACAGCCCTGTTCGAAAGTCTATATCAGGACTTAACCTGTAGATTGTTTTTGTTGCCAACTTTATGCTTTTCTATTCTCTACAACAAAATTGCTTCTCTGTTTACATTTGTTTAAAACCTTTAGTAAGTGCGTTGTGTTGAAATGACACCAAGTGTGTCCCATCAGCAAGGCCCAGTTTGTGGATTCAGTTTCAGTGCGACTTTTGAAAAACAATGAGTCTTTGTCAAAAAGACGTTTCTGCCTAAAGCAAAAACGATTTGACTCTTGAAATAATGCTCAACGAGGCCTGGATGTCAACAGCAGCATTCGAATGTCTTGCCTGTATTGATGTCCGTGCGTTCAGATTGGTTGTATCTCATCTGTTGGGTCAAAGTTCAACACAAGCGATCCTTTCGCAAAGTGGCCTAATGATACATTTCCCCAATCTGTGCTTAAATAATGTTACAAAGAAGACTGCAATCATTTGGGTAATAAAATGTCCTCTGCAGAGAACTTAATATTCCCGTGTGTCCAAAAAAAGAGTTCATACAAGCTGCTATAACCCTCTACAAACATGTTTTGAAATGGATGGGTTTTTTTGTGTTCGTTTAGCTGTTTACATTTCGTCACACTTCTGTCTTCTGTAAATTTTGACATTCCAGGATGTGCACCCGGGAGTGGACTGAGCATTGAATTTAAAATAACATGTGCAGCTTCTTCAGCAGTCAAACATGCAATTCAAAAACATGCAGATCTGCTTCTTAGACATTATTTTCCAAGTGGTTAAACACTGTAGATGTTTAGATGCCACCACTTGAGGGCGCTCCACTCGAACAATTAAAGCTGCAACTGTCGACTGCAGGGACTAAACTAGAAACTAAGACAGAGACTAAACCAAAGCCTTGAAAAAAAGACACTAAGACGAGGTTAAACTTGGAAAGAACCAGGAAAAGTGGTGGGTTAATGACTGATCCGCTGGTGTCTGATGGGGCATGTGTGCGACACATGACCCGAGCATTCCTCACATGGTCCAACACCGTTCAGAGGCTTTGAACACGTTGTTTACAGCGGCTGCTCACAGTGACTCAGACTGACTCAAGTCTGCTTCCTGGAACAATAAGGAGGAAAATATTAAGCCAGCCCTATCAAGAAACTCCAGCTTTTCTAGTCAGCTATTCATGGGTTTTAGTCGACCTTTGATGACCATCACACAGCGAGAGATGTGCACTATCAGGAGATGCTGAAGATCCACGGAATGTTATTGGCTAGTTTCCTGTTGGCCAACAGAGGGTAACAGTGACTTCCTGTCCACATTTAAACATAGATTAGAAATAAAATAAGTGTGAGTTTAGATTGTGGCACTATTTTACTAGTGGTTAGCATCATATTTTGTTTTATCTTTCTTTTTTTTTTATCTGTTTAACCCCTTAACTCCCATCTGAACCGAGCACATTTTCTCCAGTTTGGCTTTACCCCAGTCCAAAAGCTTCTGGAAAAAAGCTGTGAAAATGGCAACAAAACTGAGACGAAAACAATGACGGAAATGTGACAAAAAAGTGAGAAAACACTGACAAAAATGCGACGAAAAAGTGGCAAAAATGTTACAAGAAATTGACAAAAAAATGACAAAAAATATACAAAAATGTGATTAAAAAAATGACAAAAATTTGATAAAAAATTTACAAAAAATTACAAAAAAATGACAGAAAAATGACAAAGAAATGACAAAAAAATGTGACAAAAATGTGATTAAAAAAAAATGGACGAAAAAATGACAAAAAAGTTACAAAAATGAGTTGAATACCCAACAAAAAAATGATGGAAAAATAATCTGCTGACGTGAGGAAAAAGATCCTCTCGGTTCAGGCGGGAGTTATGAGATTCAAAAATGTCATTTTAAATAAATTATAGTGAATTAAATAAAAAGCTTCTTTTGTGCTACCAAACCAGAAACTCCACAAAGACTGCACCAGGGACAATGCAAGACCCCCCCCCCCCCCCCCCCCCCCCCCGGGTCTACCCTGTACCTGGTCTGCTCTTGTGTTTGGTAAATGCCGCTCATTGTTCCATGCCGTGCTGTTGATCCCAGAGTTGTGAAAGTGAAGGGGAAGTCCCTCCCACGGAGGAATGAGCGACCGTTAAACTACACCTGCCTCCAGCCACTCCTCTGCTCCGCACAGGCCAGGCTGCTCCCGCCGGCACTCGACTCAGATCCCAGTCTAGACCGGGTATAGAACGGACTTGGATCGCCCTTTAGTCTTGTCTTGGACTTGGTTAAGACCCTAGTGAGACCTAGTTTAGACTATGTGCAGGATTAGTCTTGTGTATCTGGTTTAGAGGTTAGACGTTGGTTTAGACCCGACTTGCACCATGAATCACTTGGATTTTATTTAACCCTGCTGCGGAGTGGATTTATTAATCACTGGAATTTTGGCTTGTTTGGTTTAGTTCTGGTTTTGAGCAAGTCACGAACCTGGACAATCTATGGTCTGTGTTTGGATTTATCCATAGCTCTGTTTTAGTTTTCTCTGATTTTACCTTGGTTTAGTTCTACTTTAGTCTTGGGTTAGTTCTCTTTGCCTCTGGATTTGGGAGTGCCTTTTTGAGGGGAACAGGAGAGAGGTGTGTCTCTAAAACCCGTTTCCTCTAACATATGTTGGAGACTCCATGAGTCCCTGATTTCAACCCTACTTCTGCTTAAATCCTGGATTAGTACTGATTTACTCCTGGTTTAGACCCTTATTTAAATTCTCACCCTGTAGACAAGAGTATATTGAGGATGGTGACATTTTTGGACCTGGTTTAGACCTGGATTTTCTCTTGGGTAAGTTTTGGATGCGTTTGTGGCTGAGTTTGGCTCAGGTTGTGGCTGCGTTTGGCTCAGGTTGTGGCTGAGGTTGTGGCTGCGTTTGGCTCAGGTTGTGGCTGCGTTTGGCTCAGGTTGTGGCTGAGGTTGTGGCTGCGTTTGGCTCAGGTTGTGGCTGCGTTTGGCTCAGGTTGTGGCTGAGTTTGGCTGAGGTTGTGGCTGCGTTTGGCTCAGGTTGTGGCTGAGGTTGTGGCTGCGTTTGGCTCAGGTTGTGGCTGCGTTTGGCTGAGGTTGTGGCCTGCGTTTGGCTCAGGTTGTGGCTGCGTTTGGCTCAGGTTGTGGCTCAGGTTGTGGCTGCGTTTGGCTCAGGTTGTGGCTGAGGTTGTGGCTGAGGTTGTGGCTGTGTTTGGGTGAGGTTGTGGCTGTGTTTGGCTCAGGTTGTGGCTGCGTTTGGCTCAGGTTGTGGCTGCGTTTGGCTGAGGTTGTGGCTGAGGTTGTGGCTGTGTTTGGCTGAGGTTGAGGCTGTGTTTGGCTGAGGTTGTGGCTGCGTTTGGCTGAGGTTGTGGCTGCGTTTGGCTGAGGTTGTGGCTGAGTTTGGCTCAGGTTGTGGCTGCGTTTGGCTCAGGTTGTGGCTGTGTTTGGCTGAGGTTGTGGCTGCGTTTGGCTCAGGTTGTGGCTCAGGTTGTGGCTGCGTTTGGCTGAGGTTGTGGCTGCGTTTGGCTCAGGTTGTGGCTGAGGTTGTGGCTGAGGTTGTGGCTGTGTTTGGGTGAGGTTGTGGCTGAGGTTGTGGCTGTGTTTGGCTCAGGTTGTGGCTGTGTTTGGCTCAGGTTGTGGCTGAGGTTGTGGCTGAGGTTGTGGCTGCGTTTGGCTCAGGTTGTGGCTGAGGTTGTGGCTGTGTTTGGCTCAGGTTGTGGCTGCGTTTGGCTCAGGTTGTGGCTGCGTTTGGCTGAGGTTGTGGCTGAGGTTGTGGCTGTGTTTGGCTGAGGTTGAGGCTGTGTTTGGCTGAGGTTGTGGCTGCGTTTGGCTGAGGTTGTGGCTGCGTTTGGCTCAGGTTGTGGCTGCGTTTGGCTCAGGTTGTGGCTGCGTTTGGCTGAGGTTGTGGCTGCGTTTGGCTGAGGTTGTGGCTGCGTTTGGCTCAGGTTGTGGCTGCGTTTGGCTCAGGTTGTGGCTGCGTTTGGCTCAGGTTGTGGCTGAGGTTGTGGCTGCGTTTGGCTCAGGTTGTGGCTGCGTTTGGCTCAGGTTGTGGCTGAGGTTGTGGCTGCGTTTGGCTCAGGTTGTGGCTGCGTTTGGCTCAGGTTGTGGCTGAGGTTGTGGCTGCGTTTGGCTCAGGTTGTGGCTGCGTTTGGCTGAGGTTGAGGCTGCGTTTGGCTGAGGTTGTGGCTGCGTTTGGCTGAGGTTGAGGCTGCGTTTGGCTGAGGTTGAGGCTGCGTTTGGCTCAGGTTGTGGCTGCGTTTGGCTGAGGTTGTGGCTGCGTTTGGCTCAGGTTGTGGCTGCGTTTGGCTCATGTTGTGGCTGCGTTTGGCTCAGGTTGTGGCTGAGGTTGTGGCTGCGTTTGGCTCAGGTTGTGGCTGAGGTTGTGGCTGTGTTTGGCTCAGGTTGTGGCTGTGTTTGGCTCAGGTTGTGGCTGTGTTTGGCTGAGGTTGTGGCTGTGTTTGGCTCAGGTTGTGGCTGAGGTTGTGGCTGAGTTTGGCTGAGGTTGAGGCTGTGTTTGGCTGAGGTTGTGGCTGCGTTTGGCTGAGGTTGTGGCTGCGTTTGGCTGAGGTTGTGGCTGCGTTTGGCTCAGGTTGTGGCTGCGTTTGGCTCAGGTTGTGGCTGCGTTTGGCTCAGGTTGTGGCTGCGTTTGGCTCAGGTTGTGGCTGAGGTTGTGGCTGCGTTTGGCTGAGGTTGTGGCTGTGTTTGGCTCAGGTTGTGGCTGAGTTTGGCTGAGGTTGAGGCTGTGTTTGGCTGAGGTTGTGGCTGCGTTTGGCTGAGGTTGTGGCTGCGTTTGGCTCAGGTTGTGGCTGTGTTTGGCTGAGGTTGTGGCTGCGTTTGGCTGAGGTTGTGGCTGAGTTTGGCTGAGGTTGTGGCTGTGTTTGGCTGAGGTTGTGGCTGAGTTTGGCTCAGGTTGTGGCTGTGTTTGGCTGAGGTTGTGGCTGCGTTTGGCTGAGGTTGTGGCTGAGTTTGGCTGAGGTTGTGGCTGTGTTTGGCTGAGGTTGTGGCTGAGTTTGGCTCAGGTTGTGGCTGCGTTTGGCTGAGGTTGTGGCTGAGTTTGGCTGAGGTTGTGGCTGCGTTTGGCTCAGGTTGTGGCTGCGTTTGGCTGAGGTTGAGGCTGTGTTTGGCTGAGGTTGTGGCTGCGTTTGGCTCAGGTTGTGGCTGCGTTTGGCTCAGGTTGTGGCTGCGTTTGGCTGAGGTTGTGGCTGCGTTTGGCTGAGGTTGTGGCTGCGTTTGGCTGAGGTTGTGGCTGCGTTTGGCTGAGGTTGAGGCTGCGTTTGGCTCAGGTTGTGGCTGCGTTTGGCTGAGGTTGTGGCTGCGTTTGGCTGAGGTTGTGGCTGCGTTTGGCTCAGGTTGTGGCTGCGTTTGGCTGACCCGAAACGCTGCAGAATAGAGTAAAAAAAGTTAAATATAAATAAATTCCTTGAGCATAAATGTAAACATATAAAGAATATTTTGAGTATTTTGAGTTTTTTTATTATTTCATGTATTTATGCTCAGAAATAGCCCATTTTGTTGACAAATTTCAAATGTATTGCTGGAGATTTTGGATATATGTTCTAGTCTTACATAACAATATAAATAAATAAGCAAAAAAAAAAAAGAAAGAATAATGTCAAGATGTCAAGTCCCTGGAGTGTAAAAGAAACTAATTGAACTCACATGTTCCCAGTCATAAAATAGATTATTTTATAGTTGGCACATGTTTGAGACTAGTTAGGATCAGGATCTGAAAATGTTCTTCCCTTTATGTTTTCTAATCAAGTTAATCAATCAAAAAGGTGAATTCATTTCCTTTTGGGCCACATGACGTTGATCAAATCTGATTATTTTATTGTTAAAGGACTGTTTACCAGCCCTTGCTCCGTACACTCTGTGCGGGATCTTCAGTTTGGCGCTGTGTGTGCGCCGTAGATGAAACATGCCCTGAGCCTGTCTGTTTTGGTGACCTCTGACCTCTCTGGTTTCTCTCCCCTGTCTCTCCAATTCAAGCCTGAGGAGCGGTGAGAAGAGGAGACGCTCACGATGGCGGTGGAAGTATGTTCTCTGTAAACATGTGCTGGAGTCCCTCAGATGGAGCAGGAGTCAGAGCGAGGGCAACAAAGCGCTCACTTTAGTGATACAGGCGGCACATTTGGTTTCCCAACCACATTCTTTTACTCTTTTTCGGCTTTACTTAAAGGGACTATAAGGAGTTTAAAAATGTTAAAATTAAGTATTTTCCTCCCCCTACATGTTCCAGCCATGTCTTAATGTGTAGAATGAGCTCAGACCTGTTCACCACAACTGCCTCTAAAATCCTGTACGGTCACTCAAAAAGGTGTCACTTCGGCCCGAATTGCCGTCATGCACGAGCTTAATATAGAAGGTGCAGTTACACATATGGCCTGAGGTGGCAGTAGTGAGTATAAAATGGCGAACTTGCTTCCAGCCCCTTTAACAAGTTATAAACAGCAGGCATTTTAGAGCATTTTAAATATGGTATCCACTAGGGCTGTGCAATTAATCGAAATTCGATTACGATTTCGATTATTACACTTAACGATTACAACATTAGCATAATCGAATTTGTTTTTTTTTTTCAATTTTTTTTTTCAATTTTGTTTTTTCTTCATTTTTTTCTGGCATAGCAGACTTGCATTATTTTATAGGATTATTTTCCCTTCACATTTCACGTGCCGTGGCTCATGCTTTTGTCTGACATAAAAACAAACGGCGCTGTGTGATGATGTCATCAGGCCGCGCTGCTCAGTTTACTTGCGCAGGTGTGAGGGCTGGCCAGCAGGGGTCAGGTGTGAAACAGAGACCCCTCCTTAAAGCAGTACTAAGTAACGTGTTTACCTTAATAAATCCTCTCCGTAGTCCCTGTGGGGGTGATACAAGTGTTTATGGGATGATTGGAGGGTCTTTCATCTCCTCCTGGTGTCTCTGGCCGGAAAACCATGTTTGCAACTTGACTGCCACCGGTCCGGAGAAAGCAATACACACTAATGTAATCACGAAGAAGAAGCTAACATGCTAACGGGCAAAGCTAACTGCGGGCTAGCGTCACTTTAAACAGTATTTACAGCCAAGTTTGAGTGAAAAAAAATATATATAAAAAATATTTCCATTGTATAATTGGATGCACAGTGACCCTCTCTCCCTTCGCCTTACCTGTCAGCGTCGTATTTACTCTCCAAGACAATTAATAAGTTAAAAAATCGTAACTTGCTACGACACCTGCAGTTGCGCTTATGGCCTCTAGGGGCAAGAGTTACTTAGTACTGCTTTAATCGAGGCAAACTTGAAACTGTTCAGAAAACAGAAAATATTCAGCATATTTTTTTTTATTAATGAATATATAAATAAAATAAAGACTTTTTTTTTAAAGGCAACAAATAATCGTTTGAATAATCGTGATTTCAATTATGACAAAAATAATCGTGATTATTATTTTTTCAATAATCGAGCAGCCCTGGTATCCACAATATATCACAAAATCACTGAAGTCTTTTTTTTATTGCAAACTCGGCCTAAAACCAAAAATGCGTGGAACTTCAAAGTGTGCAAAAGTTCAGTTCATACTTTTCCTATTTTAGTTTAATTTTCCCCTTGCTTTGGTGTTGATCTAGTGTTTTTTTTTTCTTGTTTTGTCACAATTCTAAAACAGACTTTCATGTGATTTTCTGTCACATGCAGATTGGGTTTGATGACTCAACCAAACTCGGTTAGAGACAAAGCAAGAGTTTATGACTTAAGGGCTGTTGTGTATTAGTGTTCACACCAGCCTCGGTGCCAGATGGTTTAACCTCTTAACCCCCGGCTTAACCCAGCACATCTCCAGTTCGGCTTTACCCAAATCTAAACGCTTCTTACAGCCTGTAGGCCTCATTTGAAAACCAAGACTTGCAAAACTGGTCTAAACTGATCTTTTCCCTCATTTTTTCCCCCCATGTTTTCATCTCGTTTTTGTCACTTATTTGTTGCTCTTTTGTAGCTTTTTTTTTGTTGCTAATCTGGAGAAAATGCTCGGTTAGGGCTGAGGTAAAGAGGTTAAGTTCTTTTGTTTCTCTTTTTTGTCAAACAGTGACGGAGAGAACATTGCATCAGCGTGTTGCAGGACGAAGATCTGTCATATGAGAAGTTATTGGGGATGGTGTCAATAGTAAAGCCTGAATGTAATGTTTACGTTTTTGGGGGGAATATTAGGAGTCGTATCTAAGGAACTCAACTCTTGGATTTTTTTTGTTTTGCCAACAGATGTTTCGGAAAAAAGCCTCCTCGTCCCTGAGAATGAGAAGAATCACAGAAAGCGCTAGATGTAAAAGAAAAAATAAGTCTCTCTTTTCTGTGTAAAAGTGGCGCTGGTAAGTCAATGTTGTCAAAGAGAAAATCTAAACAGCAGACTTCAAACGCCGTGGGAAGAAATAAAGTCTTAATTGTGACGGACTCTTCTAACATTACACTTTACTGCAATTTACAGTTAGCTCATCACTAGTTCTTAAGAGCTTTTAACTTGATCTTTGACAACACTGATACAAGCGACTTTCCTCTTCCTTCTTTTCTGTCTGTTTCTGCGGGAGCATTTGTGACACGATTTTTGTGTTTGTGGACGTTTGGGGATGTGGTCTGACACGTGCGGTGTTGTTCACTGTGTTTTTGAACGTGTGAGATTTCGATCAAGGTGAATGGTTTCTCTTTTGATACATGGCAACACAGCGGTGAAAGTGAACTGGATTCAGGTCTTTTGTCTGAGGTGTTTAGAATTTGTCTCTTTATGTTTTCGTTTGGTTGTTTTTTTAGTTAACCACTTGTCTTCAGGAAATGCTGAATAAAACATGTTGATTCAAACCAGCCAAAAATACTTGGGATGCACCGATCTGAAGCTGGTATCGGATATGGGAGCCGATACTGAAAAATATACGATATCGGGTATCGGCTACAAATATCTGATGCTGAACTGATTCCTGTTTTGGCTCTCGCTTTAAAAACACAACTTTCACCGACTAAATCTAAGTGAATATGTGCATTCTGTGTGTTATTTTGACGCCAAGAACCTTATTTTTAACCTCCACAAATGTATTTTTGATCGCTGCGCAAAAAGCCCACTGCTAGCAACAGCATGCTAAAGCTAGCGGTAGCATGCTAGTGCTAGCGGCAACTAATCAATACCAAAAGTTACCTCATACAATCAAATTGGCCACTGCGGGAGTGGCTAAGTGATAGTGATAGTTTCTGAAATTATATATAATATAATATAATATTGATTATTGATCTTGAGACTTTGTTGATCTTACAGTGGAGATAAGGGGACATTCACTTTTTCACTCAGAGAAAGACACTTTTAAGAAAGTCTCTTGCCATCGGTTACTATCGGATCCCGGCAGATACTCAAACCCCCAGTATCGGTAGCAAACAAGCTGGATCGGCGCATCTCTAAAAAATACATGGGCTTTGCAATTTTTCTGTAAATTGTGGGTTCCCAAATACTTTTTCACCCTGACTTCTGTGTGTGATGGAATGTTTGCAAGTCTGAAGAAAAACTCATTTCTTTTTTGTTGTTTTGTTTTTGTGTCATGAAAAATATAGTATTTGGTCATTTCAATACTGTGGAGGTCCCCAAATGTTCACATCCATATTTTGGGTGTCACAGCTTTCAATTTCGAACCCCTGAATGAATCTCCAGTCAGGATAATTAGCATTAGCGTTCTGAATCTAAGTCCTTTTACCCCATGTCTGCCTTTGCTTCACCGCTCACTTCACTCGACCCCCCCTCTCTGTGCCAGGGGCGGTGGATCGCGGGCGCAGTCTGTCCTTTCATGAGAGGAGCCAGCGTGAGGCTGAAATGAGAGCGGCAGAGGAGGCGGCGAGCGGCGCCAGCGGGGGCAGCACTGTGCTACAGCGCCTCCTACAGGAGCAGATGAACCGCAACTACGTCCTACAGCAGCAACAGCAGCAGCAACAGCAGCAACAACAACAACAACAACAACAACAGCAACAACAACAGCAACAGCAACAACAGCAACAACAAGGTGAGGGACTAAGGAGAAAGGGCAGATTTGAATGGGCTTACAAAGCAAATCGCAAAGACTGCTGTTACACCATTGGTAACTTTGGTGACGGTCAAAATGCAGATGATATGTAACTACTGGGCCTGTCCACATGAAGCCAAAACTTTAATTTAGTTCAACATCATGTGTGAGCATACTATATGTTTGTTAAGTGTGACATCACACACAATATTATGCTTACTTAAGGGTCCAAAATGTTGAGGGTTCCATAGATAAACTCAGAAAAAACACAGCATTATCTTTCTCATAAAGTGATGACAGTATTCAAACACATGTGCTCAAAAATACCACTCGTCAAACAGGACATCCCAGTGGAGGTGTGACCTTATTCCTGTCGATCGTGGTCTACTGGCAGACCGCGGTCTACTGGCAGACCGCGGTCTACTGGCAGACCGCAGACTGATCCCAAGTTGACCATGAGGGGTGAAGGGAAAGAGTAAGGACAGGACTTCACGATCGCAAAATTGAAAATCACTCGGATTGACTCGGATTGACTCTGATTTATTTAAATGTAGTTTTCTAATCTTTTTAAATGTAGTTTTCTAATCTTTTTTTTGTGTTTAAATGTGAACATGAAGCAGTCATTGGGCGACATGGGAGTAGCTACAGCGGTTAGCGCTCGTGCTTCACAGGTAGAAGGTCCGGGTTCGATTCCCATCAGGGACATGTGGAGTTTGCATGTTCTCCCCATAGGTTTCCTCCGGGTACTCTAGTTTCCCCACCACTAAAAACATGTACAATAGGTTAATCCTCCGGCCAGGTGGTTCTGACCTGGCTCCACATCTGGAGATGGGTCCCCGGGCGCTGGCTTACACTGGCAGCTCACTGCTCCTACAGGTGGCCTCAGCAGCATCGAGGATGGGTCAAATGCAGAGAAAGAATTTCCCTACGGGGATTAATAAAGTATAATTAATTATTACCCTACGCAAGCCAATAGGAAGTTAGCCTACAGCCTCTCTGTAACTTATCGGTTTAGAAAAGTAAATGATGTAAGTGCGTAACACATGGTATCACAGTGATGCAAAGTGAGTATCGTTGCCATATCAATTAATAATTCAAAACAAATTATGGCAAGTCTTCAAAATGGTGTCCAGAGCAGGAAAAAGTTCTGTGATTGAATCTGTGACGTCCATATTTCGGGATTCCTGGAGGATGTTAATGTGATCTATCCGTTATGTTCAGGTGCCGGTCCGGTTGCCCCCGACGACCTCTCCATGAGCCCGCACATCGCACGTCAGGAGCCCCAGGGCCAGGAGCTGCAGGCCGACTCTGCCCTCGAGAAGCTGAACGGGGGGCGGGTCACGGCTGGCGGAGGGGGAAGTATGGGCAGCATGGGGGGCAACACAGGGGGCTCTGCCAACCCCGGCCCCAACCCCAATGACCTGCCCAGTTACGACGAGGCCAAAGTCCAGTCCCAGTACTTCCGCGGACACGGCCCGCCTCCCCCCGCGCAGCCCCCAAACCAGAACAACTGCTCCCAGAACGGCCCCCTGCCAGCCTCGGTGGGCGCGGCCTTTTACGTCACCACGGTAACCAATGCCAAAGTGCGGACCGAGGGGCGCGCAACGGTGCAGAGAGTGAGCGCCGCGGGGAAAGTGCACCAGGACGACGGTTTGAAGGACCTAAAGCAAGGCCACGTGCGCTCTCTCAGCGAGCGCTTGATGCAGCTGTCTCTAGCAACCAGCGGGGTCAAAGCGCACGCCCCCGTCACCAGCGCACCCCTGTCGCCACAGCTGCCCCCTCCTGGCCCGGGGGACTACTTCAAGCCACCGCACAGAGGGCCGCCGCCCGATTACCCCTTCAAAGGCATGGGGTCACCCACAAAGCAGCAGGAGCCCGGAGGACACTTTTACCCCGATCAGCGGGGCAGGGAGCACTCCAGAGAGGTGCCCCTACGGTACCAACCCCCGCCAGAGTACGGCTCCTTCAGGTGAGTGTTTACAAGGGATGGGTTCAGGATCTACTACTATTATGGATACTCCATATCGATCTGGTGAGAAGTACTCTTATCGGTACTTTAAAGGCAACAACATGTTTATATAATCTGTACAGTATTGACAGAGCGTACTACAATTTATAGGCAATATAGCCTAGGCCAATATTTTTTATTACTCTACATTTGGACCAAATGGGAAGTAAAATACAAATATAGACCAAAATGCTAAATAAATATTTTTAAAATGATACAGTAAATTAAGTCTCACAAGTGTTTGGGACTGAGCCCAAATGGAAACTTTGTGCTGTGAAATAATGAACTACACTACGTTCCAAATTATTATGCAAATTGTATTTCAGTGTTTTTTTTACTGAAACTCATGGATGTCATTGTGTCTCAGGGCTCTTAGAATCACTGACATCAATCATGATGATTAGTTTTCAGGTTAAGTCCAGCTAAGGGAAAAACTACTGAAAAAGGACGTTCCACATTATTATGCAGATCATCATTTTTAGGCAAAATGGGAAAGAAAAAGGATCTCTCTGTTGATGAAAAGAGTGAAATAGTTCAGCGCCTTGGTCTAGGTATGAAAACCTTCGATATTTCATGAAAGATTAAGCGTAATCATTGTACTGATAAGAGCTTTGTGGCTGATCAGAGCCGGTTTGTGCAGATAAAAGCACAATAAGGACGGTTTATGCCAAATACATCAGATGAATAGAACAGCGGCTACAAAGCAGCATACAGGTATTTGAAGCTGCTGGTGCCTCTGGAGTCTCCCGAACATCAAGCTGTAGGACCCTCCAGAGGCCATGACTTGCAGGGCATAAATTCACAAGTATGTAAAAAAAAGTCCTGTGCAGTTATGATTTTTTTTAAATTACCAGAATGCTCACTCCAGCCACTAGGGGGCAGCTTAAATAAAAATAAAAGGAAAGAATTCCACAGGTGTCCAGCAGAGGGCACTGACATAATAAGAAAGCAGTGTATAAACAACACATTGTAGTCAAGTGGGAAGTGGACCTCTACAATAGTAGATTACTACCACAGAGTGTGCAGTGAATGAATATTGACTACAGTGTAGCAGAGATTTGTGACACAGGCTTGTAAAGAGCAATAAGTGTGAGCCGTTTTTATGAAGCTACAGTCCTGCCAGGCTCATTATTATTCATTTATTGAAAAAAAGTCCTCAATGTATTTTCCCAATCAAAACTATTTTTATTTTGGAGCTTTTGTTCATGGACCCCGGCGATACACTCCCGATATATTATACTCATATCTCGATATAAGTTTGAGTTATTGTTGGTGCGGCCCTCCGACTCCATTCAGGCTTCTCATGTGGCCCCTTATGAAAATGAATTGCCCGCCCCTGCTCCAGAGGCTGCAGTTGTGCATAAACCTTCTATCCGGCCTCCCCTAAACTGTTAATTGAAGCTGATGAACAGAAACGGCTGCAGTGGCTCAGAAACATATGAGGACTCATTTTCAAACAGTCTTGTTCACTGATGAGGCCGTGTGACCCTGGATTGTCAGATCAGTGGAATAGTGGATGGTTGGTGAATGGCCACCATGTCCCAACAAGGCTGTGATGTCAGAGGGGGGCGAGGTCATGTTTTGGGCCCGAATCATTGGGAGAGAGATGGTCGGCCCCTTTAGGATCCCTGAAGGGAGTTTCTGACAAACCACTTTCTTCTATGCTACAAAAAGAAGTGCCGTGCTTTCCCGAACAAAATCATTTTCATGCATGACAACGCACATGTCATACTGTAAAGAATACCTCTGTCTCAGAGCGTCATACTGATAAGCAAACATTCAGTGGCTGAGAGTGGGCGCCTCAGCACCACAGTCGAGGCTACGACAGAGATAGTACGACTGTACAGCTTGACCCAGTTTGATAAATAGTGAATTATTGTTATCCTCTAACAACCCCCACAGGGAAATCGTTGAGATCATGCTTACTCCCACACTATATGTCTTTGAAATATCTATGAAAAAGCATGTAGTTTGGCAGGCCAGGCAAAGTTTTTTTTGTTTAGGTGCGCCAGAATATAATGTAGGCGCACCGCTTGTTACACCAAATGTTCTGAAAGCGTGCCACAACAGGGTTCCCTGCCAATATTTGACAATATTTATTGTCAGACGTCACATAACAGAGACAGCAACACTTTTGTTTTGATTTACTGTGTTCATTACCCACAGTGAGGTGAGAAAGTGTCGGCACCCTGGATCAACATTTCTATTCATATGAACAGTGAAGCGAGGGGAAGATGAAATGATCTGCAAAATGCATAAAGTTCCAGATGAGACATTCCCATAACATAAAAAAACAAAATCAGGTTTCATTTTTCATTCTCATTTTCATATTTTACATTTTAAAATGACATAAAAGGGAAAAAATGCCACACAGGAAAAGTTTGAGAACTGTGCAGACTTAATACCTCGTAGTTCTCCAAGTATAATAGCAAGTATAATAGCTTTAAATACTTTTCTCGGCAGCCAGGAGGTTTTCAATTCAATTTCTAAAGTCTTCCAGAACTGGGTAGATTTCTGGGCAGTCTTGGACGTACTGCTCTTTGGAGGTTCATCCACAGGTCTTCAATGTTGTTTGAATCATGTTTAACCTCTTAACTCCCGCCTGAACCGAGAGGATCTTTTTCCTCACGTCATTAGATTTTTTTCCATCATTTTTTTGTTGGGTATTCAACTCATTTTTGTTACTTTTTTGTAACTGTTTTGTCTTTTTTTTATTTTGGCCATTTTGTGTCACATTTTTGTCATTTTTTTGTCATTTTTTTGTCTTTTTTGTCACATTTTTGTAATTTTTTTGGTCAGATTTTTATCAGATTTTTGTCTCTTTTTTTTTTAGCATTTTGTCACATTTTTGTCATTTTTTCGTCCGTTTTTTATCAAATTTTTGTCAATGTTTTCTTACTTTTTTGTCACATTTCCATCATTGGCTTCGTCTCAGTTTTGTCGCTATTTTCACAGCTTTTTTCCAGAAGCTTTTGGACTGGGGTAAAGCCAAACTGGAGAAAATGTGCTCGGTTCAGGTGGGAGTTAAGGGGTTAAGACTGTGCCGTGGGAAAACCTTCAGACTGCACCTCTTGGTCGTCCATCGTGTTTACGATCATTACCCATTTGTAGAAGCCATTTGCTTTTTCACAGATGGTGATTAGTGAGGTAAGTTTGGGTTTTAACCATGGTGTAGCTGTTCTACGAAGCTGGGTCATTCACTATAAGAGACCGGCTCCGTGTGGTAAACAAGCCTTTTTGCCAAGCTTTTGCAGACGACGCTCAGTGGAGTTGACCACATAAGCTCCTTGTGGACATTCAACCAGCTATATCTTCTTTTCATGGATCCCTTTCAACACGCCATTCAACATAACCAATGATCTTTATGATGCCTGGAGAATGTGCCCTGAGCGAGGTTTAGCTCCGGTTCTTCAAAGATGGCGGATGGCATTGACCGGTGTTTCCTGCACAAAGACGCTCTTTCAGCATCGGCCCCATGATCCTCACGCTGCGCTTTGACCTGACGACCGAGACCCATCGCTGTGACGAGTTTGAGGCGTTCGAGGTTCAATGGGGGGGAAATGTGCGGACTTATTAAGATGACTTCAACGTAAAGCCACACTAACATTTCAGCCAATGATGAACAGAAGTAAATACAAGCATTTAATTGTGGGTGTTCTGTTAAAAAATAACTACAAAAACATAATCTTTACTCATCGTCTCCATTGATGTCTTGCTTCTTTTACTTTGATGGCTGGTTGCGACTTAAGTACAAGGTCCTCTTCCAAATTCTTTACTGCAGAAACCACCTACAGTTGGTCTGGGGAGGTCTAGGTTTAGCAACACTATGTGCCCAAAAGATGAGATTGTCAGTGGATTACTTCTTCCCTGATGGCACTGGCATATTCCAAGATGACAATGCCGAGGTTCATGGGTTTCACATTGTAAAAGAGTGGTTCAGGGAGCATTAGATGGATTGGCTGCCACAGAGTCCAGGGCTGATTCCGTCCGCCATGATAAGAAGCCTCCGAATTGGCCTGTCAGTTAAGAAAGAGGGTAGGGAAAGGAGCCTCAATGCTAACTATAATAGCTGCTTTAGCATAGGGACCTCTGGTGCTAACTAACCGGTGATTAGGAGCTATGTGCCATCCCATAAGCCACCGTGCCGCCAATCCCCCCCCCCCCCCCCCCCCGGCCCCACCCTCGAGTGAGTCATGCAACCACTGTTGATTGACAGGCCACATTTAATAAAAACAAATATAGGATAAGATTGCACAAGCCATGTGAGTGTGTTAAAGAGCCGCCTCAGTAAATGGCTTAAATGAAGGCAGTTTGTGCTTTTGTGCTTTTGCTTTCATTTAGTAGAAACTTAAGCCACATGGCTAATTTGCCACTGTAGCTTTATGAAACAGTTGTTGAGATAAAATAACACTAAAGGGAAATGTAAGGCTCATTTGGATTTTTCTCCTTAAATGTCTTTGTTTGGTTTCAAACACAGCCCAGATCTTCACCCAATTGAGAATCTTTGGGATGTGCTGGAGAAGGCGCAGTGGTCACAATCTCCCATCATCAATAGAGTTTAGGTCTTAGGCCCAAGCCCCCCGAGATGTCACGCATGACAGTCGAGTTTGGGTCAGGTCAGGCTTCAAGATTTTTGTGTCTTTTTTGATTATTAATGTCTTTATTATCTCTTAAAGCCTTTTGCTGCGGGGGCCGGGCTCACGTGCTGACTCTGATGGTCACGTTTCAGTAGCGGCAAGACCAGCTCTTTGCAGAACATCGCTATACGCTCGTTCTCTAAGGACAGCGTTTAATTTACAGTGGCTAAATGAGCAGTTTGTGCGTAAAAAGTGGGCTATTGTAAATGCGCCGTTTATGTTTATGAACAATGAGAGGAGGGGCAAGGAGCTGCTGCTCGAGAGCGTAACCTGCCCCGCCCTCCGCACACCTCCCGGCCTGCCCAGGTATGCGCTGCTGCATGCACATGCGCGGAACCTCTCACACACAGTGCGCTCCTACTGGGCCTTAATACCTTAACCCCTTAACTCCCACCTGAACCGAGCACATTTTCTCCAGTTTGGCTTTACCCCAGTCCAAAAGCTTCTGGAAAAAAGGTGGGAAAAAGCAACAAAACTGAGACGAAAACGATGATGAAGATGTGACAAAAAAGTGACGAAAAAATGACAAAAATATGACAAAAAATGACAAAAAAATGACCAAAAAAATGACAAAACATTTATTTAAAAAAATGACAAAAAAGTTACAAAATGAGTTGAATACCCCCCCAAAAAAGATGGAAAAAATTTGATGACGTGAGGATCCATTTAGATGAGTTTTGTAGATCTTAGCTTTCAAATGAGGCGTTGCACTGGCCTACAGGATTCGGGTAAAGCTGAACTGGAGAAAATGCTCTCAGTCCAGGCGGGAGTTAAGAGGTTAAATAAATAATTATTGGCGTCGGGTTTGTTCAGGGCTTAGGCCGATAACTTAAGTTAATTGCTCGGGCCCAAGTCGGGTCGGGCTGGATTTTTTTGGGCCTGATCTAAACTCTAATCTTCAATACAGTACAAGATCTTGGTTCAAAATGAATGCCACAATGAGCTTCTGACATGACAGAAGCTCATTGAAACAATGCCACCACAAATGCCTGCTGTCATCAAAGCTACAAGTGGTCCAATTGCCTTTCTTTTGTTGTGGCGATGTGGCAGGAAGGTTTGTGCTGGTGTTCCCCTTTTTCTATGGATTGTGGAATAGCATGCAACCGACCCCTGCGTGCCTTCAATCCCACATCCAGGTCCTATCCCGAAACCTTAGCCTTAATCCTAACCTTGATGAGAAAAATGATACAAGCAGCTGGGGAGCATAACCACTGGAGTCTGGAGCATGGAGGCCCGCGGTGATTCCTCCACTTGCTGATGAAATAGAAGACACAGTGCTGCAAAAAAGAGCATCCGTGGCTTATATACATCGGGCTGACCTTGTTTGTCAGACCGTGTGAGTAATGGGAAGTGCAAACTGAATAGCCCCTGCTGTTTTCGATCAGAAACTCTGCCAATTATCACTGATGTGTACATTAGTGTTTAAGGCTTGTAGATGTGCTCACTCCCCCTTATGCTATTGAGAGAGAGAACATGTACACTCCTGTCCGTGGGTACAAGTGCCAAATTCTCAGTGACAGATTTACAGTACAAAGGAAAGGAAGTATAGTCCGTGTTAAGAGGAAGCTACATAAGACCTTTGTCTAACTAAAGCTTCTTACTTTAGTGTGAGACCTGAAGGATCACTCACCTTAACCAGTGAAAGAGTCTCATGAATCCAAAGAAGTGAGAAATTGAGTCATTTTTGTTTCTTTGGTGACACTTTGCCCTCTATCCGGTTTGCCCGGTTTCACGCCTGCCTCTCATGTAAACAGAACAAATGCCTCAGGATCTTAATCGAGGTTCAGGACGAGTCCGGACTCGCTCTGGGATCAGTGATTGGAATGCGTGACATGTTTTCTCTTTAAAACTTTTTTCTTTTTTTTCTCCCATGGAATGTTTTTATGAGGTGACAGGTGAATCACGACAGGTGAGTCTGCAGAGGCGGGCAGACAGGTGTTCAGGGAACCTTTTTTTTTTCCTTTTTTTTTTTTTTACGACAATGGATGTAGGTGCCACATTTTGATTTGTAGGGCTATATTCTGGAAATCTTTTGGTGAAACCTGTGATCCATCCGTCAATGATGTTAAACCCAGTGTCATGTCCTCATTTTGGTCCTTGAGTTTTAAAGCAGTACTAAGTAACTCTTCCCCCTAGAGCGCAACTGCAGGTGTAGTAGCAAGTTACGATTTTTTAATTTATTAATTGTCTTGGAGAGTAAATACTACACTGACAGTGAAAGGCGAAGGGAGAGAGGGTTACTGTGCATCCAATTATACAATGGAAATATTTTTTTTCACTCAAACTTGGCTGTAAATACTGTTTAAAGTGACGTTAGCCCGCAGTTAGCTTTGCCCGTTAGCATGTTCGCTTCTTCTTCGTGATTCTATTAGTGTGTATTGCTTTCTCCGGTCCGGTGGCAGTCAAGTTGCAAACATGGTTTTCTGTCCAGAGACACCAGGGGGCAATGAAAGACCCGCCAATCATCCCATAAACACTTGTATTACCCCCACAGGGACTACGGAGAGGATTTATTAAGGTAAATAAGTTACTTAGTACTGCTTTAACATTTAGACCGGCCCTCTTTGCACTTTCATCCATAAAGTCTCAGCCTTTGGACATAACAATGTGGCATCGCATCCCCTTGAAGACGAAGGGACCAATCTTGTGTTTCTAAAGTATAGCGTAGCATTTTGCGCACTTTGACATCTTGCCACTCCAGACTTA
This sequence comes from Gobius niger, assembly GCF_951799975.1. Taxonomy (NCBI): domain Eukaryota; kingdom Metazoa; phylum Chordata; class Actinopteri; order Gobiiformes; family Gobiidae; genus Gobius; species Gobius niger. Next base: position 28,542,072 of record NC_136862.1, read on the forward strand.
GTGCATTTAAGTGGGAAGTACGTGGGATGGAGAAACACTCATGGCCGTGTATGTACAAGAGCCAAATACCTCAAACCAGACGTATCTTGTTTATTCACATAACACACGACCGAATGGCACGAATTTGGAGCGGTGTTCAAATGACCTCTCCCAATTACAGACAGGAAAGCGCAATGCAGGACATTTTGATGCCCCCTCCCCCCCAGAACCTTATTTATTTCAAATTAAAGGGGGGTGTTATGCCAAATTGAATTTTTGCCATGTTACAATGTCGTTCTCTCATCAAAATCATACCCAGAGCTATGTTTTGACCCACTTGCTCCTCTTTGAGTAATCTTTGAACCTTCTCCAGTGGCTATTCTCCCAGCTTCCCCTATTTCAGCTTCTCAATGTCTTGCTTAATCCTTTCGAGTTAATAACACTTTACTGAAACAGCCGCGCAGCGAAGACACGCAAGAGGAGGGTGGGAGGGGCTTACGGGGAGATCGTTCGAAAATCAGGAAGTTAAACTACGAGCTGTTTTGTTTCAGCTGTTGTAGATCTTCCATTTTCTAACCAAATAAGTTAAGATGTTTGAGATTTGGATCAAGTACCTGCATAATACCACCTCTTTAGAGCCTCACTGCGTCACATTTAACGCAGTGATTAAAGTAAAATAAGAACAGTAAGATGAAGAAAGGAAACGCTGTGAATGGGCTTCCATGGAGGTTTTGCTGCTTTGTCCTGACTACTGTCGGCCACTGATGAGGTTTAATAATTCAGGTCCTCTTTCAGATGAGTTCTTTTTAACCCATTGCAAAAGTGTTATTGCCTGTGTTCTGTTCTGCTGAGCATTAGGAGCGTGTTTATGTTTTGAGATGAACTTGTTCTCGTGAAGTGATTTATAAACTGGAAAAAGCAAAGAAAAGACCGAATGATGTGAAACTGCACCACGATAATCGGTTTATTGAAAGCCGTGTTCTGAAACCGTCCCCCCCCCTCTCCTCAGGTCGGTTAAGGAGGGCCACTCCCTGCAGCGCCCGGGCCTGCACCACAGCCCCACCTCCTCCGTCACCTCGTTGGGCTCTCTGTCCCGCGCCCAGGCCTCGGCCCTGTCCTCTCTGCTCAGCTCCTCTCACCCGTCCTTCCCGCCTCACCCGATGGCCCCCCAGTCCCCACAGGACCACATGTACCCGCCCATGTCGCGCCCCGGGACCCACCAGCCCGAGCCCTACCCCCTCATGTCGCGCCCCGGGACCCTTCAGCACGAACAATACATCCAGCTACCCCCTCCACAGCAGCAGCAGCAGCAGCAACAGCAGCAGCAGCAGCAGCAGCAGCAGCAGCAGAGGGGGTACCCACACGACCCCTACGGCTCCACACCCAGGTATGGAGGGACCGTGTGCCATGGAGTGAGTCTTCTTCACATTGTTCTGCTCTGAAAAATGATTTGTAAACGTGTGAATCCTGCAGAATGCACCACCAGGGCCCCATGCAGCATCACACCCAGGGCCCAGGGCCGCCTCCGGGTATGTTCCCTCACCCTCACTCCATGTCCGGCATGCAGGGGGAGCCCTTCGCCATGATGTCCCGGGCCCAGCACATGGTGGACGTCCTCTCGGAGGAGAACAGGCAACTGAGGCAGGAGATGGATTCGTGCCGCGAGAAGGTCGCCAAACTGCACAAGGTATTCATCAGAAATGGTCACATGGCTCCATGCTTTAGTCAGGCTTTTACAACGAGCCTTAGCCATTTTGTATTGTTGCCTATAATAATTAATATGTCGACAAAAGCCTTATTTGACAATAACGTTGTACTTAAGTCTTCGCAGAGGGTGCACTTCTGTCCGTCCCTCCAGGATTTTGCTGGAACAAAATTGGGAAAAAAACAGCAATGAAAACATGCCAGAAAAACGTTACAAAAGAGCAACAGAAACGTGAGAAAAGCATGATGAAAACACGACAAAAAAGCAAGGGAAGAAAGTTACAATCAGTTTTCTTTCAAATGTTACACTGTTGCTCTCCAGTTGCGAAGCTTTTAGATTTGGGTAAAGCCGACCTGGAGACAATGTGCTCAGTTAAGGCCAGGGTACAGAGATTGACGGTGGATGTGCTGCTCCTCACATGCTCTAGACTAATAGGCTTGTTTCATTACTGATGAATGACCCGTCTCTGGTCCGGCCTGTCTTCTCCTGTTTTAGTTGGAGACGGAGATACAGCTCGTGTCTGAGGCCTACGAAAACCTGGCCAAATCTTCGTCCAAACGAGAGTCTCTGGAGAAAACCATGAGGAACAAACTGGAGCTGGAGGTCAGGAGGATGCACGACTTCAACAGGGACCTCCGAGGTGAGAGCGTGTCCTTCATTACCCTGAAGCTGGGCATAGACCGTCCCAAGAGGTTGCATTTTCATCATCAAGTCCACTTCCTCTTTCATTTCTATGGTAGACATGGGTACATTTATGGATAACTGCAGCAACAAAATAAGCTAAATCAGCTTATACTTGGAGCCAGTTGTCACTAAACTGTGCCTATCTGACATTTGACCTGACTTAAAAATGATCACATGAGCTATAATTGTATCAAATATGGCCTGAAAGTCACAGTATTTGTCCAGCATAATGCACCTTATGTAGAAGCACTTAACTGAGACTTGACGTGTTTTTCAGAGCGAATGGAGACGGCCAATAAGCAGCTGGCAGCTAAAGAGTGCGAGGGATCCGAGGACAACCGCAAAACCATCTCCCAGCTCATCTGCCAGAGTCAGTACAGTCCTCACATGCTTCCCGGAGCAGGTCCAGAGTGTTGCGAGCGAAGGCGGTGTGTTTGTACATGTATCTGACTTGTGGTGGTTTGTCTGCGCTCAGATAAAGAGACGCTGCGTGAGAAGGAGAAGCTGGAGATGGAGCTGAACTCGCTCCGATCTCAGACCGAGGACCAGAGGCGACACATCGAGATCCGAGACCAGGCTCTGAACAACGCTCAGGCCAAAGTCGTTAAACTAGAGGAAGAGGTGCCCACATTTTTACATTTTACCTTTTAAAGGTGCACGTTGCAACAAAAAGTTAATATCAATGCGTATTTGACCACCCAGTAGATGCTTGGGTGGTTAGTATGTAAGGATTAAACAATCAGGAGCCGTGCGTTATACAGTTCTAACACCACGACGCGCAGCGGAGTTAAAACTGTTTATTATACGGCAGTGTTAATTTTCACAACAAATGTTTATTTAGTTTTAGTCTTAGTCTTTTGACTAAAATGTAATTTAATTTTAGTCGAGATTTAGTCAAAAAAAATCTTTTCAATTTTAGTCTAGTTTTAGTCGACTAAAATTGCATGTCAATTTAGTCGACTAAATTTAAGACTAATTTAGTCGACTTTGCATTGATAATATTGATTATAATCATATTTAATCTTGTTCCTCTGCTTCATGGAGCTGCTCCACATGAACAAAGCTCAGAGCTGTTCATTTGGCAGTGAATTTACATGATCTGAGGCTCTTTCAGACGGTCAGTAGAAGTTTGGATGATTTTAGTCTCTCCTTTTCATTTTTATTTAGTCTTATTTTAGTCGACTAAAATATCTGGACATTTTAGTCATAGTTTTAGTCTCATGAGAAACATTTAATTTAGTTTTAGTCCAATTTTAGTCGTCAGAAATATCACTTTGACTAAAATTAAGACTAAATATTTTAGAACCTCTGAAAAAAAGTAATGTTCGTGCTTGTAATACAGGCCTTTCATATCACTCCGCACGTAGTAGTAGAGGACACTATCTCTGTCCCCGTCCCTGCGAGAGGAGTTGGGGGAATCGCTCGTGAAGTTAACAGGAGTCCGAACAATGGTAAAAGACGAGACATTTGAAAGAAATGACATCAGCCTCGCCAGTCACGAGATGGCCGCCACATAGTTGCTTCAAACATGAGCAATACCAAATCTGCCGTCTGTATCTAAACCACCGGGTCACTGAGAGGTCAAATACGCACTAATTTTATCTTTTTTTGGTACATACAGAGTAATGCATTTTTAAATGACATTGATCTGCATTAAATCTACATTTCTTTCAAAACAATGCTGGACTTCATTTACACATGAGCATCTGTAAAATGTCTTCCCGTTTTACACTGTTGTGTCCAATTTATTTATCGAGAGTAAATATGTTTCTAAAGTGTTTATAAATGTTTAGAGGAATAAATGCTTTGCCGGATGTGCTCTGACACGCTGTGTGTGCTCCTCAGCTGAAGAAGAAGCAGGTGTACGTGGAGAAGGTGGAGCGGATGCAGCAGGCCCTGGCTCAGCTGCAGGCGGCGTGTGAGAAACGAGAGCAGCTCGAGCACAGACTGAGGACCAGACTGGAGCGCGAGCTGGAGAGTCTGCGCTCGCAACAGGTACAACGACAAAGGAAAGGCGGTTTCGCTCCTGCAGCGCCGTCCCGTCACCGCCCCGTGGCTTTGGTCAAATCTAAAGAATAGAAACCACAGAAGCAGACGGATATCACAGTGCTAATGTCCTGACCCCTCTCCTCTGTCCAGCGCCAGGGCAGCTCTCAGGCCAACGGGAACGGCCCTTCCGAGTTTAACGCGACCGCGCTGATGGAGCACCTGCGGGAGAAGGAGGAGCGCATCCTGGCGCTGGAGGCCGACATGACCAAGTGGGAGCAGAAATACCTGGAGGAGAGCGTCATGAGGCAGTTCGCCATGGACGCCGCCGCATCCGTCGCCACGCAGAGGTAATGATGGCACGAGATGGAAATGCAATGTTAATTTTGGATGGGAATTGTAGTGCAGCATTATCAACACTGAGATGCTCTTTAGAGAGAGGGTATTCAGGTTCCAGCCGCTTCTTGCTTCTTGATTTGAAGAATATGTTGCTATGATATGACATCAGCCTCTACAGGTCGCATCCATGTTCTAGGGTTTGTTAGACACACGTTTGCAAATGATGACCCCACTGTGCGTCCTGACAGAGACACGTCGGTCTCGATGTTCAGCCACTCTCCGAGCAGCAGCTACGACACCTCAGTGGAGGCGCGGATCCAGAAAGAGGAGGAGGAGATCCTGATGGCCAACCGCCGCTGCCTGGACATGGAGAGCAGGTCTGTTACCGCTCCACGTTAACCCTTAACCTCTTAGCTCCCGCCTGAACCGAGAGGGTCTTTTTCCTCACGTCATTACATTTTTTTCCATCTTTTTTTTGTTGGGTATTCAACTCATATTTGTAAGTTTTTGGTCATTTTTTTTGCAATTTTTTGTCACATTTTTGTCTTCTTTTTTTTTTTTTTTTAGCATTTTGTCACATTTTTGTCATTTTTTTGGGTCATTTTTTGTCATTTTTTTGTCATTTTTTTGTCCATTTTTTTTATCACATTTTTGTCAAATTTTTATCAAATTTTTTGTCATTTTTTGTCACATTTTTGTCATTTTTTGGAGTCATTTTTTATCACATTTTTGTCAAATTTTTATCAAATTTTTCGTCAGTTTTTTATCACATTTTTATCATTTTTGTGTGACATTTTTGCCACTTTTTCATCAATTTTTCGTCACTTTTTTTGTCAATGTTTTCTCACTTTTTTGTCTCATTTTTGTCATTTTTTCGTCAATTTTTTTGGCATTTTTTGGTCACATTTTTATCACATTTTTGTCATTTTTTTTGTCATATTTTTGTCACATTTTTGTCATTTTTTCGTCAATTTTTTTTAATCACATTTTTGTCTTTTTTTTTTAGCATTTTGTCATATTCTTGTCATTTTTTCGTCAGTTTTTTATCACATTTTTGTTGCTATTTTCCCAGCTTTTTTCCAGAAGCTTTTGGACTGGGGTAAAGCCAAACTGGAGAAAATGTGCTCGGTTCAGGTGGGAGTTAAGGGGTTAAGAACCATGACATCCAGGTTTTGTAAATGATCCTTTTGTTGTCTTCAGTTTTAACGGCGACCATTAACATTTATTTTCAGTGGCCTTCATCTAATGTGAGAAGAGCAGGTCCAGCATAGAACAACTATACAATCAAAAGACAGAACATTCACTAGAAATGCACAGTCATTACACATAGAAACATATTATTGCAACTTCATAACAAATCAATTCGTAAAATATAAAAACACTGATTATTTATTTGAACCATAAAACATGTATTTTTATATTTTTCGTATAGCCATGTCAACAACACTAAAAAAGAGACCTATATACTGAATGTCTCTTGTTCCAGAATCAAGAACCTGCACGCTCAGATCATTGAGAAGGACGCGATGATCAAAGTGCTGCACCAGCGCTCCAGGAAGGAGCCGCTGAGGTGCGACGGCCCCTCCATGAGGCCCTCCAAGTCCCTCATGTCCATCTCCAACACGGGGGCCGGCTCAGGGCTCCTGTCCCACAGCCTGGGGCTCAGCAGCTCCCCCATCACAGAGGAGCGGCGGGACAGCAGCTGGAAGGGCAGTCTGGGTCAGTGACAAGAACGTCTGCTTCTATTCTCCTTTCATTTCACTAATGTTTATGAAGGACAGGATTCAGTCTTGGATTAAGTTTTCACACAGACACTGGCCTTTTGTTTTTCACAGATGATGTAATGTTTAGATAAATGCATTCTGTTTTTTGATGTTTGAAATGATTTATGACTTTTATGATTCTAGCAGCAGGTGCTACACATACAACAATATCACACACAAAAATAAGAAACTTCCGGGTCCAAACTGTTGTTTTTTGCTGTGTTTTTCTATTGAACTCAACTTTATCTGAATCTGCTGCTGCCATAGCAACAGATAAAAGGCAAAAAACTTAATTTAACTAATACTTCTCACCTTTTCTCGAGGCGAAATGAAGATATTTTAAATAAACCCTGATTGTGTATGGAAAAAAAAAAAATTAAAAAGAGTTTTGTTGCCGGCTCTACAGAAGGTTAAAATCAGCTAAATCCCATATAGTGAATAGGGCTACGGCTCTGTTGTACCCGGAGGTGGAGCGATGACATCATCACTTAACAAAGCCATAGTTAGCAGCACGGAGTGTCAGAAAATGAAAGTGTATGTGACCGGTTTGACGGACGATGCCTGTGGTGAGTATTTATCACAGTTTTACACCAGTGAATAAGCATTTCTTTTTGTTCAAGCACATTTTAGAAGAAAAGTTGAAAAGAAAAATTGTAATCTTAAAAATAATTGTCATTCACACAGGTTCAATTTGAGAAAAATTGGTTACGCGAAAGTCCGAAGCATTGTGGGGTCTTATAAAGCTTATGAGAATCATATTTTTATAAATCAAAATATGAATTATTACTGCTTGGAAAATCTTGCATGTCTAACCACATCTTGTTTCTTTAAAGGTACATTATGCAACGTTTTATGCGGGAAAAAGGTTTTTGACCTTTCAGTGACCCCGAGGCTGTACGGGTGGTTAACATGGCACCTTTACTTACCATCCGGTAGCATCTAGGACACTCCAGGACTAATTGTTTTTTAGGGTTTCTGGAAGGTTTTCATTGCTGATGGATCTGTCTCCATGGTTACATTTACATTCCACCTAGAAAACTTAAAAAACCTTAAGGCGAGACACTGCAGGTGAATAGGGGGGAAAAAAATGTATAGATATCAATTTGAAACATTGCAGATATAAATATGAGAAAAAAATGTATTGCACTTTTTCTGTCATTTTATGTTTTCACAAAAAAATAAGGCATTTTGAGCATTAAAATGGCCAAGATTGCCTATATTTTGGGCAATGAAATCAAAATAACGAATTGAGCCAGATTAAATTTTATGGTTTTATTTTATTGACATATCAGTAACTAAGATTTTTTCAGAGGGGATTTTGGATATTTTGTTTCCCCCTGTTTTTTTGGTTTCAAAGTTGAATAAATCAGGCTAGGAATAAGATATTAAAAAATCCCTCTGAAAAAACCTTCAAAACATTGTTGTGTCTCAGACTGTAAAGTTTGGAGTCTGTGGGAGCTTCTATAAGGGCTCAGGCTCTGCCCGAGTGCGGCTTCTCTCATTCAGAGAAAACCAGCCCTGAAGTTTTGTAGCGAGTGCTCATGCTCGGCCCGTTCTTCGACTCTTCCGCTCCAGCGTCTCGTAGGAGGAAAAACACCATATTTGGGTGAAAGCGTCATCACGGGGGCCCTTAGCAGGACACGTGGATGTAAAATCTGTCAATATTTATGAATGAAAACCCGCGGGAAAGACGGACTTTCTACGCGGCGCAGCAGCTACTTCCTGGTTACCTCCGCCTCGCAGACAAAACATCATAAAATAAACATCATGCGGGTGAGTTTTGTCATTTTTATATCTGACATGAAAACTAAGATGTAAAGGGAGGAAAATAGATAAAAATCTCCACTTCGACCACTGCGTGAAAAATCAATACTTTCACCTGCCGTGTCTCGCCTTAAATAAAATTGGGCTTGGAGCGTCATAGAGATCGCCGCGATGGGAAGCAAAGGTGCCAAGTCTTACCACACGTACAGCCACTTGGGTCACTGAAAGGTCAGATACACACTATTCTTTTATTTTTCCTCTTAAAATGTTGTATAGCGCAGCTTTAATTTAATAGATATTGGTAGATTTTTTTTAAATGTATCATTTTTGACTCCTAAATAGCACTCTTAATTCTCTAAATCTAATCAAAGGTTGTGTCCGGACAGGTCGGCGTTTGGTCCCAGATCCAGACTGCAGTCCGGTTGTTTGTGACCGCTGTTCTAAAACATTCTACCTCATTTGTCGCACCCTTGTGTTCAACTGAAATGTCAAATAATAGACATTACATCATGTTGTGGTGAAAGTGTGGCCTCTCGTTTGCACCCCATGGCCATCGTGTATTACTTTCACCCGTCCACGCCCTGACAGTTCCGCGTGTGTCCTGCAGGGGTGCTGTTGGGTCCAGAGTTCAGGCCGGACTCCCTCAGGGCCGAGTCCATCTCGTCGTCGCCCTCTCCGGTCCTGCCCTCCACCCCCATGACGGCGGGACACTCCAAGACGGGCAGCCGGGACAGCTGCACCCAAACGGACAAGGGGCAGGCGGGGGAGGGCAGCAAGGCCAGCCCCCCCGCCCTCCACAGCCCCGTCCTGCCCAGTCCTCAGAGCTACCAGAGCGCAGCCTTACAGAGCATGACCCTCCCCGCGCGCCTCTCCAGCCCCAGCCCGGTCTACATCCCGGACCGCATCGCAGGTGAGGGGACATCCTGCTATTCATTCACATTTGTTGGAGCAGAGGAAAAAAGGCCGAGGTGTTAACTCTTTATATCAAGGTGCGCAGAGACGACATAGACGACATTTTCTACACGTTTAGCTGATGATTAATAACGGTCGTCCCCAACTTTGTTCCTTTGAAAGATTTTTTTGTCTCATTAAAATATGAAATATATGCTTTCAATCTTTTTAACCCCTTAACTCCCACCTGAACCGAGCACATTTTCTCCAGTTTGGCTTTACCCCAGTCCAAAAGCTCCTGGAAAAAAGCTGTGAAAATAGCAACAAAACTGAGACGAAAACAATGATGGAAATGTGACAAAAAAGTGAGAAAACATTGACAAAAAAGTGACGAAAAATGGATGAAAAAGTGGCAAAATGTGACAAAAAAAATGACAAACAAATTACAAAAATGTGATAAAAATTGGACAAAAAAATTTAAAAAAATTGACAAAAAATGACCAAAAAATGGATGAAAAAGAGGCAAAAATGTCACAAGAAATTGACCCAAAATTCTTTTTTTTTTACAAAAATGACCAAAAAAATGACCAAAAAAATGACAAAAAAGTTACAAAAATGAGTTAAACACCCAACAAAAAAATGATGGAAAAAAATCTGATAACGTGAGGAAAAAGATCCTCTCGGTTCAGGCGGAAGTTAAGAGGTTAACATTGAAATAACATGTTTTTTTTAGTCACTTAATATATATTCATTCATTTTTGTTGATCAAAGGGTTTTTAATTCAAAATGAAAAATTCACTATTTAAAGCAGTACTAAGTAACGTGTTTACCTTAATAAATCCTTTCCGTAGTCCCTGTGGGGGTAATACAAGTGTTCATGGGATGATTGGAGGGTCTTTCAGCTCCCCCTGGTGTCTCTGGCCAGAAAACCACAATTGTAACTTGTACTGCCACCGGACCGGAGCTGCCAATACACACTAATCACGAAGAAGCTAACAGGCTAGCGCCACTTTAAACAGTATTTACAGCCAAGTTTGAGTGACAAAAATGTACAATATCCCTCTCTCCCTTCGCCTTTTCTGTCAGTGTAGTATTTACTCGCACGGACAATTAATAATAACTCGCTACAACACCTGCAGTTGCGTTTATGGCCTCAAGGGGCAAGAGTTACGTAGTGCTGCTTTAATACTGTGTTATTTTTCAACACATCAAATCTTTAGCCTAAATACAGAGTTTAAAATTAGCAATACAATTTTTAATAAATAAATTCACCCTTAAAATATTCAATGTAAAAAAAAATCAAAAAAAATCCAAGGCCTTAAATTCAGCCGTCGAAATTTGCAGTAAGTTTGCTCTCAGTCATCCAGGATGTCCAGGACCTTCTGTGCAGAGACGAAGCAATGTTTCCTATTGGTTTGTGTCTTTTGTGGGCGGGACTTACAGATGAGGAAACTTTTAGGCTATATTCACACAAAGCTCGACTCTGGCTCTCGCTCAGACCTTCATGTCCAGGATGTTCTGTCTGAATTTATCGCTGCAAATTTCTCTCTGAATTTCTGTTGTTGAATTTGAAGTTTAAAACCAATACAGTGAATGTTTAGAAGGTGATTTTTTCATTTCATTTTCACATTGACCAAATAAAAAAATCCTCCATGTGTTCTTCCAGGGACAGGCTTTGTGTGTTGTGAACATTAGCTGCAGGCAGTAAAGTTTGTCAGTTGAAGCACCACACAGACCGCTGTTCCAAACCTTTTCATACACAGATGTGAACGTGTGAAACAAAATTGTGGGAGTGGGAATTATCTTTTTTCCTCCCGCTTACATTTCAGTCCCGGCGTTTTCTCTTTCAGACGTGTTCCACAGCAGCACGCTGGATCGCAGAGTCCCGCTCCACTCCCTGCCTCCCGTCACCACCACGACGGCGGCGGCACCGGCTTCGGCCGCTCAACAGGACGTGGACAACGACGTGGTGGAAATACTCATCTGATCTCGCCGCTTCACCTGTAACGTTTTTACGAGCACTTGCTTCAAAGTCACGCAAAACTAAAACTTTTTATTGTATTGCAAGGAAAGCCGCCGGTGAACGAGCTTTTCCAACTTCGTCCTGCGCTAAAACTGGACTAAAACAATAACAAGAGTCGACGCGGCATAAAAAATGTTTACCTTTTTTTTTGTTTTAAATAAGAATTTCCAGGTGAAGGATTCCTGTCACTCACGTTAAATGCACTAGATGTTTTTATTTCTGGACCAACGAACAGTGAAGCGTCACCGTAATAGACTGGGTGATCGTCTTAAAAATACTTACATACTTCCTCTACTACTTCACAAAATGCAGTAGGAACAACTCCTCGTATTGAAAGAAAATGTATTTGCGACATCAGGGTAATGATGAAGAGTTTTCAGTGAGCCGATGGGAAAAGTCGCGAGTCTCGCCACTGTCAGGACGACGGAGTGTTTGTAACTGCTATGACCTGGTTTAGTCTGGGTTCAGTCCTGGTTATTCCCACGAATCACTGCTGGAGAACTGCACTCGATGAGGCTCATTTAGGCTCTGATTTCGTACCTTAACCTCTTAACTCCCGCCTGAACCGAGAGGATCTTTTTCCCTCACGTCATCAGATTTTTTTCCAGCATTTTTTGGGGGGGTATTCAACTCATTTTTGCAAGTTTTTTCATATTTTTGTCATTTTTTCGTCAATTTTTTATCACATTTTTGTCACATTTTTTGTCATTTTTTTGTCAATATTTGTCATATTTTTGTCATATTTTTGTCACATTTTTGTCACATTTTTGTCATTTTTTTTGTCAATTTTTTGTCAATTTCTCGTGACATTTTTGTCACATTTTTGTCATATTTTTGTCATATTTTTGTCTTTTTTTGTCCATTTTTTGTCCATTTTTTGTCCATTTTTGTCACATTTTTGTCACATTTTTGTCACATTTTTGTCATTTTTTTCGTCAATTTTTTGTCAATTTCTCGTGACATTTTTGTGACATTTTTGCCACTTTTCCATCAATTTTTCGTCACTTTTTTGTCAATGTTTTCTCGCTTTTTTGTCACATTTCCATCATTGTTTTCGTCTCAGTTTTGTTGCTATTTTCACACCTTTTTTCCAGAAGCTTTTGAACTGGGGTAAAGCCAAACTGGAGAAAATGTGCTCGGTTCAGGTGGGAGTTAAGGGGTTAACAGATCAGCGTGTAGTTACTGACAATGCACTTATGCTGTTATCGAAAGTCGCAAAATGAATCCGAACTGGAGAAGAAAGGCAGACAGGGACCAAAACAAACATGGCACCACCTATGATGTATTTCTTTTCCTGCCACAATTACTGAAGAACAAAAAGCGAACGTAGAGCCTAAATGAGCCTTTAGTTTGATCATGGGGTCAGAAAGTCTCCAAATCATCTGGACAAAGTTACCGTCATCATTAACCCCTTAACTCCCATCTGAACCTGGCTTTACCCCAGTCCAAAAGCTTCTGGAAAAAAGCTGTGAAAAAGCAACAAAACTGAGACGAAAACAATGACGGAAATGTGACAAAAAAGTGAGAAAACATTGACAAAAAAGTGATGAAAAATTGACGAAAAATGTGACAAAAAAATGACAAAAATTGGATTAAAAAACTGACGAAAAAATGTGGAAAAAAATGACCAAGAATGTGATGAAAAAAATGACCAAAATGTGACAAAAAATGACCCAAAAAAAGACAAAAAAGTTACAAAAAAGTAATACCCAACAAAAAAATGATGGAAAAAGATCCTCTTGGTTCGGGCGGGAGTTAAGAGGTTAAGGCCATTACACACCGGATCACATCACGGCACGACAAACTGGTGATACCTTGTAGCTTATATATTCTCCTTGCAGAGGTGCAGAAATAAGGAATGTGCGCCCCCAGCTCTTTTTCTGTTTTTGTCAGCATCTTTTTACTGTTGAAATATGGACCTTTATACAGATTGTTGAAGTGTTCATTGCCTCGGCCGTCAAAGATTGTCCCGCTTTACACAAAGTATCTGTTACTTTCACTACAAGGCGCCGAGAACAAGCCACACTTATTATGTAATCGCTGATTTACACTTCACGAGCCACGGCGAGCACATTGCAACCAGTCAAATGCGAATGAGTGCAAAACATATAATTGACCTTCCACAAAGCCCCGCCCCCCTTAGCAACTGTTAATTGGTGCAATACCGGCGTGATGGCCTCCAGACTGAGGCGAAATCCGTTGCAATGTGCAGTTGAAGGGGACTCTACAACTATGGAGGCTTTAGCACGTGTCTCATGGGGAATGGGGAAAAACCCCTGGTGCTGGCTAGAATGCAACTGGCACAGTCGTGAGGACTAGTCATGCTCATGCACTACCGGGTAAGTTCTCTTCTCATGTTAGTCTGGTGTTGATCAAAAATGAGAGATGTTGTTAAGTTGGCGAGACAGTTAAGCCCACAGCTCCTGGTTCTGGTTGTGGAGGAGAGAGAGGCTGCAGTGCCGGGTGTATCTCCCTCACGGTGAGGTAATGCTTCCTGTAGCATTTAACCTCTGAACTCCCGCCTGAACCGAGAGATCTTTGTCCTCACGTCATCACATTTTTTTTTCATCATTTTTTTGTTGGGTATTCAACTCATTTTTGTAACTTTTTGTCCTTTTTTTGGTCAATTTTTTTTATCATATTTTTGTCATTTTCTTTTCAAATTTTTGTCACATTTTTGGTCATTTTTTTGTCCTTTTTTGGTCATTTTTTGTCATTTTTTTGGTCATTTTTTGGTCATTTTTGGTCATTTTTTTGTCCTTTTTTGGTCATTTTTTGTCATTTTTTTGGTCATTTTTTGGTCATTTTTGGTCATTTTTTGGGTCATTTTTTGGTCATTTTTTGTCCTTTTTTGGTCATTTGTTGTCCTTTTTTTGGTCATTTTTTGTCCTTTTTTGGTCATTTTTTGTCATTTTTTTGCTCATTTTTTTGCTCATTTTTTGTCATTTTTTTGTCATTTTTAGTCATTTTTTTGGTCATTTTTTGTCATTTTTTTGTCATTTTTTGTCCTTTTTTTGTCATTTTTGGTCATTTTTGTGGTCATTTTTTGGTCATTTTTTGTCATTTTTTTGGTCATTTTTTGTCCTTTTTTGGTCATTTTTGGTCATTTTTTTGGTCATATTTTTGCTTATTGTTTTGGCCCTTTTTTTTTTAGTCATTTTTTTGTCATTTTTTGTCAAATTTTCATCACATTTTTGTCATTTTTTTGTTAATTTCTTGTGACATTTTTGTGACATTTCCATCATTGTTTTCGTCTCAGTTTTGTTGCTATTTTCACCCCTTTTTTCCAGAAGCTTTTGGATTGGGGTAAAGCCAAACTGGAGAAAACGTGCTCGGTTCAGGTGGGAGTTAAGGGGTTAAAAAGGAAACGTGTCCGATATTCCAGCTTTTTTTGTGTGAAAATGTCTTTTGCCGAGAGTTTCTTGAGCTGTCGTTGCTGGATGAGTCGGATGGTACTTTGGGTTCAAGATGGCGCTGTTTATCCTTTTTTGTTTTGTTTTGTTTTACTTTGAAAGGGGGAAACCTGCAGCGCTCCACTATCTTCTTTGGCAGGAGATTGGGGGGGAATGCCGGGCAGCAACGGTGCGCCTGGACAGCGCCCGTTTTGGAGCGGGACATTTAGCTGGTGACTTCTTGTTCAGGCAGTGTTTGGCGAAACGGATTGACAAGCATTCCTACATTCATCCAATATTCCGTCGTCACATTGTTGTTTTTTTTCAAGTTTGACCAAAAAAAAAGAGTTTCCAAAGCCGATTTCCTGGTCACACGAGCGCTGCAGATGCACTGGGACGTCCATGTCTCTGGTTTGGCACATAACAAGAATGTAGCGCATCAGCAGCTGAGGTGGTTGAACGAAAGTGTTTGTCCAGTGGGTAAAAAGCACAAAAGTATTATTCCTTTTAATATTTTGTAACTTAACTTGTATATTGTTTTGGCTTGATTTCAGTTACTGTGTGTTTTGGACAAGGGGCCTCGCTAGCTGCTCACAGGCGGTCATTTTATGTACACTCAAACGTTTTTTTTGAAGGAGCACAAACAATTCTAAATAAATTGCAAATATTTGTGGTTTGTCTTTTGCATCTGGCCAACTTTTTCCACTCCTGCTCAGGTCAGGATTGTTAGCGACTCCAGGCTAGTCAGGGTCTTGGTCAGAAGTAGGGCTGCATAATATTGAGGGGGGGGAAGCAGTATTGTAGTAGCGAGTAGTGGCCGGGTTTGGCAGCTAATGGATACAGACGGCATCTCTGGAATCGCCCATGTATGGTCATGTTTGAAAACAGTTAAGGGGGAAAAGAATTTGGAGAAAAATCTAAACTTTCTTTAATTATTGAAAAACTACTTTAACAAATGCTCAATTATGAATATAGTTTTCTACTAAATAAAAATACAAAGACATGGGGAGGAGCAAAGTGGTTCAACAGCCCATAAATACATACATAACGGAGAATGCTAACCTAATGCTACATGTTAGCATCGGGCTAATGCTAACGGTTAGCTAGCGCTTGCTACAACTGCCATTTTTTCACTTTTACTGAACAATCTGCTGTGAGAAAATATCCATATGGGCCCGATTTACACTTGACTTTATTTATGTGATAAATAAGTTGATATTCCACCAGAAAATGGCTAAAAAGAGGGAAAAATTGTGTTCCTCTAAAGATTCTATTTTCCCCCTCGGCGAAGCCACGCCCCCTTCTATGACGAGATGCCGTCTGTATCTATACCTGGCAACCCTAGTCAGATTTAATCATTTACAATGTTGTGCAGCCCTAGTCAGGATCACTAGAGCTAACCACTCTGCCACTCGGCCCCGCTTTACTTCCTTAAAAAAAAAGAGCATTTGATCTGATCACTTGCTAATTCTCGGACAAAGCCTTGTTTCTTTTTATCTGTGCAGTTTCGACCACTTCGCTCACATGTTTCCAACTTTTTTGCTCCGTCATCTAGTTTTACATCACTTGAAACCATGAATATTATACTTTTTTTTTATTATTATTATTATTTATTCATCTTTTCCAACTATCAAGCAATAACAATCCAGCCAGTTAGCACTCAGGCTAACGCTAACAGTTTCTGCTAACTAACTCGAGACAGTTTTCTGTTTTCTATAGATGCCAGAAGTGTTACTGGTCAATATTTGAATGTTTTTTGTAAATGTCTGAAAAGGTTAAAACTGACGAGATAACGAATAGCGAGACCGTATTGTTTTTTATTTTGATGCAATAACCACTTCAGTGTAGCAGCTAGCGCAGCGTGTTTGGCTAACGATGCTAACGTATTAACTCTGCAGCGATTTCAAACAAATGTTACACAAATATTTCCTTCAGTTTACGAGCTTGCAAAAGGACCACGAGTGTTTCTGATCACACATTTTAAAGTGAACCTTTTTTAAAGACTGTAAAAAGCAAACTACGGTGTTCACATGCGTTTGATTTTGTGTTTTCCTGAATCCGCCGCTCATGTTTGCGTTTGCGTTGCTAACATTTCCCATTAAGTGCCTCAGAAACTGAAACCATACCATTTCTGTCGAGTCTCGCGTCGACACATAGACGTGCGTTCAACTTAGCGCTGTTAGCATTTCAGGCTAATCATTATTTTTGAATGTAGTCCGGTCAGAGCAAAAAAGGTCCACGTGACTTTATTTAAGTGTGTTTTCATTTAGTAAACAATTAGTCAAATGTATAAAACTTGTAATTTCCACTTTAATTTGCTGCTCATTGTAACCTGTAATGTTATTGCCGAACAATCACTCTGTGTCTTATTGTTTTTAACACATATTGTATCAAACCTTTATTTTGTTGTAACATTTTCAAACACTAGTCTCTTTGTTAATGATCGAGTTAAGTTAGGATTAATTTAATTCTTTTGTTAAATAAAAATCATGAGACTTTCTAATTGTTCTGTGTGTCTCGGCTTCCTCTTCACCAACTACAGAAACAAAAATGATCTTGTAATGAAGGGGGGCCAGGGTTATGGGTTTGCTAGAGATGCAGATTGAAATTAGACTAAGTTAATTATGTATATGTATGTCTGTATATATATAGTTAAATTATATATGTATAATATATATGTATATGTAAACTGTATGTCATTTTGCTCAGTTACCCAAACATTAGGCCTGAGCCAGTGCATTGGGACCTCCCGCTCCCCTTATCTGCTTCAATACTTTTGAAAACCTTTATTTTATGTATAATGGAACAGCAGAGAATCGAGATAAAAACTCAAAGCAAACATCACGTCTTTTTCATCAAACTTTAATATCACAGTAAAACATCTGACGATTTGCAGCAGAAATGGCACATCACGTCTTTATTCACAACTCTATTAGATAAATACGTTTATATTAGTTTTCTTATTTTATTCACAGTTTCCACGACATGTTCATAATTAGATCGTCAAACTTGTCTCACCTGACAGGATTCGATGACCTTACAAATATTCATGTTCTCTATTTTGAAACGGGGAAACCGCCCTGACACAGAAGCACAAGGAGGACATTATATATAACGAACATTCTCTTTCGCAAACGGCAAAACGGAGCAACTTTCAGTCAATGAAATACACTAATATTCTCTTTTAAGCACATAATTTGTCAGCATGCTTTGACTTTGTAACAGAACTAGCATCTAGAAGGCGCTAAAACGTTGTTTTGGTTCTACAGCGTTGATATTTTACATTTACAAGACGGTGTGGGAGTCTGGGCTGGTCAGGATGTTGAATTGGCCGTGAGTGCCCTCTGCAGAACTAGAGCTACTTGTGCTTCAGAGACACTCGTGAAACTGTTGGAAGAGCTCGCCCTGTGATTTAAATGACTTATTAAAGAGGCTGCAGAGGCTCCAATGCGTCACTGACAAACAGTAGTGTGATCCTGCCAGGAGGGGGCAGCACTGTACAGCTTTGCGGGTCTGACTCCTCAAACACAAACACAACTGACATATTTCCGAACTTTAGAACTTTTGAAACCTCGACTTGGGCTTTCTTTTTCAGGTCATTCAAGGTTAAGTATTCAGAAAAGCCAATAGTTTAAAATTGAGGTGGTGCAGAAATGCAGATGTTTCGAGTTGGTTTATGGCTCATCTTCTCTAGACTAAGATTGTCCAAAAGTGGTGACAATACTTGAAAACATAATATTTTTTGAGATTAATGTGACTGATTTATGGATCCATTTACTACAATGATCTGGTTGAGTAGTTTCTCTGTTGGAGATCAATAACTGTTCAGTCCTGTAGAGTTGTATCGGCCTCAGCTCCATCTGAGATGATGACATTACAAGATTCTAGAACCCATTGAACTGCAGGATCGCTCAAACATCTAAATCTCACGAGTTTGAGCTTAACACAAGCCCTTTAATGATCATTTAAAGTGTCTCTCTTTGCTAAAACCACGCCGCTGTGGCTGCAGTGCGTGTTATCTGCGTATCCAGAGCCAGGCGTTGAGCAGACACGCTGAGCCGAGCAGAGAAAACAGAACGAATTCCGTGTTCCGCCGCTCGCTGTTGTGGCGCTCCAACGCGGCCAGACGACGACTCATCTTCAACACCTGCAGACACACACAAGGTCAGTTTTACAAGGTTTATTCTAAGAAAAACAAGTAGTGATGGGTGCTGAAACCCAGTATCATAACAGTCCCCGGGCCGACAAGCTCCAGCCTTAACGGCCTTTTTAAAGGGGTCGCGAATCACCCACGCTCAAATAATCACATTAAAAAGGCACTCTTCAATCTCATGGATGCATTCATTACATCCATGGGTGTCGGACTGGGGGGATAAAGGGTACCGAGTACCCAGGGCCCAGAGCATCGGGGAAGACTCGCTGTGTTAAAGGTGCACTATGCAACTTCCTATGTAAAAAACTTGATCAATTACGCAAAGTTGATTAGAGACACATTAATGTTAACTTTTTTCTTCTTTTTTTTTGTTTACATAAAAAGTTGCATAGTGCACCTTTAAACATTCAAACCTCACTTATTCTACTCAGTAACCCCCCCGAGCTGCTGCCGCTAACCCACAGTAAAAAACTTTAAAGCGAAAGTTTATCTACGATATATTAAATGTATGCACAAAATGGAAATAAATTGGATCCAAATGTAATTGAAAGTAATTTAGTAATAAACAAGAGATATAGGCTAGGCTAAATTGCCTATACTGTATATGTACAGTAGCCTCTATATAACTATTTTAAAGTGCTGATAAGAGTACTGTTAAAGTACCTGATCGCTAAGGAGTATTGATAAGAGTAGTAATATTGATAAATCCTTAACGATACCTAAGTATAAGTGATGTTTCTGGCTGTGATCATAGTTTTGATGAAGTCTGTCGATTTGTATGTTAGAAATGTGGAGTGGCTTTAACCCCTTAACTCCCACCTGAACCGAGCACATTTTCTCCAGTTTGGCTTTACCCCAGTCCAAAAGCTTCTGGAAAAAAGCTGTGAAAATAGCAACAAAACTGAGACGAAAACAATGATGGAAATGTGACAAAAAAGTGAGAAAACATTGAGAAAACAGTTATGAAAAATTGATGAAAGAGTGCCATAAATGTCACAAAAATGTCACAAGAAATTGACAAAAAATTTACGAAAAAATGACAAAAATGTGATAAAAATGTGACAAAAAAATGACAAAAATTTGATTAAAAAAATGACAAAAAAGTAAAAAAAAAATGAGTTGAATACCCAACAAAAAAATTATGGAAAAAAATCTGACGACGTGAGGAAAAAGATCCTTTCGGTTCACGCGGGAGTTAAGAGGTTAATGAGCAAAGTGTAAAAAGGTTTTTACGAGATATTTCTACATTTCTGTTGTAGGGATGACCATGGATCAGGGACACATCAAAATCAAATAAAAGGAAATCACAAAAATAAGTGGAGTCTCCCAGTTCGTGAGTTCTTGAGTAAAATGGACAATCACAACATGGCCGCCAGAGCTGGACATTAGTTCCAATGGATTGCTATGGCAACGTCTGTTATATTATAGATCTGTGTCTGGAAAGCAGCACCCGAACTGATGTTTGTCCGAGCGAGTCGCCATAACGACTTCAGCAAACGTGCAAAATGTTCCAGCCAGATGCAGTTAAAAAACTAAACTAAACTAAACAAATGTATCTTTGTATTTCAAGTTTTATCATGTAAATAAATAATGAAAAAAATTCTTAACACATGCTTTGAAGAGGAAGCTATTTGAGTGCTGCATTGAGTCCAGTGAAGGAGTCTGGACTGCAGCACCACCTCGTGACATCAGCGGGTGGGACAGAGCGCCCGTACCTGTCGTCGGAGCACGATCAGCTCCACGGCTGCTCCTCCGTCGTCGTCAGTGCTCCAGTGTCCCTCAGCCCTGAATGCAACACAAGCAGATCACCGTGAGACGCCGACAGACTTAAAGCTGCTGCACTCGACATCGAAAACGGGTGCAGGAGATTCCACACATCACCATTCTTCATGTGCGATGGATCACTGCACGTTTTACAACTTTCAGACTGTAAAGAGAAGTTTCCCTCCACAACGGCAACAACAAGTCCTAGAGCGGAAACACCTTTGTTCTGGGTTTGCAGTCGGCGATAATGTCACAGTAGTAACAGCAGCAGCAAATCAAGTTGGTTTTGTAGCCGCAGTAGAAGTAGAAGTAGTAATAGTAGCAGAGGCAGAGGCAGTACTACAGAGATGATTTAAGTACTTGATTTCATTTGAGTAAAACAGCAGATAGATACAAACAACAACACATCATACAAGGGCCGAGCCGAGAGAAAACCTCTCACGGGAATCAATCATTTTCACTTTTGTAGCCGTTTTTTGGCGGACTAGAAGGCAAAGCAAGGCATGTTTATTTATACCAAGCATTTTCACAAGGCAACTCGATGTGCTTTGGCTATATTTATAAAAAAAACGTCAATAAAGTCCAGCCAAAATCGGGTCCATACGATGTTTATTCACAGCAAAGTGTTCAGTCAAAGCGGGGGGAAAATGGCACTCGTTGCTAACGTTAGCATATGTAGCATGGAGCTAATGTAGCTTCCTGGTTAGATTTGTCTGTTTTTTTTTTAAGTATTTATGAGCTGCTGAACCTCTTTGCTCCTCTCCATGCCCTGTTTTTCTATGTACTGAAAAAAGATTTTACTTTTTATTAACTTTTTAACCCTCTCCTGAACCGAGGGCATTTTCTCCAGTTTGGCTTTACCCAAATCTAAAAGCGTCTTGAAAAAAGTGTCAAATAGCAACAAAAATGAGCCGAGAAAGAGGATGAAAACGCAACACAAGAGCGACAAAAACGTGATGAATGTGCAACAAAAGAGTAGCAGAAAAGAAATGAAATGCCAAAAAAGGTGTCGACAACACGGAAAAAGGTCTGTTCAGATCAGTTTTGTAGGTCTTAGCTTTCAAATGAGGTCTTACACTGGCCTGTAGACTGTAACCTTTTAGATTTGGGTAATGCTGAACTGGAGAAAATGCACTTAGTTAAGGCGGGATTTAGAGGTTTAGTAGCTCCTACAGACTCTATCTAATTACTGCCGGGTTATTTGAGCTTCTCTTCTTTGTTTTCCCCCCTGACTGCTTCAAACATGGCCCCATCTGTATCTAAACCACTGGTCAAATATGAGGAAAAGTTGTCCAGTCCAATTATTACATCAGTAATCAGTATTTGCTGTAGTAGATAGCTGATGTTGGTGAACCAAAAGAGTGACCCCCGCTTATTGTTAGTTTGTTCCAAGTTCCATGATGTAAAAATTACATGACTTTTTTGAAAAAATAAAAAAATAAATCAAACTATTTGCCTCTTTGATAAAAAATAAATGTGAAGAAAAAAAGGAAAAGCTGAAGTTGGTGAACTGTTAGGAATAACAGCGCAGCTTCGATAATACAAAGATCTCGCCCGAATTCACCACTTTTACAATAACAATACAGGGACAAACCTTGTTCCTTGTGGTGAGCCAGTGACATTGTAAGTACACTTGCACAGTGCCCCCTAGTGAACCGGAGTGCGCCACTTAAGGCTTTTAAAAGGGACAAAACCAATGGAGGATTGCGCTTCTCTATG
The DNA here is from genome assembly GCF_951799975.1 of Gobius niger. Lineage (NCBI taxonomy): Eukaryota > Metazoa > Chordata > Actinopteri > Gobiiformes > Gobiidae > Gobius > Gobius niger. The sequence continues at coordinate 28,564,234 of NC_136862.1, forward strand.
GTCTTTATGGCGGGGAGCTGACATTGCTGTACACAGGATAGTCAGGTAGAGAGGATTCTAATGGGTCTTCAGATCTCCCAAGAACAGCTCCAAAGCCTGGCTCCAAAGAGTTTTTCTTTATCTAGAAATCGCTATGACCCATGTGACAACGCTGGGGTAGGTGAAATATTTTTAACCACGCTGGTTTTTGTCTATCAGCCCGAAATAGTGGAAGCATTTTCAGTGCATTGATTGGCTCCAGAGCCTGTCAATCAAGCTCTGGAGCTCTGCAGAGGCTCCGCCCACCACGCGAGTGAGGGGCTTCCCTCCTTTTTGCCCTTTTAAAGAACACGCGCGTAGGAGGAGACAGAGCGGCCATGTAAGTTTCACAGACGACCTTTACTATGAATGGGGCTTGTGAGAGCCAATGCGGTTGAAATGCTAAAAAGCGTTTTAAGTTAAAGTTAAAAATATTAAATAGTGTTTTGGTTAAAAAGTGGCAAAGGTTAAAAAGTCTAAAAGCTAAGCTTAAAAACTACAGTTAAAAGACTAATGTAAAAATGTAAAAGCGTTAAAAGGGGTAAAAAAGCCCTCAATCTAAGTCACTCCCATTACTTAGACACCTCTGATGTCATCAGTGTTGAGCTGAGTTCAGGTGTGGGAGCAAACAGATTTTCTACCTGTTGCTACAGAGAGAATGTAATGTTCATATTTATTTTTTGTCTAATAAATGGACTTCACTGGATTACGTCTCCCTGGTCTTCAGTGTAAGAAACCTTTCACATCTGGCTCACTGTGGCTGTTGAAATGAGCCACTACAGGGCTGAATAGGTAATCATCCATCTATGTCATACTTTGAAGCTTTTATAGATCTTTATAGATATGTAGTGCAGTATAAAGTAATACATTCTCCACAAGAATCAAACTAAAGATCCTCAAAACCCTCCTTAGCTTAAACAAGCACATTTTGTCCAGTTTAAGTTGAAAACGCAGCAAAAAAAAGCATAAAAAATGCAATAAACGCACAACAAACAGATGATAAAAATGTGATGAAAAAGCAACAAAAAACACGACAAAAACGCAGCAAAACAGGTGACAAAACTGTGCGCCGACAACGCAAGGTAAAATCTTAGATGTCTTTTGTAAGTCTTAGCTTTCAAATGAGGCGTTACTCTGGCCTATAGACTGTGTGTCAAGAAGCTTTTATATTTGGGCAAAGCTCAACTGGAGGTATGGGGGTATGAGATTAATTGAATTTATTTTATAACTGACACTGTAGTAGCAGTAGTCGCAGTAGTAGTAGTCGTAGTAGTAGTAGTCGTAGTAGTTGTAGTCGTAGTAGCCACAGTGGTAGCGGCATTAGCAATAATCACAGTAGTAGCAGTAGTAACAGTAGCCGTAGCAGTAGTTGCAGTAGTTAGTAGTAACCACAGTAGTAGCAGCAGTAGTAGCCACAGTAGTAGTAGTAGCCGCAGTAGTAGTAGTAGTTGCAGTAGTAGTGGCAGTAGCACTAGTAGTCACAGTTGTAGCCACAGTAGTAGCTGTGTAGCAGTAGCCGCAGTAGTAGCAGTTGTAGTAGTCGCAGTAGTAGTAGTAGCTGCAGTACTAGTAGCAGCAGTAGCAGTAACCGCAGTAGTAGTAGTAGCCGCAGTAGTAGCGGCGGTAGCAGTAGCCGCAGTAGTAAGTAATAGCCACAGTAGTAGTAGCAGTAGCCCCAGTAGTAGCAGTAGTAGTAGCGGCAGTAGTCGTAGCCACAGTAGCAGTAGTAGCAGTAGTAGCAGTAATGGCAGCTCTGTGTCTGTACCTGCGTCTGCCGTGGTCCACCTGACTCTGCTCAGGCACAGTCTCTGCTCTGATCGCAGCAGCCGGAGGAGGCTCTTCTCTCATGAACCTTTCCCCAAAAACAGACACGAAAAAAAAAAATCACCCCCCTGCACCAAATTCAGTTTATGCAGAGAATCTTTAGTCAATGGAAAATCGTGAAAGTTATCAAGCGTTCGACAGTTAGTGAAGAAGGAGTGTGAGTGAGTTTAGCCAAAAACAAGCGAAAGGGACAAAACCATGCGGGATTAGTATTAGTCGCAAAAGTTCACGTCAGTCTCTCAAGCAAAACTGACATTTGATGGTGGAAAAAATACCCCCCCAAAAAAAGCTAAACAAAAACCATACAGCTTGACTATGTGACTCTCCTCACACCTGACTCCAAACTTTGCTGGGAGCGGGACATCACCAGCTCCTTTCCAAAGATCAACATGGTGTTGTTTATAAAATGTAGGTCTGGGGTTCCTACCGCAGGAAGAGAGTGTTTTCAGAGCATTTTAATATGTGGTTTAATCCCTCAAATGCGTGCACTCACTATCATCTGGATGCCTTATTCAGCACTTTTGTGGTTTAAGCATTTCCTCTTTCTTGTCCCATTGTTTGTTGTCAATGGAAGAGAGTGAAGAAAATAAAATTAGAAACAAAAAACTTACAAAAAAATCCCAAAGGAAATAAGGCTGCCTCACATCTGTGACATGACGGCAATATTTTTGTTTACTTTCGGTCGTCATTCTGCGGTGATAGTTGATTAATTGTCAAGTACTGAAGCCGATCAATATATTTACTCAGTGGTATGTCAGAAATATCGTAGAAGTACAAATCAAAGCTCAATGTCAGCGTCGGTTAGACCTGTAGTTTGGCCATAAACACAGAATGGCAGTGCCCATCGTCACTCTCTGAATAAGGTGAATACAATAGACTTTTTTATACAATTGCCCCTTTCCTTGGGTAAAAACAGAAAAGGTATAAAATGATTCTGATTCTAAAACTATAAGTAACACTGTACCTCAGGTAGTCACCCATCAAACCATAAATGAAGTGAATAAAAAACATGAGGAAAAAACAAACACATCACATGCACCTAAATGCTCCTGGACGTGTTTAAAGCGTGCACTGTGAACTGAGGCGCCACATGAGGGCAGTGTTAGGCAAACCAACGAGTGCGTACGGCCCAACGAGAGCAGCAAAAACACAACAAACGAAAGCACGACACGCGGAGCAGCAAGTCAGTGGTGCGAGTCATAGTCAGTTTGAGCGAGGACCCAGACGCAGACCTGTACTTGCTGTTGACGGCCTGCAGGAGGCGCTGCGAGGCCTGTAGACCCATCTGCATTATGGAGCGACCCGAGAGGGGAGCGCGAGGGGGGTCGGGGGCAGCGACAGGGGTGCGGTGGACGGGACGGCGACTATACGGATGAAACAGGGAGAGGATAATCAGGTCAAGGTAAGTGAGCGGAAACATGATGTGAACTGCTCCATTCACAAAACATCATCTCTGTAGGAAAATGTGTCCCTGTTATATTATTGTTATTTATTTGTAAGAGTTTTATTCCTGGTGAGACTTGGCCGTGTCTCGCTCAAACTAATACATATTTTAACAGTGTTTTCGTTTTTAAAAGTACTTTAAAAAGGTTGGCGAGAAATAGTTATCACCCAAAACACTCGTCATTCTTTAGGTACATCATTTTCTGACTCCATACGGAAAGATGTGGGGCTGGCTATTAATGTTTGATAAATGAGTTTTTTTTAGAAACATTTGAAATTGTGTTTGTCACATGACTGACTCTCACAGACTCTGCTGCACTTTTGCTCTGGATGGAAGTATCTACCGTTTTTCCCAATCCGATCTGATACCGTGAATAAAATGGCTATAAACTGGCATGTTTGCAGCTGTTGTTGTTGTTTCAATACAGATGTTCATAAATAAATCACTCACGCAGAGGGCTGCTGTCGTGGCACCACCAGAGCCCGGTTCTGGGCGGGGGGCGCTGGGGGCGTCCTGGCAAAGCTCTGGTCGCTCATGGAACGCCGGATTGGACTCTGTGCAAACAGGAGACAGAGAGACGGGGTTAAAGGCAACAACAAACCGACTCGCCACAAGGGCTGCAAGAATAAACACAACCCAGAGCGAGCACAGAACGACAAGAATAAACACTACACAAATGGTCAATTTGAACGAGACGGGGGAGCTGCAGACCTTTAATCTTAAAAAATTTAATTTGGGAAAAAGAGACTGAACAAGAAAAGGCAAAAACGACCCAGATCGACGGTGCTGTGACTTCAGTGGATTTGCTGTGCCATACGTAAGCTTTATAAATGAGGCCACAGATCACAATTTAGTTTTTGTTGTCATAAAACTAGCCTTCGAGCCGATTGTTAATTAATAATGGCAAGTATTTTACATAAAAATGCTCCGTTTACTTGTACTTCGACCGATATATTGGCCAATATCTTTTCTTTTTTTTGACAGTATCGCCTATCAGCGGATAAAAAGGCGACTTCGCATTTTTTGCGCTGGAAAGAGCTCAGTTAGAACTTTAAAATGAGAATCCCACAACGTCCTCGGCCTCAGGGGAGCAAAGAAACATCACAGTGAAAATCAGTCACAAGTTTGCGCCTATTTTATATATTTTATGTTGCAGACTTTTGCTTATTATTTTGGAACCACTGTTGTAGAATCTGCAGATTTTTGACAAGCCGAATAAATCAGTCCCGAATAAATCTGCCCTATACCCCGCACACTGCGCCCCCTGCTGTCACAGTTCAACACTGACGCGTTTAGAAACTTCAAACACAGGATTATAGACCAGACATTTTTTTTTAAATTTGGCCAAAAATATCAGTGGTGCAAATCAGCATCGACCAATTAAAATCCGTAAAAATCGGCATCGGCCTTAGAAGAACCCACATTGGTCGACCTCGATTAGAGTTATTTCTATATACAGTCCCGATCAAAAGTTTAAGTTGAAAAATTACAAAAAATATCACATTTTGCAGGCTTCAGCTTTGGGATTTTTTTATTTCAATAACCTCAGGATCTTTCAGAAATTCTAAATGGCTGTTTTATGGCGTCCTGCCTCAGCAGTGATGCAGCGAGAGGCTCAGCTAATGCAGCTCAACGATCAGGACAACATGACCTGACAGGAAATGACACTGAATCTACATTTTTGCAGATTTGTCCTTTTAAAGGCAGGTTGTCCTAAACTTTTGATGTTTATTGTTTGATGTCTACTTGTTGTTTCCAATAAAAGTTTTACTCAATTGTTTTGTCTCACTCCCTTTTGTTCTTGTTGCAGACTGAAGTTCTACTTGGAACCTTGTTAAGATCTAACCATCCAAAATGTGAATTTTTGCCATTTTTCCACTGGTCTTAAACTTTTGATAAGGGCTGTAGTTCTATGATTGAAACCCCTTCATATCAGTATCAGTTGGGCCCTCGTGTGAACATAAAGAATTTGTGCACAACTTGGGTCAGATACGTTTCAGTTTTGAGAGTTTTCATCAGCGAGATGCCGCGCCCTTGACGAGTCCACTATTGGCTGCATGTTCTGGGAGGAATTTCTACAGCTGCTTCTGTTGATAGCAGCAGCTTTTGCAGTAATTGCCTTGTTTTTGCCGTACCAGCAGCGTGTCTCTGTGTGGACCCTCGGGGCTCTCCCAGCACACCTCCAGACCTGGGGCTTTGGACTTCGGGCTGAACAGGGGCCTGGGACTCAGGTCTGGGGCTTCTGAAAAGCACAGGAGCACAGGAGGGTTTAGCGTTTCATGACGGAAAACAATACGACCAAATACAAAGACCATAGAACTCGTATCGCCCGAATGGTCCGAGGAGCTCTGTTGTCGGCGCTTTCATCTTATTTCACATGAACCCGTGGCTTTATCCCAGTGTTACCTGTGTAAGTGAGTCGGTCTGGGACTTGCATGCTGTAGACTGGACGGGCCGCAGTCTGGTCGAGATGCTGGTCCTGGTCCTGGTCCTGGTCTTGGTCTGGTCCCACGCTGAGCCGGTCCGGGACTCTCATGGTTTTGCTGATGGACTCCATGAAAGCCGGGTCTCTGCCCACGACCGGAGCCTTGTCGATGGGATACATCCTCTGTCCAAACAAAAACAGACCAACAATATTTGAATTGGTTTTAGTGCATCATAATTGACTGTAAAATAAGAAACAATTTAAAGCCAAAGCAGCATAACATTTCCCTGACTAAAATAATACAGTAACCATTATTTTCATTGCTGATGTTTTCATAGGAAAGCTTCCCTCAAAACTTGCCTCGTTACTCATACGTTGTTTTGCGATGGACGAGCTTTCTCATCCATCGCACACACCGCATTCACACCAAGCAAAAATATGTGGCTTTCCATCGCTCAGCTTGCTTCCTAGGCCAGCCCCCTTGCGCAGGAGCACGTGGAGGCGGGTTTGAGACGCAGCTGAAGTGTGTGAGCCACAGGTGTCTGTCAGATCTGGTTCTGTGGTTGGTGGTCGCAACCACGATTTGCTCTGTATTTGTATAGAGTTGGATTGATTTCAGCTCTAAGCAAATGCCGTCGCGGCTCCGGTCGCCCTTACTGCGCCGCTCTCCTGTGTATTTCCAGGGGCTTCTTTCCAGTGACCAGCCAGTATAGGGGATGAATGGAAGCTTGGCGCTCTTTCGCTCCCGCCGCTGCAGGTGTAAATGTCAGCCATTTCCCAGCTGTGCTGCAACCCTCCTCCGCCTCTCCATGACTTTGCTTGTTGTTGTCAACTGGCCGCCCCAGGTCTCATCCTCTACCAGAACCAGTGTCCAGACTTCAGCATTGCCGTCTATTTGAATCAAATACACAGCACTGTATTTGATATCATTAATTCAATCTTACGCCGGGTCTGAGCCCCAATCATGATTCATGTCCAATAAAACCACTCTGTTTCTGTGAGTCTTTTCAGGTTGAAATTACAGTCACATTACATATTTAAGTAACTTTTGGTTACTTTCGTAAACCCCGGTTCTCTGAGTAGCATGAGTGAGATGTCTGACTATGGGATACGCTCCCTCGCGTATTCACAGAAGCCTTTATACCACGACGACAGCCCTGAGCAGTGGTTGGTGCCCCCATATGAGCTCCAGTCACAGTGTCGCCCGTCATTCCATAAGCACACCTCTTCTCGCTGTATACTTCTGTATACTTCTGTATACTTCTGTATACTGTATACAGCAGTAAACTTCCTTGAATGTTTTATCTCACAATACTTTGAACTTTATCATTATTAAGTTATTATTTGATTTCAGGCAGTTTCCTTTTGACCAAACTGTGACATGTTTAGTTTGGCTCAAACTTGTTTCCAGCTCAGACAATCCCTCCTGCACAGACGAATTCTTCAAGCAAATTAACCATATGAACATTTCATGTGTGAAGCTTTGAGCGGTGGCAAAGTGAAGCAGGGGGACCACCCTCAGAATAGTGCAGAGGTATTTAGCTGAAGACAATGCATCAAAGTCTGTTTTAACAACATACTCTTTGGTGGCAAAAATTAATGCACTGTACAACAACTACAACAACAACTACAACAACAACAACAACAACAACAACAACAACAACAACAACAACAACAACAACAACAACAACAACAACAACAACAACAACAACAACAACAACAACAACAATCCCAGCATTACATAATACTTTTCATTATTCAAACAGGTCCTCAGTGAGCTAGAGTTTTATTTTTGGTGACCTTTTCACTTCAGTAAAAAATAAAGTAACGTTAATGTTAATCTTACGTGATTAAATATGTCGGCTTCTCCATTATATAGTCACATTGTTGTTATTACAACAACAAATCCTTTCTTTTCTCATGAAGAAAACCGTTAGAACCACTTCATTAACTTTGAGCATTAGGGTGATTTCACTCTCCAGAAACACATTAATAGAATATAAAGGCTCAAGACAAAAGAAAGCGACACAGGCTTGTTTTGATGCGTTAAAGGAGGTTATGTACGTCCAGTCCTGTCATTGAGCGGAGTTTCCAACATGCTCCGAGGCTAAGTCTTTAGCAACAGGTGCTAAACTTAGGACAAACTTCATAAACGGATGAATAAGACGCGGCCGCAGAAACATAAAGCACAGTCCGTGTAAAGTCAAGTGAATAAAACACACGACACCGTTAGACCTGATGACCTGACCTGATTTTGGAGAAAACGCCAACGGAGTGTCAAAAAGTTAAGCACCGGAAATGAAGAGACGGCGTTTCCGGTTGAAGAAGCGTCAAAATAAAGACTACGAATCCAATCCAAAAATGGCTAAATTCATGTTAATTTGGTTAGTTTGTAGTGAACAGTTTAAGTAATTCAAATTAAATACTAAAAGAATAAGCTCAAGCCTGTTTAGGCTGATGTTCCTGCAACTCAATGTAAACAAACGTCTGGTGGTCACGAGCTTTCTCTTTCATCAGAAACAAACTGACACAATAGAACTGGGAGCTCTCAATGAAAAAATCCAACAGAATTCTATTGGGTTGAGTTGATAATCTTATGTGAGTCGCAGCTTGTCATGTAAACTGGATCCCGCTGATCCCCTGCCGGTTGAGAACCACTGGGACAGAATATACTGTATACACCACAGAATATACTGTATACACCACAGAATATACTGTATACACCACAGAATATACTGTATACACCACAGAATATACTGTATACACTACAGAATATACTGTATACACCACAGAATATACTGTATACACCACTGAATATACTGTATACACCACAGAATATACTGTATACACCAGAGAATATACTGTATACACCACAGAATATACTGTATACACCACTGAATATACTGTATACACCACAGAATATACTGTATACACCACTGAATATACTGTATACACCACAGAATATACTGTATACACCACTGGGACAGAAATATACACCTGATATCATAATGTTTTGCATAAAGAGTGGCACAATCTGTTTGAGTGGCAATGTTGAGAAATTTGTTATTGTTTTGTCTCCACTCGAATGATGCATACCCTTGCAGATTACATTGGAGATGGAGACAACATAGCAACAACAGGGGCCAAATGAGTGTAAACTTTGAGTTGAGAACATAATGTGCATACCCTCAAGAATTCCTCTGAAAGGAAATAATGTCATAAGTTAGTGTTAGCCAATGTCCACCAAGGGTTTGTGAGAAATACAGTTTAAATTTCCCTGCTCACGTTGTGTTTATGCTGAAAAAAACAACAAAACAAAATAAGGGAAAAAGCCAAACAGACGTTTCTCATATCAAACATCGACGATATAGTGCCCTTTATTGATAATTACTGATACTTAATACAGTTTGGACTTTAAGAAAGCAGTAGTCACTCAGAATCAAAAGGAAGACATTGTACAGCGAAGTCTTAGTAAATTTATATTTTAAAAAAATGTACAAAACACACTCTCACTGGTGTCGTTGAACTGTGTTAACAATAATAATGACCCCAAACGTGATCCAAAAAGTGTCACTGACGCAAGCGAGAAAGCCATGTTTATTTATGTTTGGTAAAATAGTGCAGAAAGTAAAACACAACACAACAATAAAACTGTTGAGATCTCGTGTGGCGAGCATCGTTCCGGCTCAGAACAGTAAACATCGTGAAGTGAGGCCATTCTGAATGTAAAAGGCAGAACATTCGCCTTGCTATTTTCATTGCAATTAAAAATAAAAAAAAATCATTGGTCACAATCATAAAAAAACTGACTGATCTATGTCTCCTCCAGAACAATAAATATCCCGTCTCCATTGGCATTGGGTCTAATGGGCGCATTGAGTTGCCTTGTGTATGAAATGCGCAGTATAAATAAAGTTGCCTTGACTTGTACTGTATAAAACGTGCGGTGAACAATGTATGTGATTCTTGCATTAGTTTAGAGAACGAGTTTCAAAGATTGACGCTGAAATGTGTTTGGTCCTGTTTTGCGCATAGGAAATACAGTAAACACATAGTGTAGTAAAGCTGCAACTTTTTGAGAAAATTAATGTGCAATTTTTCTGACATTTTGCAACAAGAGTCCTTGACACGGCAAGAGATGGTCAGTAACAAAGTAAATTTACTTAAAGAGGGGGTATTATGCTTTTTTCAATCCCATAGCACCAGTCTATATCACACTACAATGATGACCAAACCTTCTGTTGGTCTGTAAATGCAGTAAATTAGAATAACTGCCTTGTATAAAATGTCTCTCTCAAAATGGCTGTAGTGAATGTCTTGAAATAGGCCTCTGTCTCTTTAAGAACCTCTGACCCTTTCTGACACGCCCCCTCCACACGCTGTCTGTGGCATCAGTGGGGAGGGGGCTCTGCTGAGGAGCAGTGGTTGGTTACTCGGCTGGTGACGAAAGCTCGGAGGCGTCTCCAGGAGGTGGGGGCGTTCCTAGGAGGACTCAGGCAAACCTGTCCCTAAAATGGCCGCCATCAGAGTTTTTACAGATTACTCAAAAATACGTGAATGTGCCAAGGCAACACTTCAGGCATGTTTTAAATGAGGGAATGACATAATAACATGATGTAAAGCTTGAAAAAGTCGATTTTGCATAATACCCCCTCTTTAAGTAAGTCTGTACTTCACGTGAAAGTGTTGAGAACTTTGAAAGATGAATATAATACGTTCCACTCCACCACAGTTACAGTACATAAAGGCTGCAAAGTAAAGCAAATGTGTTTTGTTAAATTCACACTCCGGAACAATAGGTGGCGATGTGCAGGTGTCCCGTCAATGCCAGTGACTCGCATCAACGAAGAAGATTTGTCCCCGTACTGTTGCCGTACAGAGGGTGGACCCAGGCACATTTTTGGGGTGTTTTTGAAGCCGCAAAGTTAGTCATACCACTTCTATGAACGGATTTGTACTTAAAGGTGCATTATGCAACTTTTCACACGTAAAAAAGAGTTTATATATATTATATAACAGGTCCTAGGTTACGGGTCGGACAAAGAGCGGTTCAGAAGCCCCTTATGACGGGACCAACAGGCCTGTTTCATCATGAGGCCGTCCTTCCGTGGACCCACCACCTGCAGGAGGAGCCATAAGGGCCGGTGCAATGTGATTTGGGCAACTCCAACAGCTGCCCTCACGACCCGGAAACGGAAAAGTGGAAGAAGATGGATGGATGGATGGAAAAAGTTTGTATTTGTGCGTATTGTACCTTGTAGTGACCCAGCGGCTGCATGAGTGGTCAGCATGGCGTCTCTACAAAGCTCCAGGATCAATTGTTTTGTAGGTTTTCAATTGATCTTGAGGCGTCCTCACTGTGACGGAAAGTACCCATACAGCCGCTGGGTCACTACAAGGTTAAATACGCACAAATACAAACTGTTTTTTTTTACGTATAAAAGTTGCATAATGCACCTTTAAGTACTTTCTATAGCAAATATTGAACTACTATCACTTTTACTGTTCTTGGAGTAACATTTGACCAGTAGCAACTGTAACTTTTACCCCAGTAATGACATTTAGGATGTTTTTGTAAACGATTTCGACTCGATTGCCAGCAGTCGTTCAGTCGGGGGTCAGATATTTAGCTTAAATAAAAGGCAAACGTAAATACAAGTAAATACTGGTTCAGGCCACTGATGGAGAGCCGACAGAAGTGCACCTGTTTTCAAAATGGAAGTAAACACGAATCGTCAGGATATTTGGCAGTGACGGAGCTTTAAAACTGGAATGTTTAGTAAAAACTAATGTTCCTGAAATGGGATGAAATCATGGAGTCGTGAGATTGGGGAAGGGTGAACAAAATCAAGACTGAGGCTGGTTTGCAGATCCAGGCTAGAGATGGATCTTAACTGGGACTAAACCAGGACTAATCTAGGACTTGAGCAGGTCCAAATAATTCAATCCAAATTGTTCGTAGCAGCTGGTTGTTGTGGTAGCATTGGCAGAATTTGCTGAAGAAATGATGCGGTAATGTTGCAAAAACAGTCAAACATAAATCCATGTCAAGCTCAACAAGAAGTGAACAAACCATGATGTGACTATTTACAGTGAACACAGGTTTTGGCAAATCAGAGTCAATATTAAAGCGTAAAAACGGTCCCAAAACATAGGTCTGTCGTCCAAATGCCACAGGTGGGGAGAGAGAAAACTGTGAAGAAACTAAACTATGAACAAGTGTGAATCTTAAGGAGACGCCGCAGATGAGCAGGACTTTCTTTAAATTTTGAATACTGACATAAACAAAACAAAAAGTGTTGCAAGTTTTGATTTTATTGTATGTTTTTTTTAGGTGCAGTATGCAACTTTTTAGGTAAAAAAAAAAGTGTTTATATTAGATTGTATTTTACCTTTCAGTGACCCAGTGGCTGTATGGGTGGTTAAATCCCAAAATCTGAATATTGCTGGGGGGGAAAGTGGGTTTTGCCTGCAGTGTCTCAGTTTAAAACATAATCTATCATGTCTATTATGTCTAAGCCGATCCTGAACCACCTGTGTTTTGGACGAGGCCTCATCTTTATCCAAAATACCGTCACTTTAACATGTCACACCCCACGAGTACCACATTCAGAGCAGCGATCACAAAAGCTTTTTATTCGCTCACGAAAGTCCTGTTTCAAGGCTGTAATCCCCACTGTGGCCAACAGGGCGCGCCATTTATCCACATCCCTCAGTCGTCTTTGTAATGTCTCCTTGGCGAGCCATGTTATGTTTCATGAAGACACAGCTGAAGTTGAAGGTTTAAGCTGCAGATTAAGTTAAGTCTGTCTTTGTATCATTAAACAATAAAAGAAAAAAAAATGGTGGTTGTTGTTATTGTTGTTAATTATTTCATTTGATTGTTTCAATTTACTTCTTCTACATCTTAATAAAATGCATATTACAGGTATATGTGTTTCTAATTGGGACTTATGTTGTGTAACGCCTGTTGCAGTTTTTTAAAGCAAAATCGATTTAAATATAAGCGTCTTAACAAAAATAATGTACATGTTCTGATCCACAAAACACGCTGTTGTTCCAATTAGCAAAATAATGATAATCATGTAAAACACAGCATTTCTTTTTAGATTCTTGTTGACCTTGAACTGATAAAGCTAAAATCATGATCAGAAAACAACTTGGTGGCCACACTTCAAGTTACTTGACCATAACAAAAGGAGTCCCTCAGGGCTCTATTTTAGGGCCTACTCTGTTCAGTATTTACATAAACAAACTGGGCCGTGGTCTCAAAGATGCATCTCTGCATCTCCATGCTGATGATTCTTTGATTTACTGCCGTTCTAAATCTATTTACTAGGTTTTTTGAACACCTGTAATCTTACTTTGACAGCCTTCAGGGACAGCACTTTCGACTCACAGAAATTGGTTTTGCGACCCAATTTTATTGATTGATTGATTTTTTTGTGTCCTGGGTAATGCGGAAGTTTCAAATCAACACTCCTGTTGTATTTGTCCACATTTTTAAGTTACTTTTTTCATCCTTTGAGCAGATAGTAAACAACAACAACAACAACAACAACAACAATAATAAAGAAATATTCAGAAAAATGAACTCAATCAATGTAGCTTGTAATAAATAAACAACATTTTGTTTCCCCCTGGTATTTGTGAAGATCCAAACATTTCTTTTTACAATTACCGATTCAAAAGCTTTGGTTAAAGATACAGTTTAGTTTTCCCATTCACAAAGCCCCGTCGTGTCATTTAAAGTATATACCTCACTAATTGTGGGCCAGACGCTGCTGAGGTTTCGTCTCGACGCTTTCTATTCTCTAATTGTCCAGCGAATAAAGACATAAGGCAAATTTATCAGGAGGCCATTTTGGACTTGAGCAGAAAATCCAAACTTGATTCTCGACAAAAACAAACGCAGCAAATGCATCGCGGATCCACCAGTAACAAATGTAGTTTTTGCTGCAGAGAATACAAAAAACAAACAATTCCATAGTTACGTGGCAGGTTGGTGCGGGAAAAATGTGTTCCTTGAGTATTTCCTTGTGATTTTTGTGGAGGAAGTGTTGAAGTATTGTCCAAAATGTCGAGCTTCACTTTTTCTGGACAGTTTCCAGGTTGTGGGGGAAGAAGATGGTTGTCATCAGATTGTGAACTTTAAATGTCGGGAATTTTATGCATTGATTTTTTTTTTTTTTCAAATACTGGAAAAACATGTTTGAATTTGATCTGTCACTGGATTTTGAGTTTTAACCTCTTAACTCCCGCCTGAACCGAGAGCATTTTCTCCAGTTCAGCTTTACCCAAATCCTGTAGGCCAGTGTAACGCCTCATTTGAAAGACCTACAAAACTAAATTGATCTTTTTCCTCACATCATCAGATATTTTTTCATCACTTTTTTTGTTGGGCAGTCATCTCATTTTTGTCAAATTTTCCTGACTTTTTTGTCACTTTTTCGTCAATTTTTTATTTATTTTTTTAGTCCATTTTTTGGTCACTTTTTTGTTCAAATTATTCACATTTTTTTGTCAAATTTTTGTAATTTTTTTGTACATTTTTTGTAAATTTTTTGTCACTTTTTCGTCAATTTTTTCTCACTTTTTTCACATTTTCATCCTTGTTTTCGTCTCAGTTTTGTTGCTATTTTCACACCTTTTTTTCCAGAAGCTTTTGGACTGGGGCAAAGCTGGAGAAAATGTGCTCGGTTCAGGTGGGAGTTAAGAGGTTAAATTAAATACAATTCCTTTGGTATCTAAAACACCTGGAAAATGTGTGACAGAAAATGAAAAACAGAACTTTTTCAGTGTTCAAAAAAATTAAAAGCATGAAAAAATCCAGACATTTAAACTTCACAATCCCATGACACAAAAACCCTCTTCTGTAGCTTTCAAACTGGAATCGTGGCAAAACAAAAGACTTACTACCAAGCATTCCTGCGCTTTTGCGGACCACGACGCTGCCAAATACGATGCTAGCTTCGCCACAGAAACTGTTCACTTTACCTCTACAATAACCAAGCTCCAGGCACAGTGGCTAAGTGGCACAGCAACAAGGTCCCAGGTTTGACTCCTGGGCCAGGACGGGGGGGGGCCTTTCTGTGTGGAGTTCTGACGATACATTCCCCAAAGGACACGGTAAGATTAATACTACAAAGACGATTCGTGGCACATTTATGACCGCGCGCATCATTTCTCTTTGACAATCTCCTCGTATTTGGGCGGCGGGTCGTTGTAGGACGGGGCGGAGTTCTCCTCGCCGCTGCTCTCCACGTGCCCCGTCACTTCCTCGTACGACGGAGGGGGCGTGGCTCCGGAGAGACGCGACGCCACGGAAACGGAGGCGTCCTGGACGTACAGCCGGCTGCCGGACTGGCGGGCGAAAGAAGTCCGCTGGTTGTGGCCGCTCTCGGTGGCGGCGCTGCTGCTGTTCCCGGGCCTGGGCGGCGCAGGGGCGGGGTCGGGCTCGTGCAGGTGGTCGCGGTGCACCAGGATGCGGGGCAGGCTGCGCGAGGAGCGCCCCGACGTCAGGTAGCGGTTGTGGGGGTAAGCCGGGCGGCGGCGCGTGGCCTTCTGGAGCTGGCACCTCCAGAGCAGGAACAGGCCGATGATGATGAGCAGAGCCACGCCCAGCAGAGGCACCACCATGTACACGGTGTCGGCGCGTTCAGAGCGCTCGCCGCTGTTCACCGTGTACAGGCTGCGCGTCTTCCAGAACTCCATCTGGAACAAGACACACTTTCATTCTCAGGGTCTGGAGTCGGTTTCAAATGAGCTTTACATTGTTTCTTAGGGTTTTGTCATTGGACGTAATTTATTTAAAACCATATCTGAGTTTAAAATGTTCACTTCTAGGGTTAAGTCCTGGCTAAAAACAAAGCTGTACCCATTTGTAAATAGCACTGAGTATGTGTGAACGTAGGTGTGAGTGCATACAGTGTGTATGAGTGTGACTGACAAAGTTTTATACAAATGTTGTATTTATGTATTTTATTATTGTAAACTGTGTAGAAAGGCCCAACCAGGGACATGAGCTGCGAGTTAGCACTAGCTACAAGCTCTTCATGCATCGCATCAGCTGCAAATATTAATTGTAACTATGTTGATTGTATCGTCCCTGATAAATAAAAAAATAAAAAAATTTGAAGTCAAGATTCAATTCTCGGTGCATGGATACAGTCGGCATCGCGCCATGTTAGTGTTATAGCTAGCACGTAGCATCATGTTAGCATTGTCCATTATTCATGTCAATATGGGCTGTTGAACCACTTTACTCCTCTCCATGTCTTATTTGCATGTGATTATTTGCACTGTATATATTTCACTTTGTAATTCTGCTTTTGTCCCCTAGGACTAGAGATGGAAATGAGTTTGAAAAAGCTACAGTCTGGTACAAGCATTACGACCATTATGTAATTGTATACTGTCTTGATAAATAAATAAATAAATTAAATTAAATTTAGCAGAAAACTATTTTCATAATTCAGCATTTGCTAAAGTAGTTTTGGAGTAGTTTTCTCCTCTTTGTTTTCCCCCTAATCTGCTTCAAACATGACCATATATGGGCAATTCCAGAGACGCTGTGTTGTTTTTCAGTGCAACATAAATAAAGCTGGATTGGATTGAAAAGCTGGAATTAATACACGACTCACATGCATTTCTAACCTACAGGGATAATATACTAGGATTAACTGAGGTGAGTGATGGGATTATCGGCTCTTTACAATGAGCCGGATCATTAATCACCAAAAAGAGACGGCTTTTTTGCTATTTCAGCAGAAATGTTGATCCCATGAACCATTCTACTCCCTGTACAAAACAACAACTCTAATCAGTCAAAGAAATCAAATATTTTCTTTCTTCTTTGGTGCTGTAACTTGCTTACAGTGTGTTTCTGTCCGAGGTGGTGCTGACGCTCCACATCAGTGAAATAACGCCGTTCCCCTCTCAGCCACTCACCGTTTTCTCCTTGTTCTCAAAGACCTCGTGGGCCTCCTCGAAGCTGCAGCTCTCCTCCACACACTCGCGCTCCAGGTTTCCCTGACGCAGCTCCTCCAGGAAGGCATTGGCCCGAGGGAAGCGCTTCAGGATGGAGTGAGCGTCCCGGCCGCCCAGGAACGCTGTGCACAGAGGGAGAGCCGTTACCGTCACGATGTGGTGAAGGGAGTGTGGCTTTGCTACAGCAGCAGGTGGCGCTACAGGCTTCTTCAGGAAACATCCTCTAAACACCTCTTTTACTCCTGCACATTATGTAAAGCTATAAGTCTCCACTGATTGAACTCAACATGCTACGTCCAAAAATAGCACCTCAATGCAGACGAGCACAGCCGATACTGAAAGAAAACTAAAACCGAAGGATTTGACCTTTTTCAAACCATCAACAACTTACAGGCCGTCAACATTTGTGCTCATTTACAGCTCTGACCTCCACGCTTCTAGAGAATGACTCGAAACACACTAAAACATCTAGTCTCGGAGACAACATGTTGACAAGAGGCAGTTATGCTGCAGGCCTGATCAAACAACGCAAGACCTTTAGTCTTACGCCCAGAGCTGAAAGACAATAATGATGTCATTGTGTTGCAGCCCTGGGTACGAGCCTGAGCATCTTGCATCTTATGAAGTAAAATTGGCTTTAAGTGTTACAGGCAACAGGAGCTAATTTAGTATGGAATCAGATTTGACAATATTTCATAACATATTATTTTCATTCCAACATAAAGATAAACAATAAAAAATAGATAAACTTTGAAATGCTAAACATGAAGAATAAAAATTGTTTTTCAATAAAATAATAGAGGCGGGCCTTAGAATAGTGCTTTCTCATTGGCTGAAGGACTCAGTGACCCAGATAAAAGTAGTTTTGAGTGACAGAGAGAGACACTCTCTACTTGTGAACGGAAACTACTGTTGTCTTTACAGATTATGTTTTGCATACCTTTTTCTTTCTTTGGTGAAACTTTATTTTAATTGTCTAACTCTCGATGCCTCATAAAAATCTAAATGAAATGTCTGATATGTACAATATGTATTATGTAAGGGATAATGTATAGAACGCTGGTCATTATCGGGAAAATAAGCACCGACAGGGCGAACCGGTTTCGTCCTGAAGGTGCTTATTTTCCCGATAATGACCAGCGTTCTATACATTTTCCCGCTTATTATACGTCCATTTGCCAACTGAACACACAACATGAACTTCGTACACTTTTATGAAGGTCGAAAGGTTTATTTAATGACTTCCGCGACAAATAGTTCGAAAAAGTTTGCGCGTTGCTCAGCAACGTTTGGCTAGGCTAGATCAGCAAGGCTAGTAGCTAGCCTAGCTACTTAGTTGAAGGTGCAGTTGGAGGAATGGTGGTGAATCTCTGGGTAAGTTGAAAGCAAGACTCACGCTAACTTCACGAGCAATTCCCCCGACTTCTCTCGCAGTGACGGGGACAGAGATAGTGTCGCTACTACGTACGCGCGGAGTGATATGAAAGCACGAACTCCGTTGCCATTGGCAGCGTCATTATTTTTTTCAGAGGTCCTTTATCAGAAAATAATGACCGGTAGAACGTTGGGAAATCCCATTCAAATCAACGGAGCTTCTACTTACGTTGTGAAGAGCCGTATAATAAGTACAATTATTGTAAATATTGTAAATAAAACATAAACACTCAAAGGCGGACTTCAAGGCACACAAGCGGTCGCTAAGTTGTTTTTGTGGACTTTATATATTAAAGGGGGGGTATTATGCAAAATCGACTTTTTCAAGCTCCCTCATTAAAAACATGCCTGAAGTGTTGCCTTGGCACATTCACGTATTTCTGAGCAATCTGTAAAAACTCTGATGGCGGCCATTTTAGGGATAGGTTTGCCTGAGTCCTCCTAGGAACGCCCCCACCTCCTGGAGACGCCTCCGAGCTTTCGTCACCAGCCGAGTAACCAACCACTGCTCCTCAGCAGAACCCCCTCCCCACTGATGCCACAGACAGCGTGTGGAGGGGGCGTGTCTGAAAGGCTCAGAGGTTCTTAAAGAGACAGAGGCCTATTTCAAGACATTCACTACAGCCATTTTGAGAGAGACATTTTATACAAGGCAGTTATTCTAATTTACTGCATTTACAGACCAGCAGAAGGTTTGGTCATCATTATAGTGTGATATAGACTGGTGCTATGGGATTGAAAAAAGCATAATACCCCCTCTTTAAGTCTGTGCTCTAAAATTACTTTGTGAGACCATTAATAAGAACGAACTTGTTTTATGTGGCTTTATGTGGCTTGTTTTATGGTTTGGCCCATGACCCACACCTTGGACACCCTGCACTAAAGTCAAACCAGATCACAGACTGTGCATCGCAGAGGTCACAGACACAGACTCTGACCTTCACAGACAACAGCTAAGGACAAACCCTTCGACTGGACAAACGTGGAGAGTTTTCTCACCTGCCGCAGCCGCCATGCTCCTCTGCTCCGTCACCACTCACTGTCCAGAGCTGAGACCTGAGACACAAACACACGAGTCAGGAGTACAGTCAAAGCATCGCGGTGTAATAACTAACTACAACTCTACCGACTCTCTCCACTACAAACGCTCGAAAAGAAATAAGCAGTCAATATATGTACTGTATATATATATATATCCTGCGTTTCCATTGGCAACACCAGACTATTCAATTAAATTTCACAACCTGATCCACGGAGTGCCTCTAAATCGGATTCATCCTCACTTCAGCGGTTTACAGTTTCACATCTGCGCTGCTGTAATGTCGTTTACGGCAAACTATTGTAATATTCCGCCAACACCCGATCTTTCGCAATCCTAACTTCTGCAACACGGCCCTTTGAGACGCGGGTTATGGACTCGAAACCAAAAAACTCTTTGTCACGAGTTCATCTTCAAACGGTTCTTATCGAAGTATTTTTCATATGTATCCTGCATCTTTTGTTAAGAAAAAGTAGACTATGGGAGGCACCACTGAATGTGTTAAAGTGATAGCCTGTAAGATTGCAACGTGAGGAGAGAGTGAAACGTGAAAGTAAACCATCACGTTCCTCCTGATCGGACCAGAGAGCCACTCCTAGTTTGCAAACTTTCAGAAATAAACATTGATGCTCCCTCCCCCTCCCCATCCTGATTGGACCTGACGGGCCGGTTCACCGGAAAGCTCGTCTCATTGGTCAACGTGACGGCACCGGGGATTCTGATTAGTTGCTGAAATCGGCAAGGGGAAGAACTTTAACAGGAATATTATTTGCGTCCAGTTAAATTGCAGGCCCAGGCGCTCAGTTAAACAGAGTCTATTACATTTGTACAGACTTACAGACTATCACTTTAAAGTTCCAACATGACACACGTTTTTGAATATTGTGGCTTTTGGACACCTTTGTGATGAAATGATGAGACCGTCGTTCATATGTGCTGGAAGAGACGACTTTGAACATTGTGTTTTGTGTCATGTGAATTGGCCCAGGAATTACTGAGAAATAAGCAATAAACTAATGGTGCATTCAAGGCAACTGGTAACGAGGGAAAAATGCCTTGGAACTAGGGCTGGGCAAAAAACTGATTTGAATTAAAAATTGAGCTGGTGCATAAATCCATATTTTCAGTAAATCTATTTTTTTTAATTGTTTTTATTAATTTGAGATTTAAAAATGTTTGCGTTTCCGTTTCTGTTGTTTTTTATAGTGATGGCCTATATATATGATGGCCTATATATCTACAGTCAGTAGTTATTTTGTTTTATATGGAGGGGGAAAAAAAATCGAATTGAATTGTTTATTGAAGGTTTTTTTGGAGGGCTCTACTTGGAACGCCGCTTGAACTGGTGATTACAGCTTGTAAACTCGGAGGCGTCCAGATAGCTCCGAGTTCGCATGCGAGGTGAAGAGTGGAGGAGCGCAGTTAAAGATAAAACTTCAACAAAACCAATGCACCAGCAAAGTGAAGGTTGCTTTTGGTCATAGCCTTCAATATAAAACATGTTTGTGGAGAAACGTTCAAGTAACGGTAGCATGTTATTAGCTAGCTGCTGTAGTATCAGCTGTTTTGTTTACATACGACTTTCCATGGACTCCTCTGAGGTCCTAAGTCAAATAATAGCTCTCTAGTGGTGGGCGGAGCTGATGGACAACATGGTGGACACTGATGGGTCAACATTTGCACATTTTCCGGTTGATGTGAGTAACCTATTCCATTGGTTGAAGCGTGGGTCAAATGCAGAGGATCTCGTTCCAAACTGAGGAGCAAAGGATCATGGTCTATGTAGTCCTCAGGCCTGTGACAATTCTGCTGCTACAAGTCAGTGCCTTTATTTGAGGCTCAGGAGAAGAAGACGTTGCCAGTATTGCTGTAGGTGCGTGTGGTGCTGTGGGAGGCGTGGTCATTGTCAGCGCTGGCCCAGTCTCGGAGCGGAGGAGCGGGGTGGCCTACTTTCAATGAGCAGAAGTGGGTTGATGTTGCGTTCAAGGACACACCGCCATTCGGAGACACAGAGACGACGCAGCAGGTGTGATACAGTGCCCTCGTTTCATACGGGACTCACAAATGTGTTAGTGTATCAGCTATACATTTACTGTTACCGTGGATTCCCGCTATGTTTGTGGGTAAAGTACGAGAACAGATCGTCCATAGACAAACAATAGCTAAAAACATCATAAAAAGTGGAGGGAATAAAGCTTTCATTCGATAAATCCGATACATTAGCATTTTCCCCCTATTTTTTTCAGAAAACCTTGATATTCTACTGAAGCAAACTGAGTTACATTACAGCTCATGTTTATTGCAGCTTGTGTGGTATTTTAGGATATGATTATGTACTTTTAGCACAAAGCTTCCTGTCATCTTTATGCCTGACAGTATAGATACAGACGGCATCGCGTCATAGAAGGGGGCGTGGCTTCACCGAGGGGGAAAATAGAATCTTTAGAGAAACACAATTTTCCTTTTTTTTTGCCATTTTCTGGTGGAATATCAACTTATTTATCACACATAAGTAAAGTCGAGTGTAAATCGGGCCCATATGGATATTTTCTCACAGCAGATTGTTCAGTAGAAGTGAAAAAACGGAAGTTGTAGCTAATGCTAGCGGAAGATATATGTCGTTTTTAAATTCATGCAGTCCTTTTATTTGAAGAGTTTAGTGGCGCTAGGCTAGTGCTAGGCTCACGCATGTCTATGGTAAGAAGTAGCCTGCATTAAAAGCAGTCTGGCCCACTCCACAGTGCACCAGCGGCAAATCACTTATAATGCCAGACTACAGATATAAATGTCTGTGTTGAATTTTTGAAATACAACTGACCTTGCATCATGTGAATTACCATATTGCTGTTACCGTAGAGATACGCTAGGCTAGCGCCACTAAACTCTTCAAATATAAGGACTGCATGAATAAAAAAATAAAATTCCAGAAATCAACAACACTCTGAATAACTTGTCACAGATACAGACGGCATCTCGTCATAGAAGGGGGCGTGGCTTCCCCCGAGGGGGAAAATAGAATCTTCTGGGAAACACAATTGTCCACTCTTTTTAGCCATTTTATGGTGGAATATGAACTTATTTATCACATACAAGTAAATTGAAGCCTAAATCGGGCCCATATGGATATTTTCTCACAGCAGATTGTTCAGTAGAAGTGAAAAAACGGCAGTTGTAGCTAGCGCTAGCTAACCGTTAGCATTAGCCCGATGCTAACATGTAGCATCAGGTTAGCATTCTCCGTTATTTATGTATTTATGGGCTGTGGAACCACTTTGCTCCTCCCCATGTCTTTGCATCTTTATTTAGTAGAACAATATATTCATAATTGAGCATTTGTCAAAGTAGTTTTTGAATAATTGGAGAAAGTTTAGATTTTTCTCCAAATTGTTTTCCCCCTTAACTGTTTTCAAACATGACCATATATGGGCGATTCCAGAGATGCCGTCTGTATTTATCTATCTAGTATCTTCAGAGTCGATGATGTTGTCTATCGTGATATTTTCCAGCCTCAACATATCGAACTTGACATTTGTTATCATGATTTTGACTGGAGTCAGGACGGAGATGCAGCATAAAGGTTATGAAGGTTACGATTTTGTTTCGATCCGACACATTTAATGCGCTGAAAAAGAAAAGCAAGTTCTATTTCTTTTTTCTTTTTTCAAATATGATTTTGCAGACAAGCAAACATTCCTCAAAGCCAGATTGTTCGATCACAATAGGTTCTAGTGCAAAAATATTCAAGACCTTTGAAAACACTGTATTTAAGTTTAGTTTTTAGTTTACTTTGTTTGAGCTGCTTACATTCTGATTTTCTTTTAGAATTTACATCATTACACAGTAATGGAAGCTCAAAAGGAGTAGGCTGAAGTAAGGACGCTCGTGTGTTCCTACTCCATATTCAATAGTTAACAGGCCGACTCATGCATTTAATAGTAACACATACAGCTGCTGCTTTCCCCATCAGGAGCTTTCCGAATAAGAACATGTCAGTATCTCACATACAGTAACATAACTTTGACATTTGATACAGCTTATTCCTTCAACGTTTCTTCAAGTATTTAAAACAATATTTTTATGAGATCCATTGTTTTCATAAGTCACAAAAGCCATCATTCACAACCTCAGACTTCTGCGCTTGGAACAAATGTTCCAACAGCACAAGGGATTTTCTTATGTTTATTGGAGGCAAAGCTACAGGCGCCAACAATACTCGGAGCTGACAGCTGTCCGAGGCATGACGCCATAGATGGAGCTCATGTTGGTTTCCGGACACTATTATCTTCCCCTGGTCATTATAATCAATAGCAAAATGGCCGAATCGCAGAAATGGCTGTGTACCGGCGTCTGCAAGCAGCTAATGCTACAAACAACAGCTGGCTAGTGCTTGGGGTGGCCATCTTGAACCAGCGATTCAGCACTGTTTCGAAGTCCCGATGCGCATATTTTCCAAACAATGCTGCGAAACACTATTGAAAATTTGCCTGTCGCGTGACTCAGGCCAAAGTGTTTCATGAAATGCGATTGTTTCCAAACACTTCACTAGGGGGCGTCTGTGTCGAACCTTGGTCGAACCACAGGGCTTTGCAAACCTTTCTCCATGTTTTTGGAGTGTTTTCGTGCCATTCGTGTGCGTGCTCAGACGGCGTAGTTGGTGAAGTTGCTTCGCTTGTAAACGCTGCCTGTCACGAGTCACGGCTCTGACAGATCGCGAAATGTCAAATTTAGTCACTCTGACCTAGAGGCCCATAAGCTTTATGTTTAAATAATTGTTCATGCTAATAGCAAGAGAATCATTGAGTTAGAGGAATAATTAATAACATTTATGGCAGTTGCTTCATTTATTAATTTTTCTAGTACCCCTGTAAGAGCAATAACACAGAATGTGGTTTCGCATCAATAACATGGTTGAATCCTGAAACACTGTAAATGCGGTTGTAGCGAGACTTTGCCACTAGATGTCACTGTGGAGGGATTGTTTCGAACGTTGATTCCGATTGAGGCTCCGGCACAATCGCTTCCACTGCCTCTTCGCCCTGCCTCTACCTAGTAAGAGAATACTTGGTTATAGTGATTCTGCAAACTGTGGCCTCTTGTGATACGAATATTGCATCACCTAACACTGCAGTAACAATAACCTATCAAAGTACTGCAAGAATCGTTATAGTTCACAAGCTCCATCATTGTTTGGAAATCTGACCGGATTTTCCCCGGAGGGAAGTACTGGCTCTGATTAATGCGTGACCCTGTGTCTCCGTGCAACATTTCTCGGGAAGGTTCTGAGAGCAGCCGGCCCCGATCTGGCCCAAAGGCGGTCGAATGTAGGCGACTATAAATAAAGACATGAGAAGAAAGGAGGTCACTCACAAACATGGACCGCCACAGTGTCTCCGCTTTGACTAAACAATTATAAAAACAGGACGACAAGAGGTCTAAACCAGGACTACAGTGGGCCTAAAATCACTACCAAAGCCGGTTTAAAAGGAGAGCTACGGAAAACAAACCAGGACGAAAATGCAACTTGGGTCTGAACATTGAAACAAGCTAATGTTAGACAGAAAAACAAACAAACAAAAATAGTGTGGCTACAGGAAGTGGATAAAAAAAAGGTCAAGGTCCAAAAGTGTAAACATAACAACGTAAACATGATATACTGTATCTAGAAGGCGTATAAACCAGGACTAACACAGGGTCTGAAGCATGTGTTAAAGCAGCACTAAGTAACTCTTCCCCCTAGAGGCCATAAGCGCAACTGCAGGTGTAGTAGCAAGTTACGATTTTTAAGTTATTAATTGTCTTGGAGAGTAAATACTACACTGAAAGGAAAGGAGAAGGCAGAGAGGGTTACTGTGCATCCAATTATACAATGGAAATGTTTTTTTTCACTCAAACTTGGCTGTAAATACTGTTTAAAGTGACGTTAGCCCGCAGTTAGCTTTGCCCGTTAGCCCGTTAGCTTCTTCTTCGTGATTTCATTAGTGTGTATTGCTTTCTCCGCACCGGGGGCAGTCAAGTTGCAAACATGGCTTTCTGGCCAGAGACACCAGGAGGAGATGAAAGACCCTCCAATCGTCCCATAAACACTTGTATTACCCCCACAGGGACTACGGGGAGGATTTATTAAGGTAAACACGTTACTTAGTACTGCTTTAACCAAGGATAACCTAGGACCGAAACCAGGAAGTCAAGAGCAAGACAGCACTTGGACTGAAGAAAATTAAAAACCAGGGCCAAAATGAGGTCAGACCCAGGAAGGAAGACATCGCTTCACGACTAAACCAGGACTTAGGAGATCCAAAACCAGTCTAAACCACCGGGACTGAAGAAGATTGAGGGCCCTGGCTATACAGTGGTTAGTGGCTACTCTATAAATAAAGACGAGGAAAGGGGGGGGGCGAGACAAGGGATGAGCACGGATCGCGGGCTGGGCCGGTCTCCATGGCAACAGGGACGGATGGATGGGACATGGGAGCTGCCTAAATGTGGACCAACTCAAAACCTGACCGAAGCACCGATACAAACGACGCAAATACAACAGATGGGGATTTGGGGAAACGGAAACCAGAACAACACTAACGGGGGGAAAGCGATCATGAAAAAAAATGTCCGCTACTCCACAAGTAGCATGTCGGGAAAATGCGAAGATACTGTTTTTATGCAATACTTATCAACATATTACATCATGTAACAGTCCAGATCAACACAAACCCGCTCTTCTGTGTTAATTTTCACAAAGGGACTCTGGGACGAGCTCCCATTTTTAGGGAGATATGAAAAATTCATAGTTTGTGTCATTTTTAGAAGCATGACCAGACGGAGAGCTTTGCGAAACTAACTACCGATTAGACTGCTACTATAACGACTCGTTACGGCTTAAATACCCTTGGCAACTAGTTAAATGTAAGTATATAGGTTAAAATGTGCCTTACCTTCATTCCGTTCGTGCAAACATCGTATCCCTTCCATCGCCGACTCTACAGAGGGAACTCTCACATGAGTCACTGTGGAGACTGTGATTGACCTGGGTTCGGACCAATCGGAGAGGAGGATTCCCCGCCAGCGGCCAATCACAGCGCTGGAATGCAAGAGTGGGCGGAATCGAGAGATGATAACGGGCAAAGAAAATTAGTCAAAATAAGAAAGAAAACATCAACAAAGTGGGGGGAAAAAGGAGGAAAAGTCGGAAAGTCGGAGAAGAGGGGGATTCTGCCGGGGCGTAGTGGGAGAGCTGGGGTGGTTTAGTCGGGGTACAACGCGAATTTGGCCGCGGATGATCGAGACAGACAGGCAAGAATGCGCTTGTAAAATGGACCGAAGAAGCGCTTGGAAACTCCGCGAAGCCACACCTTGGTGCTCGCAAACTCAGTTTCCCACAACTCCTAGCGCGAACTATCATAAAATCGTCAAACAAAAAACACATATACAGCGACCATATTTTTGTTCTCGTTTAAATTAGCCAATTTTTGTAATGCTAATGCTATTGATAAAAATGTTTACTGAGATAACCCAACTTGAAAAGTTGAAAAAGCTATTTTATAAAGAAGACTGTTGCCGTCATATCGCTAAGCATTATGATATTAGCAGCAATTGTAAACTAATGGAGATTTTAAAAGTTAAAATACGGGAGTTATTGCTCACATTAAAACACTTGGGCAACACAGTGTGTTCGATGTATTTACCAGCAGTAACTCAGCAGCTAATGGAGTTGTTCCACAGCTGTTTTACTTCACTTTTTTATACTGTTTTTAGCTAATGTTAATCAATGGAAATGCATGCTAACAGCTGCAAAGATGGTAGATCTCCATGGTAACTGTGGAATTTCCCGAAGTCTATGCTTATTCTTATCATTATTTATTGAAACAGGGACAATGTACAGAACCATTAGTCTTTACAAGAGGAGATGGTTTGTACCAGATTTAGCTCAGCAGCTGTTTTGCATCCGCAGTCCCTGGACAGGTGTGAACATAAAACATTACAATTACAATCTATAAATCCAATCTACAATAAAATCACTGTATAAGATATGTTCTTTGCTTTTCCTAAAAGTGTACACACACAAAAAAACAACAACTAAACAATCTCTATAGTTTACAGTACATTCATTAATGCTGATGATCTAAAATGTACATTTTCAAATTTCGAGTAAAACTATTAAAATCCACAGACAGTTTCAGACGGTCTGGACGTTCGTTCCACTGTTTAATGGAGCGAAACGAGAAGGCACATTGTGCAAAGGCCAACAATCTTTTTGGTATGACACAGTTTTTATTTGCAGTGGTTCAAGTAGTTCTTGTATTTTGCTCAGAACAAAGTCTGACAAAGTTCTTCAGTGGTGGTGGAGCTGCGTTATTGGTGATTTTGAATATAGTTCTTAGATTATTGTATAAAATTAGATTGTCAAAACTGAGCAGTTTGTAGTTAATTCTTGTATTGCTGGGTTGCAGGTTCTAGAATATGATGATGTCATCGGACCCGGCGGGGGGCAGGAGCCAGTTTTTCCTATCAACAACATTACATTTTCATAAGTCGTAGCTAAAAAGTGAATATATGAATTAAACAAAATCATCATTAATATCAGTCACTGGGTCCATGATCTCTCCGTACAAGACCAAAAATTTCCTCAAAAACACTATATTTTTTCCTCTATATAATAGTATAGGCCTTTAGAACGCTGTGATGTCACCTGAAACCCAGCAATAGCTGTTAGTCCTGTTCAAAGATTAGATAGAAGGAGGCACATTGTTTTGAAGTAAGTCTGTCAAAGTAATTGCACTGGGTTATTTCATATTATCTCACAATTTACCTTTGCACTCTCTTTACATCACTTTTGTAATTCCTTAACCCTTAACCGAGTGCATTTTCTCCATTGCAGCTAGGTCACAGCCTATAGGCCAGTGTTAATGCCTCATTTGAAAGCGAAGACCTACAAAACTCATCAAAATTGATCTTTTTCTTTACCTTGTATTCAGTTGTTGGACATTTTCTTCCCATTGCTCTTTTGTTTGGACACTTTTTTCCACTAAGCTTTTAGATTTGCTGTTCCAGATAATATCTCAGCATTTATAAAAAGTATTCATATTGTAGCGACTTTCTCTTTTTTCCTACATTTCCTATGCTGACAATACTTTTCTGCCAGCTTTTTACAAAACCTGAAAAATAGTATAACCATCTATATTGTAAAACTCTTATAGATACAGACGGCATCTCTGGAATCGTCCATATATGGTCATGTTTAAAAACAGTTAAGGGGGAAAACAATTTGGAGAAAAATCAAAACTTTCTCAAATTTTACAAAAACTACTTTAACAAACGCTGAATTATGAATATAGTTTCTACTAAATAAAGATACAAAGACATGGAGAGGAGCAAAGTGGTTCAAAAGCCCATAAATACATAAATAACGGCGAATGCTAACTTCATGCTACATGTTAGCATCAGGCTAATGCTAACGGTTTGCTAGCGCTTGCTACAACTGCCGTTTTTTCACTTCTACTGAACAATCTGCTGTGAGAAAATATCCATATGGGCCCAATTTACACTTGACTTTATTTGTATGTGATAAATAAGTTGATATTCCACCAGAAAATGGTTAAAAAGAGTGGATAATTGTGTTTCTCTAAAGATTCTATTTTCCCCCTCAGCGAAGCCACGCCCCCTTCTATGACGAGATGCCGTCTGTATCTGTTATATGTGTTTTTCAGATTTTTTATGTGTGAGATCAGTAGTGAAAGTTCCTATAACATGAGTAGCTTAATGCAGAGTTATTTAGAGAGAATTTTACTTAATGTATTGCCGCTCAGCTTTGGCTATGTTTCCTTTTATATACTTAATATGTTATTCTTTCCAACTAAGGTTTTAAGCAATGGTGACTCCAAGAAATATTTTGTTACTTACAGCGCTTGAATGTCCAGGCACACAGTATATTTCCCAATACTTGCCACCAATGATTAAAGCAGTGAATGAATGCTAATGTTACTGTCATTTAATTTTAGATGCCATATTGTCAGCCCTGAGCCCGAGGGATCACACACTGGAGTTATTTTAGTTAAGAGCACACAACGACAGCTGTTAACCTCACAGTGATGAGTGTAACGCCATATTCATGAAGTCACCCCAGTGGCATCTGCTTTGTCTTTGTGAATGAAGTTTTTCCCCTGCTTCCTAAAGTGAATAGTGACACATTAGACACAATCTTTGCTAATAGTTAACACAATTAGACTTTTGTTTTTGTTATTTCACTTCCTTATTGGACACTGACAGGAATGTTTTTGAATGTTGTCACCACTTTACGCCTTTATGAGGAAATAATTAGACCATAGTGTAGGTGCTGGAAGAGATGACTTTCAACTTTTGTTTCATGTGAATTTGCACACGGACTAAAGTGAAATTAAGACTATAGATCTGCATTTTGACAGTTGCCATAGTTACCGCCATGGAATTTTCAGTTGCCCTCCACCTCAGTTTTAAACTATTGCTGGGTTCAGGTGACATCACGGCGTTCTAAAGGCTTATAATATTATATAGAGGTAGAAATATTTAGTTTTAAGGACATTGTTGGTCTTGTACAGAGAGATCATGGACCCAGTGACTGATATTAATAATCATTTTTGTAATTCATACATTTTCTTTTTAGATACGACTTGTGAAAGTGTAATGCTGTTTATAGGAAAAACTGACTCCTGCCCCCGGTGGGTCCGATGGCATCATCACATTCTAGAACCTGAAAACAACCAATAGGCTTTTTAGAATCTTGTGATGTCACGTGAAAACAACCTATACATTTGTTAACCTCTTAGCTCCCGCTTTAATGTTCAGCTTTCCCCAAATCTGAAAGCTTCTTGACTGGAGAGTTCAGTCTATAGGCCTTAATGCCTCATCTGTAAGCGAGACTGCATCGTTTTCACTGTGACACTTTCTTTGCTCTATTTATGTCACATTTTTGTTGCATTTTTCAAGCTTTTTGTTGGGTTTTAGTTGCTTTTTTGACAATTTTTTCCTGCTTTTTTTGACCATTTTTTTCTGCTTTTTTGACGAGTTTTTTCTGCTTTTTGACCATTTTTTTTCCTGCTTTATTGACAATTGTTTTCTGTTGTTCTATGACGTTTTTTGTAACTTTTTTGTTAGTTTAAATCTCGTTTTCATTTCTATTTTGGTGCTTATTTTCAAGAAGCTTTTAGATTTGGGCAAAGCCAAACTGGAGAAAATGTGCTCACACATCACACACAGAAATGATCTACCACCGGGCCCAAGCTGTTGACAGTTCCATAGATAAACACAGCAAAAACGCAATGACACAATCTCCTGCTGAAATAACAGATAAAAGGCCCAAAACTGCTTTACACCTAATTCAAACAATAGATCTCACCATTTCTCCAGGTGAAATGAAAATGTCTTTATATTTTAAACAAGCCTTCATTATGTTTGGGGAAAAGCATTTATGATTAATGCCAGAAAAGCATTACTAGGAAATCCAGAGTAAATATAATATTTCTTTGTGATCAGATGTTTAAAAAGAGTCTTGTCGTCGGCTCTAAAAGGTTAAAATCAGCTAAATCACATCATACTGAATAGGGCTAAAGTTCCGTTGGACCCAGAAGTAGAGCAATGACATTATCACTCAACATATTCTCTGGTATTTTTCTTCTCTCTATGTCATTAAAGGTGCACTATGCAACTTTTGATGTAAAAAAAAAAAAAAAAAAGTGTCTGTGTGGGTGATTAGCTTAGCGCCTTTACTTTCCATCCCAGTGGCCCCTATGATGCTTAAGTATCAATTTTATTTCATAATTTTTAGGGGTTTTCTAGGTTTCCTCAATGGAATGTATAGCTATTAACATAACTATAACATAACTATTGAGTGGCTTAGGGGCCACGGGGATGGTAAATAAAGGTAACCACCAAAGTAACCACCCAAGCAGCCGCTGGGTCACTGAAAGGTCAAATACACACGAATATCAACTTTTATTTTTCATAAAAAGTTGCATAATGAACCTTTAACTTTAAAGCAGTACTAAGTAACTCTTCCCCCTAGAGGCCATAAGCGCAACTGCAGGTGTAGTAGCAAGTTACAGTTTTTTAACTTATTAATTGTCTTGGAGAGTAAATACTACGCTGACAGGAAAGGTGAAGGGAGAGAGGGATATTGTGCATCCAATTATACAATGGAAATATTTTTTTTCACTCAAACCTGGCTGTAAATACTGTTTAAAGTGACGTTAGCCCGCAGTTAGCTTTGCCCGTTAGCATGTTAGCTTCTTCTTCGTGATTCTATTATTGTGTATTGCTTTCTCCGGACCGGTGGCAGTCAAGTTGCAAACATGGTTTTCTGGTTAGAGACACCAGGGGGAGATGAAAGACCCTCCAATCATCCCATAAACACTTGTATTACCCCCACAGGGACTACGGATAGGATTTATTAAGGTAAACACGTTACTTAGTACTGCTTTAAAGTGTTAATAAAACTAACTTTTCCTCCCAACTTTTCGTCAAATTGCTGCTTCCCTGAAATAAAATGATTATTACTTACTACAGATGTTATCCTTCTAACTCAATAACTACAAAAGGATTAAACCCTGTCAGATGCACTTTAAGGACACCATTTTAAAGCGGATTCACCAGTCTAAAGATAAAACGTTTTGGTTTTAATTCATTGATCCTCATTTGAAATTGAAACCCATGTATACTTGTGTTGCCACATAAAGACAGTCTCATGTCTGGGGCTTCTGTGGGTGATGATCGTGAGATGTGCTGTGTGTGTAAACTGACTCCAGGAAGAGCGGTGACCCTAAGTGACCTCAGGGTTTCTCCCAGAGGACCGTCTCATTATTCCCACACACCTCCGGAAATTCACAGACACGCACTTTTTCACCATCAGGGCAATACACAGACAACAGAGTTTCGGAAAGGAAAACCACAGAAGAATGTAAAGAATGTTTTAGGCTGTTGTGTTTTTGGCTCAACAATGATCAGGACAGGGCCCGTTCGACTGTTGCTTTCCTGCAGCAGAGCGAACAGGGTTGTGCTGTGATCTGTTCAAAAGACTGGCTCAGTTTAAGTAAATTTTTTAAGCAGCCAGCCAGAAAACTCTTATCTGAGAGCTAATTTGCTGAGAGACGCCTACTGATTAAGATCACCAATGTTTACGGCGGGACTATTTATAATCCTTTGAAACTTGTGAAACGAAATAAAAGCTAAAATGTGGTGAATGACGTTCTTTCTTTTGTACTTTTAACATAATGCTGCCATTAAATAAGATTATTATGTGAACCCAATCACTGCAGAAAATGTTTGTTGATTTTGTGAACTTCAGTTATGACATAATCAAAGTTGTAGAACAGAAATGCATCAAACTCTATATTTTTTCGCTTTTAACCAGTCAACATTTACTTTTTTTATGTGTGTTTTTGTTTCTTCTACAAATCCAAATCCAAATAATGTTGTTATGCCTTTCTTGAGCTTGTTTGCCATTATAATTTAGCACCACCTATTGGAGCCATTTGGTAATGCAGGTGAAGGAACATTTTGAAACATGATTAAAATAAGATCTCCTTCACGCAACCAAAACCACAGCGTGTTAGAGTGAATAAAATATATTTTTTATAATATGTTTTTCACGGTGGTTAGCAGCAGCCTAATTCCAGTTCCTCTGATCTCAGGCCAGCCAGGATTCCCTTAAGAGTCCAAATGAAAGCTGTCAAACATACTAATATGTAACATCTATTACAACTACTACAAGAAGTAACTCGAACTGCAACTGTTACTTAGGGTTTACGGCCCAGTGGTGGTAACAAAGTGAAAGTACAAGTAATATGTTGTCTTGTTGTTGTTTTTTTGAGTCAACATATTTTACAGTGACCTCTTTGTGACCTCAGTCTGTGTCACATACTTCTTTTTGAGATTAAGTACATTTGAAAGTGGATGAATACTTTTACCCAAAGGCCCTTTTGACTCCATAGAGTGTTTTGTAAAGTGTGTACTTTGTGAACATAGTAGTCCAATGTGTGCTGCCTGGATCATGTTATGCTATGTTGATGTTGTTATGGTCCACCCAAAATGTCACTTACAGCAAGTCAAACTTCTATGTGAGTAAGAACATACATTTTACCTGTATGTAGGGCTGTGCAATTAATCGAAATTCGATTACGATTTTGATTATTGCACTAAACGATTATTATATTAGCATAATCGGAGAAAAAACCAAAAAAAAAGAGTTTTTTTTTGCAAAGCAGACTTGCATTATTTGACGTCGCTGGAAATATTTTCCCTTCGCATTTCATGTGCCATGGCTCAAAAATAAACTGCTCAGTTTGCTTGCGCAGGTGTGCGGGCTGGCCAGCAGGGGGCAGGTGTGAAACAGAGACCTCCCCTCAATCGAGGCATACATGAAATCATTTGTACTTTTATGACCGTTCAGAAAACAGAAAATATTCAGCATAGTTTTTTGATTAATAAATAAAATAAAGATAGACTTTTTTTTTAAAAGGAAACAAATAATCGTTTGAATAATCGGTGGCCAAAATAATTGTGATTATTATTTTTTCAATAATCGAGCAGCCCTAATGTACATGAACATACATTTTACCTGTATGTACATTTTACACTTTAACTTTCACTTATCTACATTGTAGATCATTTATCTGTGTGTTCTGCTATATAAGTAGCCTTGGTTGTTCATCTTTGACATGCCTTGACTCTCTTTATTTAACTCTTTAATAGTTTGGCAAATGATGAATCTCCGACCTTAAGTATATTTGAAAATGTGTACGTTATTACTTTTACTTACTGCTTCTACCAAAGAGTAGAGCACTGTTACCTGTTGTTTATCAGCGGAGGACCATGGGACCATCTGAGCATTGTCCACAGTCGTGCGGTCAAGCCGTTGGGACCATTTGAAATCTTACTCCTTGGAATTTTCCTGTTTGTTTTAGCTGTTTGTGGTTTTGGGTTTCGTCCTCCATCACCTCTGTTCCTCGGTTAATCACCAGAGCGACCCCCCTGCTTCTCCCACTCCAGGTGAAGATAGCATTAAGATAAGAGCGCTTTTAACTCCTCCTTTAAAGAGGGCATAATCATGATCAATAGAGAATGCAATCTTGAGTAAGTAAGAAGTCGTGTGTGATCAAATGACTCCAAGAAGTACAGATAGTTCAAAAAGTTAGTCTCTGGAAATACTGTCTCTGTGAAGAAAAGAGAGTTAAACGTGAGAGACTGGGCGGTGGTCAGGAGTTCAAAGTGGCCTGGAGCACCCTCTGCAGGCAGTCGTGGGAATGACACACAGTCACTTTTCAGTCCATGGCGCTTAAAAATGTTTTTCCTTTATGAAGTACAGATTAGAGCTCTTCAGCAGTAGAAGAAATGACCTAAGTCACTCATTACATTGCGTAACATTTTGGATCATGCTGTTGCCAATTCAAAACATGCTTCTCATGACCAGAAAATGACCGTTTGATTGCATTTCGGTTATTTAAAGAATGGATTTGGCTGCCTTTAGTTGACATCTCCATGTTTGTCTTCTAGGTATTTTTCAAGAATAAAAATATCTGTAATACAACAAATGCTTGTATGTTTTTCTCTTTATTGGGTGTAATGTTACGTAGCGTGCCTTTAATATATGGCTCCCCTGATCAAACGATGACAAAGAACAGAACAGAAACTAGGTTTTCTATAAAAGCAAAGTTATTTTATTTGAAAACAACCTTCCATTTGACCAGTGTTGAGACAAACGTATTAAAAAAAAAAAAACATAAATATGTGCTTTATACAGCGTATGTACATTCATAAGTTATGGACCTTCTATTTACAGAGGTTTTCCCTGAGTTTGAGTCCCAATATGGGAAAGATACAAGCATTTACAAGCTTAAGGCAATTCTTACAAAATGTGGAAAGAACAGCGATATTATGACGTTTCAACAAAAAAGAGTATGTCCACAATGAAAAAATACATATACATCTATATTAGATTATTTTAAGAGTTGGGCTGGGTACCGTTAAACGATACCAGTATGGTATATAAAAAATGTTAAGGTACTGCTGGTATCAAAAAAATAAAAAGTAGCTACCAAAAATAAAAAATATGTCGTTAGACCCAGGTTTTGACACTGTTGGTCCAGGGACAGCATTAAAGGAAGTGACTTGATTGTTTCAGCTCAAATAAATGATGCAAATGTAAAAGAAATAGTCTTTTGTGGAAAAAAAATAAGATATGTGTTCTGTTTTCTGGTTCTAGATGAAGAAATATTTGTGTATAGGAGTCATTCAGGTATCGGTATCATAAAACAAGTATTGTTAAAGTACCCGTTTAAAAAAAAAGAGTGCTCCCCTTAACCCCTTAACTCCCACCTGAACCGAGCACATTTTCTCCAGTTTGGCTTTACCCCAGTCCAAAAGCTTCTGGAAAAAAGGTGTGAAAATAGCAACAAAACTGAGACGAAAACAATGATGGAAATGTGACAAAAAAGTGATGAAAAATTGATGAAAAAGTGGCAAAAATGTCACAAAAATGTCACAAGAAATTGACAAAAAATGACAAAAAAATGACAAAAAATGACAAAAATGTCACAAAAATTTGATAAAAACTTGACAAAAAAATGACAAAAATGTAACAAAAAAATGACAAAAATGTGACAAAAAAATGACAGAAATGTGACAAAAAATGACAAAAAAATGTGACAAAATGTGACAAAAGAATTACAAAAATGTGATAAAAATTTCACCAAAAAATTGTCAAAAAATTGTCAAAAAAATGACCAAAAATGACACAAATGTGACAAAAATGTGATTAAAAAAAATTGACAAAAATGTGACAAAAAATGACAAAAAAAAATGACAAAAATGTTACAAAAATGAGTTGAATACCCGACAAAAAAATGATGGAAAAAAAATCTGATGACTTGAGGAAAAAGATCCTCTCGGTTCAGGCGGGAGTTAAGAGGTTAAGAGGCAGCAACTGTTCATCTTGTATATAAAATAAGTTGAATTTGAAATTAAATCTATATCTACATTTGTTCAATTATACCCACTATTTATGCTACAATCACGATTATTTGTAAACTGGTGTAAATTCAAGAGGAGAAAAATAACTTTTTCGCTGGGACGGCTCAATTATGCCACCCCATATTGGAAAGTGAGAAAATAAACAGCAAAAAAAATAAAAAATGAATAGCAACAGTACAATTGCTCATAACGTCATGAAGTCATAACACGGGAAGTTCATGGACATAATCCTGCCGCCCGTTTCTCCACCTGTAAATTGCTTTCGTCCCTGCTTGTTGGTCTCGTTGAGTAGAGTTCAGTTGAGTGTGGCCACGCGGGAGCTCTGTTTGACAAACTCTTCCTCCTCAGACTCTTCGTCCCAGTCGTCCTCGTCTTCGCTGTCGGAGTCTTCGTAAAAACTGATGGTGGCCTGGACGGGGAAGTTTCTGAGCAGCGCCTCTCCGTCGCTGTACAGGTAGTCGAAGGATTTGGATTTAGGCCAGAACAGTCTGTTTGGGAGACAAGAGGGGGTTTGGATGTAATTCTTCTGATTGCTTTTCATCAATTGATAACAAGCAGTGGTTTCAAAAACGACGGCCTCCAAAAGATAAAAACTTTTGTGCCTCTTTTAGTTTAAATCTTACTTTTCTGCTAGGTACCAAATTCTTAATGTAAACCAACAGTCTTCACCGTGTTCCAAAGTGTGCTACGGGGTGCCACAGGGTTCAGTGCTTGGGCCAATATTATTTATGTTGTACATGCTCCCATTAGGAAACAAAATCAGAAATCACAATATAAATTTTCACTGCTACGCGGACGACACACAGCTGTATTTATTATTGAAACGAGCTCTAGCGTCAAAGCCATGAAGACCTGGATGACTGTAAATGACCTCCTTTCATTACATAGTTTTGTTTCGTTGTCTTAATATTTCTGCAGCCCTGTGAGGCAGCTCCTGTTGTGATATTGGGCGATACAAAACAAATGATTGATTGATTGAAGACGAGACAATGAGAGTGTTGTAAAAGATACACTTGGACATATTTTTCTTTCACCACGTTTCTTGATTTTAAGGGAATTGCAAAAAAACTACACATAAAAGTCTGGGTTTTGTGGCACCATCACGGCCCTTTTTGCAAACCCCAAAATGCTTTTATGACTCGTGTATGTTTAAAAATTAAATGCACGAAGGGTAGACTGACCTGACTGGGTGCTGGAAAGTTTGAGGTTTCCCATCGGAGGAGAAGCAGCCCGGCACCGTGGCTCTGGAGTACGGCTGAAGAACAGAAAAAACAGGACGTGAGTGCACCGCATGCCGCATTAATACTTCAACATCAACGGGCTATTTTTGCACTGGGACTCAAGACGCTTTTGAACCGGCTTTAAGCTCCAAAAATCGACCCCTTTGCAAAATAATATGGGGAGGATATTTGTTTCGGCTCTAGCACAGCAGAGGTCTGCGTTAGCACCTCGCTAACCGTGTGAGGACTGTCACGAGGTGTCTACTGTCCAGTGGAACAGCGGGAAGTTCCCTCTCACTCAGGCGCTAACTGGCTGTGTGAAGAAGTCTCCAGAGGTGTTTCCTTTGGCAATGCTGCTTGCTCCACAATAACCTCATTTGGAGCTTAACACTGCTGTACTGTTTTGTAAAAAATATATCTCATTGTATTTGCAATTACTAGTCATTTGTTTTCTACAATTAAGAAAGAAAGAAAGAAAAAAAAGACACTATTACAAACTGGTACACTTATAAATAAATACACTAATACGCTAATAAACGTGTAATATTGACTTAAGGAGGCGCCATATGGCCAAGTATGGGTACAACACCACCGCCTAGTCGCCTTCTTGTATTTGAATAAGGCACCTACAACATTTCAATCCAAACAAACAACTTTTGTGCTTCTAAAACGCAGTCTATGCTTTATTTCCAGTGCTAGATAAGACATTGACTATTTACGTAGGAACTAACTGATAAGATGGTGCTAAAGTGCTTGAAGCTGACACTTTACTTTAACAGAATCGCAACCACTGACGAGTTCCTCATGACCCGGCCTCCTGGAACAACATAGGGGCTTTCCTGCGCCGCCTTAATTAGCAACGCATCAAGACACTAACTGTTTAAATAAGGCCTCTCTCTCTCTCCCTACTCCTACAACAGCTATTTCGAGAGTCCATTACCAGAGAGAGAACGGTAAACTCTGTGTGGTTAATATGAATGCGGTGACACTTACACAGGCTTGTCTGCTCCTCTGGCATCTGATTGAATCGCTGCTGCCGGATAACCACGGTCTCCACAGAGGCATCTGACTGCAAGAAAAATGACAAATGGGAAACGTTTCCTATTAAAATATGCTTTTACAAAAGATATATCACATAAAGCATCTGAGAAAAAGCTTGAGATGGGTAAAAATTGGTGTAAAAACATTGCATTAGCTAATATTAACTACATGAGCAAGCGGGCAATGTAGGTGGAAGTGAAAATCTGAGCATTTCAAATATTCAGGGTTTATTTATGTGCTAACTACTGAGCATAGTGCGGATATTTTACCAGAAAGAATATACCAAATACTTGAACATACGGCGTAAAGCATTATATGACTTTTTGTTTTTGAAAGTTTTGTGTGTTACTCCATAACAGCTGATTAGTTGATTAGAACTTTTCAACCCTTAATATATAGAAATATTTCTTTGAAGTCTATGGAGATTTGGGGATTTTCATTTTCGGCACCAAGGGAGCCTGAACTGTTGAGTTCCAGAGAGTTGGAATGTTATAAAGTCAACGTTGCCATGGAAATCTGCCATGATAGTAGGAAGTAGAATTTTGATTTCTATGCAAACATATATTGTTAGTGAACTTTAGTTAAAAACACGACACGAATGTAGAAAAAAGAGCCAGGAAACAAGTCGCGTCATT
The DNA here is from genome assembly GCF_951799975.1 of Gobius niger. Lineage (NCBI taxonomy): Eukaryota > Metazoa > Chordata > Actinopteri > Gobiiformes > Gobiidae > Gobius > Gobius niger. The sequence goes on from NC_136862.1 coordinate 28,603,295, forward strand.
ACTGGTATATATCTGATACACTGTAGTACTATGTAAAAGATAACAGTAGCCTTGTCTAACACTCTATAATCTATAATCGCTGTACAGGTAGTCGAAGGATTTGGATTTAGGCCAGAACAGTCTGTTTGGGAGACAAGAGGTTTGGATGTGATTCTTCTGATTTCTTTTCATCAGTTGATAACAAGCAGTGGTTTCAAGAAAAGATAGACTTTTGTGCCTCTCTTGGTTTAAATCTTACTTATCTGCTAGGTACCAATTTGTTCATGTAAACCAACAGTCTTCACCGTGTTCCAAAGTGTGCTACGGGGTGCCACAGGGTTCAGTGCTTGGGCCAATATTATTTATGTTGTACATGCTCCCATTAGGGAACATAATCAGAAATCACAATATACATTTTCATTTCCGGCACCAAGGGAGCCTGAACTGTTGAGCTCCAGAGAGTTGGATGGAATGTTATCAAGTTAACGTTTCCATGGAAATCTGCCATGATAGTAGGAACTAGAATTTTGATTTCTTTAGTTAAAAACACTACACAAATGTAGAAAAAAGAGCCAGGAAACAAGTTGCGTCATTACTGGTGTATATCTAATACATTGTAGTGCTATGTAAAAGATAACAGTAGCCTTGTCTAACACTCTATAATCTACTTGGTTAATTTTTATGGAGACAGAATCCCAGAAATCTCAGTAAAGTGAGCTTTTTTGTGTGGGTGTTTTAGATATGGGGATTGGGGTTCCCAAACTGTCAATCTAGACCAAAACGATATAATTAGCCCCATATTTCGTAAAATAAGTAAATAAAAATAAAATCAAGTTGAAAAAAACAAACAAACAAACAAACAAACAAACAATAATACAATGGCTGAATGATCTTGTTCTGAGGGCTTCTAGAATGTAAAACAATATATATTTTTAAATCGGAATATCAAATAAAAAGGTGAAATTGAAATGCTAGCTAACCTCTTGACTCCCGCCTGAACCGAGAAAATTTTCTCCAGCTTTACCCAAATCCCGTAGGCCAGTGTAACACCTCATTTGAAAGCTAAGACCTACAAAACTAAATTGATCTTTTTCCTCACATTATCAGATTTTTTTTCATCACTTTTTTGTTGGGCAGTCATCTCATGTTTGTCAAATTTTCGTGACTTTTTTGTCACTTTTACGTAAAAAAAAAAAACGGTTTTTTTTTGTCACTTTTTTGTCAAATCATTCACATTTTCCCGTCAAATTCGTATCGCTTTTTTGTCCATTTTGTCTCAATTTTTCGTCAAATTTTTCTCACTTTTTTGTCAAATTTTCATCCATTTTTTCTCAATTTTTCGTCAAATTTTTCTCACTTTTTTGTCAAATTTTCATCCATTTTTTGTCACTTTTTCGTCAGTTTTTTCTCACTTTTTTCACATTTTCATCCTTATTTCCGTTTTGTTGCTATTTTCACACCTTTTCCCCCCAGAAGCTTCTAGATTGGGGTAAAGCTGGAGGAAAAAGTGCTCGGTTCAGGTGGGAGTTAAGGGGTTAACGTCAAAAAATCTAATCTCGAAACTGCACAGCGTCGCCATAGCAACTGTCCACACGCCTTCACCAGTACTTGACGGTCCGCGCGTTAAAAGTGAAGATTACCGTGATTTCAAAGTAACCAGTGAGTCTTTCGGGCCGGCGGCGCATACCTGGCGGTCGTATCCGTGCGTCCGTTCATTATCACCGGCCGCGACCACGGAGCAACACCGAAGGAAGGCTTCACAACCAGGCACGCCGAGCTCATCTTCCCCGTGTGCCTTCGCGCTGAACGCCGAAAAACAAACACGACCCGAGCGAAAAAAGACAATCCTGGAGGAGCACGAGGTCGCAGATGTCCGCAGAGGTGAGAGCCGTGTCTGGTGGTGGTCGGAGCGGTGGTCCCGGGGGTTTATAAAGCCGCGAGCCGAGGAGGGAGGGGGGCTGGCCCGGCTGCTGCTGTTTGTTCATCCTGGCTGGGAGGGGGGTGCCACGGCCAAATGATCGCATTTAAGAGGCAAAACAGCCCCCCTCTGGTGACAAATGATGAGCAACGACAGACTCATCGATCATTGTCAGAAACTTGGGCGAACTCGAGGAATTTACACGCAGGGCTAATGGAAGATTGGAAAATTAACTGAATATCTTTCTGATATCAAACAGATAAAACAAGGCGCGTGGTTTTTAGATGATACCCGTTTATAAAAGATTGACATGCGAGGAGACATTTGACTATTGGAACGTCAATCATCAAATGAGTATCATACAGGGAAATGACCACATATATTTAACCTATTATCACCCGCCTAAACCAAATGCAATCTGTCCTCTTTGGCTATTATATAGGCCTGTGTAACACCTCATTTGAAAGCTAAGACCCACAAAACTGACCTTTTTCCTTGAGTTGATGCTGTGTTGTGTCACCTTTTTTATGTTTTTTTTTCTTTCTTTTTTTCTTTTTCTTCATTTTTGTCACTTTTTGTTGAGTTTCTGTGACATTTTTGTTGAAATCTTGTCATTTTTTTGTTGAATTTTTGTTGAATTTTTGTTGAATTTTGTTGAACTTTTGTTGAATTTTTGTTATTTTTTTGTTGAATTTTTGTCACATTTTTGTTGCGTTTACATCCATTCATTTTTTGTGGCTGTTTTGGTGCTTTTGTCCCAAGAAGCTTTTTGATTAGGGTAAAGCCAAACTGGAGAGAATGGCATCCGTTCAGGTGGGAGTTAAGAGGTTAAAGGGCCCTAAGGGACATCTGCCAGGGGTCCTCCTGACATCAATGAAATTTCAGATGGGTTATTCATATTCCATAAACCGCCAGGACCCCACCCTGTCCCCGACTACAAAAGAAAGTAGACCGCAATTTTGAGAAGACATAAGAACATTTTTTGAAGCACACAGAACAAATTGAGGCAATCTTGAGGGCCCCCGGTAGACTGGGAATACCCATGCACGCTGTGTGTGCTCAAATCATTTCAAACTGCACAGCAGCCTGGGGACCATGGCCGAAAATGTTCGCATGGATTTGGGGACCAATCACAGAGCGAGGAGGGACGGCAAGACAATGACGCGCTATTCGATATATGGAAGCTTGTAGTTTGTTAACGGATTAAAACATTTTTTTTAAAGTTTATTTACGGATCCAACTTAACAGCAGAGACGCCATATTTTGATCAAGCTTTAGACCATGTTCTAAATAGTTTATCTCGAACGTTTACAGCGGGTACGTCATACGTCATCGGATACGATTGGCTGTGGTTACTGCAAACGCATGATAGACTTTTGTAGCGCCCAATAAACGGCTATGGACGATCGTAAACCACACCTCTCCTACGAGAAAATGAATTGGTGTCCCCAGCCGCATAGTCTGGATATAGGCCTGAGCCTATATATCAACGGACAGAGTAGAAGAAGCTAATCTCGTTTTAATTGCTAGGTCCATAGCATTGATAAGCACTGCTAAAACTTGATCTTCAATTCAATGAAGGTTAATTACTTTGCTATTGCGGCATGTTAACTCAGAAATTATTTAACCCGTCGCATATCAGCATATACATGTCATACTATTTACTATATTATACTAAGGTTTGGTACCAGAAAAAAAGTCAAGGTCTTACTGATAGCAAATAGAGAAAAACAAAAAAACACAATACCAAAAACTGAAAAAAAAATAAAAATAAAACAAAAAAAATAAAAGAAAAAAAGCACTGAATAATCATGACAAAACACAACACAAAAAACACAAAAACTTGAAAGATAACCAACCCATAGGCGCCGATTCCGTGGGTGCTGCGGGGCTGGAGCACTCACTCAAATCTTTGGGCGAATTTTCCCTTATTACAAAATGATTCAATAAATATCGTCCATCCATCCATCCATCCATCCATCCATCCATTTTCTTCCACTTTTCCATTGTCAGGTTGTGGGGGCAGCCATTGGCGTTGCCCAAATCACATTGCACCAGCCCCTATGGCTCCTCCTGCAGGTGGTGGGTCCACAGAAGGACGGCCAAATGCATGAGCGTGGGTGGTTTTTCACATTAATGTTCATTTAGCTCCATTTGTAGAGCACCGGGCTCCCAAACAGAGACTGTGAGATCAACCCCAGCCCTGACTTTTTTTTTTTGGGACTGGGAACCCAGTCCCCAGTGTGATATTGAACGAATAAGATCAGATGAGTTGTGTAGTCACACATTGTAAGCCAACAATAGTAATGAAGTAAAAGTATTTAAAACCCGTGTGATGTCTAGCATGACTTTTAATTACGTTATGACCAGCTAATGCAGTAGCCAACTTCAGAGCCTGCCGCCTGAAATGATACCCATTTAGGCTCAGCAGGCGAGGTCTAATTTGAATCCAATTTTCGGGCCCATAATTAGTTTACTGCTGCTCCCCGCTGTCTTTCTCACAGATGGTGTCTGACTTTTCTCCTGCTTGTTGTTTCAGACAACCTCTCGGCTCGAGATTTCTCACCGTCCCACGGAGACGAGCTGTTTGGACAAGAGGAGGCTTCGCACCCAAATGTTCAACAAAAACAACTCAACAGTGCCGACAGGAGTTCAACGGCCGAAGTCAATTCAAAGTCAAAATTTAAAGTCTTTGAATGGTCTTAAGAGGTTTTATAAAGTTTCTCAACTCTGAGCACAATCAAGTCATATCGTACCTTTAGCAATTTATTGCAATCAGATTTACAATTTCACTAATTGCAAAAGCAAATCTCAAAAATTAAGGTTTGAGGGACTGGCGTGAACCAGTTATTGAAAGTTAGTGGAAGCAGAGCGAGGGAAGGGAGAGAGTTCAGCTTCCTGACTGCCTGGTGAATGACGCAGTTCTTCAGTCGGCTGGACCTGGCCCATCGACTCCGCAGCCTCTCCCTGAAGAGCAGCAGAATGCTGTGCTGGCACCGTACCATGCAGTAATGCAGTTGAATGGTGTATATTACATCATAAAAACTTCTGCCAGACATCACACGTAAATACTAATACTTTCCTTAAGAAAGGAAATGACTTTGTTTGTACAGGTCCTCTCACAGACATGATCACAAAGCGCTTTACATGGGACAGCTTTACATTTCCATACTCAGAGGTCAGCTACCTTGTTGGCCACAGCTACCCTTGAGTTGACAGTCTGGCGGAAGCGAGGCTGTCAAAGTGCGTCATAGGCCCCTTTGCCACCACCAACCACTCACTCAATTTTCTTCAGAGTACCCAGAGAAAACCTACGCAGACACAGGGAAGACATGCAAACTCGACACAGAAAGGCCCCATCCGGCCCGGGGATTGAACCTGGGCCCTACTAGCTGTGAAGCATGAGCTCCAAGTAAAGACTGTAAGTGACTTACAACAAGTGACTGACTACAACACAACTATCTTTTCATTGAATATATCACAGAGTCAATCGTTTTCGAGAGAGCTATAATAAAACTGTGTGGAAAAATATAGAGGCCATCTCAGTTTGTTGTCTCACTTTCTGCAACTGAGCCGCGCTGCTATTGTGGGTCAACCTGACCAGCATGTTTTGGGCGGTCGGGGAAGCTGTAGCACCCAGAGGAAACCTGGCTGGCTCCCTTCAGTCTCCTCTGGTCCTCTGAAACGGTGCAGCGCCTCCTGGGTTTGTGCCTGACTAGATACAAGGTGGTCATTTTTATACTCACTGCTGCCACCTCAGGTCTTACGCGTAACTGCACCTTCTATATTAAGCTCGTGCATGACGGCACCTCAGACCTGAAGTAACACCTTTTTGAGTGACAGTGCAGGATTTTAGAGGCAGTTGTGGTGAACAGGGCTGAGCTCATTCTACACATTAGGACATAGGTGGAACATGTAGGGGGAGGGAAATACTTAATTTGAACATTTTTAAACTCTGTATAGTCCGTTTAAAGTGGTAGACAAATCATCATGAGATCACACAATTGTTGTTGTTTTTTTCTTCTTCACATAGTTTTCCTTGGTTTGACTTTTCTGATGTTTATAATTAATACATGGACACAGCGTGTGACATAATTAAAAAGAGGTAGAATTTCACACACAGATACAATTACATCGCATGGGACTAAACAAAGACGATAAGTGTTGGAGATGAGGGGCTTTTCGGGGTTCTCTTCTCCATGCACTGTGGGATTGCCCGGTTCTCTACCTCCTGTGGGATGGTGCTCTGCGTTGCCTGGAGAAGGATCTCCAAACTATTCTGCCAAGATCACCCAGGTTAACTTTATTGTGCGACCAACACAAATTCAAAATTCTGTGTACAGGTATTGTATCAATTCTAAGACTCATCTAAATGAACTGGAAAAGCACCGAGATGCCAAGCATTAAAGAATGGCTAGGTTCATTTACAAAAACAATATCGTACGAAATAATGTAGCTAAGAGAAATGGTAATGTAAAAGTGCAATCCGAATGGTCCAAATGTTTGGACTGTCTTAAATTATAACTTTACTATAGAGATATTCCACCTGTATTTGTATTTGTTCTAGCCTAGTTCAGTGGCAGCTCTACCACACCAACGGCAGCAGCTGATTGTACAGTACGGCCCACTCAGTTTGCTGCTGTGAAAGACTGTGTTTATATAAAACTGAATACACTCTCTCATAACCCGTTTGTCTTAATCCCCATTTACCTGCATGTTTATGATCTAGATCTCTGAATGGAACTGAGTTGACTCTAACATGTACTGTTATCTTTCTTTTTGTTTTTTGTCTCTTTTCTTCTTTACTTTATTTTATCATTTTGATTATTATTTTTTTTATTTTAATTTTATGTTTTGTATGTATCCACTTATGTGGTGATAGGCTGTTGTGTTTTTGTGATTTGTCTTATTAATAATAAAAAAAAAAAGAAGAGGTAGAATTTCCATAACTGTTGATGTGCTACCATATTAGCCTAGCAACTGCATGGCAACAGAATAAGTGTCAAGTCCATATTAATATTATTATTATTATTATTTATTAATTTATTTATGTATTCATTGACACTTGAGAGTTCTGTTAATAAAAATAATTAGTTTGTAGGATAGCATTAGTTAGCTATACCAATGAGAAAGGCGTGAGTTCTATGAAAGTTTGTCTCTTCTAACTTTATATTTAGCCGAGATTAAACATGAAGGACCCTCTGCGTTACCCTGCAGCCTTTCTAATGTCCACTGGTGTAATCCTGTAATAAACACAGCACTGTCCCATCAAACTTCAAAAACACCAATACTTCTCTTCAACACGAGGTACGTGAACAGTTTTGGAAGTGCGTAAAGTCAACAGTATTAGCTGTTAGCTAACGGTATTGGACTTCTCTGGCCTCAACAACCTTTGTGAGTCACATTTAAGAGCAGGTAAAGGTAACTTTACAGATATGAAACTATAACTAAGTCACACATTTTTTGTATATATTCGTGTTGCAAAATCCTCTGAATTCGGCCATTAGCCCACGTGTAAATATACGACCACAACCACAAGCTAAAGACATACGTTCATACAGGAGATCTTTAGTAGTTCTTAAGTAACCATTACATAACAGGCCGGTAGGGGCTCCAGGCTTTGGCGTGTGCAGCCCTGGTGCAGCCCATTACAGAGTGTGATCCTCGCTAATGTTCCGCTAATGGCCTCTGCATTTGGGGTAAACACACTTTCAGGGACCCCGGTGTCGGCCTGGAGGGACTCCCCGCTGAGAGATAACCTACGATGGAGAGCGCAAAGTCGGGCAAAAGGCGCAAATGGGACGGCCATAATGCGCAGACTGACTGGGGGCTGAATATAAACTCAAGGCGCGAGGATTACCATGGCAACACGGCGGCGATAACTTGACAAAAACAAAAACAAAATCAGCAACACGGTCTTATTAGGTTTGCTTATGTCATTGTCCCGTTTGATGTCTACATTATTCATATTTGTGAGTTAAGAGTTTAGAGAGTTTAGAGTTAGAGAATTTAGTACTTCCCCCCCCTCCTCTCCCTTTTCTATTCAATATTTCAGTGTCTCTAAAACATTCTTCAATTATTATATATTTTTTTAAGTTATTGACTGTGCTAGAATTTAATAGTAACCACATTCAGGCATGCAAATGAAATACATTTGGAATCTTGATTTTTTTTTTAAAGTTGCAAGTCTAAGAAATATGTTATTGGCTAATGGCTAGTTTTACAAAATTATTGTACGTCTTGAGGGAAGATGTTTTTTAACCTCTTAACTCCCACCTGAACAGATCCCATTTCATCCAGTTTGGCTTTACCCTAATCAAAAAGGGGGAAAAAGCACCAAACCAGCCACAAAAATGAGAAGAAAACAAGGATGTAAACGTGACAAAAATTCAACAAAAATGTGACAAAAATTCAACAAAAATGTGACAAAAACTCAACAAAAAAATGACAAAAATTCAACAGAAATGTGACAAAAACTCAACAAAAATGTGACAAAAATTCAACCAAAAATGTGACAAAAACTCAACAAAAAATGACAAAAATTCAACAGAAATGTGACAAAAACTCAACAAAAAAATGACAAAAATTCAACAGAAATGTGACAAAAACTCAACAAAAATGTGACAAAAATTCAACAAAAATGTGACAAAAATTCAACAAAAAAAGTGACAAAAATTCAACAGAAATGTGACAAAAATTCAACAAAAATGTGACAAAAATTCAACAAAAAAAGTGACAAAAATTCAACAAAAATGTGACAAAAACTCAACAAAAAAATGACAAAAATTCAACAGAAATGTGACAAAAACTCAACAAAAATGTGACAAAAATTCAACCAAAAATGTGACAAAAACTCAACAAAAAATGACAAAAATTCAACAGAAATGTGACAAAAACTCAACAAAAAAATGACAAAAATTCAACAGAAATGTGACAAAAACTCAACAAAAATGTGACAAAAATTCAACAAAAATGTGACAAAAATTCAACAAAAAAGTGACAAAAATTCAACAAAAATGTGACAAAAATTCAACAAAAATGTGACAAAAATTCAACAAAAAAAGTGACAAAAATTCAACAGAAATGTGACAAAAACTCAACAAAAAATGACAAAAATTCAACAGAAATGTGACAAAAATTCAACAAAAAATGACAAAAATTCAACAAAAAAAGTGACAAAAATTCAACAAAAATGTGACAAAAACTCAACAAAAATGTGACAATAATTCAACAAAAAAATGACAAAAATTCAACAAAAAATGACAAAAATTCAACAAAAATGTGACAAAAATTCAACAAAAAATGACAAAAATTCAACAAAAATGTGACAAAAATTCAACAAAAATGTGACAAAAACTCAACAAAAATGTGACAAAAACTCAACAAAAATGTGACAAAACATGAAAAAAAATAAAAAAATAAAAAAAGGTGACACAACACAGCAACAACGCAAGGAAAAAGATCAGTTTTGTGGGTCTTAGCTTTCAAATGAGGTGCTACACAGGCCTATATAATGGCCAAAGAGGACAGAATGCGTTTGGTTTAGGCGGGTGGTGAGAGGTTAAGGAATGTATAAGCTGAGGATACCAACGCAGAGTATCATATTTGTAATCCTAGATCTTGTTTACAGCGGCTAAAGCTTCTTATTGTGGAATAAACATGTGTACTGTAAACTGATATGTATTTAATCTGCTTTATGTTTGATCAGGTCGTGGCTAAAAGCATTACCCCCCCCCCCCCCCCCCCCCCCCCAGCCATGTTTTTGAGGCGAAGACATGTCAACAGCATCTAACAGCTGGTAAGGTTTGAGGAGGATATTGTAGATGTCGTGATTTCATCCCCAAAAAACAACAGAAAATTTGATCTGGACAATAACCACTTGGTGTGGATTTAGGGCTGTGTTGAGCGTATTGTGTTCTATTGCATCTTCAGTATACAGACTTTGTTTTGGTGTTTTTAGAGTACTTTAACCCCCTAACCCCCGTCTTAACCGAGCGCCTTTTCTCCAGTTTGGCATTACCCAAATCTGATGAAAAAGCAAAAAAAAAAAACAAGAAATCCACGAAAGCGCGACAAAAAGGTGACAAAACTGAGACGAAAATGAGGATAAAAATGCGACAAAGAGCGACAAAAACGTGACCAAAAAGGGACAAAAATGTGTGCCGAAAACGCAACAAAAGTGATAAAACGATTAAAGTAAAAGGGATTAAAGTGTATAAGAAAAAGTGATGAAAAAGTGACGAAAATGCAACAAAAAAAGCCACTAAAGAGCAGCAGAAAAGTGAGAAAAAGTGCTGAAAATGTGGTCAAAATGAGAAGAAAACGAGGATAAAAACGCAACAAGAAGTAACAACAAAAATCATAGAAAAAGTGCTGGAGAAAGTGATGAAAATGTGTGACAAAAACGCAAAAAAAGCGATGAAAAAATACAACTAAAAGCCACTAAAGAGCAACAGAAATGCGCTGGAAAAAGTGCTGAAAATGTGGCAAAAATGAGACGACAACGAGGATAAAAACGCAACAAAAAGCAACAAAAAAGTGATGAAAGTGACAAACGCATATAATACAGTAAAATAAAGTAAAGTTTATTCATAGAGCGCGTTTCACAGATAAAATCACAAAGTGCTGGACAAGAAAACTGATAAAACCAAACAATGTTAAAATGTATGTTTATGTAATATTAAAGGGACACTAATGAAAACTCACCAACCAAGAGCTTTCTTAAATAAGCACGTGTTCAGATCCGTTTAGATGAGTTTTGTAGATTTGGGTAAAGGCGAACTTGGTTAAGGTGGGGGTTAAGAGGTTAAATAATGCAACAAAAAAGTGGCAACGACGTCAAACCACAAATTCACCATTTCATGAATGGGATGGTGATTAAAGCCCAGTGTAGCTCTGAACAAATGTGAAATGTTGTCACCCTAAACCAGTGTTTCCCAACCAGGGGTACGGGGACCTAGCAGGGGGTACTTGGAACTATTTCAGATTGAAAAAAGGGGAAAATGTAATATCATTTATTATAGGAAAAGCTATATTTTTCAGTAAAATGTGTTGTATTGGGAGAATTTTAGGTTTATTTGGACTGCGACATTGTCCTTTTTCTTGCAAATACCACTTTTGAGTAACTACTTTTTAAATAAACTGCAACACCCTTGAGGTAGGGGGTACACGGTTGACCAATGAAAGGCCAAAGGTGTACGAAAGACAAAAAACGTTGGGAACCACCGCCCTAAACTACCGTAGGAAACATGCCAAACTTTTCACACCATGTACCACCTCATAGTGACTTTCCAAGCAACTCCAAGCCTAGCCCAAGGTCAAATTAAGACTAAACCAGGATCTAAAGAGGATTCTAAAATACTTAAACATGTATTAGATCTCTGTTCTGTGCAATCACGTTTCTGAAACATCTCTTGGGGGGGCCCAGAACATCTATGCTGGCGGTCCGAATTTGGCCCATGGGCCTGACGTTGCCCTTCCATGCAGGAGAGTGACATCTGCCCCTCCTCCTCTGCTCCTAATCCTCCCCGTGTGTTGTGTACATATTTTCTTTAGAGCAGAAGGCTTTATCAGCGCTAATCCTCTCCCAAATTATTTCAAAACAACCGACGACCAACGTAAATAACTCCCCACACGCTCCAAGCCCACGCCAAGAAAATGACCACGTGCTCTTAACCTCTTACCACCCGCCTAAACCAAATGCATTCTGTCCTCTTTGGCTCTTATATAGGCCTGTGTAACGCCTCATTTAAAAGCTAAGACCCACAAAACTGATCTTTTTCCTCGCGCTGTTGCTGTGTTGTGTCACCTTTTTTTGTGTGTGTGGTTTTTTTTGTTGTCACTTTTGTTGAGTTTTTGTAATTTATTTGTCGCATTCTTGTTGAATTTTTGTCATATTTTTGTAGAATTTTTGTTATTTTTTTGTTGAGTTTTTGTCATTTTTTGTAGAGTTTTTGTCACATTTTGTTACATTTTTGTAACCTGGCTAACACCAGGCTGCTGTGTGCGCTCGAATTATTTTGAACTGCACAACAGCCTGGAGACCATGGCCCAATTTTCCGGTGGATTTGGGAACCAATCACAGAACGAGGAGAGACGCAAGACGATGACGCGCTATTCGAAAGCTTGTAGTTTATTTACGGATAAAAAAAAAGTTTTTTTACGGATCCAACATGACAGCAGCAGACGCGATGCTATTGTTCGATCAAGCTTTAGACCTTGTTCTAAATAATTTAGCTCAAAAGTTTACAGCGGATACGTCATGCGTCATCTCATACGATGATACGATTGGCTGTGGCTACGTGCAGACGCATGATAGACTTTTTTTTTTTTTTTCGTATCGCCCAATAAACGAGTATGGACGATCGTAAACCACACCTCTCCTACGAGAAAATGAATTGGTGGTCCCCAGACTAAATATCACTTGTGATTTTAGTCTGGTGTTAGCCAGGCTAACATTTTTGTAGAATTTTTGTCATTTTTTTGTTGAGTTTTTGTCACATTTTTGTTGAATTTTTGTCATATTTTTGTAGAATTTTTGTTATTTTTTTGTAGAATTTTTGTAGAGTTTTTGTTGGATTTTTGTTGATTTTTTGTCATTTTTTTGTTGAGTTTTTGTCACATTCTTGTTGAATTTTTGTCTCTTTTTTGTTTAATTTTTGTCATTTTTTGTAGAGTTTTTGTCACATTTTTGTTGAATTTTTGTCACATTTTTTGTTGAGATTTCTTCTCATTTTTTGTGGCTGTTTTGATGCTTTTTTCCCCAAGAAGCTTTTTGATTAGGGTAAAGCCAAACTGGAGAAAATGTGATCCGTTCAGGTGGGAGTTAAGGGGTTAAATATGTGTTTTTTTAAATAAAGTTTGTCTCATGTGACTCACCGCAGCGGCCGGCTCCGCCTCCGACTGAATGACTCCCTGAAGTGTTTTGTTTAAGTCCTTAGATTCAAACAAACATGTGACATTACTTTATTGATCCACAGAAAAAAACTACATTTTCAAAACAACAAGAATTAACCTCTTAACCCCCGCCATCTTCTCCAGTTCAGCTTTACCCAAATCTAAAAGTTTACAGCCCAGTGTAAAGTCTCATTTGAAGGCTATGACCTACCTAAACAAATCTTTTTCATTGCTTTTTTGTCACTTTTCTGTTCCTCTTTTGTGGCTTTTTTGCCATTTTTTCATCAAATTTTTTGTCCCTTCTCCTGCACGATTTTTCCTCACGTTCGTGTCGCTCTTTTCTTGCATTTTCGTCCTTGTTTTCGGCTATTTTTGTTGCTCTTTCGACACTTTTTTGTCAGGAAACAAAACAAAATAAAAACGTGTTGATTGAGATGTGTTTGTTCTGTCTGGCCAGCATTACGTCCTCTCACCACACGGGGGCAGTGCTGCACAGTTGTTTTGGCCTCTTTAATGCAGAGAATTTCACTTGAGTTGTGTTTTTGTTGAAGGGTAACAAAGGTGCAGTCTCCATGTTTTTGAAGCCGCAAAGTTGTTTTCCACAAAGCTATTAAAGATGATTTGTGTTTTCACATTTCACTGCTGTCACTCAACGAAAAATGCTTGATGGACAACTTTCAATTAGAGAAAATATTTGACCTGTAGTATCTGTACTTTTGCTCAAGTAATGAGTATTCTGACAACTGTGTATAATTATGGAGATGCCCCGGGTCACACACAGTGTTGTTTTTGGCAGCCCTTTTAGTGTTGGTCTTTTGGACGAAAATGCTTTTAGTTTTAGTCACATTTTACTCATTTCTAAATTAGTCATGTTTTAGTCAGACAAAAACTAAAGAAGTTTTGGTCAAGTTTTGTCACTTTCATTAATAAAGTGATAATTCATTTCGATATCTAGGCCTATTGGAAAGATAAGAGAATAATCTCTTGGCTTTCTATAGCTTTTAACAGATTACACCACAATAGGCACTGCAGAAGTGTCATTGTGAACTGGACTTTTCCCATAAGCCCCTGCTCTCCTCTTTTCAAAGAACCCCCTGCACCGTGTTGTAGATGACGCCTGCGTGAGAGAAGTGTGGACCTGAAGGAGGCGAAGATGCCGAAGTGTGAGGAGCGACGCTGAGCGGAGGTCAGTGGCTGGACGAGAAGGCAAGGCACGCATTTGATACACATGGCAACCGAGAACTGGAATCAGGATGACACTCAGGTCAGAAAAGGAGCATCACGGGTTATTGCTTATTATATAAGAAGTTGCATAGTGCACCTTTAAAATTGTGTTTTTCATAAACTCCTACCATAAAGGTAAGACTCTGCGTGAACTGAGGCTCCTCTGTGATATGTCTTGACTCCGCCCTCGGCTGTCACGGCCTGGTCTCGCCGACACTCCAGGGCGCCTCACATCTTAACACACTTACTAACTGAGGTCGTGTCACATGGCTGAGCACAATATGCCAAATTTCATCATTAATAAAAAATGGTTTGATCCACTTCACACCACAGTCATTCGAAAAGCTGCTTCAAAAATGAAGATCCCGTTACAGAATTGATTGTTTTGATGTTAAGAAGTTTAAAGGTTATCGCACAAACCATAGTTGACATTAGCCTGGCCGACACCAGACTGATGTGTGCGCTCGAATCATTTGGAACTGCACAGCAGCCTGTGAGGGAACCATGGCCCAAATCTTCCCATGGATTTGGGGACCAATCACAGACAGGGACAGTAAGACGATGACGCGCTATTTGACACACGGAGGCTTGAAGTTTGTTTAGGGATAAAAAAAACAACCACTTTGCAACATGGTAGAAAGCTCTAAAATCTCAATTTTACATAATACCCGGTCAGAGCTGGAATCGAACTACCAGTTGCTCTATCCCATCTGAGCCCCTGTGGTCCCCTGTTCCCAAAGTTTGACCCAAAGTTTGTGGTTGGTTCCCACAAATGGAACGAACTACAAAGACTTCTTTATGTATAAAGAAATTGCACTTGTTCCAATTGATAATTGTAAAATGTAAATATTGTATTGTTATTCTCTGCTCTGACACAGGGCGCTCATGAAAAAGTGAGTCTGGTACTCTCATTGGGCCTCCCCTGTATAAATAAAGATAAATAAATTGCTGGGTTGCAGGTGACATCACAGCGTTCTAAAGGCCTATACTATTATATAGAGGAAAAATTATTTTGTTTTTGAGGAAATTTTTGGTCTTGTACAGAGAGATCTTGGACCCAGTGACTGATATTAAAGATCATTTTTTAAATTCATATATTTTCTTTTTAGCTATGACTTGTGAAAGTGTAATGTTATTAATAGGAAAAACTGGCTCTTGCCCCCCGCTGGGTCCGATGACATCATCACATTCTAGAACCTGCAACCCAGCAATATATTCACTGTGCGAACCACAGAAGAGAAAGACAAAGACTATGTTCCTAAAGGGACGTATTAGACAAAATCGACTTTTAGAGCTTGCCAAAATAAGACCTAGAGCTGTGTTTCCGACCCACTCGCGCACCTTTGAGCAGTTTCCAAGTCTTCCCCAGCTCCCCCGTGGTCCTACTTCATGTTTTTTCCATGTCCCTGTGCTAAGCCTAATCCTTTTATTGCAGAGTAAAAACACTCGCCATAGCTTCACTACAGCCACACGGGCCGAGTGGTGACTGTGTACTTTCTTTATTGAAACAACCGCAGAGCAAAGAGGAGCAGGAGGACGGGCTTGTGGTTTCTGCTGTTTTCGATCGGCTTTTTCTAACCAACAAAGTGTAAAGATAGTAAGTGTTTGACATTATTACCAAATACCAGTAAAAAGCATTATTGTTTAGTCATTTCCAGTAAAGGTTTTCATTCGGTCTTAAGCCTCGAGCGCACGGACATTGCCCCTTTCATCGTGTTCTCGGAGAAAAACCTCGATAATCTCATTAACAGAGATTAACACATTTAGAAACAGAAACAAGTGCACGGCACAGTCTTTTACTGAGTGGACGATGTCAGTTTCCACAGGGAGTTTCACACTTTTCCCTGGAGACGTCTACAGCCGGGTGAGTCCTGCAGATGCTGATTGATGAAAATGATGAAATAGCATCAACTGCGTGATCATTTGTTAGTCTTTTCTCTCAATTACATCATTTTTTGTTACATTTAATCTGGGAAAACATTGTTAACTAAAATGAACTAAAAGCTGTCAATATTTCCCTGCGCTTTCTGTAGGTGAAGAGTAAACGTCCATTTATAGCAGGAGCTTGTGGTGGACTGCTGTTTTTTTCTATCCAAAGTAATGATTGTTTTGTCCTGCTCTGACTCATAGACTCCATTTAAGAGTTTTAGGCTGAGCCTTTAATGACATCCAACTCAACTCTGGCTCCGTACGGTGTCAGAAAATACATATGTGGCTTAGAATATTTAAGGAATTTCAGATCGACCTGACTTTTTGGAAAGCGGGACATGGGTGGTCAAATCTGAGGGTTCGATACATTAGGTTTTCCTGTATATGTTTTCAAAAATAGCCGAGTCTATCAGTGGTTCCAGATGTTTGTTTTTTTCCCTCAGATAAGCTGGACCCCGTTTCCCAAAACTCCAGCCCCCAGAAATGTCTCAAAACATAAAAATACTTGCCAAAAATCATTTAACCCCAAGAGATTCTTGTACTGTCCTTTGGCCATGTCCGTGCAGTCTCTCACCAGTCCTGAGATATTCTTCGTCCTCGTAGGAGGGATCTGAGTTATATTTAATGCCGCTCTAGCTTGGGTCTACTTGTCACATGTTCTTACCGCTGAATCTAAGATGTAGCTTATTCCACATAAACGGCCTCAACTAAACCAAACTCAGTCCAGCCATAGGATTTAAAGCTTCACCACACGCAATCCTTTAGAAATTAAGTTTTCAGCAGAACATGAGGACAATCACACCTTTTATAGCCTAATTATAACAATATTACATATTTGTGAAGGAAAGGAATGGAGTAGAAAGGATAAAAGGCATCAAGTGTTCCCCTATTGTGCATGTTTAAGGTGGCAATAGTAGCGTCTTAAACCGTATTGTGACCTGACTATACTGAGCCCGATCATTGTTTGTTAGGGATTGAGTTCACAAACCATACAAACCTTTTGGATTAAACTTCTTTCAAGTTGCAACAATTGTGCCTGTGTGATGGAATGATGTCACAATGTTTCGCCTCAGGCTCATTCATACTTCAGAAGACGCAACAACAGCGAGAATGCAAGAACAAAATGTCAAAAGGAAAAATGTCAAAGTCATTTTTGCCTTGTAACCATGGAAAGGTCTTCCAGTGAGCCTTTATACTACCATCATTTTTTGTTTTGTTTCCAGTGCCCAGTAATGACAAAGATAGTAACCATATACGCCTGGTCAAACATCAGCATTACGACAATTTAAAGACCTTGCACCATAGACCTTGCCTGGCTCTGCCATGCTATTCCCTGTCCATGCCACACAGGGATGTTAGTCTGGTAATGCAGAAATTGGAGCAGTATGAATGGGCGGGACTAACGCGCACAGATTGTCAGTGAAATAAACCAATCAGCAATTAGCGGACGTGACGACATCTGTAGTCCAATTCAGAAAACATAAACTGAATATGAATGACGAGAGGCAAACTCCTCGACTCCTTCATCCATGATTAGTCAGCGGCGCAGCGAGTGACTAGCCTTGTCAATTCCTTGCGACGGTTGTGATCGGTGGTTCGGCCTCAGCCGCCAATCAGGCACTGGTTTACCGTGTGTGTCCAGACCCACCTTTTGTCGCGCTGAAAAGAAGTGGGTGTGTTTTACCAGGCTACCATATACCACCTTTATATCAGGGCAAATGAATATAGGGATGACACTCCACTCTATACCATCCTATGTATTGGTCAGGAGAGATAGTGTCTCCACTCAGAGAACCAGAGTTACAACGTAACCCGAACAATATTAAAGGGGGGGGGGGTATTTTGCAAAATCGACTTTTTCAAGCTTTACATCATGTTATTATGTCATTCCCTCATTTAAAACATGCCTGAAGTGATGCCTTGGCACATTCACGTATTTTCGAGTAATCTGTAAAAACTCTGATGGCGGCCATTTTAGGGATAGGTTTGCCTGAGTCCTCCTAGGAACGCCCCCACCTCCTGGAGACGCCTCCGAGCTTTGGTCACCAGCCGAGTAACCAACCACTGCTCCTCAGCAGAACCCCCTCCCCACTGATGCCACAGACAGCGTGTGGAGGGGGCGTGTCGGAAAGGCTCAGAGGTTCTTAAAGAGACAGAGGCCTATTTCAAGACATTCACTACAGCCATTTTGAGAGAGACATTTTATACAAGGCAGTTATTTTAATTTACTGCATTTACAGACCAACAGAAGGTTTGGTCATCATTGTAGTGTGATATAGACTGATGCTATGTGACTGAAAAAAGCAGAATACCCCCTCTATATATTTTACTATATTTTATAAATGTAAGGGGAAATTGTTTATTTGTTTGTTTATGTGGTCGGTTAATCAACACATGGGACTCATGCATGTAAACGCGCCACACTGGATTGTACCCATAGGCAAATTTCCACCCATTGTGACTCTCACTCAACCAAGCTTCTAGCTGTGAAACACGAGTGCTAACCGCTGCGCCACCGGGCCATCCATAATTACAAGATTTGACACCGTAGATGCAAAAAAAAATGTATTCCAGATATTGTTATTTTGCCTTTTAGTGGAGAAATTCAAATGTCACCTTGTTTTTTGGGGGATACTGAAAAAATCCTTCTGATTAAAAACTAAACGGTGTTAGGTACAAAACTGTAGGTGCCGCTCATGTGGAGATGTCGCCGAATGTGACCGAAAGCTAACATGTATCGTATTGATTTCCTCCCACAGCGCTGTACGCTGCAGAAACGTCGATGATGTCCGTGTTTCGTGAAGAACCAAAGGTCTGTTTTTTTGGGCCCATTCAACAATGATTAACGCGTGCAAAAATAACGGGAGGTTTGGGTCCGGATCCCAGATAACGCTCCCGATCTCGCTCTGAAACAGTACTGGGCGCTAAAACCACAGGCCTGGCTGGTTTGGAAGCGGCAAAGTGGTGGTTAGTCATAAGCCCTGGGAGTGGACGGATTTACCTAAAGTGCAGTTTGAACTGAAGCAGGCGACAAGGCGCTTTCAAGGGATGTGAGAATCTGAGCGCGAGGACGGCAGAAGAATTTTGACTTTTTCTCTTTTTTGGAAGCGATCGAAGGGGCTGAACAACTGGACAAACTTCAGTGACGAGAATAAGCTCAAATTGAAGGTGCGTTTTACTTATCAGTCGGTTTCATCATGATAACGAGATGTGTTTTGTTTAATATTCACTATAAAACAACATCCTTGTGGTCTGACAAGGGTCGTTTTTCTACACATGAGATAAGAAGTTTATCTATCTTATCTTAAAGCTTGTTTTCAATAGGCTGTGTATTATAGACAGCACAAATCTATTTTTATCTTTTTAATTTGAACTCCTCAGTAAAAACAGCTCAAAAGTGGCACAAAAATATGCCATAATGCTAACGTATTAGTATAACGGTGGATAGTTTCTAATATATATAAAAATGAATGATAATCTTTTGGGATACTCTTTCTCAGATAGCTTGGATGCTAGTCTGTTCATGGGTCAGATGTCGTCAGACTGTACAATTTGAATTATGTGATTTTATATATTAGTCGTCTATTCCGCACTGCTCACTTTAAATAATAAAAAAAAGTGTTTAAAAGTGTTTTCTCAAAATGTTTTTAGTTTTTAATCAAACCATATTGTTGTTCTGCTGTGGCTCATTGTGATTTTGGGACAGTGTTGGCGAAAGGCCACATTGAGCTGTGACTAAAGGAGGTCATCCAAGACTCACTAAACCAACAGCACTGTTCCAATGACCCACTTCTGTGCCCCATGTGAGCGGCTGCAAAGCAGGTCTCTGAGCTGATATTAGTCATTACTTTCATTAAGAATTTAACTCAGCTTAGTGAATTTAACTTCAGCTTAGTGACCATGGTGTTTTCCTTAAAAACATACCTGGAGCTGTATGTTCTTTTCTCCATATACTACATATGTATGTTTATGAATTGCCTTTTCTTTATTTTCACCACTATTTTGTACGTGTGATTCTCATTGAAGACGTAACCGCCTTAACAAAGAACATTTTCTCCAGTTTTACCCAAATCTAAAAGCTTCTTGACATTTGAAAGCTAAGACCTACACAACTCAGCTAAGCTTCTTCCTCTGTATGACATGTCATGTTTTCATCCTTTTTGGTTGGGTTTTCATCACGTTTTTGTTGCTTTTTGACATGTTCAGGTCACATTTTTGTGGCTTGATCATAGTTACACTACACACACAAAAAATAACAAAATGCTGCCAAAAGGCGCCAAAACAGCAACGGAAATGTTACAAAAACATGACAAAACATGCCGCAAAAGAGCAATGAAACCATGATGAAAAACACAACAAAAATGACTAAAACTTGAGAAAAAACACGAGGAAGAACCTTAGATGAGTTTTTTTGGTCTTAGCTTTCAAATGAGGTGTGACACTGGCCTATAGATACAGACGGCATCTCGTCATAGAAGGGGGCGTGGCTTTGCCAAGGGGGAAAATAGAATCTTTAGAGAAACACAATTTTCCCTCTTTTTAGCCATTTTCTGGTGGAATATGAAGTTATTTATCACATAAATAAAGTCAAGTGTAAATCGGGCCCATATAGATATTTTCTCACAGCAGATTGTTCAGTAGAAGTGAAAAAACGGCAGTTGTAGCTCACGCTAGCTAACCGTTAGCATTAGCCCGATGCTAACATGTAGCATGAAGTTAGCATTCTTCGATATTCATGTATTTATGGGCTGTTGAACCACTTTGCTCCTCCCCATGTCTTTGTTTCTTTATTTAGTAGAAAACTATATTCATAATTCAGCATTTGTTACAGTAGTTTTTGAATAATTAGACAAAGTTTAGATTTTTTCGAAATTGTTTTCCCCCTTTACTGTTTTCAAGAATTACCATATATGGGCGATTCCAGAGATGCTGTCTGTATCTATAGAGTTCGGGAATGTGACGTCATATCGCTAAGCATTATGGGATTAGCAGCCATTGTAAACTAATGGAGATTTTAAAAGTTAAAATACTGGAGTCATTGTTCACATTAAAACACTTGGACACCACAGTGTGTTAGATGTATTTACCAGCAGTATCTCAGCAGCTAACGGAGTCGTTCCACTGGTTTTTTCTCCACTTTTTATACTGTTTTTAGCTAATGTTAGTCTATGGAAATGTATGCTAACAGCTGCAAAGATGGCGGATCTCCATGGTAACTGTGGACATTCCCAAACTCTATAGGCTGTAAGCTCCAGTCAAGAAGCGTTTCGATTTGGGTGCTCAGTTGGTGCGGGGGTTAAGAGGTTAGAGTATGGATGAACAAAGAAATATGTAAAGGGTGAAATAGCTCAAACATGATTTATATTTTAAATCATTCGATTCTTCTTGGCATTTTCTCAATGAGGTTCACAAAGGTCGTCCCTAAAATGGTTTTCAACAGTCTGTGAAGTGAAACCGTTTCTGGTGACGACATCGTGAAGCTCCCTGAGAACATGTCAAAGGTTTGCAAAGCAGTCATCAGCGCTATTTTGGAGATTTTGTTGTTCATTCATCAGTGAGAATCTACAATGGAAACAGTCTTGAAATAACAGAGAAACCAATACTTTAAAAAACGTCTCCAAACCTTTGCCCAGTAGTGTACGGTATGAGACATCTGTCAAGGTCGGCGTCTTTGTCTTGAAGCTAAAGGCTAACGTGAAAATAAATTAAATAAAGTAAAGAAAATCTATTGACAAGGCCATTATTTTATACATATTAGTTGAATTTAACTCTATTATCAAGTGAATACAAGAAAAAGTGGACCTATTATACAAAATTGTGGCTTTTGTGCATTCACAAATCAACGGCACTGCATGAACACACTCTGCCCAGAATAGGCTCAGAGATGGATTATGTTTAAAAAGAAAATGCAGCAACAACCATAGAATCACTCAAAACTGTGTGAACAAAGTGAAACATCTTTTCCATGAGGGAACAATATGGGTAAAGAGAAGAGAAAATCTAAACTTTACATAATTTGTCCAAAACGACTTAAAGAAATACTGAATTATGGTGCTCTACTCAATAAAGATACCAAGACATGGTGATCAGCAAAAGAGTTCAACAGCCCATAAATACATAAATAACAGAGAATGCTAACATGCTAGCATCAGGCTACATGCTAACGCTAGCTATAACTGCCGTTTTATTTGCTTCTACTGAACAATCTGCTGGGAAAAAACATCCGTATGGGCCCGATTTAGACTAGACTTTATTTGTGTGTGATCAATAACTTATATTCCACCAGAAAACAGCAAAAAGAGTGAAAAATTGTGTTTCCCAAAATAAAACTTCCCCCATGGCGATGTAGGAAGAGTATGATGCGATGTCGACTGTATCTATTCTCCAGTGAAGTATATACTGTACATCTCATGTAGTTCTGAACATACAGTCAGTGAAAACCCACAATCTGATCAAGTATTCTTAAAGGGACGGAGTGTAAAAATGTTAAAATTATGTATTTTCCTCCCCATACATGTTTCAACAATGTCAACTGCCTCTAAAATCCTGCACCGTCACTCAAAACGGTGTAACTTTGGGTCCGAAATGCCGTCATGCACGCACTTAATATAGAAGGCGCAGTTACGCGTATGACCTGAGGTGGCAGTAGTGAGTATAAAATGGCCAACTTGCATCTAGCCCCTTTAAAAAAAAAAATAATAATAAAAAAGCATCTAGATGTTTATGAGGGCCAGTCTAAACTAAACCCATCAGCATCGTTGGTTTATTGAGTTGTATCGTGTATCAAATTGTGAGGTACCCAGAGGTTCCCACACTAAGCGCCAAAGCGGTCACTGTGATCCGAAAGCGTAACTCTTGGCTTTGGTGTATTTTTTCCGCAGCGGCAGGGATGGCGTCTATGGCTCTGGAGCTGATGGGATTCTTCCTGGGTTTGCTGGGAACGCTGGGCACCATGGTCGCCACCGTGCTCCCGTACTGGCAGATCTCGGCTCACATCGGGTCCAACATCGTGACCGCCGTGGCGAACATGCGCGGCCTTTGGATGGAGTGCGTGTACCAGAGCACGGGCGCCTTCCAGTGCGAGACCTACAACTCCATGCTGGCCTTACCGGCGGACCTACAGGCGTCCCGTGCGCTCATGGTCATGTCTGTGGTGTTCTCCGTCCTCGCCATCGCCATATCCTGCGTGGGAATGCAGTGTACGGTCTGCTTGGACGGCTCCGGCGCCGCGAAGAGTCGAGTCGCGGGAACCGGAGGCGGCCTGTTCCTGGCGTCTGGATTTTTAGCGCTAATCCCCGTAGCTTGGACCACTCACGAGGTGGTGCAAACGTTTTACCAGCACAACATACCGCAGAGTTTGAAGTTCGAGATCGGGGAGTGCCTCTACGTCGGGTTAGCGTCGGCGCTAGTTACGATGCTAGGGGGCGGGTTGCTGGCCGCGTCGTGCTGCGAGGATCAAAGCGGGAGAGGGAGAAGGAACGGCCCGGGGTATCCGTATCCAGTAGGGGGCGCCATGGCGGGAACGGGCACGAGGATGACTTCGCAGGCGTACCGGAGTCCGCCCGTGTCGCAGCCGGGCGGAGCCAAAGGGCAGACGCTGCAGGCGCTGGTGAGGAGCGCGAGCGAAAGTTCCCACTCGACCAATCACGCGCAACGAGGCAAGAAGAATACAGGGTATGACATCACCGGGTATGTTTAAGCAACGCTGCGACGGCGATGCGAACACGGCCAACTGACATTTAAAAATGAGGAAATACAGAGGAGTCATGTTGAATGGAAAGCATGTGAAATGTGCTTGATAATCATTTTGATTTGTCACGGTTACTGTCCTTTATGTCTCGAGTCTTCAAAGTATGTTTTGAACTTTTTTGTATTTGTAACACAACACTTTTTTCTGATTTTGTCATGTGCTGATCTGTTCATTTATAAAGCCTTGTTCTTAGCATTAAAGGGTACAGTTATATTTTATTACAATCTACATTTATGTTTGAGAATATTTTGCGTTCGATCAAAAGTTACAGCACTGTTTAAACCATTACTATGTTTGTGTTTTTGAAATAAATGCCGTTGTGTTATCTGTAATATACTTTAAGACTGTATTTATTTTTTTAAATCCATTAAAAGCTATGTTTAAGCTGCACTATGCAACTAAAAAATAAGTTGATATTAATTCGTATTTGACGTTTCAGTAGCATAGCGTCTTTACTCAACATCCCAATGGCCTGTAGGACGCTCCAGGATCAATAGTTTCTTTCACTGCTGATTGAACCGTAACCATGGTTACGTGTACATTCCATTCCAAAAACTGACCAGAACTTGATCCTGATCCATTGGGCCACTGGGATGTTAAGGAAAGGTGCTAAGATAACCACCCATACAGCCGCTGGGTCACATTATTACACTTTATTTTACAGTTCCCTTGGTACCTAACTGTAGTTTAGTACAATGTTATGTTCTCTGTAATAATGTGTAATAACTTGTACTTATTGGTGAGATACACAATGGAATAATATACATTAGTAGTTTGTTGGTACATAATGTAATCAGGCATAACTCTAACCCTAACCTTAAGCCCTAACCCTAAGAGTCTCATTTCCTATTACATTATGTACTTACAAAGTACTAATACAAGTGATTCCATTGTGTATCTAACCCATAGGTACAAGTTATTATTTACAGAGCACAGTACATTGTACTAAATGTAGTTAGGTACAATGTATCAAGGTATTGTAAAATAAAGTGATGCCTTATTATATTTATCAGGTGAATTATGACACAGTATAACTTCAAATGATAAAAAATACCACACATTTTAATGGAAAAGGATTACAATCTAAAAAAAAAATATATAACAATGCTGGGAACCACTGAGATAATGGACAAAACTCAAACACAGCAGCATATTTTGAATAACACTGTCCTGCTCACTGTAGCCTTCAGTCGCCTCTAATAAAACTGTTTGCAGTGCATTATGGGAAAGCGATGGCCCCGTAGCAAACAGCGGACAGCAGCTCCAAACAGAGAAGAGCAAACGGATCGATGAAGGCTTAAATACTGACCTTTATTTAAAAAATGTGAGAGCGGCAATGAACTGAAGGACCCAAACAGATAACGCCGTGGGTCAAACCTGGGAACGCAGGACACGGGGAGGAGGTCATGGGACAGAACGGATTCAAAACAGAGTCAGAGCCACAGAAAAGGTCACGCCAGAAAGACGAAAATGCAACGAAAACTTGTCAAAAGTTTGGATTAGTTTTGTCGAGAAGCTTTTATTTGGGTCATGCCAAACTGGAGGAAATGCGCTCAGTAAAACAATAATAAACCAGGCGAGACAAATCGTTGAAAATACGCTTAGAACCACAAAGGTTTTACGCTCTGTTGATGCAGACTGTACAGCTACAGTTCTCAGAGGTGTCATATTGCAGAAGTGAGAGCAGGGCACTACCAAACAACAGCTGGCATCACCAGGAGGCACGCTCTCTGGGCTGAGGGTGAGAGAGTTTTAAAAAGTGGCGCAGCGTCCCTCAAAGCCTCAAAGCTAGAAGGTCCCAGGTTCGATTCCCACCTGGACGGGGTCTTTCTGAGCGGAGTTTGCATGTTCTCCTCCGGGCACTCCGGTTTCCCCTACCACTAAAAACATATACAATAGGCCAGGATGAATGAGAGCGTGTTTGTGCACTGGTTCCCAAAGTGGGGGTCGCGGGGCCTTGGGTTGGGGTCCCCAGATGATTTCAAGATGAAACAAAAAGAAAAATGCTACAGTTTTTAGTATATTTTTGAGTGTACAGCAGCCTAGAAGTTGTGAAAATCATTCAGTTATTCAAAATAAACTGTTTGAATCTATATTAACATGATTTTAAAAAATGTTTTCCTCACCTAAAGAAGTACAAGAGGCAACAACTTTATACCAAGGGGGCCCCGAGTTGTTTACGTGTCAATTTTTAGGGGTCCCAGCAAAAAAACGTAGGCAGCCCTGATGTTTGTGAGTTTGGGACAACGGATGGAAGTGATCCTAAGTCTACAATCTGGGGATGTATGTTCAATAACACGCACTGTCCCGACCAAATAATAAAAGATAAATGGATGAGCGACGTGGTGAGGCATTGTCTGTGTTTTTGCAACGTGACGTCCCAATATTCTGAAGAGCCTTGAGTTTAACATGGGTCACGTTCACGTTCCAGAGTGTGATGGCGTCATAATCTCAGATGGAGGGCAGGGATGAATACGACTCAGTTTTTGAAAGAAATGTCACAAACCTGACACATTGATATTACTGCTGAAGGCCCTTTCTGTCGACCGACATCACGCTCATCATTTTGAATATTGCTGCTCCTTTTGGACGCCTTTATGAGAAAGTCATTGGACCTTAATTTCATGCATGCAGACTGAGAAGACTGCTGTGGTTTCATGTGGATTCTCCCAGTAATCCCCACTCTTATTCATACACCAATGTGTGCAGACACTGGAGGCCAGGTGGGTTGAAGTGTCTTGCCCAAGGACACAACAACAGTGCTCACCTTCAGGAGGCGGGATTCAAACCCCCGGCCTTCCGATCATGAGACGACCCGCTCTACCAGCTGCCCCACTGTCGCCCTCCACCTCAATATTAAACTATCGCTGGGTTGCAGGTGACATCACGGCGTTCTAAAAGCCTATACTAATATATAGAGGAAAAGTTGTTTTGTTTTTAAGGACATTTTCTGTCTTGTACAGAGAGATCATGGACCCAGTGACTGATATTAATGATCATTTTTCTAATTCATACATTTTCTTTATAGCTACGACTTGTGCAAGTGTAATACTGTTAATAGGAAAAACTGGCCCCTGCCCCCGCTGGGTCCGGTGACATCATCACATACTAGAACCTGCAACCCAGCAATAGGCTCTTTAGAACCACAACCTACTGAGGCGGATGGACGGCTGAAAATTCCATGGCGGTAACTATAGTAACTGTCAAAATGAAGATTTATAGACTCATCAGTTTATTGCTAATCACATGAAACAAAAGTCCTCTCTTCCAGCTCTATTGTCTGACTATTTCCTCATAAGGGCGTCTAAAAGTGGTGACAATATTCAAAACCATGAGTGTGATGTTGGTCTGTAGAAAATTCTTTCAGAAACTGCTTCTCTCCCATAGAGTTGTCCAGGGGCGGACTGGGACTGAAAAACAGCCCTGGACTCTGACCAGCCTGGCCCAAACTAGCGTAATTGTGACACTTCCACAAAGACATATTTTAACCTCTTACCCCCCGCCTTAACATTAACAAGTGCATTTTCCCCAGTTCGGTTTTTTATGATTATTTTTTTGATCGGTATCATCAGCAAAAAGAACTGGGAAGGTGGTCGTAGAAACAGAAGCAAAATCATTAATATAAATAATAAATAATAATGGTCCCAAAACTGAACCTTGTGGTACACCATACTCCACGGAATTCCTTTTAGATTCATGTTTTTTTTATGCTGGGCTTTACCCAAATCTAAAAGCTTCTCGCCTGGAGAACAACAATGTAATGCCTCATTTGAAAGCTAAGACCTACAAAAGTGATGGAAACTTTTCGTCACGTCGCCACATTTTTGTCATATTTTTGTTTTGTTTTTTAATGATTTTTTCTATCATTTTTTGTCCGTGTTTTTCTCATGTTTTTGTTGACTTTTCATCCTCTTTTTCTCGCTATTTTGATGCTTTTCTCTTCAGCTTTTAAGATTTGGGTAAAGCTCGGTTGAGGCGGGACCGGTGGCCCTCGAGCCAGTGGCCCCTCTGTGCTCTTCCAGAATGGACACATGGCCAGTCCGCCCCCTGGAGTTGTATAGGAACTGGCTCGACTGAAGTAGAATTCTAGAACTATACCAAAAGTAGCCACAAGATGGTGCACTAGGAATGACGGCTGTGGGGAGACTCATGATTCTTGTTACATGACGGGATTTTGTTTGTGTAAGTTTTAATTTCGATTTGAAAATTGATTTCCAATTCACTAAAAACGGGACGACCAATAAACAAACCACACACGGATTCGTCTGTTTGTCTTTATTCGACAATTCAAGTTTAAAAAAAAAAGCAATGATCAGATAATCATTACATGTTCACCTTTCTTAAATTTAAACTTTATAGACAACATTGGACAAGACATTTAATGCAATAAAATCATCTTCATATAAGGTATACTCGGATAAAAAAAACAAATATATAAACAAACCCCGCCCCTGTATGATTGCACCCTCCCCACACGTCATGTTTCCTGCTTTTTATTGACAATCACCTAAAGAAATGAAGTACTTTTAGTCTACTTTCCACCACCGTGATTTCATAAGATATAAGCTCAGGCCCGATTTTAACCTGGGCTAGATATTAACTACAGTATATTAACCGAATGCTCAAATTCAGTCCATCATTTCTGTTTTTCAAAGAGTGAAAGAATTTGACATCCTTAAAAAAAGGTTTGAATTTACAGAGCACCTCATGAATACGAAACACTGCAGGTGAATGGAGAAAAAAATAACATGTTTAGAGATATCAGTTTGGGCATTGGGAGAAAAAATGACAAAAACTGCCAATGTTTTCAACGACCAAATATTATGAATGGACGGCACGTAAGTTTTTGAATAAGCTTGTTATTAATAAAAAAAGAAAATCTTGAAAAAAATTGAAAATTCGGCTTGTTATTTGAAGTTCAAATTGGAATAAATCAGGCAAGGAATTAGATATTTCAAATCTTGCTTGTATATCTCAGGGCGTAGCGCGGCCATGTTGTCGTGATTTACTGGACAATCTGACGCAAAGTCGATAAAACGTTTTTAGATAAACTTGCTGAAGGCTGGTTTTAGTCTGTTCTCCTACTTTGTCATTCAAACTAAGATGTTAAGGGAAGAAAACTATCCAAAAATCTAACCACAGCATCAAAAAACAAAGTTTTCACCTGCCGTGTCTCGCGTTAAGTGGTGCTTTTATACAAAACAAAAGCCTTAGAGAGAAACAGGGATCCTTAGTTTTCCGTTCACTGTTCAGGACGACATGTGAAAGCGCTGAGAGTAAATACTGTTGGTGGAATAGCGCTTTATAAATTAAGACCATTTCCCACATACCTAATAAATGCAGCATTTGCAACAAAAGAAAACACACAAAATAAATGTACAATTTCAAATACGTGGCATCAAAACAATAACCAAAGTGGAGCTTGTTCAACATTATTTTCGGAATTTTGTGCAATATACAAATATGTGACACAAATGATCAGTAACAAAGCACATCAATTACAACATGGTTTGTCTGTACGTCTTTTCCTCAAGTTCTTCATTTTCTTCATTTCTTATTTTCTTCCTGAAAGATCAATCAGTGAAACAGAGTTAATGACAGTCATTGTGGTCATATTCTGTCCCTAAATGTTGACTTGAAAGTAATAATTAAATAAATTACCCGCAGATCGGTTGAATTTCTGATATGGTTTCAGGTAAAGGTTTGCCAAACCTTTCCGGTAGCAGCAGACATGTAAGTGCGCCAATGATAGCCAAACCTCCCATAATGATGTAAGGTAGGGCCTTGTAGACTTGACCTTAAGATGGAGGAAAAAGAGAAGTTAAACATAACTGAGACCATTACTGTGGCCTTTTGGTGATCTGGACACTCCTGCACTTCAAAGGTTAAAATGAGTTGTGCTTTAAGCATTAGTCATCTTAATCGAAATGCTGAACAGCTGCAGATGTGCAGCTCGGATTGAAACTTTGGCTGTGTCACAGAAAATATGGGTGTGCCATATATATATATATATATGGCATTTTCTAACAAAGCACAATAAAGTTACATTTGGCAAATATTAATGCTAAATGTGTATGAACTCGGTGAGGCTACAACTGCTCAATTTACTCAAACTCAGAGAGCAGCCCTTCCCTCTCACCGTTCCGACACCAGGGGGACACCCTCCCCCTGATGTCCCCTCTTCAGGCTGACTGCTCCCATGTCTGAAGCCTCTAATCAGGGCTCACTCTGATCAGTCCGACGGCTCGTTCAACAAGGCCATTTTGAAAGCGGTAAAAACAGGAGTTTAATCACTTGTCACCGCTCTCGATTCACCGTCGGAAATTTCACATCCTCCCCCCCTTTGTGGTCACCTTCCCTTCATTTCTTGCCCCAAAATAAGGCAGTTTACGCTAAATAGTCACAGCTACAGACTATTGAAAGGTTAGACTTTTCTGGTGCGCACTCGTGTAATTTTAAACAAAATGCTTAATTTTTTATATTTTTAAACTCCATGTAGTCCCTTTAATATGTCAGGTCTGGGGCCAGAAGTGGCAAAGTCTATGTTAAGAAACAGTATACATTGTTGTTGATATCTATAAAAGACAGAAGGGTGCCAATGTTGCGTGTGGGCACATTAAATGCTTTTATAATCTCCTTGTTGTGGTCAAAGATTGCTCGGTGAGGGCAGATCGCTGATTCATAGCTGACAGTGCAGTAATGCTTAACTCACCCAGGTAAATGATGAAGGGAGAGATGATTGTTCCAAGGCGGGCAGCCATAGAACAGCAGCCCATGCCCGTGTTCCTGATGACTGTGGGGAAGAGCTCGGAGGAAACGGTGTAGACGATGCAAAAGGCGGCGGTGAAGCCAAACTTCCCCAGCATCTCCAGGAAAACTCCAATGGCTGGCTGGTCTGCAACAGATGACGAAATCCCACACAATGATGAAAAAATGTGTACGGTTATCATGACCCATTGTGAATCAGTTACCCAATCGTTTCAGTCACACGAGTCTGCTGGCTAGAGTGCGCTTTTATTATTTAACACGGTCTTAATTCGCTTTTTAACCATTATACTTGTTGCCACACGTCTTGGGTATAATTTTATTCTCTTCTTTTAAAGCAGTACTAAGTAACCACAGAGGCGTCCCATTTGTACCTGAACTCGATGATCTTGTCACATTTTATGTATTGTATATCGAGTTGGTCACAGGGCCTCTTGAATCATTATATAAATATGCACTCAAGATCCATGATAAGAAACCCAGGCGTTATCACCATTGTCAAATACTAAATAAGTCTGGAACTCTGAATTTTACAAACCTAATATTCTACTCTAATGTTTGCTTGCTTTTTAAAATTATCCATGGAGTCACTGCACCCCCTCTGAGAAAATGTATAACTTTATGTACTGATAAAATGACTCGAACGACTCGATCCACTTCGCTAAATCTGCCTTCTCTGTGATCGGGTCAGTGGAACACACTGCCAACAGAGATTATTGCAAGTACGACATTCAAAAGTTTTGCGCATTTGACTAAAAAATTGCTTCTAGAAAAACAAACTTGCTCATGACCTGTAACGTCATGTGGGAGCGACCGTTCACCTAGAAAAAGGACCGGTGCAAAATGTTCTCATGTTCCAATCTTGTTTAAATTAAATGTATGTTTTTAATGATGTCGAAATGTATAAATCCATGGTCAAGTATTCATCTACATTTAAAACCACATTTGTGCTGTAACATCAACCTGTCCAGGGACTACAGGAGGAAATTAGCATCTTTGCTATAACCTGGCACAATGCATCTTTCCTTTTGGTCAATGTTAAATTGTGCACTGTCCCTGTCTAAATAAAAACCATACCGTACCAACGTGTTTACCTTAATAAATCCTTTCCGTAGTCCCTGTGGGGGTAATACAAGTGTTTATGGGATGATTGGAGGGTCTTTCATCTCCCCCTGGTGTCTCTGGACAGAAAACCATGTTTGCAACTTGACTGCCACCGGACCGGAGTCACCAATACACACTAATGGAATCACGAAGAAGAAGCTAACATGCTAACGGGCAAAGCTAACTGCGGGCTAGCGTCACTTTAAACAGTATTTACAGCCAAGTTTGAGTGAAAATAATATTTCCATTGTATAATTGGATGCACAATATCCCTCTCTCCCTTCGCCTTTCCTGTCAGCGTAGTATTTACTCTTCGAGACAATTAATAAATTAAAAAATCGTAACTTGCTACGACACCTGCAGTTGCATTTATGGCCTCTAGGGGCAAGAGTTACTTAGTACTGCTTTAAGTGAACCAAGACTTTTTAGACAATTAGACAACACATCTGCCAGCGACGGCCATCTTCTCAACATGTCTGAGGGAGTAACCCGAACACCTCCCTGTGAATGCTGACGGATATATCAGTGAGAAATTATCTTTCTGCAGGACAAGATTTTTGCCTAAGAGATGGAAAAAGGGCGTCACATTTCCTTCTGGAATCTCTTGTTTGTAACGCGAGGCATGTAACAGTGTTTTTAGCTACTAATAATTTCTTGCTCCTAATTTATACAGTGAGCGGAAGCTACTTGTCTAGAAGAATGTGCATAACCCTTATCGTCTGGACATGGGGCATGGACAGTCCATTGTGCATCAGCACAGCGCCACCTACTGCTCTGGAGTGTGCCTCATAAGACTCTGAACATGGATGCTACAAGTCTACTGGTGGTTATGAAGTGATCGTGACTCACTGAATGGAATAAGGTGAACGCAGAGGATCATAACTCCGCCGACGAAGAGCGTGGAGGACTGGCAGATGCGTCTGCCCAGGAACTTGAGCATGATCAGAGCGATGGTGTACGCCGGGACCTCAGTTACAGCCGACAGGAAGCAGTTGAGGTATTTGTCGCCGTGGAGGTTGGACGTGTTCAGAGTTAGCGCGTAGTAGCTCAGTGTTGTGATAATCCTGAGGAAGAAACAAGAAAAACTGAAAATCTCCCACACACTCTGAAAGATAGGATAGAACATGCACTATACTGCTGTAAAAAGAAGGCACAACAAAAACAAAGCTGGGTTGTTATAATTTGTCATGCATTCAAGCCTGGTGTTTGAGGACTCACCATAAAGTGCTACACAGTAAAGTCGTAAAGAACAAGTTGCAGTTTTGGACTATGGCGAGGACGTTGTATTTCTGGTCCTTCTTGTTTAAAGTATCTTCAATCTGAAATAAAATAACAAAAGGAGTTAAGGAATCCACAGTAAGGCTCACAGGCGAGTGTCAGGTGACTTCAGTGTGGATCCTCGTTCTTTCCCTGAGATAGTAGTGTTGTCTTCAAAGATATACCCTACAAACTGTAGCTCAAGATTACATTGTAGGCAGCTACAGTCACTAGCATGTTAAAAACATTGTGTCAGGAGCAAAGCATTCATTGGAGGATACGGTAAATTCTTTGCTTCTGTGAGCCGTTAGCTTCAAGACAAAAGCTAATGGCTATTGGCTAATGGCTAACACTAAATAGTAACTAATAGCACCAAGATTTTGAACGAGCCAAGCTCAAAAGTTTGGGGTCCCCCAGGCCAATTCTACAATTTCTTTAATCAACCGTTTTCAGTTCAATAAGCTTTGGAATGGGGTGTGACAATGACTTACAGTGAGAGTACTTGTTGTGACACGATTGACCTCAACCGTTCTCCTGCAGAGGTGTTGTGAGGTAGACATCAGAGCTGATTTGAATCTTGTTTATCTTAGAGGTAGCAGATTCGTAATGAAAACCGCCATCAGCCCTCAAAATGCTTCAAAGTGAGCTATGGGGTGCCTCGAGGGTCTGTGCTCGAGCCAATCCTGTTCTGCCATAGCATGAACATGACAAACCATTATATTCATTTTCACTGCTATGCGAACGATACACAGGTGTATTTATGTGTAAGAGACATTTAAACCTGGATGACAATGAACTATCTCCATCTCAACACAGATAAAACAAAGAATGAGACTCTCTGCCGAGCAAATTCACCCTGCATGATGTCAAGGTATACTTTGTCCCTGTAGGGAAATTGACCTATCCTTTGATGTTGCTTGGCCAGTAAACAACCGCAGTTCTGCGCCTCCAGATGTCGAGCCAGCAAATGGTCAGCATCACCACCTGACTGCGGGATTAGCCTATTATGCATGTTTTTAGTGGTAGAGAAAACCATGGGGAGAACATGCAAGCTCTACACAGAAAGGTCCCGTCCCAGGATCGAACCCGGGACCTTCTTTGCTGTGAAGCAAAGAGCGCTAACAGTTGTGCCACCCAACACGGTTAGTGTCTCTTCTAGTTCTACTGTAAGAAACCCTGGAGTCTTATTTGTCTAAGATCTCTCTACTAAAGCACATGCAGCGTAAACCAGGCCTCTAATGTGTTTTCCCACTTCCAAAACCTGGCTCAAATAACAATCTCTTACCTAAAAGCAACTGGAAATCATGTTCATACTTTTTGGTTCCTCAAAGTTGGACTATGACTGCCGGCCGCGTGTCCAAAAAGTTCTCAAAAAAGCTTTTAACTGGGTAAAAATATGGCTGCAAGTTTATTACCAAGAATAAGCAGAGAAGAGAGCACAGTCTTGGAATTCAATTTAAAATCTTCACTTGCAAGTCCATCAATGTTACGACTCCAATTAATCACAATCAATCTATTGATCATCTATCTATCTCAAAGACACTGTAGTGCCTGTTATGCGAACGTTGTAAATAAATGATCAGGTTCTCACCTCTGCTTTTGTGAAAATCGCCTGTGGAACTTGAACTTTATTACATTTTGCAGCATATCTCAATATGGCCTCCGCCTCCTCCACTCTTCCCTGAGAGAGCAGCCAGCGAGGGGACTCTGGGACCAACCTGGGCACACCATCACAACACTAGTAATACACTCACAATTGGATTGTTTTATTGGTTTGGTACAAGAGGAATCAAGCTGTGGAGTAAAACCAAGCTGAGACATTTGTTTTTTTCCAACCTACTCTCACTTGTCTGTGCAACATGGCGGTTGGGAGGTTAACAACCAGGCGGGTCTGACAGCTCAGGAGCAGCTGAAAATGTGTCCTCCGCATTTGATCCCAGGTAAATTTCCCAATGGGACAATAAAGCACACTTTCCCCATAAAAACCTTGCCTTTTCCTCTCAAGCCATTCATTTAAATGCATTTTCTTTCCCCCCCAACATCTCGCTGTTCTTAAACTCTTGCTGCATCTCACTCTTCATCTAGTTTCCATTTTCTTTGCCCTCTCTCCCCACATAGTCTATGTTAAGAATTATTGTACAAATTGTACACTGTGCCATAAAGGTATTAAATGGATGGTATTGTGTCTCGGGTCACTTTGAATCACTGACATCAATCTCAGAGCCCTGTGATAATTAGATGTCAGGTGAGCCCAGTTAAAAACTCACAACTACTGAAAAAGGACGTTCCACATTATTAAGCAGACCAACATTTTCAAGCAACATAGCAAAGAAAAAGGATCTCTCTGCTGATGGAAAGCGTGAAACCTTCGATATTTCATGAAAGATCAAGCATTGAGCATAAGAGATTTGTGATTGATTCAGAGCACACATGGGTTTGTGAAGATAAAGGCACAATGAGGATGTTTTTTGAAGCTGTTTCTGTTCAGTTTAGGGGAGGCCGGGCAGATGGTTTATACACAACTACGAGCCTCTGGAGGGTCCTACACCTTGATGTTCAGGAGACTCCAGCGGCACCAGCAGCTTCAAATACCTGTTTGCTGCTTTGTAGCAGCTGTTCTCTTAATCTGATGGATTTGACTGGCAGAAACCGTCCTCATTGCGCCTTTATCTGCACAAACCCATGTGTGCTCTGATTGATTCAGCCACAAATCTCTTAAATGTGCGATGATTACGCTTAATCTTTTGTGAAATATTTAAGGTTTTCATACCTAGTCCAAGGCATTCAACTATTTCACGCTTTTCATCAGCAGAAAGATCTTTTTTCTTTCCCTTATTGCTTGAAAATGGTGATCTGCTTGTAGAACGTCCTTTATCAGTAGTTTTTCCCTTAACTCGTCTTACCTTAGCTGTCTGGCAGTTGTGGCAGTTGCCATAAAAATCACAAAAACATCTTTAGTGATACTACGTCTGTTACTACAAATGTGCAGTTTTGGCTCATTTGCATCATTGCATTATACGGATTCTCTCCATATGAATGAATGTTGAAGCCAGTCCCTATATGAAAGTATGGCACAGAATGGCATGTCCCATTTCAGGGCATTTATAGAATTTCAGTATTCCCTCTATCCACTCAGAGGTCTCGTTTACATGCTAATTGTTATGGAAAGGCAAACAGGTGCATTCTGTATGGACTTCTAACTAGGCGCTGACATTACGCAAATGTGGTAGATGGCTTGAAAACAGCCCAAAACTTTTGGATCATGATGCTGTCGATAAAACAGTGCAGAATTCCTGACTTCCGAATGATGGGCTCGACCAAGGTTTAGGCGAGAGGGTGGATGTTGGGATAGAAACATGACAGACGAATGCGCTCCATATACGAGGTCACATGCTGCGCTAACGTTTTAGAGCAGCATATTCCGACATGCACACTCTGTTTTATGAAATGGGGGCAATTCAGAGAAAGCTCATTCTGAAACATTTCCGGGGGTTTGCTAACTGTACACACACACACGTGAGGATCAAACATCATTCCTCCTTATCAGGGTGACTAAACGAACACATCATAAAATCGTAAACTCTTACCACCACAGCGGGAGATACAGGATTGAGCTGGCCGCCATGGGGATCAGTAACATTCTCCAGCTCCGGAACAAATAAGCCGCTAAAGGTAACGCCATGTACCCCAGTGCCGCGGGCATGAAGATCCCCAGAGACGAGAACACCACGCGGGCTTTGGGATTCAAAACCTCTGTTCCTGTGGGGAAAAAAGAAGATTTCACAATAATTATTGTTAGAGAATTAACAATGGTGTTCAAGAGGATAGATGAAAAATAGGCAGCAGTCTGGATGTCTTATACAGGAGATGTTTATTTACCATCAGTACGGGACCCGGAGACATGAACTCGAGACATTGCACTAGTCCTACCATTCAAGTCTGTCCATGCTTCCACAGAAAAGGGATAAATACCCTCTCAGAGCTTCATACGGATACGCAACCACACATTCAGTGGCTGAGAGTGGCGATCTAATGTTATCCTCTATCAGTTATGTTTGAGTAAACTTTCCAACCTGCGAAAACATGTCATTTCCGATTTGCGACACTTTGCACGATCAACATTTGCTCGTTCCTGGGACACATGCAAAATTTCTTATTTAGTTCAACAAGCTGATAGTATTTGCCAAGCCAAAGCTAAAAGACAACTATGAAGGTAAGCTCTTACGCTATAGAGTCATTGATAAGAAAAATCACAGAGTCAAAATGCATTTAGGCAAAGGTAGATTGTCCCCATGCCACGCGGGTTTTGCCAGTGGGAAGGCTTATGCTCCCTAACTACCGGACACATGAACCACAGAGAAAAAGAGCAGACACGCTGTAGTTGGTTTTACATGCTGGTTTTATGTAAGACATTAAGTGGTTAAGTCAGGTGCATGAGTAACAGAGCTGGGTACTGTTGAGCAATACCAGTATGTTATTGGGGAGAAGGTTTCACTCCAAAAAACGACTTTATCTTAAGAGTCCAGGTTTTGAAACCTGTTTGTCCAGGGACACGGCAGGAAGTTACTTGGTCGTTTCACTTGAAATAAATGATACAAATTTACAAGAAAACATTGTTCCTTTAGGTCTTGTGGACAGTGGTAGTCTGTGTGCCCTCTGTGTCAAGGGTGTTGCAGTTTATTTAGAAAGAAATCACTTAAGATTGCTATTTGTAAGTAAAAGACAATGTTGCATTCAAGATTCTCCCAAAACTACACATTTTGCAGCAAATTTTTCAAAAGTTCCGTTTGAACTATTTCAGGTTGGGGAAAAAAGAGCAAAGTTCCCCCTGCTAGGTCCTCGAGTACCCCCAGGGGTGCCCTATGCATCGTTGAGGTATCAATATTGTAAACCAAGTATCGTTGAAGTACCGGTTTATACCCAGTCCGAGTGATAGTTACACTCTGGCAATGGGTTGAATTCACGGTAAACAGATTACTAACCACTAAGAGCTCCAACTACCTTAAGGAAAAATCAGATAACATGCATCCCCCATAACTTACAATTGCTTATGTAAATAGTACCGTTTACAACCCCCCCTTCATAAACCTTTGTGAATAATACTGTATGTCCCGGGTCAGGTGAATCGTGCATAGCTTACCTAGCACGAAGCCGATGATGTAGTTGGAGAATTGGCCCGCTCCGACGAAGAAGAAGATGACGGTGAAGAGTTCCCAGCTTGGAGAGAAGATCTGCGCCGTCACAGTCACGGTCTGAAACAACATCATCAGGAACAGGGATGGCTTCCTTCCCCATCTGCGCAACACAACAACCCAATGACCATCTGTGACCACACGATTGTACAGAGGAGCAAAGTAACCTGACTATAAAGTGCTTGTACTGTAACTTATACAACATGAAAGTCGGCCAAATCCTTTTTACTGCAGAAAGGTTTCACTTGTGTTGCCTGCTCTGCTGTTGTGGTGATTCTCGTGTACGTTCAGGGTAAATATGTGTCAGATTGACTGAAATGATCCTGTTCTTTTCACAATCGAAATCAGGTCCGATTAGGTCATGAACGTCACTTTACTAGTATGGACAGTCCTTAAAAACGCATTTCTCTCTACTGTGAGCCTGTTCTCTACTGTGAGCCTGTTCTCTACTGTGAGCCTGTTCTCTACTGTGAGCCTGTTCTCTACTGTGAGCCTGTTCTCTACTGTGAGCCTGTTCTCTACTGTGAGCCTGTTCTCTACTGTGAGCCTGTTCTCTACTGTGAGCCTGTTCTCTACTGTGAGCCTGTTCTCTACTGTGAGCCTGTTCTCTACTGTGAGCCTGTTCTCTACTGTGAGCCTGTTCTCTACTGTGAGCCTGTTCTCTACTGTGAGCATGTTCTCTACTGTGAGCCTGTTCTCTACTGTGAACATGTTCTCTACTGTGAGCCTGTTCTCTACTGTGAACATGTTCTCTACTGTGAGCCTGTTCTCTACTGTGAGCATGTTCTCTACTGTGAGCCTGTTCTCTACTGTGAACATGTTCTCTACTGTGAGCCTGTTCTCTACTGTGAGCCTGTTCTCTACTGTGAGCCTGTTCTCTACTGTGAACATGTTCTCTACTGTGAACATGTTCTCTACTGTGAGCCTGTTCTCTACTGTGAGCATGTTCTCTACTGTGAGCCTGTTCTCTACTGTGAGCCTGTTCTCTACTGTGAGCCTGTTCTCTACTGTGAACATGTTCTCTACTGTGAACATGTTCTCTACTGTGAGCCTGTTCTCTACTGTGAGCATGTTCTCTACTGTGAGCCTGTTCTCTACTGTGAACATGTTCTCTACTGTGAGCCTGTTCTGTACTGTGAGCCTGTTCTCTACTGTGAACATGTTCTCTACTGTGAACCTGTTCTCTACTGTGAGCATGTTCTCTACTGTGAGCCTGTTCTCTACTGTGAGCCTGTTCTCTACTGTGAACATGTTCTCTACTGTGAGCCTGTTCTGTACTGTGAGCCTGTTCTCTACTGTGAGCCTGTTCTCTACTGTGAGCCTGTTCTCTACTGTGAGCCTGTTCTCTACTGTGAGCCTGTTCTCGGGTGCGTACCGATGTTCCCCGGGTCCGATGTTCCCCCACTTGTATTGACGGGGGAACATCGGTACCTCGCATATTAAAAAGTCCCGATGTTCCCCGGGTCCGATGTTCCCCGTCAATACAAGTGCCAACGCTGCATGCGATCAGACTTACGCACAGGCATAATGCAGCGCTCTTCATTCATCAGGCAAAACGTAAAACAATCATCAGCAAATATAAGTAGGCTACTCATGCCCCAACACTACGTTAGCCTGTAGTGTTCTCTGGAGCCGGTCACAGCGGAGGGTGCAAGCAGGGATGACATGTCGAGGCACAAGGAACTGGTACACGATGCAACATCTGCACAGAGACAGCCAGATGTGCGCGTCCTGCAGACAGAGGTGCAGACCGCGCAGATGTTTCTGTCCTGGGAGAGGCAGTGAACACTGAATGATCAGGACCGTGGGGTGGGCTTGGACAAAATTGGGTGTTCACAGGTCCACCTGCGGTGCCGCGTAATTGTGCCATAAGCCCCGATCACTTTTCCTTTGCTGCGCTTCCTCAGCGTTCTCATTGAATATAGGCTATGGATCGTTTTTATGTCAAAAAACAGCGGCGCAAATACAGTTCAACGTCATTCAGTGTCAGTGGCCTCAGTGGTGCCTCTCGGAGCGTCTGATGGCCAAAGCACAGTGCGTAATGCGCGCATGACAGGCGGCGGCACTGGGAGAGGAGTGAGGACGCAATGCATGTTGCCCCATTCGTAAAAAGACCCCTAATTTAATGTGTATAAGGCTGGAGTGCAGCCATCAGAAAAGACTTGCTGAGAGTTAGGAGCGGCTATGGCACGAGCCGCTGCACTTGGCTCTCCGCACGCCGCGTGATGGACTACGCTGGGGCTCACGGACAATCACAAGAAAAAAACATGGATTTACGCACGATCGAGCTACAACAACGAACCAGTCAAGCAGGTTTGCGAGGATAAACGGGGGGAGATCTGTTTACAAAAACAAAAGCAGCTGTGGGTGAGTTTGGTGTTGCTAAACTGCGACACGTTCTTATTCTGAGGTTGTACAAAAATGTTGTAGGCTATTACAATGCGAGATCAACAAGACTTATAGTATGTTATAAAGTAGCCTAATCAGTAGGCTAGTTATGAGCGAAACCAGGCCGCTCGTTGCTCCATTATCCGTGCGTACAGGGCCGCTCTGTGCCAAGCGGTGAAGAGAGAGGCGGGGGGCGCGTTCACTGCTTGCATCGGTCGGGGAACACGGGGCCCTCCGGCGTTCGGAGGCAGGGGAACATCGGACCCGGGGAACATCGGGCCGACCCCCAATAGAAGCTACCACTATAGAGCATGGTGTGAAGGAATAATGACGACAGTGTGGCGCTTTGAGAAACTCGGTAACACAGACTTGTAAAGCGCAATACAAGAGTGACACCAGGCTGCAGAGAAAAGGAACAACAGCGCCGTCCGTTTTTGTACGAGGACGTTGCTGTCAGACAGGCTTTTAAAATCCTGAATGACCCTTCTCATGTTTCATCTCCAGAGCCTGTTGCCCTCTGCAGAGGTCAGAACAACGGCTTCAATGCTGCAAGTCCTCCTTTATTCCCACTGCCCTATCGAACGCTGTAATTTTTATTGTATACGTTACGCGGCAGCGCCTGCACTACGTGCCCAGAGCCCAGCGGTGCAATCAAGTTAATCTTATCTTAATTGTCTGTCACTGATTTGTTTATGAGTCTGAGTTTTAGTGCAGTTGCTATTGTGACACGTAGAAAGCAGCAGATGATCTCATATTAAGGCGAGACACTTCAGGTGAATATATAAGGAAACGTTTTAAATTCATAGATCAATCAATTTTAAACTTATGAAAATAAGGCCCAAAACATCTGTCAGTTTTAAATGTATGGTTTCATTTTGTTGACATATTAGTTACAAAGATCTTTTGGGGGGATGTTGGATATCTTCTTTAGTTTCAAGTTTTTAGTGGAAAACTTAAAAAAAATATATAATATACAGTGAGGAAAAAAAGTATTTGGCCGAAATCCAACAGAATGTCTATGGGGAACTGACCAAATACTTTTCTTCCCCACTGTATATATAATAAAACTTTTTTTTAAATTTTTTTTTACTCAAAGCAGGTTTGGAATCGGATATTACAAATTCCTTCCAGGTGAAAGTTTATATGTTAAGAGACCAAATTGGCTCAAAGAATTGAAGAATTTTGCTTGTAGTGTCTCCCCTTCAAGGGACTATGCAGAGTTTAAAATGTCAAAATTATGTATTTTCATGGAATCAGCCATGTCTTTATGTGTAGAATGAGCTCAGACTTGTTCACCACAACTGCCTCTAAAATCCTGCACTGAGGAAAAAGATCCTCTCGGTTCAGGCGGGAGTTAAGAGGTTGACACTTGTTGCTGAAACGTGTGCAGTGTCCTTTACAATCTTTAACTTCAGCAATAGTCAGTAGCTTTTCTTAAAATGTTACTTTTTGCTCCTCCTCTTTGAAAGTGTCATGATTTGCCCAAACCTGTCAGAAATCTGCCCCGAAAAGAAGGATCCCACCAGGATGCCCACATAGTTGATGGAGGTGGCCAGTGGGAGCTTGTAGGAATCGTCACACACCAGGTCCCACTGCAGAGAGGGAACAAAAACAAACAAAAAGGGCTTTTACTTTATGCATTTATTTATTTTGACTGTCTTTGTGGGGAGAACATATGCAAACTCCGCACAGAAGGTCCTTCTCCTTGTTGTGAGGTCATCTATCTCTCTTCCTGTGACTTCAATGGTCAGACCAGCCCCTGTGTCTGGAGTTCACTCACTGTCACTGTGAGAAGAATTTTGTTTCAGGACTGCCCTCCCTCCCTCCCTCCCTCACTCACTCTCTCATCGCCTCAAACAGCTCAGTGTCTTTTTCACTAAAACTGGAATATCAGGTTTGAAATCTAGGAGTGAACATTTGCAGGTCGGTTTACAAAGACAGCCATATTAGTCCAGTGCTCAGGTCTCTGCACTGGGCTCCTGTCGCTCAGAGAAAAGGTTTTTAACCCCTTAACTCCCACCTAAACCGAGCACATTATCTCCAATTTGGCTTTACCCCAGTCCAAAAGCTTCTGGAAAAAAGGTATGAAAAAGCAACAAAACTGAGACGAAAACAGTGATGGAAATGTGACAAAAAAGTGTTTTCTCACTTTTTCATCCACGAAAAATGGATGAAAAAGTGGCCAAAATGTCACAAAAATGTCACAAGAAAGTGACAAAAAATGGACGAAAAAATGAAAAAAATGTGAAAAAAATGACAAAAAAAATACAAAAATTTGATAAAAAATTAAC
The DNA here is from genome assembly GCF_951799975.1 of Gobius niger. Classification (NCBI taxonomy): domain Eukaryota; kingdom Metazoa; phylum Chordata; class Actinopteri; order Gobiiformes; family Gobiidae; genus Gobius; species Gobius niger. The sequence continues at coordinate 28,645,988 of NC_136862.1, forward strand.
GAAAAAAATTGACAAAAAAATGAAAAAAAAAGAAAGAAAAAAATGACAAAAAAGTTACAAAAACGAGTTGAATGCCCAACAAAAAAATGATGGAAAAAAATCTGATAACGTGAGGACAAAGATCCTCTCGGTTCAGGCGGGAGTTAAGAGGTTAAAACACGCGTATGACACTGTAAGTACTACACTGTATCTGCACGCTTTGCTTTAAGTTGAAGGAACTGATGATCGTGTACGTAAAGGCTTCTTGAATCGTGAATGAATGGCGCTCTGGAAATGCCTCAACTTGCCGTTTCTCTCGTCAGACTTTACTCATAACTCATGGCAGACGGTTTAGCCGCAGGGCCTGAGTGTGATAGTTCACCTGCCAGTCACAGCACATGGCTCGCCTGCAGCACCACTGAGAGTGAAAGGTTAATGACTTCTTCACACCGACAGTGTTAGCGGGACTAATCTACGTGTTTGTCTCTTGCAGGTTCGACTACTGTAACGACCTGCTCACCGTCAAGACAGTCGCAGCGCGTTCAAGACAGCTGCACGCCCACATGAGCCCGGTGCTCAGGCCTCTGCACTGGCTTCTCTAACCTCTCGTGTAATACCCAACATCCCCTGGAGCCGCCACCTTAAGGTGGTGGAGGGGTTTGAGCGCCCGAATGATCCTGGAGCTCTGTTGTCGGGGGCTTCGTGTCCCTGGTAGTGTCTCCCAGGGCAAACAGGTCCTCGGTGACGGGTCAGACAAAGAGCGGTTAAGAAGCCCCTTGTGATAGACCAACAGGCCCAGTTTGAATCGTGAGGCCGTCCCTCTGTGGACCCACCACCTGCAGGAGGAGCCATGAGGGGGCTGGTGCAATGTGATCTGGGCAACTCCAACAGCTGCTCCCCATGACCCGGCAACGGACAAGTGGAAGAAAATGGATGGATGGATAGATAATATCCAACATGACGTTTTCATTTAAAATTCAAAGCTAAATCTTGCTGGTTTATGAAACGGCCTGGAGAGGCGTTTCACTGCCTTCACCGTTTGAAGAAACGACTTCACGGTGAGCAAAGCAAATGTCAAGGCTGATGGTCCACGTGGTTCAGTCAGTTTATGAATATGCTCCTGTACATATGAAGCTCCTGTACAGTGTCTTGTTGGACAGTGTGTATCATGGGGCTCTGCGCTTCATAACCAACTGTCGACCTCTTCCTCACCACTGTTTGTTATACTCCAAAGTGAATTGGGTTGGACTTCAGGCTCGCCGACTTTCTCATTGGTATGTTTATATCTACAAGGCGCTTCTAGGCTGCCTTCTTATCTTGTCTTTTAAAAGTGAAGCAGAGTCAGCGTAGTCTTCGTTCTAATGACGCCTCGCACTATGTTGTGCCTGTTGTGCGACTGAACTGGGAAAGACGGCTTTCAGTTATTAGGCTCCATTTACACGGAACCTCCTGCAGAAGGACTTCAAAATCACTTCAAAATCATTATTTCTTTGAATAGTTTCAAGTCTCTTGTGATGTCAGTCCAGTCCAGATCATCGGTGTGTGAATGTTTTAACTAATGTTGTGTATGTTTTTAAATGTATGGAAACCAAGTGTTGCTCACCTCTTATCGCTTCCCCGGGTCTAATGTGTTACACTTGCTTCACTATCTGGACCCTCACTTTACGAGATAATGTTTGACTACGGCCGTTCATTTGGCACGTGTGTTATCGCGTCCTTTGACCTCGTCTGCAGGCTTGAGGAAAGTGAAGAGACGCTTTCTGTGCGACGGTGTTTTCCTTCCTGAACACAGGCTCACAAATGTTCAAATCCAGGCTGAAAAGAGGCCAGTTCAGCAGCATGTGGCACCGGTCGCACTTAATTTACGTTATTTACGTTCCTGACACACAGCAAACAACCCCCGCCTTAACCAAGCACCTTTTCTCCAGTTCAGTTTTACCCGAATCTAAAAGCTTCTTGACTGGAGACTTCACTTTGCAGCCAGGGTAGCACCTCATCTGAAAGTCCTAAGCTCTTTCCTTGTCTTTGTTGGCAAGTCTTTTGTGGCTTTATTACAGTTGCATTACGGCCAAAAAAAAATGAAATGCACCCAAAAAAAAAAAAAGACTTTTGTAGGTCTTAGCTCGAAAAGCTTTTCGAGTTGGGTAAAGCCAAACTGGAAATAAATGTTCTCGGTTACAGTAAGGGGTTAAATTTTCTGGAGTTTTACTAGTACTGTCGTTAACATTTTTATTTGAGGATTAGGAGTGAACTGCTCTTATCCTATTGGCAGTTTGACTTTCTTATTTCCAACCGGTCTGCAATGTCATCAAACAAGCAAAAAAAAAGAGCAAAAACCGCTCAGAACAAGAACAAACATTCTCAGTTCAAATGGCCTAAACCCATGCTTGGTATTTACTTTTTGCTGTGTGTCATTTAGAATTCTTGAGTAACTGTGACTCTTTCATTCGAGAGGATTAAGGATGAAGTTACTTTCTTAAAATCAAAGGAATGCAGAGTAAAAAACATATCACAAAATCTTAACACCTGAACGGAGCACATTTTCCCCAGGCTTGACCCAAATCTAAAAGGTTCTTGAAAAAAAAGTGATAAAATAGTGATCAAAACAAGAAGGAAAGGCAACAAAAAGTGAGAAAAGTATTGACAAAAGCCATAAAAATGCAATTGAAAGTATATTCTCTCAGTAAACCCAATGTCAAAGCTCTCTCCTCCACACCAGACTGTAACCACGGCACCGAACTTTAAAGTATTTCACGAGGGACCACTCTCACCTCTGTCACTATCGTGGACTGGTAGATCTCTTTGCTGTAGGTCCAGCCGTCGCGGCATTTCTCCAGGGGGATCTCGCTCACGTTCACGTGCACGTCGGGGATGAAGTTGCTCTGAGAGTAATTCTGCACCAGTTCGAGGTTGAGTCTGGAGCACGAGCTGCGCTTCGTGACCCCGTTCACCGTCTCCATCGGCAGCGTCACGTTCCTCCAGGCCTCGCTGATGTTGTGGTCGTCTGGGATGGTGCAGTGGTGAGGCGGCGTGTCCCCCACAAACACGATGAAAGTCCCGACAAAGCCATTTGGCAGGATGCTAATGGCCAGGGCCAGAAACACCCTTCTCTGGAACGCCCCCCAGGACCCGAGGAAAGATGTTATGGTGTCATAGTCCCTAATCTCCTCATGTCCCATGTTTAGAAATGCAGCAAATGTGGTCTGGGAGCTGCGTCTGCCTCTTGGTTTAAAAGAAAGCAGATTATGTGAACTTTTTGGCGCACAGCCTTTATTATGAAATAGGCTCCTCCTCCCAGCTTCTCACAATCGGCATACATGCCGGAGGGCGGGCTGGTTACATGTGCAGCGGGGCCAGCAGAGCACATGGAAGGGGGTTGGTTTTAAGACGCAGCTGAACAATTGCACTGACATGTCAGATATGCCAGATTATCTCTGGTGGTGATAGCACTCTGCTTTTATCCTACTTGTGTGTGTTCAACATGCTCATTTCCACTGCAGCTTCACCTTCACTTCCATTTAAAAGAGCACACACGCAGAAAAGTGACGTTGTAATGGTGCATAACGGTGAAGCAGGAGAGTTTACAGCCTCTAATGCCAGTGTGACGCCTCATTTGAAAGTCAAGACCTTCTAGTTTCTAAAAATATGTGTGAGATCTGTCTGAGGCGACAGTGTATCACAAAAGTATTGTTGTTGCAACAACAGGTGACATAATTGTCTTTCACGAAGAAAGGCTTCAAACCCACATGATTTAGGACTCAGTACACGACAATACACTACACCAGGGGTCCGCCACTAAATCAGCTCGAGGTCCGAACACATGCAGTCATTGCTCTTGAAAATGTTAAAACATGAGCACAGGAGGTCTATTTATAAAGCAGAACTTATTAGTAAATCAAAAATGTTGCCAACCTATTTAAATGTTATTCAAATAGATTAGATCATGTTTAATTCAGCCTTAGAAATTAAGTATATTGAGAGGTTGGAAAGGCTTTCGGGTCCGGACTGAAGCCTCTGGGGGTCCGGATCTGGACCCAGGACTCCTGCTCTACACGGTTGTTCCATAACACAGAGCACATGGGCGGTGCCACAGTGGAAACATGATACACACCGCCACTGCCGGGCCGCCGCGTCACACACAAAGGCGACAATTAAATGAAACCAAGGGCTGCGAGGTCAACACTGTGCACAAATACCACAGCTGTGTACTTCTCCACAGTAAAAAGTATCAACGTGACCTCCATCGGGCGCTCAAGAGTTCACAGGACTTGGCCCAACCAATCCACATGTGCTTTGTGGATCTGGGGAAAGTGTTCGACCGTGCCCCTCAAGGTGCCACGTGGGGGGGCTCCGGGAGTTTTGCACCGAACCCATGGCTGTATTGTATTGAATCAATATCAAGATATCTGACATAAACATCGAGACGTGAAACTTTGTCTATATCATTCAGCCCTAATCAGCGCCTCCAAACCTGAGGCCATGGTTCTCCACCAGAAAAAGGTGGCGAAGCGTCTGTACGTAGAGGAGAGTCCTTGGGCCAGATCTTATGCCCGGCGCAAGGAGTACGCAAACTTAAACTGACAAAAGGGACACACCAACAAAACAAATGCACATGTTCACCCCCCACTCGTCCACAACTTCTCACAATGTGCTCCTACCATAGATATAATACACGAGAGATAGCCGGTGTTCCCCATTCACTGTACAGGTCCCGAGTCGTCTGTGAAACTTACATGGCTGCACAATCTACTCCTACGCAGCCTGTTCCTAAAAAGGGCAAAAAGGTGGGAAGACTGAGCTCGCGGGGTGGGCGGAGCCTCCATAGGGCTCCAGAGCTTGAAAAGGCTTCCACTTTTTAGGGCTGATGCACAAATACCTGCATGGTTAAAAATATGACCCCCAGCCCAGCGTTGTCACATGGGTCATGCCGATTTTTAGAAACAATAAAACTCTTTGCAGCCAGGCTTTTAAGCCATTCCAGTGAGGCCTGAAATCCCATTAGAATCCTGTTTCCAAAGTGTCTTTTGGTATGGCCCACACCAGTGAACATCCAGGAGGAGGACAGTGCGGCCCACAACAGAGAACATCCAGGAGGAGGACACTACGGCCCACACCAGTGAACATCCTGGAGGAGGACACTACAGCCCACACCAGTGAACATCCAGGAGGAGGACACTACGGCCCACACCAGAGAACATCCAGGAGGAGGACACTACGGCCCACACCAGAGAACATCCAGGAGGAGGACACTACGGCCCACACCAGAGAACATCCAGGAGGAGGACACTACAGCCCACACCAGAGAACATCCAGGAGGAGGACACTACGGCCCACACCAGAGAACATCCAGGAGGAGGACACTACGGCCCACACCAGTGAACATCCAGGAGGAGGACACTACGGCCCACACCAGTGAACATCCAGGAGGAGGACAGTACGGCCCACACCAGTGAACATCCTGGAGGAGGACAGTACGGCCCACACCAGTGAACATCCAGGAGGAGGACAGTACGGCCCACACCAGAGAACATCCTGGAGGAGGACAGTACAGCCCACACCAGTGAACATCCAGGAGGAGGACACTACGGCCCACACCAGTGAACATCCAGGAGGAGGACAGTACGGCCCACACCAGAGAACATCCTGGAGGAGGACAGTACAGCCCACACCAGTGAACATCCAGGAGGAGGACAGTACGGCCCACACCAGAGAACATCCTGGAGGAGGACACTACAGCCCACACCAGTGAACATCCAGGAGGAGGACACTACGGCCCACACCAGAGAACATCCAGGAGGAGGACACTACAGCCCACACCAGAGAACATCCAGGAGGAGGACACTACAGCCCACACCAGTGAACATCCAGGAGGAGGACACTACAGCCCACACCAGAGAACATCCAGGAGGAGGACACTACAGCCCACACCAGTGAACATCCAGGAGGAGGACACTACAGCCCACACCAGTGAACATCCAGGAGGAGGACACTACAGCCCACACCAGTGAACATCCAGGAGGAGGACACTACGGCCCACACCAGTGAACATCCAGGAGGAGGACACTACGGCCCACACCAGTGAACATCCAGGAGGAGGACAGTACGGCCCACACCAGAGAACATCCAGGAGGAGGACACTACGGCCCACACCAGAGAACATCCAGGAGGAGGACACTACGGCCCACACCAGAGAACATCCAGGAGGAGGACACTACAGCCCACACCAGTGAACATCCAGGAGGAGGACACTACGGCCCACACCAGTGAACATCCAGGAGGAGGACAGTACGGCCCACACCAGTGAACATCCAGGAGGAGGACAGTACGGCCCACACCAGTGAACATCCAGGAGGAGGACAGTACGGCCCACACCAGAGAACATCCAGGAGGAGGACAGTACGGCCCACACCAGAGAACATCCAGGAGGAGGACAGTACGGCCCACACCAGAGAACATCCAGGAGGAGGACACTACGGCCCACACCAGTGAACATCCAGGAGGAGGACACTACAGCCCACACCAGTGAACATCCAGGAGGAGGACAGTACGGCCCACACCAGAGAACATCCAGGAGGAGGACACTACGGCCCACACCAGTGAACATCCAGGAGGAGGACAGTACGGCCCACACCAGAGAACATCCAGGAGGAGGACAGTACGGCCCACACCAGAGAACATCCAGGAGGAGGACACTACGGCCCACACCAGTGAACATCCAGGAGGAGGACACTACGGCCCACACCAGAGAACATCCAGGAGGAGGACACTACGGCCCACACCAGTGAACATCCAGGAGGAGGACACTACGGCCCACACCAGAGAACATCCAGGAGGAGGACACTACGGCCCACACCAGTGAACATCCAGGAGGAGGACACTACGGCCCACACCAGTGAACATCCAGGAGGAGGACACTACGGCCCACACCAGTGAACATCCAGGAGGAGGACACTACGGCCCACACCAGTGAACATCCAGGAGGAGGACACTACGGCCCACACCAGTGAACATCCAGGAGGAGGACACTACGGCCCACACAAGAGAACATCCAGGAGGAGGACACTACGGCCCACACCAGAGAACATCCAGGAGGAGGACACTACGGCCCACACCAGTGAACATCCAGGAGGAGGACACTACAGCCCACACCAGAGAACATCCAGGAGGAGGACAGTACGGCCCACACCAGTGAACATCCAGGAGGAGGACACTACGGCCCACACCAGTGAACATCCAGGAGGAGGACAGTACGGCCCACACCAGTGAACATCCAGGAGGAGGACAGTACGGCCCACACCAGAGAACATCCAGGAGGAGGACACTACGGCCCACACCAGTGAACATCCAGGAGGAGGACACTACAGCACACACCAGTGAACATCCAGGAGGAGGACACTACGGCCCACACCAGTGAACATCCAGGAGGAGGACACTACAGCCCACACCAGTGAACATCCAGGAGGAGGACACTACAGCACACACCAGTGAACATCCAGGAGGAGGACACTACAGCACACACCAGTGAACATCCAGGAGGAGGACACTACAGCACACACCAGTGAACATCCAGGAGGAGGACACTACGGCCCACACCAGTGAACATCCAGGAGGAGGACACTACTGCCCACACCAGTGAACATCCAGGAGGAGGACACTACTGCCCACACCAGTGAACATCCTGGAGGAGGACACTACTGCCCACACCAGTGAACATCCAGGAGGAGGACACTACTGCCCACACCAGTGAACATCCTGGAGGAGGACACTACTGCCCACACCAGTGAACATCCTGGAGGAGGACACTACTGCCCACACCAGTGAACATCCAGGAGGAGGACACTACTGCCCACACCAGTGAACATCCTGGAGGAGGACACTACTGCCCACACCAGTGAACATCCTGGAGGAGGACACTACTGCCCACACCAGTGAACATCCAGGAGGAGGACACTACTGCCCACACCAGTGAACATCCAGGAGGAGGACACTACAGCACACACCAGTGAACATCCAGGAGGAGGACACTACAGCACACTTGCTTGTCCCACGCAGGGCGGATCTAGCGGGGTGGCAGCTGCCACCTGCATATTCATGAGGACCTATGCACTAAGTTTGCTCTGCAGTAGGGTGCTTCTACAAGATGAAAGTTTCAGGGCAGTGTTCTCCAACCCTCCATTACATGATGCTTGTTATAGAGAAGCTGTAAAAAAAAGTTTTAGCTGAAAATATTGATATTTAGGACTTGTTCAACTCTATTGAAGTTTTTACCTCTCAAAAGTCACATGGCGCCAATCCAAGATTCAGATATTTTTATTACTTTCAATTAAATCAAAACCAGCTCAACTATATATGGTCTAAAAAGACTACAGTTTTGGTGTCAGGTGGTAAAACCGATGTAAATATTAGAAAATATTATTTTAGTTTAAAAGTCTTAATTTGTTTTAAAAGAAAATGTTTACCCATGCTAACAAATGCTAACGCTAATGCAAGAGTCCACATAAAAGCCAATTTAATTTGAAATTAGTTGCTACTGTCAGGTGGTGCAACTGCAAAAAAACACCAAATTATGGTTTTATTGCTGATTACAGCATCAGTCAGTGACAAATTACTGATGAAATGTTCAGAGGAGAAAGGCTGTCTAAGATATACTTGGCAAAGATTTGACTTTGTAACTTTTTTTGGAAACTATTTAAATTTTAGAGAAAACTCCACCTGACACTTTTTATACAGAGAAGCTACAAATACATCAAAATACATTTAAATACTTGTTAAATGTTATTTAACAAACATAACTTGTTTAAACACAAAATTATCGCCTCAAAAATATGCATGTCATCTGTTTTGAAAAAACTTTTTGAAAATATGCTTTTAGACCCTAATACAACTAATCCATCCATTTTCTTCCACTTTTCCGTTGCCGGGTCGTGGGGGCAGCTGTTGGAGTTGCCCAGATCACATTGCACCAGCCCCTTATGGCTCCTCCTGCAGGTGGTGAGTCCACAGATGGACGGCCTCATGGTTCTAACCGGGCTTGTTGGTCTCTCATAAGGGGCTTCTGAACCGCTCTTTGTCTGACCTGTCACCTAAGACCTGTTTGCCCTGGGAGACCCTACCAGGGGCACGAAGCCCCCGACAACAGAGCTCAAGGATCATTCGATTCTATTATTTATACACTGCTCACAAAAACTTAGGGCACACTCAAAAAACACATCCTAAATGTCAATCAATTCAATTTTTCGGATGAAAATCTTTATTCATAGTGTAGGGCAATGTGTTGAGAACAAAATAACATAAGAATGATAAATGGAAATCAAATTCTCAGCCCCTGGAGGTCTGGATCCAAAATTATAGTCAAAATCAAAGTGACAAATCAGGTCACTGGTTGATCCAAATTCTGTAGAAATTCCTCCAAACGAGTCTGTATCATCCTCAGTCGTGTGTGTGGCCTCCACGTGCCTGAATGCACTCCCTACAACGCCTGGACATGCTCCTGATGAGACCACGGATGTCCTCCTGAAGGATCTCCTCCCAGACCTGGATTAGAGCATCAGTCAGCTCCTGGACAGTCTGTGGTGCGACGTGGCGTTGATGGATGGACTGAGACATGATGTCCCAGATGTGCTCTATTGGATTTAAGTCTGGGGAACGGGCAGGCCAGTCCATAACATCAATACCTTCATCATGCAGGACCTGCTGACACACTCTTGCCACATGTGGCCTGGCATTATCAGGCATCAGAAGGAACCCAGGGCCCACAGCACCAGCATATGGTCTTACAATAGGTCTGAGGATCTCATCCCGGTCCCCAATGCCAGTCAGGGAACCTCTGGCTCGCACATGGAGGGCTGTGCGGCCTCCAATGAAATGCCTCCCCAGACCATCACTGACCCACCACCAAACCGGTCATGCTGGATGATGTTGCAGCAGCAGAACGTTCTCCAGAGCGTCTCCAGACTCTGTCACGTCTGTCACATGTGCTCAGGGTGAACCTGCTCTCATCCGTGAAGAGCACAGGGCACCATTGGCCAATCTGCCAATCGCTGTGTTCTCGGGCAAATGCCAATCGGGCTGCACGGTGCTGGGCAGTAAGCACCGGCCCAACTTGTGGACGTCGGGCCCTCATACCACCCTCATACCACCCTCATACCACCCTCATACCACCCTCATACCCCCCTCATACCCCCCTCATACCCCCCTCATACCACCCTCATACCCCCCTCATACCACCCTCATACCCCCCTCATACCCCCCTCATACCACCCTCATACCACCCTCATACCCCCCTCATGGAGTTGGTTTCTGACCGTTTGAGGACCAACGTGCACATTTGTGGCCCTCTGGAGGTCATTTTGTAGGGCTCGGGCAGTGCTTCTCCTGTTTCTCCGTGCACAAATGAGCAGATAGCGGTCCTGCTGCTGGGTTGTTGGCCTCGGTCGGCCCCCCCCAGGTCTCCTGGTGTACTGGCCTGTCTCCTGGTATCTCCTCCATGCTCTGGACACTGCGCTGGGAGACACAGCAAACCTTCTTGCCACAGCACGAATGGACGTGCCATTTTGGATGAGCATCACTCCCTGAGCGACTTCTGTGGGTTGTAGATGCTCCTCATGATACCTCTAGTGGTGAGAACACTGGACAAATGCAAAAGTGTTCCAAAAATACGGTACAAAGGATGAAGACAGGGAAATGGTCTGTGGTCACCACCTGCAAAACCATTCCTCTTTTGGAGTGATCTTGCTAATTGCCTCTCATTTCCACCTGTTGTCTGTTTATTTTCCACAACACCAAGTGAAACTGATTCACGATAAGCGTGGCTTCCTAACTGGACAGTCTGATATCCCAGAAATGTGACTGACTTGGAGTGACATTGTGTTTTTTGAGTGTGCCCTAAGTTTTTGTGAGCAGTGTATTTTTGAACAATAAATCGCACTGAGAAAGGAAGCAGCTACTCTGCAGCCTTTGCTCTTTAAGAAACACAACTATCAACTCCGCTTGATTTTTGCTCCACTTTAGTACTTTACCGTGTTTGCACCAGGGATGGGGCGAAAATCGATGCAGTTCAGAGCATAAACATGAGATGCATCGGATTTTACGCGCTCATATCGGCTTAATCTAGACGTTACGGATGTAAAAACCCTCGGGCCACTGCGCGCGTCATCTGCGTGCGTGCACGTGTTGCTCCTCCTACGAGGAGCGCGTGTGTCTTACCGGTAAACTCCAGGTTGAGAGCGGCAGAAGTTCAGACACTCATCCGCGGTGTGGAGTCGGGTTTGGCCTCTGCGCTGTGCTGAATGAAGGACGTCCCGTGTGCAGAACGCCATGAACAAAGGCTGATAAATGTTCCAAACATCGCCATGATCTGCATCTTCGTTTGCCCAAGTCATGATGTCACTTACAAGCGTAAAGAGTCCGTAAAGAGTCCAGAAATCCACTTCACTGCATTAGAGCCAGGAGGAAGAACACGTGAGACAGCGCTGAGGCAGAGGGAGCCCCGCCCACTAATTAGCATAACCACGTGCGCTTTTCTGTGTGCGCTGTTAATGTGGAAATAATGCACACAGTCACCTTTTTAATTTAACAATACTGATCAGAGATTAATAATAATTGTCCCCCCAAAAATGTTGAAGAAACTAAAGAACAAACAATCTTAAAGTGGATAAACCCATAGAATATACTGGATAAAAGTTTAAAAATGCAGTCAGTCTAATATCAATTAATGGCCTCAATAATTGTGTCAAATCTTACTTTATTTGAGCTGGTTCTGTTGAATCATTGCATCAAGCAAAACGTGGATCATGAAACATCGAGATGCATCGTGATGGAATCGTATCGGGCTGGTGGTGGTCACAGATGTGGATCGTATCGGGCTGGTGGTGGTCACAGATGTGGAATTGTATCGGGCTGGTGGTAGTTACAGATGTGGATCGTATCGGGCTGGTGGTAGTTACAGATGTGGATCGTATCGGGCTGGTGGTAGTTACAGATGTGGATCGTATCGGGCTGGTGGTAGTTACAGATGTGGATCGTATCGGGCTGGTGGTGGTCACAGATGTGGATCGTATCGGGCTGGTGGTAGTTACAGATGTGGATCGTATCGGGCTGGTGGTGGTCACAGATGTGTGGATCCAGATGCATCGTGGTCTTGGTGATGACTCGAATCGCAATGTGTCTTAAATGAATCGGATCGTGGCAGGTGTATCGAGATGCGAATCGGATCGGACAGAGGCCTAAGAGTCCCATCCCTAGTTTGCACGTGTTAAAACGCTTAGTAAATGACCCCCCCCCCGATGTTAGAGGAAAACATTAAATCGCTATTTATCATACTGGGTCAGGCTGTACAGTCGTACTATCTCTGTCATAGCCTTGACTGTGGTGCTCAGGCGCTCTCAGCCACTGAATGCTTGCGTATCAGTATGACGCTCTGAGAGGGTATTTATCCCTCTATTGTGGAAGCATAGACAGACTTGAATGGTAGGACTAGCGCAATGTCTCGAGTTCATGTCTCCGGGTCCCGCACCGATGGTAAATAAACTTCTCCTGCATAAGACATGCTGCCTGTCATTCATCTATCCTCTCGAACACCATTGTTATTTCTCTAACACCCGATGTAACAATTGAATTTCACCATTGTGAGATGATACAAAAAAAAAAGGCTCATCTTATCTCATGATGTCATACCAAGCATTTGCAGCAACAGACATTTCAAAGTTAAGGGGGGAAAGGGAGACTTTCCCCTGGTCTGCTCTTACTTTTCGGTGCAGACGTGATCTCAGGTTCTACAGTCTGCGCTCCTGGGCAGAATATAGTCTGACAGATACCCACGCTTTAGAAACCAAGAGGTGCGCAGAGAGTTTCAGTCTGCGCACCGGACAAAGAGGACTGGCCCACACTTTTCCTAAAGCACACAGGGCTGTGCGAGGAGCTGGGAGGTTTGTAATGAACCTCCAGGCTCCTCGGCGACAGCGCCACGAGCCCCGAGGCGAGGCATGTGTGACGAGCTCACACGAGTGAAAAGGTAGACTCTTTGTGCTGTTGTGTTTTGCGTTGCGTCGAAGTAACACATGTAACACCCTTTTGTAAGTTGTGTGTGAGTGGAGGAGGGGGAGGGGGGGCTTTTCATAACACATACCTATTAGGTAAGTGTCACTCGCAGATTACCAAACACGTCGGTCACACCCATATAATGACTACTAAAGTCTGCGCCACACCTATAAAAGAGTGGAAGTAGTTGTTTTTAGAGCTTAGTGAGGGAAATCGTAAACTATAATTCACACGACACATGTCACTCAAACGGGAAACGTGCGTAACCTGTTCTGGACCTAGAGGCCGCTCACTCCAGAAGCGACCCTCAAGAGCCGCCCCGGACCCGAGAGCGTGTGCAGCTCTGCAGGGACCGGGACGCTCACATTTAACGTGAACAGCGCCAAAGCTGGATAGAGTGGCAGTTTATTTACTAGCTCTCGTAAAGGGCGCAGAGTCCAAACCAGAGTCTGATGTTCAGCAGGAGTTACAAAAGCAGCAGAGTCCTTGTCCCCTGGAGCAAAGCAAAACAGTCAGCTTTACCCCTTTACACTATAGAAGAGAAACTTGGCACATCAGATAGTAGAGGCAGGAGGAGATGAGGGAAAATCCTGAAACGTTGACCTCATCGTAATGAACTATTTCTGCAAGGTTGGCAGTGTGCGGGAAGTATTATTATTTTTACCCCTTTACACCAACAACTTCGACATTTTCATTTAATATTTTAGTATTTAATTAGGCCAACATACTTAATAGCCTGTCACCCAGACGAGCAAAAATGTATTAAATGTGGAAAACCTGCTTGAGTTCACTGTAATAATGGATGAAATATGTTATTATTTATTATATTATTCACAATGTGTTCAATCATGTCATGTTTAATTAACTGCGTTCATAAAAACAGTGGCACAAATGCTGCACAATGCCGTCCCATCATTGTCCTCAGTGTGGCGCCCCCTGGAGCGCCTGAGCGTACAGGGAGTCAGTTTACCTCTGCATGTCAGACGTGTCAAACTTTTCGTGCAGTTTTGTTCCTCGCAGTCGTGATTAATGCGACAGCACCCGCAGAACCGTATTAATTGCATTTTCTCCGCCTCAAATTTTGCGCATTGTGGCAAAATTGCCCAATTTTGTATATTCATTCTGTCCCATGAGCAAAATTTGGCACAGATTTGGTCAAGTTAAGGCAAGGCAAGGCATGTTTGTTTATACCGTGTATGTTGTACACAAGGCAACTCAATGAAGTGAAGCTCTTGTGAGCGCAGTGAAACTGGCCCTTTGCCCTTCAGGAGAACTCCTTGCACCACAGACAGTTCCTTCCTGCCTGTTATAGAAATCTGAACCATTAATTGTTTATTCCTCTCATGTCACATATGCGTTATGGATATTTGACCATTACATACAGTGACCTATATTCAGTGAGCATTACCTCATTTACTAGAGTTCATGGGCATGTTTGTGTATGAGTTGGTGCGATAGGGCGGAGGATTTCTGTCCTCACTCACTCGTGCTCTCACATCAGCTTATCTCTCTCACTCATGGCCATTGGCAATTGTTTACTCGTCCATGGCGCCTTATGTATCTCAACAATGTAAGACTACTTTGACTATTACATCAGTGGGTCCGCTTGACCGAGGTCAGGGCATCTAATGTAGAGTTTAAGATATGGTGTCTGTGTCCTTGCTTTGGCGACACTTGTCTTATACATTTCGTCAGGGTCTCTGAACGTCTTAGGTCAATCTGACCTGTTACACCATCGGGGCATTCCATAATACTATGATCATTGTGCTGTCTCTGTGTATAAATACTGTGAGCTGTGAACTGGTCTTCAGAGCATCTTGTATCCAGGTACTTGGTGTGTCTCCATATGCATATGTTAAATAAACCTGCACGCTTGATTCATGACAACTTCTCTCCGGTTTTTATTTAATATGGTCTCAATGTTTACCATAGCATTGAGCCGCCGGGTGGGGTGGCAACTAGTTGGGGACAATGGCCGCTAGTTTCACTGCTTTATGACCACGACGCTTGAGGCCGATATTGCCCGCCATTGCTGCAGCACCTCCGTATATGGGCGGCAAAACAAGCTAGTTTTCCATTAGAAAGCATTGCACTTTACACATGTTTGAAGCAACTGTAAAGCCTAGTTTCTTATTTTCTGGAACTTTCTATAGCTAGATATTGCTCCTGTGATGACGCTGGGTTAGTTACAATTAAAGAAGCCAGGCTGGTTTTCGTAAGAAACATTTTAGAAATCTCGTAAACTAATGAGGGCCGGACTTTGATGGGCTGGACATTAGCATTAGAGCTAACGGCACGGTTACCATTGAACAACGTGCTGCAGTGAAGATTCCAGAAGTCTGTAAATCCGCCATGATTTCCCTTTCAAACATAATTATTATGGTAAACGGGGAGGAGTGAAACCATGCATCAAAAGCAAAATGCAAATAAAACCACAAATTATAAACAATCCAACTGGCATCATCACAGTGTCTCTGCTGCTGCCTGCGCGAGGCATTGGCGACCGGTAATCATCCGTCCTCACTCCGCTGAACCACTTATTCAAGGGTTTAAAGAGTGGAATTAAAAGAGCCCATGTTAAGATGGAAACAAGTCACCATGTTGGTCAAAAGCGTGGGAGAACTCCTGAAGAGGTCCTCATCGGTTTGGCCTCGGTTGATCAATCAATCAAATCACTTTTCATACACAGGTGCATCACAAAGTGATGACAGAATAAAGTATTAAAAAACAGTCTCACCCAGAACCCCAAATAATAGATAGGTATTAGTGTCTCCGTGTTGGCCCGAGGGAGAATGGGACGGACTCTGGCTATGTTCTTTAGATGGTAAAAAACCTCTTTGTGATGTTCTTAATGTGTGGAATACAAGTCAGAGAATTAAAAGACAGTGACTGTAGTTTGGGTTAAAGTTTCTCTGACTAAAACTTCAGTTTTGTCCTGGTTAAGCTGGAGAAAGTTTTCTGCCATCCAGGATTTGATTCTAAAATGCAGTTAAAAAGTGCCTCTATTGGCCTGGTGTCATCAGGAGACATGGAGATGTTTAACTGTGTATCATCAGTGTAACTGTGGAAGTTGACTCCATGTCTCACGGTGATTAATCAGGAGACATGGAGTCATGGAGGAGGATGAATCAATCGTTTTGTGAAGCCCAATATTACACCAGGAGTTGCCTCACATGGAGGCACACATTAAGACGTAATGTCCAAACTGCAGACACGTGGCCAGCGGCTCCTAGACCTGTCGGCAAACTGTCGTGTCACACCTGGCAACAGCTGTGTTCATTATTAAGTTCATGCACTTACCGCACGCTAATAACCCATTATTCTGCTCAAATTTGGGAAGCCAATGAATGACCAAGCTCTATATGAAAAACTGAAGAGGAGGCCATTATTAGGTGAACTTGTGTCCAATTAACAATGACATTGTTTGATCTATTGGCGTCGCCCAGTTGGCAGGCTGTGACGTTATGTGAATGTAACCGATCGCAGAGGACACAGATTCCCCTTCAAGCGTTAGATCAAACGGATGTGATGTGGATCTGTTCAAAGCAACAACACCGTGAACCCTTAAGTTACCCTAAGTTACAGGACGTTCAGGTTCGGCCTTATACTTTCTGACCAATACATTATGCTAAGCCCCATCAGCCCCTGCAGTGCCCCTCACACATTTGATACGCACTCAGCATGTGGCCGCTGCCTGCTGTTCGCTCTCATTCACTGCGTTTACATGTGAAGTCTAATCCCATTAGGCTAAAGAACCGACTCCTTCCCCAAAACCGGTCAAACCAGTCTTGTCCCAGTTCCCAGCGCAGGGAACAGGGGGTGGCTATGTGCTCCGTTTCCAGTTTACCTTTGGCTGCGAAGTTCTTTTTAGCAGTTAGCCCCGATTAGCCTAAGGTACTTTTAGACTAAACACCCACAGTTTACGCCAGGGTTTCCCCCAGTGATGGTTTTAGTGACTTTGTTATTTGAGCTAGTCATAGCTGTGGCTCATGGCCCAACACACATTCGCCCATGTTTTTTTTGACAGTCTGAAAGTTAGTTTCCGGGGCAGGGACAGCCTACTCTGTTACTTAAGCCCAATCCAAACTGATTCGACTCTGCGGTTACATCTAATCTGACTGCAATCCCTGATCGGCTCAGGAGGAAAGTCGGATCGCAGCCCCTGATCGAATCTGTCCTGTTCCGACAAGGTGAGAGATTCGACTTTCTCTTCGTCGTGTAACCCTAGTGATTCAGAGCAATGTGTGCAAAACATTTGAACTCCGCTTCATCATCCAGCCTTAGTTATCGATTAGCTCTATGAAACGTGAAGCTGTGCTCTGCCCCGTGTGCCGTCACGATAATTACTACATCGGCTTATCGTGACAATCCTACCTGCACGTCTGTAGTTGAAACACAAGGTCATTGAGGTGTAGTATACCGAGGGGGCAAATGACCAGATAGGAACACAAGGTAAGTTTCTGATAAGGACAGAGACGTTGACTTCCAATTCGAAGCAGTTTATTAAAAAAAATATTTAGAGTAGAATCTTTGTAATTGGCTGCAACACAAGAAGTTAAGGCAGGACACTAAATTTGGAAAAATAGGAATTTATTAATCTACAAAAACTAAGTTTAATTCCAAATTCATTTTATTTAAGATGATCGAAAATTTGAATATTCCTATAGTTTAAAAAAACACTAAAAGCGAACGCAGTTGGCTAACCAAAAAATAAGGGATAATGTATAGAACGCTGGTCATTATCGGGAAAATAAGCACCGACTGGGCAAACCGGACCCCGACGCGAAGTGGAGGGGTCTTGTTTCGCCCTGAAGGTTATTATACGGCCATTTGCCAACTGAACACACACAACATAAACTTCGTACACTTTTATGAAGGTCGAAAGGTTTATTTAATGACATCTGCGACAAATAGTTCCCAAAAGTTTGCGCGTTGCGCTGCAACGTTTTGCTAGGCTAGAAGCAGCAAGGCTAGCAGCTAGCCTAGCTACTTAGCTGAAGGCGCAGTTGGAGAGGAGGAATGGTGGTGAATCTATGGGTAAGTTGAAAGTCAGACTCACGCTAACTTCTCTCTCAGTGACGGGGACAGAGATAGTGTCGCTACTACGTACGCGCGGAGTGATATGAAAGCACGAACTCCGTTGCCATTGGCAGCGTCATTACTTTTTTCAGAGGTCCTTTATCAGAAAATAATGACCGGTAGAACGTTGGGAAATCCCATTCAAATCAACGGAGCTTCTACTTACGTTGTGAAGAGCCGTATAATAATTGTTTATAATTTACCTTAGTTACAAAGGACAACACATTATGTTTGATTCATTTCTTTATTTTGAGGCTTCAGTTAATTTGGTTTGAATTGTTTACTTACACTTGTCTTTGAGGTGATGCAGACAGTGGCTGTTTCCCAATTGCCAGGATCCTCGGCGTCTCGACCACTTCGGACGTCATTCGCGTCATCACGGCGCCGCCAAGTGGTTCCATTTCACCTGGACCACTCGCCCCCTCGCAGCTCGACTCCTCCGTTTGGCTCATTTACGAAGGATACAGCAGTGGATCCTCCGCTGCCTCGGAGAGCTGAAATTACCCATGATGCACTGCAACATAGTTTCTTTTTTCTTTTCTCGCAAAACTTTATTAGTTTGAACTCACTTTACAAAAAGTTTTGTTCCACATAAACAGTTTCCTGGCCTCTGTTATTCATAAAACAGTTGTTTTAATGAGCATAGATTGACACGTGACCTGACGCAGCCGCTCGCTCCGGAGGCCGTTCCATTTGAGCTCAAAGGCGGCGGAGAGAGGACACTCCGCTCCGTTTTGGAGGAGCCGCCACCGAGGACGTCAACGAAGTGGCCAAACGGAGGACGGATCCTCGCAATTGAGAAACAGCCAAAGACTGGCTGGAGGGGGTGGAGGCCATCTTGAAACCTTGGAGTGGACCATAACAATGAACGGAGGGGGAACACCAAGTGTCACACGTTTTATTCAGTTGGTAGAACTTAGTTTATCTGCACTTATCATTTTGAGCTAAGTTATAGTTAGGTTTGCTTTACTTGGTTGTGATACGTTTTGTTAAGTTTAGTATGTTTGTGTTTCTTTGTGTTATGCCTCCCTCTTATGTTGGTTTTATGGTTTACTCCACCCCTATGTAAGCACTGTGGTCCTTTGTTGCTGTCAGTTGGTTTTGAGTTCAGTTACTGTTAAGTTGGGCCCAAATTTTTGTACGTTTTGTTGGTTACTTATTTTTGTAAGCCTTTGTTAATTCATATTTTGAGCATTAAACTAAGTAACTTTCCTTTTTTTAAACACCTTTGTCCCTGCCTTTTACTTGGTCCACGACAATCATATATAACAAAGGAACCAAAAACCCGAACTAATTGCGCTATAACCACAACTGTCAAAACTAATTTAAAAGAAAAAGGAAAAACAAAACCAGAAGCTACATCAAAAGGAACAAATGTAAACTAAGAGCAAAACAGTAGCGGGTTAGCCTGTAAAAAAAAGAGGAGATTAGTTGTTAGAAAGGCTCAGCAGACCAAAGTATGTTCATGGCACCCGAACTTACCACCCTTGACAGTTCACAGGACCCTGAGGGTAAACCAAAAAAAACCATTTAATTTAGTTTAACTTTTTAACATACAGATTAAACAGGGACTTTTCAATACCTCATTAGGAACTCATGGTCACCACTCGAACCACGTTGCAAACGGGGCACTATTGTGAGCTAGAGCCGGCACCAAGGAGAAATAGTTTTGTAGAACATTAGCATTTTACTTTTAAAGAAAAAAAACAAAGGGGCTTTGATACCTCAATGCCAGGAAAGGGGACAAACAGAAGGCACCCAGCTAGTCTCAGCGAAAGAGGGCACCATATTGGAACCAGGTGTCTTAAATAACCTTCCTAGCTAAGGGGTGGGCTAAAGGGGCGGAGCCAGGGGGAGCACTTCAGAGACCAGAGGAAAAAGAAACCACCCCACTACAGAGGCATGGAGTTGTGCAGCGTTTTAATCTCATCTAAACTGATTAGTTTGATTGATACTCACAAGAGAACACAGTGTCTGCTATTACTATTACTATTACTATTACGTTTTACATGTACGATGTTCTTAAATGACTGCTTTTTTGATTATTGATATATTTGGCCTCCGGCACTCCCTGGTCCCAGTAATCAAGGGTTCACAGCGCTTTTTTTTTAGTATGAACAGTTCATCATGCTGTTTATGTTCATTTCATGCACTTGGTTGATTTGACAGATAAACCGTCTTGTCATAGAATAATATTGATAAACCAAACCCTAATAATTATTCTAAACTTAACCTCAATCTGTCAATCTGCCACCTGTGACGGTAAAATAACTGTGAATCTTCGCTCTAAAACAGCTCTGACTCCGGAATCGCAGTGCAGTTGCAGTTTTCCCCTGTAGGGGCAGCGTCATATAAAGAGGCGCACAGTCTACAGCAGGGGTAGGCAAGTCAGCGTCATGGAGGGACGATTTTCATCATCGCCAAAACACCAAAGGCCGAACCTTACTATTGTAGCTTTAAGTTAAGAACCATTTTCCGCAAATGCCAATGTTTTACATCAGTGGTTCTAAAGTGGATCCACCATTACGTTAATGACAAGCTGCAACCCTGTAACTTGAAATTATGATCAAAACAACCCAATAATACTAATTTTAACAGACTCCAGTGTGTTTCCGTGTAGTTTCAGATGTAAAATATTGAAAAAAAAGGTACCTATATGTTCACGATCCCACTTTTGAGTCCTGACCCACCAGCTGAAAGATGCGAGTGAAAGATGTGACTGGAGCAGGTTAAAAACATTACGTGAGACGGAACGACTTCACGTGTTTATAACTGTGGGTGTTTTTGTCTCTCTTCATTTGTTTGGCCTGAACCTGAACCTTCAAGTGTCTTGAAATTGTACCCAAGGATGAACCAGACTCATCTGGGCTTTCCCAAGTCGTTTAAAGGGATAGTAATCTTAGTGTATTTACTGACTCTGTAAAAAGTAACACAAACTTGTGTAGAACATGTGTATAATATGTCCAAATATAATAACAAGTAGTTTCTTGTTTTTGATATGCATTATTAGCCACCCCAAACCCCGCAGTCACACCCGTGTCCCTGCATGTCCCCAGCCCCACGTCGGTCCCAGCTCGTACACAGTATGTGGAGGTGCCCTGAGGTGCAGAGGGTGTTGCCCACGGATCCCCTGGTATTGGCTGCTCTGCAATGTGGTGCATGACTGAACAGGTCAGGATTAGGGGAGACCGGGGTCAGAGCCCAGATACGTGTCCCATGATCAGTCTGTAGGCGAAATAAACAGGGGCAGGGTGGGGCTTCACACGTTACATTAAGGACAATGTTAAGGACAATAATGCTATGAATGTCTTTGTTTTAAGACTATTCTAAGGTGTGTCGCTTTTTCCTGCCTTTGCACATGCTGTTCCAGCTGTCCCTGTGCCTGACTGCAAGTGTGGGGGGTCTCATGATGTCTGTGTTAATGTTTCAGAAATGATATTTGGTGCAGTCTGTAGCCAACAAGTGCAGGCATTTTGTGTAAAGCTTTAAAGGAATAGGCCACTGTTTTTACATACTGAGATATGTTCTTACCTGAGCTTTGACGAGTTCTTTAGGACCTGTCTGATCTTCCCCCGTGCCTTCAGTCACGTAAACACAGCACAGACGGTGTTAGCATTTAGCCTCTCCCTCTCTCCTCTATAGCTCCAAAACAGGTCAAGATAGAAGCTACCAAGCTCTTCCACGTTTTCCCTATTTAAATATGGTTACGTGAAGTGTTACAGTACAAAGTATAATTACACAAAATTAAACAATGTGGATTTTCTAAGTGGATAAAAGGGGGAACTATATTGTAAGGCGTAATAATACCAGGGGTAGTTTGAAATCTGCAAAGTAATCTTCACTTGACTGTGCAGATGCCAAATTACTCCTGGTATTATTACGCCTTACAATATAGTTCCCCCTTTTATCCACTTAGAAAATCCACATTGTTTAATTTTTTTGTAATTATACTTTGTAGTCCTAAAGAACTCGTCAAAGCTAAGGTAAGAACATATCTCAGTATGTAAAAACGGTGGCCTATTCCTTTAAGAGTCAGAGCTTCAAAAGATCAGCAAGTTACAGCGTTCAAGCAAAAATGTCACAACTGTCCCCGGTCCATGGAATGAATTGATAGATTTAGTGTGGCACTTTGAGAAAACTTGATAACACTGGATTGAAAAGTGTTTTATTATCATTATTATGAGAGCTGAAAGAATCAAGGGTGCTACCTGGTCATCCAGCTACAACCATTCGGAGCCGACCTGCACGTTTATGCTCTCTGACCACATAAGTTGTTCATCTATTTCCTGGTTGACAATTTATTTTCTGTGTTTGTTTAGTCCAGAAAAGGCATGCATTGACCAGCCCCCGTGCTGACTACTGTAAGGCTCTTTATGTGGGTGTGATCCCGTGCACTTGAAATCGGCTGCGACAGGTGCAAACCACAGCTGTGCAGCTCCTCACGAACACTCGCCAGCGCAGTCACATCACGCCAACGTTACACTGGCAGATCGGTTCATTGCTTCTTAACTACATGTGAGTTGCTTGTTGCACATCAGGCCAGTAGAGCTGCAGTCTGTAGAACAGGCCTGCCCAAAGTGCGGCCCGGGGGCCAAATGCACATCACTAGATAACATTTGATTAAGGTGATTGAGAGCGTTTAGCAGAGATTTAACCCAGTTTAAATTTTCACTGCATTAAAGGGATATTTCAGGAGTTATCCAGAGTGTTGCTGATTTCTGAAAATATTTTTTTTGTGATTCATGCAGTTCTTATATTTGTAGAGTTACATGGGGCTAGGCTAGTGCATGTCTATGGTATCAGCTAGCCTGCATTAAAAACAGCGTGACCCGCTCCACAGAGCACCTGAGGCAAATCACTTATAACACCAGACTAACCATATAAATGTCTGTGTCGATAGAATAATTTTTGTAATATAACTGATCTTGCATCACATGAATGATCGCATTTTGAGGGACTATTTTCTAACAGATCACTCCGCCGCCGCGTAGCTTATACAACCACGAAGCTGATGCTGCTCAAATATATCCATCCATCCATTTTCTTCCGCTTTATCCGGGGCCGGGTCGCGGGGGCAGCAGTCTCAGCAGAGATGCCCAGACTTCCCGGTCCACACACACCTCCTCCAGCTGTTCTGGGGGGACCCCGAGGCGACACCAGGCCAGCTCGGAGACATAGTCCCACCACCGTGTCCTGGGCCTTCCACGAGGCCTTGTCCCACTAGGACATGCCTGGAACACCTCCTGTGGGAGGCGACCAAATATATGCTCAAATATAAGTTCTTTTAAATGCAAAATGGTTAAAATGACTCTATTGACACAGACATTTATATGGTTAGTCTGGTGTTATAAGTGATTTCCCTCAGGTGCTCTGTGGAGCGGGTCAGACTGTTTTTAATGCAGGCTAGCTGATACCATAGAAATGCACTAGCCTTGCATTAGCCTAGTGCCCCGTGCTTTACTTGATCCCCCATTTGGGGGAACGCATTCCCCCAATTAAATTTTTTTCAGGGTAAAGGATCCGGGAAATATTTAGGAGGATCTGGCAAAAAATGTATCTGATATAATGGTTCTAATGAGAGTGTTCCGGCAAATGGTTTGGCCTGCTCCCCCAATCCATCACATCAGACCAAAAGTGTTCCTGAAAATAATAATTTACAAATTAAGCACTGCTAGCGCCACATCACTCTTCAAATATAAGAACTGCTTGAATTACAAAAAAAATATCTCTAGAAATCAGCAACACTCTGGATAACTAGGAAATGAGGCTCTATGTCAAAAATCCTGAAATATCCCTTTAACTACCAATCTGTGGCCCTCCACACCGTATTGCTGGGTTGCAGGTGACATCACAGCATTCCAAAGGCCAATGCTATTGTATGGAGGAAAAATTATTTTGTTTTTGAGGAAATTTTTGGTCTTGTACAGAGAGATCTTGGACCCAGTGACTGATATTAAAGATCATTTTTTAAATTCATATATTTTCTTTTTAGCTATGACTTGTGAAAGTGTAATGTTATTAATAGGAAAAACTGGCTCTTGCCCCCCGCTGGGTCCGATGACATCATCACATTCTAGAACCTGCAACCCAGCAATACCCTTTAATATGGGCCCTGTGTCCACCCCTGCTGTAGAGCAACACCTGCTGGAAGTCTCCAGGACCAAAAGCAAACAATGGTTGTTATTTGTTTCCTATGGAACACTTTTGCCACCTCTGCTAGACTGAAAACCCGCCTGTTTCAAGCTGTTTTTGCCTCCGAATGGCACAAAAACAATCGGGTTGTATGATATGTTTTTAAAAAATCTATATTAATTGCCTTCCTATTGTATTCTAATGGCTTGTTTTTAGTGGAGTGCATTAATGGAAATACTTTGGTTCAGCAGGTGCTGATGTAAAGCAAAATACAAAAACCAAAGGTCGAGTGAGTGATTGATATTGTGTGCATCGTTTCGAATAAGTAATGCATACTCTGTATTTTCCCCTCTTCTGTTTTACACCATGTTACACCCACATGTTTCACACTCAACTGTTGAACTCCGCCTCCTCCATGTTTTCACCCCTGCTGTGGGATCAGCTCATGTTAAGGCCACACCCTTCATACACGGGGTCCCGGCTAAAAGGAAGAGTCCGACACTACAGGTTGACGTTTAGTGCCTTTCTGTTCACTTTTCAGCATGTTCAGGGCTTGCTTC
This sequence comes from Gobius niger, assembly GCF_951799975.1. Lineage (NCBI taxonomy): Eukaryota > Metazoa > Chordata > Actinopteri > Gobiiformes > Gobiidae > Gobius > Gobius niger. Next base: position 28,670,776 of record NC_136862.1, read on the forward strand.
CCTACAGTCAGTAATGTAACATCTAAAAAAACACAACAATAACTCAAGGACATTGAGAGAGCTCCATTCCCCCCTCCACCCCGTCCCAAAAAAACAACAACTAGGGCAACAACGAGAAAACAGGCAAAGCTAAATCCGAAGTCAGGGTAGGTCTCACAGACAGCTGTCGCTTCCTCCTATGCAGTCAAGTTGTGTGAAAGAATGTCCCCTCTTTATTCCCTTGCATTTTTTGGGGTCCCCACAAGCCAAATTGCAAGATTTATGTTCATGTTTTTCTCTTCCTTGGAATGCAGAACACCAGGGTACCGGCGACCAGGTCAAAACGGCACTTTAGTTTCACAGCATGTCGATCGTCGCCTCCCTCGCTGCAGGCGTCCCTCTTTCCTCAGCTCTTAGGCATTTTTTCGGCATTCGAGGCTGATGCTGAAATCCTGCACAACCACACGAATGAGTGACGAATGAGAAAAGTCTATCGGGGGTTGTGTGCCTCACCCAGTTCAGCCCCAATATCTTTGCCGTTAACGTGTTAGTTCCATAAAACCAGAGACTTGTAGCTAAAGCCTCTACGTCCTACTGTGCTTTTAGAAACTTGAGGAGTCTTCAGTCGCACTGCATTTCGACAGTGGATTGCTCTGTTTGGAGATAGACTGGAGCCTTACTGTTTATGGCCTAAAGGACAAGGAACATTCTGAAATCAGCAGGAAGAGACTTTAGCACAGGCGATGTGTGCTACATTCTGTTTGTTAATAATCGTGCTGCGACTTTTTGGATACTGTTTTACATTGGATTATATGCTTCTTTAAAAGAGAGGTCTTTATCAAATAACTAGAGGATGTACTAATATCATCCAGGTTGATCATCATCCACTGTTTCGTATTCTTTTGGGGCCTAGCATGACCTTTAAAAAAAAAAAAAATGGTAAAATGGTCTCAACTTAGATAGCGCTTTTCCACCTACATTAGGCACTCAAAGCGCTTTACAGCAGGGATCCACTCACCCATTCATACTCTCATTCATACACCAATGTACGCAGACACTGGGGGCAATGTGGGTGAAGTGTCTTGCCCAAAGACCCAACGACAATGTGCCCTTTCAGGAGGTGGGATTCGAACCCCCGACCTTCCGATCATGAGACGACCCGCTCTACCATCTGCGCCACTGTTGCAATCTGGGTTAAGGTTCTGTAATCTAGGTGTTAATGTCAGTCTGACGAGGTTTCATCGATAAATACAGTGTTGTACACATTCTGATTATACTACCAAATGGCAGCATGTTCAACACAAATTAACAGGACTGGTCCGAGCACAGACCCCTGTGGCAAACCATAGCTCAATTCATAGCTCGGTGAGGCCTGTTGGTTTACAACCGCATACTGGTAAGAACTGTAGTAAACCAAGCTATACCTTTGGCTTTTATCAATAGAAATGCCCAAATGTAGTACATTTGGGCATTTCCTTTTTATCTACACAGATAAAAAGGAAAAAGGAGGAACACTGGTTACAAAAATAAAAAACATTAATGTATTTACTATAAGTTACTTTTTGTTGTTTTGTTTTAAAATGTTAACAGTTAACACGAAATCGTTTTTTTTTTTGTTCACTGTGACCCAAATGTGACCCATGTGACATTTTACACACCTACACACATAAATCCACTTTCCAGGTAAGACAAAAGGCATCTGAGGCATCAGGCAGGACAACCTACACATGGAGGCTTCAGTTACAACCGACATGCCATACCAAGTCAAACCCAGTGCATTACAACGTGAGTCACATACCTCTCCAAGATCTGTAGTAGGGACACCATGCTGTTCCAGCATTGGACCATCAGGACCTGACTCACCCAGTCTACAGTCACCGTCACAGCAGCGTGCGTATAGCCTCTGCAGGAAAACATGGTGGCTGATCGTGTCACAACAAGTGAAGTATTGACAGCTGGATTTACCGTAGCAGTCTTCACGGTATATCAATCATACCTCATTCCAAAGTTTATTGAAAAACAGACACATGTGGCCTGAGGGACTGACGAGTGTTTTTTTTTTCTACAGTAACAATTTTGCATTCATTCACTTAAATGCTTGTTATTATGGCAACATGTTAATCACTGTTAAGTCAAAGTGACCTCAACAACTAACATTAAACATAAAACATTTTACCTAAAGCTGGCTTTAAGATGTCAAAATCAAGAGCCTTTGCCTTCGTCGTAATCTCAGATCGATAGGAGAGAAACCGTCGTTGAAAGAAATCTCCTAAAAGAAAATTGACAAATGTTGAAATTGACAATTATTTGGAAATGATTGGAGTCACATTGATCTCGCGGCTGAAAGTCCTTTCTTCTGACCAACATTGCGCCAGTGCTTTTGAATGTTGTCACCACTTTTGGACACTTTTATAAGAAAATGGCCAGATTCTCAATTTCTTACCTGCTAAAATAAAGAATAAAATAAAAAATGTAATTAAAAGTTTCGACGTGCTGACAGAGAAGATACTGAACTTTCCGACCATTTTTGTTTGTCCCAATAATGATATTAGCGAACAAAAAAACAGTTACCATAGTTACTCTTAACTATGCCCGCTACCTCAGCTTTAACCCACATATGGTCGTGTTCGAAGTAGCCAGAGGGAAAACAAAGAAGGGAAAAAACTAACACTTTCTCCCATTTCTCCACCAATATTTAAACAAATGCTGAATTAGGACTATATATTTTACTACTGAATAAAAGTACAAAGGTTTGGAGATGAGAGGTGGTTCAACAGGCCATGCGTACTTTGAAAACTGACAATGCAAACCAGGAAGCTAACGCAGTGTTGGGGGTCACGCATTACAAAAGTAACGAGTTACAGAAACATATTACTTAAACAAAACATGGTAATTGTATAATTTTATATTTCATAAGTCATTACAATTTAAATAGCTCGAGCTACAAGTGCATTTAAATGGTTTGTACTGACGCACAAACGGAAAAATGCCAAACTCCTCCGAAACCAAATGCAGCACCAAATCCAGTCGGACTCTGGTGTGTAAGATCTGCCTCTGTGTGTGGCTAACATCGCCAAAACAAAACACGAGGGAATGAGGATGTCGAAGGAAAACAAAATCTTTCACTGCACTTTTGCTCAGTGGCATTATTACTATTTTCAGTTTATGTTTTGTCAAAAGTAACTCAGAAGTAACTCAAAGTAGTGTAACTCAGCCGTCTGTATCAATAGGCCTCTGCTCTCCACTACGCTGCCGTGTGCTGGGCCCCGGGCAGCACAGAGCGGGACAAGAACAGACTGAACAAGCTGGTCAGGAGGGCCAGCTCCGTCCTGGGCTGCCCCCTGGACTCTGTGGAGGAGGTGAGGGACAGGAGGGTGTTAGCCAAGCTCACCTCCATCATGGACAACACCTCCCACCCACTGCACGGGACTGTAGAAGAGCTGAGCAGCTCTCTCAGTGGCAGACTGAGACACCCTCAGTGCAGGACGGAGCGCTACCGCAAAGCCTTCATCCCCACTGCTGTCAGACTGTGCAATAAGACTGTGAAGTAACGCCGACTGTAACAAGTGAATTTCTCCTCTGTGAGATCAATAAAGGTTTATCTTATCTTATCTTATCTTATCTTTAGAATGCTGTGATGCCACATCAACGCAACCTATTGCTATATACATTTTTCTCATTTAACTTCAGCCTCATTCATTTTCACAAGATTGATCTTTTCGCTGCCGTCAGCTCTGAGGAATGTGAAATGTCAGCTTAAGAGCACATCTATCAAGACAGTCGCTCGAAAGCTCCAAACGGAGATCTGGCAGAAAGGGACCGAAGGACTTTTGTGTAAGAGGTTATATGTACTCTGCAGTGGCCTGTTGCATAAAGCAGAGGGCTCCGACCTTTTTAACCCCCGTGAGCTACTCAAATATGTCAGTGCTCATGGTTCAAATGTAATTTGTGTAATTATGAGCCTGAGGTGGAATTCACCTGAAGCCCACATGACATTTTGACACAATTGCACCAAATAACTTTCATTTTTCTCTTTATACTTTACTTTGTTTAGCTAAATGTTTGGAGAGTGTGTTCAATATGTTGGGAACAAAAGGGAAATGCTTCAAGACTTCAAGATCCCTGGTTTTGGCATGTGATGTGTTCATGTGATGTGTTCATGTGATGTGTTCACGTTATGTGTTCATGTAGCATGTCATCTGGCGTGTTCGTTTTCTTGCAGCACGGTGCAGCAAACGCACCACACGCTCTACATTTGTGTTTTACTACCTATTATCTCGTTTCGTCGTATCTCAAACTGAACACGTGCAGATTTACGAGATGATATGATAGTGTCAAAGGGCTAATTTTGTCCACCAGAGTTGTATATTTACAGAGAAACTGTCCCCGGTCACTGTCTAATCTGACCTGTGACCCTGAACTGAGGACAATTCCTGTGTTCTTGTGCAATCCAGGCCTTTTATTTTCTGCTCATGTCGTTGTGACTTTTGCAAATGATTTCCACTGATACTAGTGTGGCGTGAACTGTGACCCGCACATTAACTTTAGGACATTTTCTGCCCATCTTTGGCTGTGTGGACGTGTACGGCTCCTGCTGTTGTGCCTCTCCCCCGGTCGGCCCCATGGGGTGGCTTGTGTCTTTAATCATTTACATTAGTGTAGCAGGCTTACAAAGCGGGGAAAAACAAACACACAAACTTCACTTTTCTGAGCACATTCTGGGAAATAAAGAGAACTAGGACTGGCTGGGTGCTGATATTGAACGATCTCATGGCGCCGGCCTGAGCTGTGGTGCAGGTGCAATAAAAAAAAAAAAAAGTTATTTTTACGTTTGTATTTTCTCACTCAAAGAATGACAGAAACAAAGAGGCTTTGGAAGAGTTTTAGACTTATGGGATGGCACATAGCTTCTAATCACTGGTTAGTTAGCATCAGAGGTCCCTATGCTAAAGTGGCCATGATAGTTAGCATCAAGGCTCCTTTTCCTAACTACTTCCTAACTGACAGACCAATTCGGAAGCAACTAGCCATGGCGGACGCTGACGCACATCCGGATTGGCGTAAGAGCTCTTACCAATCTGCTCGTTTCGGACGCAGCCGAGATGAGGCCAGGTGGAGGAGGGGCGGAGGAGGGGCACAGCACTGCTGAAAACGGCAGAGACAGTGGACGAGGCGACTTAAGAGGGGCAATGATTGTCTGAAGCAGCTGCGGTGATTGGCTGACACGGAGGTGCGGCTTGAGATGGGGCTATGATTGGGTGATTGGTGAGAAGCAGCCGGAGATGAGGCGATAGGTGTGTTCAAGACCAGGCGGTGGCGGCCGAGCCCAGAGAAAGGCACCTGGAATCAAGTCGAACACGAGACCGCAGAGGAGCCTCAGGTCTTGCAGCTTCCCGCGTTTGTTAAAAAGACTTGGTGAATGGCCACCATGTCCCAACAAGGCTGAGATGTCAGTAAGGAGGGGGAGTCACGTTTTGGGCCAGAATCATGGGGAGAGAGCTGGTCGGCCCCTTTCCCCTCCCGGAAGGTGTGAAAATGACCTCTGAAAAATATGTGGTTTCTGAGTTTCCCTAACAAAATCATCTTCATCATGACAATGCACCATGTCCTGCTGTAAAGAAAACCTCTGCATCACTGGCTGCTATGGGCATAAAAGGAGAGAAACTCATGATGTGGACCCCCTCCTCCCCTGACCTCAGCCCTATTGAGAACCTTTGGAGCCTCAACAAAAAAAACTTCTATGAGGGTGGGAGGCAGTTTTCATCCAAACAGCAGCTCTGGGAGGCTATTCTAACATCCTGCAAAGAAATCCAAGCAGAAACTGTCCAAAAACTCAAAAGTTTAATGGATTTAAGAATTTTGAAGCTGCTCAAAGAAGGGCTCCTTTGTTAAAATATATCTTCACCTGTTAAGATGTTTTTGATTGAAATAGCTTTTGATGTCAGTAAATATGACCTCCTACTGCTACAAATACAACAAATGACCATTTTCAGTTAATTACAAGCTTTAAAATGCATTGAGACGATGAGTTGCATAATCATTTGGAACAGTAGATTTTGAGTTCTTTGTATATTTATTTTTGAAAAAAATACTGATATCACTGGGAGTTTTTTCCAATAACATTCATGTTATCCTCTAACAGTTAAAGACTTGAAAATGATGCTGACTGTCATTGAGACCTCAGGATCTTCTCAAAACTTCTAAATGACTGTCTTACTGCATCCTGCCTCTGCTAATGCAGGTCAACAACCCAAACACGATCTAAACCAGATTTTTTTTTGCCTTCACGATCAGGACTTCATGACCTGACAGGAAATGACACTGAATCCACATGTGTCCTTTTAAAGACAGGTGGTCCGAAACTTTGATCAGCTGCAAAAACAGATTATTTCAGTTCATTAGCAAGGCGAGGCAAGGCTTTTATTTTGTCTCGCTCTTGTTTCTTATTGTTTCATATTGAAATTCTACTTCAGACCTTGATCCAATCATGCGAAATGTGAATTTGTGCCATTGTTCAACTGGTCTGAAACCTTTGATCCGGACTACATTTAAAGCTGCTCTTCAGAGGCGCTCTGGCATCTGCCAGAGCGCCTCTGAAGGGATAACATTACAGACTCCTGCAGTGTTTAACAGTAAATCTGCAGAGTCTGTGGTGTGGTTGGAGAAGCACAGCCTCGTCCCTGAATAAACACAGTCAGGGATTACATTTGTGTTTGTTTCCTTTGGAGTTTGTCAAAAATAAAACGTACAGAAAATTAGCGTCAATAACATAGATGAGTTGGGATTGTAGGCAGTGGAGGTCAAGTATTTGATTTCATTACAGCTACAGATACTCCTGGCAAACATTACGTTAAGTGAAAGTACTTGAAGAGTTTGCTGTATTTAACTTAAATACTTAAGTTATCAAAGCAGAAAGTACAAATATGTAAAAAAAAAAAAGTGTCAACACATGGGGACAAACCTTCTTCCCTGTTCTGAGTCAGTGGTTTTAGGCAGTACATCTGCGGGGCGCCACCTACTGTTCCGGAGTGTGTGTTATTCGACTTTTAGAATGAACTAAAGACATGGACTATCTTCACTTTTACATTGGAGCCTTTATAGACATGTAGTAGAGTAGAAAATATTATATTTCTCTAGGGAGTGGAGTAACAAAACACTACTCAAGTAAAGTACAGATTGTTACTGACAACCTCTGTACTAAATAATGGTTTCGACAAGGAAATATTTCACCATCATTAGCAGTGGTTCTTCTCAGGACTGATCCAAAGCTTCGCCTTAAATGGTAAATGGTCTCAACTTATATAACGTATACACCAATGTGCGCAGACACTGGGTGAAGTGTCTTTTCCAATACACAACGAGGAGTTCTTCAGGAGCTGGGATTCGAACCCACGACCTCCCAATCATGAGACGCTCTACCAACTGCGCCACCATCGCCCCAATGGCTCACGTGTGTCCGTCAGAGTCACATTGTTTTCATTTGGGACTCATTTCTGGTCCTTTTCTTGATTCTGTCGTTGAGCGGAATCTTGTCTGTCGCGCCCGAACTCCACGACCATAGGCTTCCCGAGCAGTCGATACCCGTGAAGTAAGTCCAGGGCTTTGTGCGCCGTTTCCACATCTGAAAAACAAAGCAAAAAAAGGGCTTGATTCAGTCCACTCAGGTCAGCTTTAAAGTGCATGTGACAGGCCTTTTATGTTGATCTAAATGACAGAAAGATCGTTAGGACGACCTATTAGATTTTATGCAATGAGTGTGGATATTAGGGCGACACCAGGGTAGCCTGAACCACACCCGCTTCTTTACTGCGCGAAAGAAGGCCGGTCTGGACACACACGGTAAACAAGTGACTGATTGCTGGCTGATCACAACCGTCACAGGGAATTGACAAGTCGAGGATCCAGTTCATATTTTCTGAATTGGACTACAGAGGTTGTCACGTCCGCTAATTGCGGATTGGTTTATTTCACTGACAATCTGTGCACGTTAGGCCCGCCCATTCATACTGCTCCAATTGCTGCGTTACCAGACTCACTTCCCTGTGTGGAATGGACAGGGAATAGTATAGCAAAGCCAAACACCAGGGGTCCTGAATTCAATTTCACTGAGGTCCAAATTAAAGGAATAGGCCACCGTTTTTACATACTGAGATATGTTCTTACCTTAGCTTTGACGAGTTCTTTAGGACCTGTCTGATCTTCAGTCACGTAAACACAGCGCAGACGGCGTTAGCATTTAGCCTCTCCCTCTCTCCTCTATAGCTCCAAAACAGGTCAAGATAGAAGCTACCAAGCTCTTCCACGTTTTCCCTATTTAAATATGGTTATGTGAAGTGTTACACTACAAAGTATAATTACACACAATTAAACAATGTGGATTTTCTAAGCCGATAAAAGGGGGAACTATATTGTAAGGCGTAATAATACCAGGAGTAATTCGAAATCTGCGCAGTAATCTTCACTTTACTGTGCGGATGCCAAACTACTCCTGGTATTATTACGCCTTACAATATAGTCCCCCCTTTTATCCGCTTAGAAAATCCACATTGTTTAATTTTGTGTAATTATACTTTGTAGTGTAACACTTCACGTAACCATATTTAAATAGGGAAAACGTGGAAGAGCTTGGTAGCTTCTATCTTGACCTGTTTTGGAGCTATAGAGGAGAGAGGGAGAGGCTAAATGCTAACGCCGTCTGCGCTGTGTTTACGTGACTGAAGACACGGGGTAAGATCAGACAGGTCCTAAAGAACTCGTCAAAGTTAAGGTAAGAACATATCTCAGTGTGTAAAAACGGTGGCCTATTCCTTTAAAGCATGTTTTCATGTGAATTGGCCCAGGGATTACAAGACTATAAATCTGCATTTTGACAGTTACCATAGTTACCGCCACGGAATTTACTGCTTTTTCACCTCAATATGTTTCATACGTTTTGTTACTGTAAGTGTGACGTCACACACAATAATAAGCTACTTCCAGGTTCAAACTGTTGAGAGCTCCATAGACAAACACAACAAAGAACACAGCGTTATCTGAATCTCCTGCTGAAATAACAAGAGACAAAAGGCCTAAAATGGTTTTACACTGAATTAGAATAATATACTGTATCTCACCATTTATTTGGGCGAAATGAAGATGTTTTTATATTTATAATAGGCCTTCATTGTGTATGGAAAAAAAAAGATAAAATCTGGAACAAACTTCCAGAAGATGTGAGACGGGCCTCAGCTTTGACAAGGTTCAAACCCAGGCTGAAAACTAGCTCTGAATACGACACTCCAAATGTAATCAATGTATGATTCTATAAATGTTTAATGGATTGGTTTGATCTGCCTTTGATTTGCCTTGTGTATGAATTGTGTTCTTAACTTATGTCGGCCATAACACGGCAGACATGTAAATATAAAGACTCTGCAAACACGTGAATGACCCGATGCTTCTGATGAATGACAAACATAACCCGGGACCGCAGTGGAAACCGTCACTGTGACTGGACCCCCGCCGCTGACCTGACAGAGTGACGAAAGCCTGTCCCCTCAGACGCCCCGTCAGCAGTTTGTAGATGACGGGCTCGCTCCCTTCAAACCTGGAGAACAGCGCCACCAGCTGGGCCACGGTCGCCTGTGCAGCCAGGTTCTTCACGCACAGCACCTTCAGAGGAAACAAAAAGCCTTTAGAACGCTGCTAATCCCTAAAGGGGGAAATAGCGAGAGGAGGGACAGGGGAATGTGGGCACTGCTGAGCTTCATTTGGTGAGTGACAGGCTGTTTCAACCAATCACAGTGAAGTGTGAACTCATAAGGAGATCGCTTTAGTGACTTCTCACAGGAACAGGGTTTCTACAGGCAGCAGCCAAATGTAGTGCTTTTGGATACTATTTTTTTATGTCCGACATATCTGTGCATATTTGATTTCTTAAGATTTGCAAACAGTCCATCAAACAGTGGAATGAGGGGAATTTACACAATCAGAATCAGAATAGTTTGTTATTGCCATTGCTTGTAAACAGGTTCACAAACTAGGAATTTTTCTTGGTCATGCAAAATTAACCAAAAAAAACATATAACACAGAGTTTATAAAAAATAGGCTATAAACTTGAAACTATAAGGCTTTAGGGGCATGCATAAGAATATCAAAGGTCCTATATCATGCAAAATCGACTTTTTAGAGCTTTTAGCCATGTTGTTATGCTATTTCCTTATCAAAAACACCCCCAGAGTGGTTTGTGGCTTCATTCACGCAGCTCTCAGTAATCCTCCTGAATCCTGCTCTCTGAGCAGCTGCTCCTCCCTCTCCTGGTGAACGACTGAGTGTTCAGTTGTGTCGTAACAGCGGAACGGAAGTGCTCGACGTCTGTAATGTAATGTCTTAATTCTATGCTTACGGCCTGATTTTAATTTGTAAAACAGCGTTTTCATTATTTCTGTCGTAAGAGAGAAACAAAGATTAAAAAATGAATTTTAAAAAAATAAATGAAAAAAAATAAAAAAGGATGTGCCCGAAGTGCTTCCAGGTCAGCTGTGGCCAAAACAAACACATCGTGTCTGAACAGACGTCATGTTTGCGCTGCAGCTGTGAAGATGGAGCTCGTTACCTATTCTGGACACCTGTTCTATTCTTAACTAACGATCATGTCACGGAGAAAAAGAAGCGCGTTTGGCTACGAGGACGAGGAGTTTATTCAGCCTTTTTCAAGAAGAGGCCACTCAGCTGTTTTTTCTCCTGGATTCAGCGACTTTCACCAAAATATTGTTTTTCTGTGACTGTCTCTGATGGATGTTTGGTGAACCTTCGCCAGAATCAAAGTGGATTAACTTTTATAACCAACGCGAGTCCCACAATGTAAACAGCGATGGACCAGAGCGGTGAGTCAGTGCAAACGCGTGTTAGCTTGTGTGTTAGCATATTAGCTTGTGTGTTAGCCATTTATGAAGCTGTGTTGCAGATGTCAACTCCTTATAACTGCATCGTGAAGTAACTTCACTTATTGTTGTTTATTTATATTACGGTAAAGTTGTATGCGCGGAGAGAGGGGGCGGAGTTAACTGAATCGAAGCGTTGTGTCTTCCGGTTTTGAAAAATACCTCCAGAAAACACTTATATTTATCACAAAAATGAGTGGTCCATAATGGTAGAGGTACAATATATCATATAAATGCCTATACTTAACTTTGGAATGGCTAAAATAGCATGATATAGCTCCTTTAAAATAAATAAGATAAAAATAAGAGGTAAGATATGGTAGACGACAACAATTGACATAGAACAACAGGATTGGATTTACATATGGTGCATAAAGTGATATAAAGTGATACAGTGGATCTGGAGATATTTTTTTTTCACTCAGACTCGGCTGTAAATACTGTTTAAGTGGTGCTAGCCCACAGTTAGCTTTGCCCGTTAGCCTGTTAGCTTCTTCTTCATGACTCCATTAGTGTGTATTGGTGACTCCGACCCGGCGGCAGGAAAGCTGCAATTGTGGTTTTCTGGCCAGAGACACCAAGGGGAGATGAAAGACCCCCCAACCATCCCATTAACACTTGCATTACCCCCACAGGGACTACGAGAAGGATTCATTAAGGTAAAGATGTTACTTAGTTCTTATTTCAGAGAAACGTTACTCTGGAATAATTTTAGTCGAAGTACAAGTAAAAAGTATTGACCCAAATAAATACTCAAGTAAAAGTAAACATGTTACTTGAGTACTGAGTACAGAGAAACTGTTTCACAGTAAAAGTTTCATTCATGTCTCAGTTGTGACATAAATTATGAGACACAAAAGTTGAAATAATATGAAAATCTTAATATTTCCAAAGAAAATGCCATAAAAATGCATTAAAGGTGCACTATGCAACTTTGTATGTTTAAAAAATATATATATTATATTTGACCTTTTCGTGCTGTATGGGTGGGAATCCTAAAAACAGTTGATCATGAAGCGTCTTTGGAGCCAACGGGATGGTAAGAAAAGGCGCTAAACTAACCACGCAAGCAGTGTTTTATCATAAAAAGTTGCTGAGTGCACCTTTAACCTCTTCCACCCCACCTTAACCAAGTGCATTTTCTCCAGTTCAGCTTTACCCAAATCAATGATAAAAGCTTCTCACTGGAGCTTGCAGCCTTTAGCCCAGTGCACTGCGTTTTCGTGACTTCTTTTTGTCGCTCTTTTGTTGCATTTTCATCCTCGTCTCGGCTCATTTTTGTTGCCATTTTGACGCCTTTTTCAAGAAGCTTTTCGATTTTGGTAACACCAAACTGGAGAAAATGTGCTCGGTTCAGGCTGGGGTTCAGAGGTCAATGCTTGCACTGCACTGTTTGCACCTTGGAGGGTTTCCCGGGTTGGTAGTTCCTGAATCTGGGAATGCTGCGGATGACGTCGCCCGACTCCCGATTGGATGAGATGTCGTCGTCGGTTATGACCTCCACGTCCCCTCGTACTGTGACCAGAGCACGTGACCCCGCTCGGAGGCTGCTGATTGGCTGCTTCAGATCGATCTCCGTTGCTGCGGTCAATCGGAGCGGCCCCTCTCGACCCCCCGGCTCGTCTGATTGGTCGGTCTGTGCCTCTCGTCCGGGCTCTGGCTCGTCTGATTGGTCGGCCCGTGCCTCTCGTCCGGGCTTTGGCTCGTCTGATTGGTCGGCCCGTGCCTCTCGTCCGGGCTCTGGCTCGTCTGATTGGTCGGCCCGTGCCTCTCGTCCGGGCTCTGGCTCGTCTGATTGGTCGGTCCGTGCCTCTCGACCCCCCGGCTCGTCTGATTGGTCGGTCCGTGCCTCTCGTCCGGGCTCTGGCTCGTCTGATTGGTCGGTTTCCTCCGGGCGAGCCTGCGATGATGGTTCAGGTGTTTTTTTGTTTTGCCTTGAAGTCGCCAGTCGATCCTCTTCCAACACCTCCCTGTAAACAGAGTCCAATGTGCGGTGCGATGTCGACACCTGCTGGGCGTCCTCTGTAACTTCATCTAAACACAGGAAAACACAAATGAGGAAAAAAGGTTAGGGGTAGTTAGTTTGATAGTTCAAACTTGCAGCAATGACTTGGATGAGATTTATTTTGTTTATTCATGAAAAATGTATATTTATATTTTAAAGCATTTTCATATAAATTTATTTATGCCATTACAGAAACATAAATCAGACTTTTCCGTTAAAACTGTTATTCAACACTCACAGAACTCCAGGAGCATTATGTCCAAGTAGTGTTTTTAGTGTTGTTTTTTTTTACTTTTACTTCTCTCACTTACTTTACTTCTGCTTCAGAAAAATTGTTTTAACCTCTTACCCCCCACTTTAACTGAGTGCATTTTCTCCAGTTTTGCTTTATCCAAATCTAAAAGCTTCTCGACTGGAGACCTTTGCCTCATTTGAAAGCTAAGACCTGCAAAACTGATTGTGACTTTTTTGTTGCGTTTTCGCCACACTTTAATCAAAGTTTTTGACATTTTTTTGTCTCTTTTACCCCTTTTTTGGCATGTTTTCATGTTTTCATAATTAATGTAAGAAAAAAATGCTTACTAAAGAAATCCAGAGTAAATGTAATGCTTCTGTGTGATCAGATGTTTAAAAAGCGTCTGTGGTCGATTCTACAGGAGGTTAAATCGTGTTAATATCGTCGACTAAAATATTTAGTCTTAATTTTAGTCAAAGTGATATTTTTGACGACTAAAATTAGACTAAAACTAAATTAAAAGTTTTTCATGAGATTAAAACTATGACTAAAATGTCCAGATATTTTAGTCGACTAAAATCAGACTAAATAAAAATGAAAAGGAGAGACTAAAATCATCCAAACTTCTATTGACCGCCTGAAAGAGCCTCAGATCATGTAAATTCACCGCCAAAGGATCAGCTCTGAGCTTTGTTCATGTGGAGCAGCTCCATGTTTAGTATTGGCAACAGTATAATATGAGATGTTACACAGTTTGCCTTTAAAGTAACATAACTCTTACTTGAGAAAACATTACACAATCCACACACTTTATGAATCTGAAAAAAAATTAAAGCCAAAATGTATTGTGCTTGGTGCCTAATGATTAAAACGATGCATTGGATTTACATAGTGATGTGCATTCATCCACTTGTCAGTCATAAGCTGGTATTTCTAACTCAAGCCCTGTTAGATCCTGCTAACGCTATAGTAGTGTGTACATGCTCCCGTGTACCTCTGTGGAACAGTGCAGAGAGGTAGCCCTGTCTGTCGTTGCCCTGGTACAGCGCCTGCTCGATCTCCATCTCCCTCCGGCTCAGGGCGCGGCTGCTGTTGAAGCGCTGTGGGCGGGACAGGAGCTCGTTGTGGGCCGCCATCTTGGCTCGGATCTGCTGCAGTCGCTGCTGTGTGGCGCCGGGGTCCGCGCTGACTCCACGCGACTGGGGAAGACACGTGGGGTAAAGCAAAGGTTTCACGCGGCTTCCCTCTGACGCAGGCAAAACGCCGCTCCACACGCCGGTAAACGTCAGACAGACGAACGCGTGAAGCTTTAGAAGTCCAGAGACACCTTGATTCTGTAAACACTCTTCTTTGTGCTGATCAGCATGTGTAAGTTTCATTTGAGCAAACTTTAGAATAGGACACTGAAATAGTAAAGGTCCAAACTACTGTCCAGCGCTGGTGGCCATATTATGACTCCCCAGTCAACTCAAGAACTCACAGGGTACGGTACAAAGTTTGCTGCTGTTTGCGCATGTAGCGTATCTAGCATTCTGGAAGAGCACAGAAGGGCCACTGGCTCTAGGGCCACCAGTCCCGCCTCAACCGAGCTTTACCCAAATCTAAAAGCTAAAAAGAAAAGCATCAAAATAGCGAGAAAAAGAGGATGAAAAGTCCACAAAACGTGAGAAAAACACAACAAAAAAGATAGAAAAAATGATTAAAAACAAAACAAAAATGTGACAAAAATGTGAGAAAAATGTGGCGACGTGACGAAAAGTTTCCATCACTTTTGTAGGTCTTAGCTTTCAAATGAGGCGTTACATTGTTGATCTCCAGTCGAGAAGCTTTTACATTTGGGTAAAGCCCAGTATAAAAAAAACATGAATCTAAAAGGAATTCTGTGGAGTATGGTGCACCACAAGGTTCAATTTTGGGACCATTATTATTTATTATTTATATTAATAATGATTTTGCTTCTGTTTCTACGACCACCTTTCCCGTTCTTTTTGCTGATGACACCAGTAAAAAATAAAATAATAAAAAGCCGAACTGGGGAAAAGAGTTAAACAAAAATGTGTTAAATAAAAAGCGACAAAAAAGTGACAAAAATTAAACAAATATGTTTTAAAAAAGCGACAAAAATTGAATAAAAGTGTTGAAAATGTGACAAAAAAAGCAGCAAAAATGTAATAAAGAACTGTTAAAATATGTATTTGTGGAAGTGCACAATTACGGTAATTTGAGCCAGGCTAGTCAGAGTCCAGGGCTGTTTTTCAGTCCCAGTCCGCCCCTGGTATCTACCGATGCAATGTGGGAAAGCAACAATGCCAGACCGGCTAAAGGGAATCGCTTAGAGTAGCTTTAAGCATTTTATCAGCTAACTGTTATAGCATATTAGCATATTTATATATTAGCCGTGTTTACATACAAGTTTAATCAGCTGGACCGAGGTTACAGTTACCAGTTGCCTGGAAATCAGAGTGAGGCATCAATAAAGTACAAAAGAAGGAGTTTAAAGTAGTCATAAAAACCTGAATAAGTACAACAACCGTGTAGGCTGTTAGATCATGGAAAAAATATAAACTTTTCATAAAATTAACATTGGAGAGAAGACTGAAATATGAACTGCTAAATGAATGCATGAACCCCGTGCAGTCTTGATTTGTATTTTCCGATTTCGATTCCGATCACGGCTTCTCATCTGAACTTGTACCTTGTCGGTTTGGTCTCGGTTCCTCCACAGCTGGATCTCCTCCTCCGTGAGCCCCAGGTCCCTCAGGGCGCTCAGCTCCCTCTCCCCGTCCTGCAGAGCCTCGAACTGGGACAGGGAGCGCACCCCCGCGGCCTGCGCTCCAAACGGACAGTAGAGGGCGGCGGGGGCGAAGCACTGGCGCTTCGAGACACATCTGCAACACAAGGGGGGGGCGTGCGTTTTGTTTTTACAATGTCCAGGCAACATCACACACAAAAAAACTGCCCGTATCAATCAAAGGCGACTGTTTATCTTTTTATATGTGTAAGGTGATCATTGTTTTGGTTCTCAGTAGCCTTTATTAATTTAAGGCTAACCACACGTAAATATTGCAGTACTTTTTTCTAATTAACCTTAACTCTTTGTCTCTCTCTTTTGTTGTTTTTTTCCATCACTTTTTTGATTCCCGTTTTAAAAAAATGCAACAATAATATGAGGAAAACGTGCCGGAAAAGCAACAAAAGCACAATATAAAAGTGTTGATGAAAATGCAACACAAACTTGACATAAACCGGGCGAAAACAAAACAAAAAGTTTGGATCAATTGTGTAGGTCTTAGCTTTCAAATGAGGCCTTGGCATATAGTCGAGAAATGTTTTGATTTGGGTGATGCCAAACTGGAGAAAATGCGCTCGGCTAAAGTGGGGGTGAAGAGGTTAAATGAAAAGTCTTTCTCATTTGTCCGTAATCTACAGAAAAAGTTTCAAACTGATGGCTCTAAATTGAATGTTCCCCCATTTCACCCGCAGAGTTTCATTTTAATAATGATTTTTTTTTTTTTTTTTAAAGGGGCAATAACACAGTGTTGCTTCTGAATGCCTCCCCAGACACTGAGTACGAGGGAATGAAAAGATCGATAGGTGGAGGTTAATGGTATAATACTGCCCCCATGTGGTTGTATGAGGTTCTAGAGTTCAATAGGGCTATTAAAAAATATAATGAGGCTCAACTGGGATCTTTCTTTTCTTTCTTTGAGAACAGAAAATTGAAAATGACAAGTTTTTTCCTGAAGTTATAAATGAACAAAACCAGCTCCTGCATTTGGGACTAAACCAGAACTAAGCGATACGGTCAGGTTGATTTTTGGATAACTTCGTCAGTTTTTTCCTGGGTATCGCTACATTTTTGCCGATACCAGTAATTTAACGATGCCGATACCTGAACGATACTTTACTACTACACCCATACTAACACATTTTTGTCATCTAGAACCAGAAAACGGTATGTGTGGGAGGTGAGCAAATTCACAATATCGGGTTCATCTCCAATGTCCAGAAATGTGCAAAAAGTAGGAATAATAAGAAATAAACAAGGGGAAAATGTGGGGAAAATTGAAGAAAAGTCAATTATTTAAGCTGAAACAACCAAGTTACTCCTTTAATGCTGTTCCAGGATCTTTTCGGTATCTGCTTCGAAAATTAAATTTTTTCTATACCAGTAGTACCTAAACTTACCTGAACCAAATGCATTCTGTCCTCTTTCGCTATAGGCCTGTGTAACACCTCATTTGAAAGCTAAGACCCACAAAACTGATCTTTTTCCTCGCGTTGTTGCTGTGTCACCTTTTGTATGTTTTTTTTTCTTTTTCTTTTCCATTTTGTCACATTTTTGTTGAATTTTTGTCGTTTTTTTTTGTTGAGTTTTTGTCACATTTTTATTTCATTTTTGTCACATTTTTGTCACATTTTTGTTGAATTTTTGTCACTTTTTGGTTGAGTTTTTTGTCACTTTTTTTTTTTGAATTTTGTCATTTTTTTTGTTGAGTTTTTGTAACATTTTTTGTTGAGGTTTTTGTCACATTTTTATTGATTTTTTGTCATTTTTTTGTTGAATTTTTGTCGCATTTTTGTTGCGTTTACAACCTTGTTTTTTTCTCATTTTTTTGTGGCTGTTTTGGTGCTTTTTTCCCAAGAAGCTTTTTGATTAGGGTCAAGCCAAACTGGAGAAAATGGGATCCGCTCTGGTGGGAGTTAAGAGGTTAAACCGAGTGCATTTTCTCCAGTTCAGGTTTACAGCCAGTGGAAAGCCTCATTTGAAAGGTAAGACCAACAAATCTAATCTAAACTAATCTTTTTCCTTGCATTGTTGCCGTGTAGTCTTCATTTTTTTGACATTTTCTTTTCTTCTTTCACTTTCATCACTTTTCTGTTGCGTCGCACATTTTTGTCACTTTCCTGTTACTCTTTTGTGGCTTCACTTTTTCATTACTTTTTTCGGGGTGATGTCCCGTTCCATTACGTTTCTGTTACACTTTGTGGCTTTTTTGTCACTTTGTCATTGATTTTTTCCCCTCACGTTCGTGTCGCTATTTTGTTGCATATACAGGTGCTCGTCATATAATTAGAATATAAAAAGTGCTTTCGCTTCCATTATTCAACTTAAACTGTGAAACTAATAAATGATAATAGATCATTACATGCAAAGTGACATATGTATAGCCTTGATTTCTTATACATTTGATTATTATGGCTCAGCTTGTAAAAAATCTCATAAAATTGGAATATTTTGAAAATGGCCATAATCATCAAAATTATAACAAACAAAAGCTTGACATATGTCTTCGATACTGTCGACCACACTATTCTTTTAACTCATTTAAAACAAATCGGCCTCTCTGGGGCTGTACACAGATGGTTTACTTCCATCCTCACAGACAGGACGCTCATGGTAAGTGTGGATACCTGCTCCTCTAAGGTCCATAACATTACATGTGGTGTCCCCCAGGGCTCGATTTTAGGCCCAGTGCTTTTTAACCTGTATATGCTCCCTCTTGGTGATGTTAAGATAATGGATGGCAGAAAACTTTCTCCAGCTTAACGGTCTTGGTCCTTCTTATCTTTCAGAGTTGCTTTTACCTTATGAACCTTCGTGGCCCCTTCGCTCCTCCGGCAGGGGTCTCCTAGTTATTCCTAAAGTCAACAAAAAGACTCACGGTGAGGCGTCTTTCCAATATTACGGCCCTCGCCTCTGGAACGACCCGAGGAGGAGCTCAGGGCTGCAGAGAACTCAAGACCCACCTTTTTAGCTTAGCTTTTAACTGATATTTATGTATTTATCTATTTATTAATTTTGATAACTTGATATTTACTGATGTTTATTGATATTTGATATTTATTTCTAGGTTCTTACTAGTTTTCACTTTGTTTTTAAACTTTTTTTCATGTTTTTATACTGCTTCATATATTTTTAGAATCTCCAGTGTTTCCTCTGAAGGGGCCCTCTGCCTCGGGAGCAGCTGTGGCTGTGTGGGTGCTGTCCTGTGGGTGCCCAGGTGGAGGTGTGGTGTCTCTGCCCCGCCTCCTATGGGGAGGCCGGTCTGCTGCTCCTGATGGGGTTTCCTCACCCTGGTCATCTGTACCCAGCCTCATGTATGTGTGTGAGTGTAGAGTAAAGGGTGGGGGGTGTAGGTGTGTGTGTGTGTATTGTGATAACTGTGTATATTGGGAGGGTTTGACGGGCGAGAATGTTTTTAATGTCTTTTTAAATGTCAAGCACTTTGCGATGCACCTGTGTATGAAAAGCGCTCTATAAAAAAGATTGATTGATTGACATATTCTAATTATATGACAAGCACCTGTACATCCTCGTTTTTTTCAGGAAGCTTTCAGATTTGGGTAAAGCCAAACAGGAGAAAATGTGCTCAGTTCAGGTGGAGGTTAAGAGGTTAACGGTACCCAGCCCGACTTGCACCTTTTGGGAACAGAAGACCGTCGAGCTGGAAACAGTGAGGTGAGAGAGATCTTTACCGTTGGATGTCCACGTGCGTTTGGAGCTGCTGAACCAGGAGACTGTGCAGCTGCCTCTGTCCCTCGGACTCCTGCTCCTCGAAGAGTGGCCCCTCCTCGCAATCGGGACGGCTCACCCTGGATAAACGCAGAGGCAACACAACTGACATGAGGCGGCACAAAGTATTCGACTGTTTCTTTTTTTAAGGAAATCTCCAAACAGAAAACGAGTTCAGGATTGTGATGTTGTGTCGCTAAGCATCATTTGGAGCAGGTTTTATCTGTAATAAACTATAGAGATTTTAAAAGGTAATGCAGTTGTTCCACTGCTTTTATCTCCACTTTGTCATTAGAGGTCGACTGTTGTTTGGGGATTGTACAATATTGGCTATTGGCCGAGCTCGCGCCGATAAAAGTCGATATCTCCAGGACAGAAAGAGATAGAGAGTTCCTGTTTGCAGTGGAAACTCATGGCTTTAAACGAGTCCTCCCACAACTTCCTCGACCTCAGGGGAACAGAGAGACTTGGTTAGCTACAAGTTTGTTGAAACAGAAGTGTCACTAAACCCCAGTCAATATGGACACGCTGTATTTCATTTTGAAGCACAAAACCTGGAGAATTCAGTCGCTGAGTTACTTTTAACCTCCACAATTGTAGTTTTGATTGTCGCACAAAATGCCACGGCGAGCAACAGTAGGGCTGGGACGATCCATTACGTATCACGATACTCAGGGGCTGATCCGATATTATCTCAATTCAATAAGTAATTAGTAATATGTTTATCTTAAAATGTGTAAAAAGAAAACAGTCATGTGTCCAAAGTTTATAAACCAAATGCCATTTGACAGTTAAGTATTGAGATTAAAAAATGCATTAACATAAAATGTAACAAAGATTTTTGGCGTTAGCCAGATTTTAGTCTGGCTAACGCCAGACTAAAATCACAAGTGATATTTAGTCTGGGACACCAATTCATTTTCTGGTAGGAGAGGTGTGGTTTACGATCGTCCATAGTAGTTTATTGGGCTGAATGTCTATCATGCGTCTGCACGAGGCCACAGCCAATCATATCATCGTATGAGATGACGTATGACGTACCCGCTGTAAACTTTCGAGCTAAACTATTTAGAACAAGGTCTAAAGCTTGATCGAAAAATACCATTGCGTCTGCTGCTGTCATGTTTGATCTGTAAATAAACTTTTTTTTTCAATCCGTAAATAAACTACAAGCCTCCTTATATCGAATAGCGCGTCATCGTGTTGCCGTCCCTCCTCGTTCTGTGATTGGTTCCCAAATCCATGCAAAAATTTCGGCCATGGTCCCCAGGCTGCTGTGCAGTTCGAAATGATTCGAGCGCACACAGCAGCATTAGCCAGGTTAACAAAGTGCTGTCACTGGAAAACAAAGGAGTTTATGATAAAAAATGCCTCCAAAAACAAGAATTGAAAGTACTTGATAAAGTATCGAAATTGGTATTGCAGCACAATGTATTGCGATCCAAATCCGATCTGATATTGTAGCCCAGCCCTAAGCAATAGCATGCTAATGCTAGAATAAAATCGCCCACTGCTAGAGTACAGGATTAAAGAACAGACATTTTGGAAAAATATCAAAATTATTGGCTAACGCCAGACTAAAATCACAAGTGCAGTTCGAAATGATTCGAGCGCACACAGCAGTCTGGCTATAGACTCGCTCTTTCACAGATTAACAAACAGTAAATCCTTCTATGCTACAGCAGTTTTCAATAGGCTAATCATTTGAAGAGATATCTGATTGAAAAGTACAAAAGAGTAAAGACATGAGAAATTCTGACACCACTCATTTGCATCAAACTGTGCAACAAGTTTCAGGCATTTCAGCGGTTTTGAAATGTAGACTTTAAATGAAACGTTGGTGAGTTTATCTGGAGTTCATTAGCATGGATCCCGTTAAGATGGAGTCACTTAGTTGGCGTGACGTCATGCGGAAGGTACCTATAGTACCCACAAACATGGCAGGTCTCCATGGTAACAGTGACGCTAAAACGACCTTGCCCTCCCTTTTTGGATATTTTTTCCATTATCACTCTTTGGCTGCGTTTTTGGTCACTTTTCTTGTTGCGTTTCCTTCACATTTCTCATCACCTTTTCATCGCTTTTTGTCACTTTACTGTTGTGTTTTTGTCACGCGTTTGCCATTTTTTTGGTCGGGTTCTCATCCTCATTTTCATCTCGTTTTTATCGCTTTGATGCTTTTCTTCAAGAAGCTTTCAGATTTGGGTAAAGCCAAACTAGATAAAATGTGGTAGGCTAGGTTCAGGCGGAGGTTAAGAGGTTAAGTAAGAAAACTGAGAGCCTCTTCCTTTACGGCGTATCGGAAGTTGGATAGTCAAAAGGCGCACACTGGCAGCCACGTCTCTGTCAGCCAGCAGGGCAGCTGTGAAGAAGGAGCCTACGACTATTTCAGTGTAATCAGAATCAGTGAAAGAATAATGAGCCCGTAAAGAGACCAATGTCTTTTTAGTGTTATGTTTAGTGTGGGATATATTCAAACAAACTCTGCTTCAACTCAAGCACTACATTTTGAGGGGATTAAAATGTTAAACACGGGGGGAAAGGGAGCACGGACAGAACCATAGAAATAGAAAGAAGAAGGACAGAACTCAAATGCGCGTTAGCTTCTGTCGCTACGGCTATCGCCATGGCAACGTTACTACGTTATGCCCGCGTGCACCCGGGGAGTTTTTCCGTAAATATTGAACTATTGCAGCTTTTAGGGGCTCCTGTTAACATTATTTACATTCAGGGTTAATCTAAGAACGCAAACGTTTCAGACAGAGAAGGAGAAGTTTTGTTTACCTCTTCATTTTCCGCTTTGCGCTGCTACTTCCGGTGTTGTACGTGCGCGCGTGGGCTCATGGGAAATGTAGTACGGGCTGCTGTAGTCTATCGCTGTCGGTCAAAATAAGGAAAAAATGGTTCAGGCTACAGAGCATTTAACCCCACCTGAACCGGTTTGGCTTTACCCAAATCTAAAAGCTTTTATTTTATTTTTTTAAGCGTCAAAATAGACATGAAAACGCACTGCAAAAGCAACAATAATGCAATAAAAAAGCAACAAAAACACGACTAAAAATATGAATGAAACAGCAAAGAAAAAGCGACACCAAAGCAGTGAAAAGCAACAAAAAATGTCAAAAACACGGCAAAAAACTACGAAAAACAACAAAACAAAACAAACGGTGAAAAAGCGACAAAAAACATCAAAAAGATGGCAAAATAACCTACCAGAACACAACAAAAAGTGACAAAAAAAGTGTCAAAAAAGTGATGAAAACCAGGCAAAAAAGCAAAAGCAACAAAAAATGACAAAAACACAAAAAAGCGCTAGAAAAGGAACGTAAAAAGCAGTGAAAAAGGGACCTAAACACGGCAAAAAAACTGCTGAAACAAAAAACAAAAATGTGACAAAAACACAAGGAAAAAAACGGCAAAAAGGGACAAAAAGTGTCAAAAAAGTGATGAAAACAAGGCAAAAAAGCAGCAAAAAACTGACAAAGCAACAAAAAACGTCAAAAACACAGCAAAAAACTACAAAAAAAACAACAAGAATGTGACAAAAACACGACAAAACTGCAACAAAAAAGAAACAAAACAAACGTTGAAAAAGCAACAGAAAACATCAAAAACACTTCAAAATAACCTACCAGAACGCAACAAAAAGTGACAAAAAAGTGTCAAAAAAGTGATGAAAACAAGGCAAAAAAGCAACAAAAAACGGTGAAAAAGCAACAAAAAAATGTCAAAAACACGGCAAAAAAACTACGAAAACACAACAAAAATGTGACAAAAAAACAAAAAAAAGCGCTAAAAAAGGAACGAAAAAAGCAGTGAAAAAGGGACCTAAACACGGCAAAAAAAACTACTGAAACACAACAAAAATGTGACAAAAACACAACGAAAAAATTGGCAAAAAATTGGCAAAAAAATGGCAAAAAATGGCAAAAAGTGACAAAAAAGTGTCAAAAAAGTGATGAAAACAAGACAAAAAAGCAACAAAAAACTGTGACAAAGCAACAAAAAACGTCAAAAACACAGCAAAAAACTACAAAAAAACAACAAAAATGTGACAAAAAAAAGACGAAAAAAACGGCAAAAAGTGACAAAAAGTGTCAAAAAAGTGATGAAAACAAGACAAAAAAGCAACAAAAAACGTCAAAAACATGGCCAAAGAAATGTCAAAAACATGACAAAAATGTGACAAAAATGTGGCGACAATGTGGCAATCAGTTTTGTAGATCTTAGCTTTCAAACCAGGCTGTAAGCTCCGGTCGAGAAGCTTTTAGATTTGGGTAAATTGTCTCAACTGGAGAAAATGCACCGAGTTAAGGCGGGTTATGCGCTGGTTATGTAAGAGGTTTAGCGTACGTGTTTTTGTCGCCACATTTACAGCAGAATACTGAGTCAATTGTATGAAATTCACTGTGAAATCTGGATCAGTCAGTGATTTACTCTGCTGTTTCTAAAGAAGCCTGCCTTAGCCCAAACATGCCGTTGTTGGACACTCCCTGCTTTATTAGACAGGGCGTGGGATTCAAAAGGCAATCTCTGAGATCACCCTTGACCCAACTAGCTTCATCACGCCCTGTTTAGAATGTGTGCCTTGGTTTAGATCAGCCTAGGCATAATTATTAAGGCCAGTGGTTTTTGGGAAAGTAAACATACATTTATCTACTAAAATGTCCCACTTTAAACCAGTAATTAGCCTACATTCATTTGAATAGAGTAAATTATTATATTAGGGGCCTCTTCGGCATCTCGGATTGATAAGGGAGCCGCAATGTTGCAGATTTTGGTGTCCATCATATTGTAAAGTTGTATGGTATTGTATTTGTGGGGGGGGGGGGGGGGAATGACCTGTGTGTGCTGTGCATCTAATTCCAGATACTTTGCAAATTACAAACATAGCGGCTAGTTTTTTTGGCACTGCTCCCGAAAGGTTGTGTTTATAAA
The DNA here is from genome assembly GCF_951799975.1 of Gobius niger. NCBI lineage: Eukaryota > Metazoa > Chordata > Actinopteri > Gobiiformes > Gobiidae > Gobius > Gobius niger. Next base: position 28,695,373 of record NC_136862.1, read on the forward strand.
CTCATCTCTGTGAAGAACTTGGATGCTAGAAATACGTTAGGAAGTTATAGGAACAAGTATACACCACAACCAATCTAATCTAATGTCGCCCTCTCTTTGACACCTGCAATAATTTGCATTTTATTTAAGGAACTAATAATAACGCTTATGCTACGGACCAAAATGGCAAAATTTGAGCCAATTTATGAAGCTCCCATTGGAAAAAGAACATGTTTATAATAGGCTCAAAGGTCCTATATCATGCAAAATCGACTTTTTAGAGCTTTTAGCCATGTTGTTATGCTATTTCCTTGTCAAAAACACCCCCAGAGTGGTTTGTGGCTTCATTCACGCAGCTCTCAGTAATCCTCCTGAATCCTGCTCTCTGAGCAGCTGCTCCGCCCTCTCCTGGTGAACGACTGAGTGTTCAGTTGTGTCGTAACAGCGGAACGGAAGTGCTCGACGTCTGTAATGTAATGTCTTACAGCGTGATTTTAATTTGTAAAATAGCCTTTTTATTATTTCTGTTGTAAGAGAGAAACAAAGAGAAAAAAAATAATAATAATACATTTAAAAAAATAAAAAGGATGTGCCAGTGGTGCTTCCAGGTCAGCTGTGGCCAAAACAAACACATCCCCTGAGCGTCTGAACAGATCAGTCATGTTTGCGCTGCAGCTGAAGATGGAGCTCGTTATAACTGGACACACCTGTTCTTTATTCTTACCTAACGATAATGTCACGGAGAAAAAGAAGCACGTTTGGCTACGAGGACGGGACTTTATTCAACCTTTTTCAAGAAGAGGCCACTCAGCTGTTTTTTTCTCCGGGATTCAGCGACTATCACCCAAAATATTGTTTTTCTGTGACTGTAACTGATGGATGTTTGGTGAACCTTCGCCAGAACCAAAGTGGATTAACTTTTATAACCAACACGAGTCCCACAATGTAAACAGCGATGGAGCAGAGGGTGAGTCAGTCCAAACGTGTGTTAGCATATTAGCATGTGTGTTAGCATATTAGCTTGTGTGTTAGCCATTTATGAAGCTGTGTTGCAGATGTCAACTCCTTATAACTGCATCGTGAAGCAATTTCACTTATTGCTGTTTATTTATATTACGGTAAAGTTGTATGTGCGGAGAGAGGGGGCGGAGTTAACTGAATCGAAGCGTTTTGTCTTCCGGGTTCGAAAAATACCTCCAGAAAACACTTATATTTATCACAAAAATGAGTGCTCCATAGTGGTAGAGGTACAATATATCATATAAATGCCTATACTTAACTTTGGAATGGCTAAAATAGCATGATATAGGACCTTTAATACAACGCATCTTGTCCAATAGTCTGGAGTAGTGGTTTATTTAGCCCAAAGTCAAAGCCAGATGTTGCTTTTCCTGTAATTTTAGCTGTACAATAACAACAAATTCCTTTGAATAGAGTAAATAAATATTATTAGGGGGCCATGATGATCTTTCGTTAATTTGTTGATTGTGGATCAATAAAGTCTGTCTTAGAGGCTGAGAGTCTATAGCACACGATGCTATAACCTGCTGCTGCGATAAAGGCTGGGGGACAGATCTGCAAGAGGCACAGCTAAAGCCTGCGCTCACAGAGAAACTGTATTATAGGCTCTGGCAGATTGGGCTCTATTTTTAACAAAGGGACTCGCTCAAAGTTCCAAGCCACTGAATTCTGATGCTTTAGACTCAGAACTGTAGGCTGCATAAACCAGCTTCAATATATCATCAAACAAGTCTTTTTTCCTCGCATGAAAATCGTTTGTTTTAAAGGTTTAGTACAAGAGGCACTTAATTGGCTGATTGTGTTACTTTTTGTCACTGTATAGATTGTTCCCATGTGTTATTTTTGAAGGTCTCCTCACAGGTTGCCCCCGGCAGCCTCAAAGGTTGGATCAAATGCAGAAACACTAGCGATAATGCTGCGATGAAGCCTTGCAGATTTATGTTCCCACGCTGCCTGAAGCCCTAAAGTCTGGGCTTTGTTTTTACATAATCTCATCAGACATAAAGTGACTTGTAAATATGACAAGGGTGGGCTGGTGATTTGTATCAGACCCTCTGGAATCCTTTCAAATTCAGAGTCAGTGGCAGAACAGGGATCTGTGGGTTCCAGTTCTGGCTCCAGCATTCATCATATAAAGACTATGGGTCAAAAAAGAGTAAAAAAAAAAAAAACAAACTGTTATTGATACACACTCAGCTTTTATGTTGAAAAAAATGAATGAACAAAAGACATAAAGCCTCACTAAATCTGTAAATGATTGAGTGAATGCGTGAGCGACAACTCGGCACATGCATGCTGGATGCTGTACGTGAATGAGTTCGTGAATGAGTTTGTGAGTGAGCGAGTACATGAATGAGTTTGTGAGTGAGCGCGTACGTGAATGAATGAGTAAATGAATGAGTGAATGAGTTTGTGAGTGAGCGCGTACATGAATGAGTTTGTGAGTGAGCGCGTACGTGAATGAATGAGTAAATGAATGAGTGAATGAGTTTGTGAGTGAGCGCGTACATGAATGAGTTTGTGAGTGAGCGCGTACGTGAATGAGTTTGTGAATGAGTTCGTGAGTGAGTTCGTGAGTGAGTTCGTGAGTGAGTTCGTGAGTGAGTTCGTGAGTGAGCGCGTACGTGAATGAGTTTGTGAGTGAGTTTGTGAGCGCGTACGTGAATGAGTTTGTGAATGAGTTCGTGAGTGAGCGCGTTCGTGAATGAGTTCGTGAGTGAGTTCGTGAGTGAGTTCGTGAGTGAGCGCGTACGTGAATGAGTTCGTGAGTGAGTTCGTGAGTGAGTTCGTGAGTGAGTTCGTGAGTGAGCGCGTACGTGAATGAGTTCGTGAGTGAGTTCGTGAGTGAGTTCGTGAGTGAGTTCGTGAGTGAGCGCGTACGTGAATGAGTTCGTGAGTGAGTTCGTGAGTGAGTTCGTGAGTGAGTTCGTGAGTGAGTTCGTGAGTGAGCGCGTACGTGAATGAGTTCGTGAGTGAGTTCGTGAGTGAGCGCGTACGTGAATGAGTTCGTGAGTGAGTTCGTGAGTGAGTTCGTGAGTGAGCGCGTACGTGAATGAGTTCGTGAGTGAGTTCGTGAGTGAGCGCGTACGTGAATGAGTTCGTGAGTGAGTTCGTGAGTGAGTTTGTGAGTGAGTTCGTGAGTGAGTTCGTGAGTGAGCGCGTACGTGAATGAGTTCGTGAGTGAGTTCGTGAGTGAGTTCGTGAGTGAGCGCGTACGTGAATGAGTTCGTGAGCGCGTACGTGAATGAGTTCGTGAGTGAGTTCGTGAGTGAGTTTGTGAGTGAGTTTGTGAGTGAGTTTGTGAGTGAGTTTGTGAGTGAGTTTGTGAGTGAGTTTGTGAGTGAGTTTGTGAGTGAGTTTGTGAGTGAGTTTGTGAGTGAGCGCGTACGTGAATGAGTTCGTGAGTGAGTTCGTGAGTGAGTTCGTGAATGAGTTCGTGAATGAGTTCGTGAGTGAGTTTGTGAGTGAGCGCGTACGTGAATGAGTTTGTGAGTGAGTTCGTGAGTGAGTTCGTGAGTGAGTTTGTGAGTGAGCGCGTACCTGAGTGAGTTCGTGAGTGAGTTCGTGAGTGAGCGCGTACGTGAATGAGTTTGTGAGTGAGCGCGTACGTGAATGAGTTTGTGAGTGAGCGCGTACGTGAATGAGTTCGTGAGTGAGTTCGTGAGTGAGCGCGTACGTGAGTGAGTTCGTGAGTGAGCGCGTTCGTGAATGAGTTCGTGAGTGAGCGCGTTCGTGAATGAGTTCGTGAGTGAGTTCGTGAATGAGTTTGTGAATGAGTTCGTGAGTGAGCGCGTTCGTGAATGAGTTCGTGAGTGAGCGCGTTCGTGAATGAGTTCGTGAGTGAGTTCGTGAGTGAGTTTGTGAGTGAGTTCGTGAGTGAGTTCGTGAGTGAGCGCGTACGTGAATGAGTTCGTGAGTGAGTTCGTGAGTGAGTTCGTGAATGAGTTCGTGAATGAGTTCGTGAATGAGTTCGTGAGTGAGTTTGTGAGTGAGCGCGTACGTGAATGAGTTTGTGAGTGAGTTCGTGAGTGAGTTTGTGAGTGAGCGCGTACGTGAGTGAGTTCGTGAGTGAGTTCGTGAGTGAGCGCGTACGTGAATGAGTTTGTGAGTGAGCGCGTACGTGAATGAGTTCGTGAGTGAGCGCGTACGTGAATGAGTTCGTGAGTGAGTTCGTGAGTGAGTTTGTGAGTGAGTTTGTGAGTGAGTTTGTGAGTGAGCGCGTACGTGAATGAGATCGTGAGTGAGTTCGTGAGTGAGTTCGTGAGTGAGTTCGTGAGTGAGTTCGTGAGTGAGCGCGTACGTGAATGAGTTCGTGAGTGAGTTCGTGAGTGAGCGCGTACATGAATGAGTTCGTGAGTGAGTTCGTGAGTGAGTTTGTGAGTGAGTTTGTGAGTGAGCGCGTACGTGAATGAGTTTGTGAATGAGTTCGTGAGTGAGTTCGTGAATGAGTTCGTGAGTGAGTTTGTGAGTGAGCGCGTACGTGAATGAGTTCGTGAGTGAGTTCGTGAGTGAGTTTGTGAGTGAGTTTGTGAGTGAGTTCGTGAGTGAGTTTGTGAGTGAGTTCGTGAGTGAGCGCGTACGTGAATGAGTTCGTGAGTGAGTTCGTGAGTGAGTTCGTGAGTGTGTACGTGAATGAGTTTGTGAATAAGTTCGTGAGTGAGCGCGTACGTGAATGAGTTTGTGAATGAGTTTGTGAATGAGTTTGTGAGTGAGCGCGTACGTGAATGAGTTTGTGAATAAGTTTGTGAGTGAGTTTGTGAATGAGTTTGTGAGTGAGCGCGTACGTGAATGAGTTTGTGAATAAGTTTGTGAGTGAGCGCGTACGTGAATGAGTTTGTGAATAAGTTTGTGAGTGAGTTCGTGAGTGAGCGCGTACGTGAATGAGTTTGTGAATAAGTTTGTGAGTGAGTTCGTGAGTGAGCGCGTACGTGAGTGAGTTTGTGAATGAGTTCGTGAGTGAGTTCGTGAGTGAGCGCGTACGTGAATGAGTTTGTGAATGAGTTCGTGAGTGAGTTCGTGAGTGAGTTCGTGAGTGAGTTCGTGAGTGAGTTCGTGAGTGAGCGCGTACGTGAATGATTTCGTGAATGAGTTCGTGAGTGAGTTCGTGAGTGAGCGCGTACGTGAATGAGTTCGTGAGTGAGTTCGTGAGTGAGTTCGTGAGTGAGCGCGTACGTGAATGAGTTCGTGAGTGAGTTCGTGAGTGAGTTCGTGAGTGAGCGCGTACGTGAATGAGTTCGTGAGTGAGTTCGTGAGTGAGTTCGTGAGTGAGCGCGTACGTGAATGAGTTCGTGAGTGAGTTCGTGAGTGAGTTCGTGAGTGAGCGCGTACGTGAATGAGTTCGTGAGTGAGTTCGTGAGTGAGTTCGTGAGTGAGCGCGTACGTGAATGAGTTCGTGAGTGAGTTCGTGAGTGAGCGCGTACGTGAATGAGTTCGTGAGTGAGTTCGTGAGTGAGTTCGTGAGTGAGCGCGTACGTGAGTGAGCGCGTACGTGAATGAGTTCGTGAGTGAGTTCGTGAGTGAGCGCGTACGTGAATGAGTTCGTGAGTGAGTTCGTGAGTGAGTTCGTGAGTGAGCGCGTACGTGAATGAGTTTGTGAGTGAGTTCGTGAGTGAGTTCGTGAGTGAGTGCGTGAGTGAGTGAATTAAAGCTCTATGCCTTGAGGGAGTCATGGACCACAGTTTGTTGGGGCCACTGTTGCAAAGCAGTGGAAGCGAGAGAGTGCAGCTCAAATAGAAATGTTCATCTTTCCTGGAGTGTCACCATGAGCTTCTCTTTCATAAACCTTTGTTTTTATGCTTTTATCACAGATGGAGCTTTTATCATAATATTGACCATATTTTGGACCATTGTTGGATTATATAAAGACGTCCAGGAGCCATAAATCTGCATTTTGTAATAATGTGCCGCATTTTTATATAAAGCCCACTGCAGTCTATAGTTTTATTTCACTGTTAACATTTACAGGCTCCTAGTTGCCATATATATGTTATTCTCACAGATTCCTGGTCTGAGGAGTACAGGTGATCACTATTTAGGTGTTTATATGTAATTAAAGGGGCTATTATTATCACGTAAGTGAAATCCTATCTCTCTATATTGTGTTTGCAGACATTTATGGAGTGAAAATAGACCAGTGCCAGCAGTGTATTATGACCCGTCGTAGAAGCATTGATGCTAAAAACAATGAGCCTGATGGAGGCTAACATCTCCCTGACCAGGGCCTCCAGGGGGGCCTGAATGTGACTGCCCACTGCAGGTGTCACCACTCCATGAATGCAGAAAGCTTAAAACCCATTGTTATTTGTAATTAATGAGCTAATGAGTCGCTCACATCACTCCTGTTCTCAAACGGTCACCCCAAGAAACACTGGCTCTGTCATTTCCCCCTGACAGTTGTGAATCATGCTCATAAACGCATCTCCATGATGTTAAACATGTGTTAGGAATATAGTTGGACCACGACGAGCAATTTACAGTTAACTAGCTCATTTCTCTTTAGTTTAGGTGCATTGAGTTTCCTCATTTACGAAATGCGCGGTATAAATAAACATGTCTTCCCTTATAAACAGAGAAATATAGGTTCATTTACAAATGATTAAAAAAAACTTTGTTTTAGAAAAGAACTATTTATACTAATGAATAAAACAAACTTTATATTCTTGCATTAGAAATGCTCTAGTGACCTGTTTTATAGCGTCTGCACAAATTTCACACAAAAATATCCTATAGTTATTGCACAAGGTCATATTATGACAAAATGCAGTTTGATTCCAACAAAGTGAGACATTGATCAGACTTTGAACTGTTATTATAACACGCACCTCCACATGCACCATCCCAGGAAACACCTGGATGAGGTCATGCTATGTTGGGCCAAGTGATGCAACACAAGCTGTTTCTAGTATAGACCATCATCCCCTAAACGCTGATGTGCAGAAGGACCTCGGCTGTTCCATCCACTGTACGCCCTCCAAACCCCCTCCTCTCTTCTCCAGTGTCCTCAATTAGCCTGTGTCTGACGTCAGGAAGGTGACATCCATCCCCACCCCCCGTGAACGCACCACGGCCGCTTCCACAACCCAAACAACACTTGTTCCTAAGCACATTGGTACAGTTACTGACCAGCCCTGTAACTGTAACAGTGTAGTCTCTCCCTGGCTGACCAGCAGGGCTGACCAGCAGGGCCACCGCTCTCCTGTTCAGTCACGCCCCGTCCTCTCCTCTCTCTACGCGCACAGACTGCGGTGGAGCGAGCGCGCCGATGGGGTGGGGACACTGGGTGGGGTCTGAGGCGGAGGAGGAACAGGCAGAGAGAGCCAGCCCAGCCCAGCCCTAGATTCACGGCAACAACACGAAGGAACGAAGCGCAGGGCGAGCGTGTGTGAGCGCGTGTGTGTGAGAGAACAGGGCTGCTCACCGCCATCAGCTCTTACCTTACACCGACCCGCGCGTACCCGGGGCGCCTTTTCAGGGGCTTTGTTTTGTTTACATTTTGGGTGGATTTTTGCTCAGAGGAGAAACCCGGCGAAATGAATTGACCGCGGAGATTTTTTTTTTTCGGGGGGTTTAGAGCTTATCTGCCGGGAGGGAGGGGGAAAAAATCAAAAACTAGCCCCGGTTCCAGAGCTATACGGTTGAGCCGAGCTACACCCCAGCGCCTGAGCGACCCCCGCCCGCCTGCTCCACCCTCGAGATGCACACGGCGAGCAGGAAAGTAAGTACATGATATTCCTCCTTCTCCTCTTCCTCCTCCTCTCCCCCCCTGACACTGACGCTCGGACAGCGAGGAAGAGGAGGGGGCGCGTTTGCTCCTCGCTGGCTACGCCGTGGCCAAATTAGCTTGACTTTGGGAGAGAGGGTGCGCGCGTGGGGTGGGGGACATCGCACGGTAGGACGGTGACCTCATTGCGCCTCCTCTCTCCGGTGTTGTTGTGCGTGTGTTTGTCGGGAGCGTGTCGGTGTGGAGGTCTGGGGGTGGTGGGGGGGGGGTGTGTGCTTGTACCGAGCCGTGGGAGAGAGACGAGAGCCGCCGAGGCACAGGGACGGAAGGAAGGCACGGGCTGCTGCGCGGAGGGCACCATCTTGGCTCTTCTTAAAGCGACAGTAGCAGAGGAAGTCGGCTCGGGGGGAGGCGAGGGGGGAGTAATGTGTTAAACGAGTTCACTTTAACGCAGCAGGAGCCCCCCCCCCCCCGTGTTTACAATGGGCCAGCGGGGCCGCGCTCTGGACGCGTTGCTTAATCCAGCAACATTTTACGCGCAGGTTTCGGGGGCTGTTTAGCCACTGGAGTCATTCATGGTTCATTACTGGGTGTTTTTTGGGGGGGTATAACCTCTTAACCCCCACCTGAACCCGGCACATTTTTGTCACATTATGGCTTTACCCAAATCTTAAAGCTTCTTGAAAAAAAAAAAGTGACATTTTCCCCCCACGTTTTTGTCTCTATTTTGACAAAGTGTCGACACCGCGAGGAAGGATTTAGATTTTTTTTTTAATAGTTTTGTCGGGCTTAGCTTTCAAATGAGGCGCCGCACTGGCCTATGGATTTGGGTGAAGCTGAACTGGTGAATGTGCGCTCTTCTGTTAAGGCGGGGGGTTCCGAGTGATTCTTCTTTGTGTTTTGGCCGAACGCTGATTGAATTGTGCAATTTTGTAATCTCCCTTTTGGTTTGAGCGTCTGAAACACAAGCGTTTCACATACTTGCAAACGCCTCAACCGAGCTTTACCCAAATCTGAAAGCTAAAAAGAAAAGCATCAAAATAGCGAGAAAAAGAGGATGAAAAGTCGACAAAAACATGAGAAAAACACGGACAAAAAAAACTACAAAAACGTGAGAAAAACACAACAAAAGATGATAGAAAAAAATATGACAAAAATGTGGCGACGTGACGAGAAGTTTCCATCACCTTTGTAGGTCTTAGCTTTCAAATGAGGCGTTACATTGTTGCTCTCCAGTTGAGAAGCTTTTAGATTTGGGTAAAGCCCAGTATAAAAAAAACATGAATCTAAAAGGAATTCCGTGGAGTATGGTGTACCACAAGGTTCAGTTTTGGGACCACTATTATTTATTATTTATATGAATGATTTTGCTTCTGTTTCTACGACCACCTTTCCAGTTCTTTTTGCTGATGATACCAGTCAAAAAAATAATAATAAAAAGCCGAATTGGGGAAAATGCACTCGTTAATGTTAAGGCGGGGGGTAAAAGGTTGAAATATGTATTTGTGGAAGTGTCACAATTACGCTTGTTTGGGCCAGGCTGGTCAGAGTCCAGGGCTGTGTTTCAGTCCCAGTCCAGCCCCTGCAACAGAACAGCCCGTTTGTGTCACTGCTGTTCAAAAGACTGGCTGATTTGAGCTGATATTGATATTTCTTTAATGTTGCCAGACAGAAAGCTTATTTTCCCAAGACCTGATTGATCAGAGGTACACCTTCTGAATAAAAACATATACAAACAAGCTTTACACTGGGACTCATTTTACCTTATTGAGAGACATTTGTACAGAAATCTATATTTAATAATCACTTAACCACAAACATACACAAAACCCCACATCCTGCAACAACAAAACCTTTCCCTACATTTTCCTAAGCAGGCACACGCTCACAGCATCGTGCCTGGGGATGGATACAGTGTTAATTTCGTCGACTGAAATATTTAGTCTTAGTTTTAGTCAAAGTGTTTTTTTTTCCGACTAAAATTGGACTAAAACTAAATTAAAAGTTTCTCATGAGACTAAAACTATGACTAAAATGTCCAGATATTTTAGTCGACTAAAATAAGACTAAATAAAAATGAAAAGAAGAGACTAAAATCATCCAAACTTCTGTTGACCGTCTGAAAGAGCCTCAGATCATGTAAATTCTCTGAGCTTTGTTCATGTGGGAGCAGCTCCATGAAGCAGAGGAACAACATTAAATATGATTATAATGAATATTATCAATGCAAAGTCGACTAAATTAGTCTTAAATTCAGTCGACTAAATTTACTTGCAATTTTAGTCGACTAAAACTAGACTCAAATCGAATTACATTTTCGTCAAAAGACTAAAACTAAATTAAAATATGTTGTCAAAATTAACACTGATGGATAAGTAACATATAACAGTATACACAATGGTACAGTACAGTGCAGATCGTATCTTGTATGTGAGGGTCATTCTGCCAAATCGGTGTCTTTTCAGCTTTAAAACCGCCCCAAAACAGTTTTGTGAAAAAATGATTTTTCTTGATATTTTTGGAATTGGCATATGTTTAGGTGTACACAAATGTACGGTGGCCATTGCAGCTTCTCTTTTTTTTGAATGGATTTTTCTATTTCTATTTCTCTTCCTCAGAATGGCAACAGGAATGACGGTAACAGGAATGACAAAATTTGACCAGATTTGGCCAATGGCAACTAGCACCGAAGCACATGCCGTGCCCACTGAAACAACATTTCTTGTAGATATTGATTAAATAAGTTAGAACAGAAACACTTTGCACATTAAAAATTGGCAACAGGAATGACATGATATACCCCCCCCCCCCAAATGTCCACAAACAGTAGTTCATAGAGTAAAATATGGAGTGAGAGTCACTGATTGTGGGAAAATCTCCTCTTAATGTAACAACTTCTTGATTGTGATGTCATTGGACTGAACCTTTAATATGTGGAGAGATTTTGTAGTTTGTAACAGGGATGACAAAACGTTAGGAACAGACATGGAACTGCAAACGTTTCATTGAAATAATTTTTTATACTTATACTTATACTTAAAAACAGTAAAATAGTGAGATCTCTTCATGGACAATGTAATTCAGTGATTCTTTTATAGTTTGAGCAACAATTTACACATTTTAATGATGAAAAAGCACAGGAAAAAAACACAATTTTATGAAAATAGTTTCAAAACTATTAATTATTAGAAAAAAATATCTGAATAATTTTATGTAATAGTTGCAGCCGGTTGTGATTGGCATTTTGTGATGTTTATTTCCTTGGGACGCAGAAGGCACTGTTTTGGCGGAATGACCCGTCAGCTTTAACTTTTTACATGACTTCATTGATCTCGCAGTGGATTCACTTGTTACAGCAGCTCCAAGAACACGCAGCAAAGTGCAGATAATGAATCCAATTAGAGTCAAATATAAAACCGTCCAGTGCAACAAGCAGACTTTACATATTTACAGTTCGAGTGAGAGGTGATGATAAATGGCTCATCTTCTGTCGGGCAGCAAGACCTTTAAAATCAAGTGTGTATTTGAAGCAGTTTTAGTTTGACTCTTACGTTGTTTTATACTGAAGATTTGACAAAAACAATGACTCTTTTTGAACTTTTCTATGCATGTTGCGACTTGGTGTCATTTTTCCGCTCGACTTAGCACGGTATGCGATTCGGGACAGTTGACCCCTTTACTCCCGCCTGAACCGAGCACATTTTTCTCCAATTTTGCTTTACCCCAATCCAAAAGCTTCTGGAAAAAAAGGTGTGAAAATAGCGACAGAACTGAGACGAAAACAATGATGAAGATGTGACAAAGATGTGAGACAACTTTGACAAAAAAGTGACGAAAAATTGACGAAAAAAATGACAAAAATGTGATGAATATTTGACAAAAAATTACAAAAAAATTACCCCAAAAAATGACAAAAATGTGACAAAAAATTACAAAAAAATGACAAAAATGTGAAAAAAATGTGACAAAAATTAGTTGAATACCCCCAAAAAATGATGGGAAAAAAATCTGATGACGTGAGGAAAAAGATCCATTTAGATGAGTTTCGTAGATCTTAGCTTTCAAATGAGGCGTTACGCTGGCCTACAGGATTTGGGTAAAGCTGAACTGGAGAAAATGCTCTCTGTTCAGGCGGGAGTTAAGCGGTTAATAATGGTAACTTAAACTGAACTAGCACATAAATGTCAGTAATGGTTTTTTTCACAGCAAATTGTCCAGTAGAAGCGGAAAAAACCCCGGCACTCGTTAGCTAACATAGCATGAAGCTAGCGTTAGCTTTGTTAGCTTCCAGGTTAGCATTGTCCGTTTTTTTGAAGTATTTATGGGTCGTTGAACCACTTTGTCCCTCTCCATGTCTCTGTCTCTTTGTTTAGTAGAAAAGTATATTCACATTTCAGCATTTCTTAAAGTAACGGTGGAGAAATGGGAGAAATTTATGTTTTTTTCTCCCTGTGGTTGCTTCGAACATGACCATATATGGGGAGCTCCAAACATGCCGTCTGTATCTTGCTGCTGCTCTGCTCCGTTATGTTGGGATGACTCTTGTGTTGTGTAAATCTTTTGTTGAATGGAACGAAAAATCAAATAAAAAAATCATCTGTTTCCTTTCCGTGGGCCCGGTGCGCATGAATGAATGGAAAGGGTGTTGTTTTGTTGCGTGTGTTTTGCCCAGAGCGAATAGTGTGATGTGGACATGGAGGAAGAGCAAGTGCAGAATATTATTCATTCTCTATGAAACATGCTGAGAGGACGATAAGATGGGGAGGCATTTGACCCTCAACCTGGTTTTCATTTTTAGATGCATTTGGTGAAGGCACAGGAACACTTGTGGACTGACACTCAGCCCAGAAAGGAAGTGGGAGAACACTGGGGGCCAAAAGTGTCCGGGGATCTCGTTCAGTCCTGGTTCCACACGGGCTTAGTCGTGATTTAGTCGGATGAGTCGCAAAACATTCTTCAGTGTTTCCGAGTGAACGATTCTTACGATATTTGTCTATTCAGCCAGTTAAATAACCTTATTATACGGCTCTTCACAACGTAAGTAGAAGCTCCGTTGATTTGAATGGGATTTCCCAACGTTCTACCGGTCTTTATTTTCTGATAAAGGACCTCTGAAAAAAATAATGACCGCTGCCAATGGCAACGGAGTTCGTGCTTTCATATCACTCCGCGCGTACGTAGTAGCGACACTATCTCTGTCCCCGTCACTGCGAGAGAAGTCGGGGAATCGCTCGTGAAGTTAGCGTGAGTCTGACTTTCAACTTACCCAGAGATTCACCACCATTCCTCCAACTGCGCCTTCAACTAAGTAGCTAGGCTAGCTGCTAGCCTGGCTGCTTCTAGCCTAGCAAAACGTTGCAAACTTTTGGGAACTATTTGTCGCGGAAGTCATTAAATAAACCTTTCGACCTTCATAAAAGTGTACAAAGTTTATGTTGTGTGTGTTCAGTTGGCAAATGGGCGAAACAAGCCCTGTCGGTGCTTATTTTCCCGATAATGACCAGCGTTCTATACATTATCCCTTACTTGATGACAGTGTTAATTTCGTTGACTAAAATATTTAGTCTTGATTTTAGTCAAAGTGATATAATTGACGACTAAAATTGGACTAAGACTAAATTAAACGTTTCTCATGAGACTAAAACTACGACTAAAATGTCCAGATATTTTAGTCGACTAAAATAAGACTAAATAAAAATGAAAAGGAGAGACTAAAATCATCCAAACTTCTATTGACCGTCTGAAAGAGCCTCAGATCATGTAAATCCTCTGTTAAAGGATCAGCTCTGAGCTTTGTTCATGTGGAGCAGCTGCATGAAGCAGAGGAACAAGATTAAATATGATTATAATGAATATTATCAATGCAAAGTCGACTAAATTGACATGCAATTTTCGTCGACTAAAACTAGACTCAAATTGAAACGTTTTTTTTTACTAAATCTCAACTAAAATTAAATTACATTTTAGTCAAAAGACTAAGACTAAAATAAAATATGTTGTCAAAATTAACACTGCCTGATGATGATGTTTGTTTTGTCGGATTACTTCATAATAACAAGTAGAGCCTTCGATTGGGTCTCGAAAACTCTCTAAAAACAAAAATATCAGGTTAGAAATCTAGGAGTAAGAAGTTCACAGTCTGAATCATCTGCATCTTTTTGCCAAGATCGAAAGTAACGACTCTTAGCCAGACTTAGAGTAATCCGTCCGTTTGTCTCCAGCAGGTTAGACCGCTCTTAACGGCACTGCTCACTCCCCTCACGCTGCCGCCCGAGTCCTGACTGGAGCCAGGAGACGGGACCATGTTAGTCCAGCGCTCGGGTCCCTGCACTGGCTTCCCGTCGTTCAGAGAATAAGCTTTAAAACACGAGAGCAAGTCATCAAGGTGCATCTCGGACATGTTTCCTGGTGGTTCCCTGAGTCAGGGCTCAACGCGGCGAGGCTTCGTCTTCCTTCGTGAAGATGTGAGACGGGCTTTTGTTCGAATCCAGAGTGAAAGCAGTTCTTTTTTTTAGCTGAGAATATGATCTGCACTCTTGGCTTTTAACCTCTCAACTCCCGCCTGAACCGAGCATGTTCTCTCCAGTTTGGCTTAACCCAAATAAAAGCCACAAAAGGGCAGCAAAAAAGTGACAAAAACGAGATGAAAATACAACAAAAAAGCAACGAAAACGAGATGAAACGCCACCAAAAAGCGCCAACAGTGCGAGGATGGAGACCGGTTTAGATCAGTTTTGTGGGTCTTAGCTTTCAAATGAGGAGACTGAAGAAAAATGTGCTCGCTAAAGGCGGGAGTTAAGAGGATAATGTCATTGATTAACGATTGTATTCATGTTTTATGGATTGATTTGATCGGCTCTCTTGTGAAACTGAAACAGATCACCTTGTGTAAGAAATAGTTCTTTACAAAAGCTCTCCTTGTCCTACCAGTTGAGAACCACATGTTTACACCTGATCTAGTCCCTTTTTTAGACCCTGCACTGCAAAAAGTACCCTCCTAAAAACAAGGAAAAAAAATCTTAAAATAAGACATTTTGTTTTGTTTCAAGGAAAAAATTCTGCCAATGGGGTCAGCATTTTTTTTCTTGCTAAGAATTCTTATTTCTAGAATATTTTTCTCATCATAAAACAAGAAAGAAACACTGAATTTAAGCAAATAAATAACTAGAATTAAGCAAAATGTCCTCAGAAAATGGAATAATTTAAGGAAAACATTCTTATTTAGTGAAAAATTGTGGATATTTTACTTAAATGTTCTAAATTACACACATTTTTGAGCAAAATGTTCTTAATAAATACCAATATTTAAGGGACCCGTCTCCATGATGTGGAGCCAGGCTGATGGTCAGAATCACCTGCTGGAGGATTCACCTGTTGTACATGTTTTTAGTGATAGGGAAAGCGTACGCACACGGGGAGAACATGCTCCACACAGAAAGGCCCCGTCCTGGTGGGAATCGAACCCAGTGCCTTCGAGCTGTGAAGCTGAGGCTCTAACCGCTGTGCCACCGAGCTGCCCACTTTAAAGACTGGAATGTATTATCTGTGAGAATCAGTTCTTACATTAAGAGTTGTTGTGATCTTAGTTTTTCTTAAAATAAGAAAAATATTCTTTGTCTAAAGCTGAAGAAGATTCAAAAAGTTTTTCTTTCTTGTTACAAGAAAAATTATCATGTTTTTTAGCAAATTTATCTGAACAAGAAATGGCTAGATTTTATTTCCTAAAATAAGATTTTTTTTCTCAAGAAAACTTTGCTCGGAAGGACACTATTACTCTTTAGGGACAAAATAAGAACTTTTTTCTTAAAGTAAGACATTTTTTACTTGCTTAGAATCCACTTTTTGCAGTGTGTTTAGAGCTCGTGTGGATTCCAAGTCGAGGTTTGGTTTAGTCTTTATTCATGAAATCCCTGGCCTGGTCTAACTTCTCTCTTTTTAAACTTTAGCCCGGGATCAGCACATGCCTCACTGGGAGTTAATCATTGCACCGAAAGTCTCCTCCTTCACACGGCACCGCTTTGTCCGGCCGCCGACCCTGCGTCCCCAACACACAGTACATTATAAAAACGGGCTAAAAGACCGGCCCGCCGCGCTCAGAGCTTCATGCTATCAGCGAAGCTCGCGTTAGAGGAAGAAAGTGAACGTCCGCTGAGCCCTGGGCATCGATTCAGCCCCCGACAGAGTCCACAACAATGAACTGTGTCAAAGGTGAGAGCGGGAGTTGGAGGGAAAAGCTCTGTGAGGCTTTTTTTTTTTTTTTTTTTTTTAAAGGAGCAGGGAGTCGTTAGTGTGGCCGAGAGAGAATGATGGGGAAATGAGTGGACAGAAAACGAAAAAGGCTTCTGTGAATGAGTCAATATTTCGAACCCACTTCACCCGCCTGGTCCGTGAGTGAATGCCGCGTGCGAGCGGACGTGTTGCAGGTGAAGGTGAAGATGAAGCTGACTGGCTTTGAGAAACTTGTCAACTCAAGTTTGTGAAGAGCATTGAAAGTGTGGGCTTTACTGTAGGCAGGTTTTTGGGGCTCCTGACAAATAAACTTTCTCTTGGAAACAAAAACACAAAAACACATTTTAACTTGTTTTCTGCCTGTAGGGTTACAGTGTTAATTTCATCGACTAAAATATTTGGTCTTAATTTTAGTCAAAGTGATATTTTTGACGACTAGAATTGGGCTAAAACTAAATTAAAAGTTTTTCATGAGACTAAAACTGTGACTAGAATGTCCAGATATTTTAGTCGACTAAAATGAGACTAAATAAAAATGAAAGGGAGAGACTAAAATCATCCAAACTTCTATTGACCATCTGAAAGAGCCTCAGATCATGTAAATTCAGGATCAGCTCTGAGCTTTGTTCATGTGGAGCAGCTCCATGAAGCAGAGGAACAAGATTAAATAAGATTATCATGAATATTATCAAAGCAAAGTCGACTAAATTCGTCTTAAATGTAGGCGACTAAATTTACTTGCAATTTTAGTCGACTAAAACTAGACTAAAATCGAGTCACATTTTCGTCAAAAGACTAAGACTAAATTAAAATATGTTGTCAAAATGAACACTGTAGGGTTAGGGTTATGCATATCCAAATCTCAAAGCGTATTGACTGGAGAGCTAACAGCCTGTACATGCCAGTGTGATACCTCATTTGAAAGCCAAGACTCTCTATCTTCTAACACTAGGTGTGAGATTATAAGATCTTAAACACAACTTGAGTCACATTTGCCGTTCCTGACCCTAACTCCCATCTGGAGGGACGGCAAGTGATTGGTTAATCATTGTTGAGTTTCCATCGGCCGTTTTCTAAAAACGCATTTTTCTCACATTGCGGCGACGACATTTGCACTTAAAGTGATAATCCTCTCTTTTCTGATTGGCCCCGACAGGCCGCTTCACAGGAAAGCTCGTCTCATTGGTCAAAGCTATGGCACGGGGGCATTCCAATGAGTTTCTTAGATCAGCAAAGGGAGGGACTATACAAAAATGTACCCATTATCCTTGGCAATCTATTCAATTTGCATAAAATGTATCACTTTAAAACTTCTCCTATGAACAGACAGCATATTAACCCCTTAACTCCCACCTGAACCGAGCACATTTTATCCAGTTTGGCTTTACCCCAATCCAAAAGCTTCTGGAAAAAAAGGTGTGAAAATAGCGACAAAACTGAGACGAAAACAATGATGGAAATGTGACAAACAAGTGAGAAAACTTTGACAAAATGTGATGAAAAAATGACAAAAATGTGACAAAAAAATGACAAAAATGTGACAAAAAATGTGACAAAAAAATGACAAAAAATGTGACAAAAAATGTGACAAAAAATGACAAAAAATGTATTAAAAAAATGTGACAAAAAATGTATTAAAAAAGACAAAAAATGTGACAAAAAATGATTAAAAAAAGACAAAAAATGTGACAAAAAACAAAACAAAAAATTGATTAAAAAAAATGAAAAAATTAGTTGAAACCCCCCCCCAAAAAAGATAAAAAATAAAAAAATCTGATGACGTGAGGAAAAAGATCCATTTAGATGAGCTTTGTAGACCTTAGCTTTCAAATAAGGCGTTACACTGGCCTACAGGATTTGGGTTAAGCTAAACTGGAGAAAATGCGGAGGTTAATCAGTTTTTAGAACCACAAAACACAAGTAAATTCTTTCCCCATAGATTCCCCTCACTAATATCTAGCTCGTTCAAGAAATCCTTAAAAAATATAGGCAATCTTGGCAATTTTTACACATGAAATGCCATATTCCTGTCAGTAATCTGCAGTAAAAATGTCCAAACTAATACCTTGCCTCCTCCAGCGTCTCGCCTATAACCATAGTCATAGAAAAGTGACGCTGCATTCTGTCACTTCCACATTTCTTCGTGTAGTGTAAAGTGAAATTTGCATACTTTATTGCTTTTATTGGCTGTTTGAGCGCACAGTTCTACATTTTCATAACCGCCTTCAGCTGAGACAGGCTGTCCCGTGCGTCGAGGTTAGTTAGTCTGTTGTGCAGAGTCTGACGTGTGCAGGGGGTGAGGGTCAGACGGACGGCCCTGCGAAGCCCAGGACAGAGCGTGATGAATGGACGGGTGCGTTGGGTTCAGCGCGGGGACGGCCTGGGCGGGCGGTGCTCGGCTCAGGTCGCTCTCAGCGAGAATAATGAGGGGAGAGTTTTATACTAGAGACTCGAGAGAACTGGTCTGCCTCGGAATGGTTTTTCTTTCGACTCTGCACAACGGTTTGGAAACTTGTTTGTATAAAATGTACTTGGGGCCAATCAATGGGAAATGCACTTCATGAAGCAGCAGTAGGAATATCCTCAGTTCTGCTCATCGGATGGGAGGCGGTAACTCGCGTCACAGCCGTGGTCTGAACGCGGACTGGATGAACTCACCATCGCCAAATGTTAACATCTTAACTTCCACCTGAATGGATCCCGTTTCCTCCAGTTTGGCTTTACCCTAGTCAAAAAGCTTCTTGGGAAAAAGCACCAAAATAGCCACAAGAAATGAGAAGAAAACAAGGATGTAAACGCAACAAAAATGTGACAAAAATGTGACAAAAACTCAACCAAAGAGTGACAAAAATTCAACAAAAATGTGACAAAAATTCAACAAAAATTCAACAAAAATTCAACAAAAATTCAACAAAAATTCAACAAAAATTCAACAAAAATTCAACAAAAGAGTGACAAAAATTCAACAAAAATGTGACAAAAACTCAACCAAAGAGTGACAAAAATTCAACAAAAATGTGACAAAAATTCAACCAGTGACAAAAATTCAACAAAAATTCAACAAAAATTCAACAAAAATTCAACAAAAATTCAACAAAAATTCAACAAAAATTCAACAAAAATTCAACAAAAATTCAACAAAAATTCAACAAAAATTCAACAAAAGAGTGACAAAAATTCAACCAAAGAGTGACAAAAATTGAACAAAAATTTAAAAAAAAGTGACAAAAATTGAACAAAAATGTGACAAAAATTGAACAAAAATGTGACAAAAATTCAACAAAAAATTGACAAAAATTCAACCAAAGAGTGACAAAAATGTGACAAAAATGTGACAAAAATTCAACAAGAATTCAACAAAAATTCAACCAAAGAGTGACAAAAATTCAACAAAAATGGGACAAAAATTCAACCAAAGAGTGACAAAAATTCAACAAAAATTCAACCAGAGTGACAAAAATTCAACAAAAATTCAACAAAAATTTTAAAAAAAGTGACAAAAATTCTACAAAAATGGGACAAAAATTCAACCAAAGAGTGACAGAAAATTCAACAAAAATTCAACAAAAATTCAACAAAAAGTCAACAAAAATTCAACAAAAATGAAAAGAATAAAATAGATAAATACAAAAAAATACAAAAGATGACACAACACAGCAAAAATGCGAGGAAAAAGATCAGTTTTGTGGGTCTTAGCTTTCAAATGAGGTGTTACACAGGCCTATATGATAGCCAAAGAGGACAGAATGCATTTGGTGTAGGCGGGTGGTAAGAGGTTAAGGGTTTTCCGGTTTCTCACATTTTTATTTCGTCAAACACATGTCTGTAATAAAACACCTTTACTGTAGAATCCCCCAGACTTGCCTAAGAAAGCCCCGACGTCCAAAAGTTTCCAGGATGTTGAAACGGGGCTGAACTGTCTTCCTCTGAAGCGCGTTAGACATCGTGCCGTTTGTTGGTTCATTGGTTCAAATGGGTTTTGTTGACGCCGCATCATTTTTGTGTAAAAGTGGATTGCGAGAGTTGCTGCTTTTCCATGGAGACTATAATCTGTGCAGTAATCTGCCCCTGACCGAGGCCCGGCTGCCAATCGCCCTCAGTGGTTTCTTTCTTTTCTACCTGATGATAAATATCGGTAAGACCGTTCTGAAAGCAGAGCATGAGAGGTCTGATTTTGTTCATTTTAACAAAGCCTCATTTTTGCAGCATTTTCAGTTTCGAGCTGCAGTTTTCGAAGGCCACATAGAGAATGGATCGCGGTTGTATTGATTAGTATCTCAGGTCTTTTTTTGCCACTGAAGTGAAAGGCATTGAGTTGTTTTGGTTTTGTTTAAGCTGTGGTTTATAGCTCTACCTTGACTGTGTTCATGAACCACTCAAGTAAAAGTAATATTTATCTGTTTATCACGAAAAAGGCGAAATTGAATCAAAATCGGATCCATATACTGTAGCTATAATGGAAAAGGTGTTATCATTCATCACTCAGCCCTAGTCATAGCATATCTTTTAGCATTAGCATTGCTGTCGTGTTAGCTTTGTCCTTGTGCTAGCCGAGCTGCTGGAGCTCTGTGGTGGGTATTTGCCTCGGTCCGATGCTCGGCCCGGGGCTCCTGCTCCGGATTCTATTTTTAGAGACATCGGTCTTCACTTTGGAGAAACAAGAGAAACACGGGAGCGTCGTGTGCAACAGTACATTCGATCTGTTCTGGTTGACTTTTACACAATATTTAATGCTATGAGGTTAATGTTGCTCTGTTTTGTTGCTGCACCTATGTAAGCCAAACATAAACAACTACATAGACCATGATCCTTTGCTCTATTTCAGTAATCCTGGCCTGCCACTGATTTGTATTAATCAATTGATTACTGAATTATGGCTTGTGTCAGCAGGGGCGGACGGGCCACATGTCCGTTCTGGAAGAGCACAGAAGGGCCACCAGTCCCGCCTCAACCGAGCTTTACCCAAATCTAAAAGCTAAAAAGAAAAGCATCAAAATAGCGAGAAAAAGGGGATGAAAAGTCAAGAAAAACATGAGAAGAACACGGACAAAAAAAACTACAAAAACGTGAGAAAAACACAACAAAAAATGATAGAAAAAATAATTAAAATATGACAAAAATGTGGCGACGTGACGAAAAGTTTCCATCATTTTTGTAGGTCTTAGCTTTCAAATGAGGCGTTACATTGTTGATCTCCAGTCGGGAAGCTTTTAGATTTGGGTAAAGCCCAGTATAAAAAAAACATGAATCTAAAAGGAATTCCGTGGAGTATGGGGCACCACAAGGTTCAATTTTGGGGCCATTATTATTTATTATTTATATTAATGATTTTGCTTCTGTTTTTACGACCACCTTTCCTGTTCTTTTTGCTGATGATACCAGTCAAAAAAATAATAATAAAAAGCCGAACTGGGGGAAATGCACTCGTTAATGTTAAGGCAAAATATGTATTTGTGGAAGTGTCACAATTACGCTAATTTGGGCCAGGCTGGTCAGAGTCCAGGGCTGTTTTTCAGTCCCAGTCCGCCCCTGTGTGTCAGGTTTCAACGTCTTTTTATTTTTATTTTGTTGACATGTTACTTACAAAGATTTGTTCTGAGGTATCTTTGGGATGTATTTGGCCTGTTATTGGGTCTAAAGCACGAACGCAGAATGAATTCCCTTAACTGTCAGTATAAGACGGAGAACTGTTTTCTCTTGGGCGCAGATGCTGTTGCAAGAGCGTAATGAAAAACTCATTTTGAATTCTCAAAATCCACCACTACATGAAAATCGAAGTCCTGTCTCGCTTTAAAATAGAGGAAATGTGTGTTTTTGCGAAGAGCCCGGGAGGAGGATGAGACGTGACTGTGCCCGGGCGCCGGGATGAGGAGCGTGAGTTGACACAGAGGTCGCTTCTGTCGGGGCCGGTCACATGAGCGGCTGATCCCACCGCACTGGGAACACGCCCCGGTCATGTCTGATTAGTCCTGGGTTTTAGACTGGGTTTAGTTCTGCTTTCCGCCCCTGGTTTAGTCCCAACTTTTAGTCCTGGTTTAGCACTGATGTAGTCTTTGTGGGGTCCAGGTTCAGACTGGCTTTAGTCCTGATTTAGTCTTACTTATTTGTTGCGTTTTTGTCCTGGTTTAGTTTGGTTTCGTCCTGGTTTAGTCCAACTTTTAGTCCTGGTTTAGCACTGATGTAGTCTTTGTTGGGTTCAGGTTCAGACTGGCTTTAGTCCTGGTTTAGCCCACGTTAAGATGAGCTTTAGTCCTGATTTAGTCTTGCTTCTTTGTTGCGTTTTTGTCCTGGTTTAGTTTGGTTTCGTCCTGGTTTAGTCCAACTTTTAGTCCTGGTTTAGCACGGATGTAGTCTTTGTGGGGTCCAGGTTCAGACTGGCTTTAGTCCTGATTTAGTCTTACTTCTTTGTCACGTTTTTGTCCTGGTTTAGTTTGGTTTCGTTCTGGTTTAGTCCAACTTTTAGTCCTGGTTTAGCACTGATGTAGTCTTTGTTGGGTCCAGGTTCAGACTGGCTTTAGCCCTGGTATAGCCCACGTTAAGATGAGCTTTAGTCCTGATTTAGTCTTACTTCTTTGTCGCGTTTTTGTCCTGGTTTAGTTTGGTTTCGTCCTGGTTTCGACTTGATTTAGTTTCGTGTTTTAATCCTTGATCCCGATTTAGTCCCAGTTTGTCCTGGTTCAGTCATACTTGGTCCAGTATTTGTTTGGTGCTGGTTCAGTCCTATTTTGTCCTGGCTTTGGCCTGAGCTCCCTCTGGTTTGAGTCCGTGTTTAGGCCTGGTTTGTCTTGATTTAGTTCTGGTTTAGCCCTGCGGTCATATTTGTAGTCCTGGTTGAGTCCCCTTTGGGTTTGCGTAGCCCAGGTTTAGACCTAGACTTGTTATTCTTAGTTTGTTCCTTTTGTGTCCTGGCGTTCTCTTGGTTCCTTCTGGTTTGGATCCTCTTTAGTCCTGGCTTTAGTCCCGTTTAATCACATTTAGTCCCGGTTTGGCCTGGCCTTGGACTGGCTTCTGTTGTCCTGCTTCCATGGGATCAGCGCAGGGAGTCAAGGTGGGCTCGGGGAGTGGTTTCGGACGCGGCCCTCGCTCCCCATCGGAATCCCGTTACCATAGAAACCGCAGCCCGCCAAAATGAAAGGCCGCGGCGAGAAGGAAAAGGGGCGGAAATGCGAGAGGAGGAGCGGGAGGGGGAGGGGACCGGGGCTAAACCAGGACTAAAACCAGGCTCAAATCAAGGGGCTAAAACAGTGTCCGGACCAGGCCTATGACAAGACCTAAGGGGGGCTGGATCTGGACTAAAACCAGGAACAAACCAATGCTGGACTGGGACTAAATCCAGGCTAAAGTTGGGGCTAAAACAAGGACTAGAATTAGAGCTATAGAAACAGTCTAGCCTTGTCTAAATCAGGGTTAAATTGGGGGCTGAACCAGGATGAACAAAACTGGCTAAATCAAGGCTAAGACATGGATGAAAGGAGGACTAAACCAGGGCTAATCCGGGGTCAAAGCACTGTGGACTAGACCACAATGCTTAAAACAGAGACTATAAAGGACTAAACCATCATCAAACCAGAAGTAAACTGGAGCTAAATCAAGACCAGGACTAGAGGATTTAACAAGGACTAGTCTAAACTGAAACTGTACCAGGATTAAAACGGCCCAACCAAAAAGGAGCCAAACCTAGACTAAAGCGGGACTAAATCATGACTAAACCGTGGCTAAAGCAGGACTATACCCGGGCTGAAACGAGGGCTAAAGCTGGACCAAAGCCAGGGCCAAAGCCATGGCATATAACCACAGCTTAACAAGGATAGACTAGCCCGGTCTAGTCCAGCCCAGCCCTGCAGTTGCCTGCGTTGGGTTGGACTCCGGGGAGCCGTGCAGCCTCCCTTGGGCGTGTCGTGATAAGAGCAGAGTTTGTAGGTCGAACAGATGGAGACACACCCAGAGACGGCTTTAGCCTGGGACCGGAGAGACGCCGCTTCAGGACTGAGCCGGCGCAGACAGGGCTGAGTGAGGCCTTTGCTGAGGCAGAGGTGGGTCGGACTCCACTTTGTTTTGTTTTTGTTTTTGAAACTAATTCTTACTGCAGTTTTTGACACACAGTACTTCCTATTTGTACTTGAGTATAGTTATTTATCCATAGATTTCCTTGTTACTCTTGAGGCAAAAGGAAGTACATTGTATGTTCCCTGTGGCGTATCCTTAGAGTTGAGAGTGTTTTACATTGTGTGTTGCATTAGTTACCGACAAGATAATGATGAATCCTGTTTTCTCAAGTAAGATAACTTTTATGACCTTTTTCACAACTTAGTGCTTGGAGATGATCACAGATGGCTTGGAACAGTATCGGCAGAACAGAAGTGCATTTTTCCTTTTAAATACAGTTATTTAACTTGAAGGCACACTGCATGTTAATTTCGTCAACTAAAATATTTAGTCTTAATTTTAGTCAAAGTGTTATTTTTGACGACTAAAATTGGACTAAAACTAAATTAAAAGTTTCTCATGAGACTAAAACTCTGACTAAATGTCCAGATATTTTAGTCGACTAAAATAAGACTAAATAAAAATGAAAAGGAGAGACTAAAATCATCCAAACTTCTATTGACCGTCTGAAAGAGCCTCAGATCATGTAAATTCTCTGCCAAAGGATCAGCTCTTAGTTTTGTTCATGTGGAGCAGCTCCATGAAGCAGAGGAACAAGATTAAATATGATTATAATGAATATTATCAATGCAAAGTCGACTAAATTAGTCTTCATTTTAGTCGACTAAAATGACATGCAATTTTAGTCGACTAAAACTAGACTAAAATTGAAAAGTTTTTTTTTTTTACTAAATCTTGACTAAAATTAAATTACATTTTAGTCAAAAGACTAAAACTAAATTAAAATATGTTGCGCTGCATAATGTACAAAACATGCTCCTCACGACCAGCTCGACACAGACAATATTGTTTTTGGTGTGAGTGATCAAAGAATGGATTGGGTTGAGGACCTAACCTATTTAAAAGGCGTTTTTGGCTGCCTTTAGTCAACATCTCCATGGAAACGAGTGAGAGACGTCCCGCTGAACCGCTCACAGCAAAGACGCATGTTTGTTTGTCGACAGAAGAATAGCTGTCTTTTTTTTTTTTTCCATTCAAACCTTTATTTAACCTTAACTCCCGCCTGAGCCGAGCACATTTTCTCCAGTTTGGCTTTACCCCAATCCAAAATCTTGGAAAAAAGGTGTGAAAATAGAGACAAAACTGAGACGAAAACAATGATGAAGATGTGACAAAAAAGTGAGAAAACTTTGACAAAAAAGTGACAAAAATGTGACAAAAATGTGACAAAAAATAACAAAAAAAATGACCAAAAAAAAGAGACAAAAAATGTGACCACAAAATGACAAAAAAAGACAAAAAAGTTACAAAATGAGTTGAATACCCCCCCCAAAAAAAGATGACGTGAGGGAAAAGATCCATTTAGATGAGTTTTGTAGATCTTCGCTTTCAAATGAGGCGTTACACTGGCCTACAGGATTTGGGTAAAGCTGAACTGGAGAAAATGCTCTCGGTTCAGGCGGGAGTTAAGAGGTTAACCAGGAGAAAAAACTAATTGAGATAAAAAAAAGAATCTCAGAGAAAAGAGAGAGTTATTTAGATAAGGCAGCCTCCTGAACAGGAAAGCGCTGCGGGAAACCCTGTGGGTAGTTTCATCTCTGTAAAAGGTTCATACTGTCTTCTTCATTTCAACTATGGCTGTTTGTTCTTTTTGGTAAGACCAGGTGACGCTTCTGAGGAATATCACAGGAAGTGATCGAAACTAGTAAAGGAGGTAAACAAACCTTTCTGTCTTAGCAAGAGAACAAACAGTCATAGATATGGGTCGTTTCAGCTGATTGTTTGGTGTTATCCCTGTTGGAGGATGAGCATTACCTTCTGGGACAGGACGTATTTATGAATTAAAGTAGCTTTATTGTCTATTACCCACTCACAGTCCATCTGCAGTATAGATACAGACGGCATCTCGTCATAGAAGGGGGCGTGGCTTCGCCGAGGGGAAAAATAGAATCTTTAGAGGAACACAATTTTTCCCTCTTTTTAGCCATTTTCTGGTGGAATATGAACTTATTTATCACACACAAATAAAGTCAAGTGTAAATCGGGTCCATATGGATATTTTCTCACAGCAGATTGTTCAGTAGAAGTGAAAAAACGGCAGTTGTAGCTCGCGCTAGCTAGCCGTTAGCGTTAGCCCAATGCTAACATGCATTATCAAGCTAACATTCTCCGTTATTCATGTATTTATGGGCTGTTGAACCACTTTGCTCCTCCCCATGTCTTTGTATCTTTATTTAGTAGAAACTATGTTCATAATTCAGCATTTGTTAAAGTAGTTTTTGAATAATTAGAGAAAGTTTAGATTTTTATCCAAATTGTTTTCCCCCTTAACTGTTTTTAAACATGACCATATATGGGCGATTCCAGAGATGCCGTCTGTATCTATCCTGAATATTCGGGGAGAGTTGGACCTATATCTTTTTGATTCTGCCATCTTGTCATATATTACATTATAATTATACCATACCCACCGCTGGTTGAGTTGATTTATCTGAAGAGTATTTGTCTTTTGAATTCAAATTTGAGGAGCGTGTTTGTTTCTGTATCACCAGTATTTGACGGACGACTGGTCTATGAGCCGCGATACACGACAATCCCTCAGAATGTGTTTGTCGAGCGGCTTTCGCACAGTAAGACGCCACTTAATGGGACATTCAGGGATATTCCGGTGTTTGCGTTGAACTTGATGTTGCCTAAATAACTGCACTTGCGGAGAGCTGTTGGCGAGCTGTGTCTTTGTGACTTATTAATGAAGCCCCCGACTGTTGTATCTGTAATGTGAGACGGCTCCACTGAGGACGGAGCCAAATGAAAGAAGGCGTCAACCTGCAAAGCAATTCACACACAAAAAAAAAACGGCTTAGAATTCGATTTATTCTCGAGGCGGGACCAAAGTGATGTGCAATTAACGGCAATACAAACGTTTTGACTGTTAAAATGTATTTGTTTTATCACATTCATCTGGAAAGCAATTAGACTTTTCATAAAATGTTGCAACACAGTGCTGCTAATAGTAAGAAAATCTTTCATTGGAATCACATTTTTTCACTGTTTTTAGCTGTTTTCTGTTGGACTATTAACACATTTATCGCACACCGCTAAAGTCAAACCAAAATTGGGTCCATATGGATGTTTTTCCACAGCAGATTCTTCAGTAGAAGTGAAAAATGGCACTCGTTAGCTAACGTAGCATGAAGTCAAGGTTAGCTTTGCTAGCTTCCTGGTTAGCAAGTATTTATGGTTGAAGCATTTGTTAAGTAATGGTGGAGAAATTGGAGAAAGCACTGCAAAAAGCATTTAACTGGATCAGTATAAACATCTCAATTTGAGCATAATAATCCAAATTTTAGTTGCTTTGACTAGTTAAGAAGTTCTTGGGCATTTTTCCTAGATTATTTCACTTGTTCTGAGATGTTTCTGACTCGTTTCGATACATTTCGTCCTTATTTCAGGTCATTTTCTTTGCCAATGGGGTAAGAATATTGGTCTTATCTCATTGGCAATTTTACTTTCTTATTTCAAGTGAGATTTACCCTAGAACTGGTCTGAAATGTCCTCAAACAAGCAAAGGAAACTTGGTCCGATCAGGAAAAGTGTCTAAATGAGTGAAAACCACTCAAAACAGTCATTTAAGCCAATGCTTGATATTTACTTTTTGTAGTGAGTTATTTTGTTTTCCCCCGGCTGCTTCACACATGCCTATCAGATGTTTCGACTGTAAAGGGGTGGATTCATGTAAGGTTAAAGGCCTTGTACCTGCTTGTATTTTTTTTGTGGTGAAATAATATTTGTTTTGTCCTTCAGTATAATTCTATCTTTTTTATCAATTGTAAACTAGCAGCTAGTTGTTGTTTTTTACATTAGCATGACAGTGTTGCTCGCTAAATCATCACTAAGAAGAACCGTTAGAAAAGCGTTTGGAAAGCTAGAGATTAGTTTGCACCACAACTAACAATTGAAATTTGACACACTCTGTCTTTTACGGTTTGTTAAAATAGAGAACTGGGTAAATTATGAAGCCGGGTGGACACTGCACAATAGGCATCAAAATACAACGTTAGCGCACGCCCGCCAGAGTCACAAGCAACAGAGTCCAGGTCCGACTCTGCATTTCACAGCTCTTTCCCTGCACTTTTCCACAAAAAGTAGCTACGATTGTCTCTTTGAACCATCACACAGTGGAGACGAGTGCAGGCTCATGATTTTACAATTGCCACGTCATGCAGTGTGACATCTAAAAATCGTTCCAGACAAAATATAATCACGCAGTTTACACAAGGCATGAGCTTTGAAGAAAAGTGAGAAGACTTGTTAATTTTAATGTTTGCCTGTAATCCCCTATTTCCCGCCTTTCACATAAGGTTGAATAAAGACTCTTCGACCCTTCCTTGTAATTGGACATAGTTGTGATTAGCAATACGTAGATTGTAACTGGACAATTTGTTTATGTTGCCTTAGCTACTGGTGTAGAAGCTGTCGTGGTGGGAAGGGTCTGTGGCGTGTGTGATAAGGCAGAAATGTGAACAATGCCAGGTGTGTTTGCAGACGGGGGAGAGGGGAGTGGTCTGTGGTCGGTCACCTAAAACTCTACATGTTTGCGTAAAAGTCCTCATATCCTGGACAGGGGCGCCTCATGGCTCACCTGTTCAGTACATCCCCACCTGCTAGACCGGCCTGGGTTTGATTAAATTGTTTTCATATATTCTGCATTTTGTCTTGGATTTACCCATGGTTTGGCCCTAATGTAGGTAGAGATGTTGGTGAAGTTTCTGTGCCCAAAACGCTTTTGCTAACTTCCTGTTGGCCAGTGTAAGGTCTATGCTATTTATAATAAGATTAAAAAGTAAAAAAAATCAACCTTTTGTTAAAGAAATATAAAGCCGTATATCCTTTTCAAAATGAATTGCTCTGACTCTGACTCTATTTCAACATTTGTTAGCGCCAAATTAACATTTAGCCTTTAGCTTCACGGCTAAAACATCTACATTTGTCTCGTCTTTCGGAAGTATTTACATCCTAGCATGTTGTAAGTGGTTACTCATTAGCTGCATGTTTTCTTCCACGTACTGTTTACGTACTTTAGCGAGACAAGGCTAACTCCCCATAGGAGTAAAACACAGACAGGAAACAGTCGTTACCTGCAGGAAGTTAGCATCATGTTGCTATCAAGGGTATAGATACAGACGGCATCTCTGGAATCGCCCATATATGGTCATGTTTGAAAACAGTTAAGGAGGAAAACAATTTGGAGAAAAATCTAAACTTTCTCTAATTATTCAAAAAATATTTTAACAAATGCTGAATTATGAATATAGTTTTAAACTAAATAAAGAAATAAAGACATGGAGAGGAGCAAAGTGGTTCAACAGCCCATAAATACATAAAAAATGGAGAATGCTAACTTGATGCTACATGTTAGCATCGGGCTAATGCTCACGGTTAGCTAGCGCGAGCTACAACTGCCGTTTTTTCACTTCTACTGAACAATCTGCTGTGAGAAAATATCCATATGGGCCCGATTTACACCTGACTTTATTTATGTGATAAATAAGTTAATATTTCACCAGAAAATGGCTTAAAAGAGGGAAAAATGGTGTTTCTCTAAAGATTCTATTTCCCCCCTCGGCGAAGATGACGAGATGCCGTCTGTATCTATACGCATTAAGTTGCAAATTCATATAACAACGTGCAGACTTGCCACCCAGTTTGATTCTGTTGCCGCGCTGTCGCTATGCTAACATTTCCTCTCTATTTTTATGAGAAACTTTGGATGAGGGTCACGCTGAGGTCACAGAGACATCACTTTGTCCCTTTGTCATTTTAGCCCTGTTTTAGTCGTGGTTGGGCTCCCCAGAGGAAGCAAGTCAGTTTGTTTACCAACTGGTTTATCTACCTTAACTCCCACGGCATTTTGTAGTCTGTCGTTAACCTTGAAACCTCAGTTTTGTTTTGCTTTTTGGGAGGGTCCAGCTCATTCCTGGCAGTCCACAGTGAGACCTCTCCCTTCCTTTTTTTACTAAACAGAATGGCTAGATTCTTATCATACAGTTTAAACAGACGGCATCCACCATTATTAATATTTTGATCAAGAAACAACAAAGTTCACCTTTTCAAATAACTTCACAGAGAATTGGACAACATTGTGATTGGCGTGTAATTCCAGTGAATGAAAGTTGGAATGGCCAAAGGTTCAAACCCTACTCCACCTTCATGGAGCGGCTCCTCAGCCCCCTCCTCTGCAGAACCTTCACCTCCACAGCCTCCTCGTGTTTTTCGGGGGAAGGTGGACCGCCCTTTTGTCTCGAACAGCAGGGCGCCTCGGACTGTGGTCACTTTATTTACATTTACAAAGAGAATGTCTACGACTCAAAGTCCACTCGATGACTTCTGAAATCTTTTGTCTGGACGACTTAAGGGCCGTTATCTTTGACTTGTTTTTTTGCAGCTTTTACACATGGCAGAAATGAAGGAAATATCTTGTGTGTAGACCAGGCTGATTTCTACTTTGTTTGACTTCAGTTAACCTCTTAACTCCCACCTGAACATGTTTTCTCCTGTTCTCCAAATTCTCCAAATCTAAACGCTTCTTCAAAATAGCGACAAAAATCGAGAAGAAAATGAGGATGTAAATTGACAAAAATCCAGCAAAAAAGTGACAAAAATCCAGCAAAAAAGCGACAAAAAACCAGCAAAAAGTGACAAAAATCCAGAAAAAAAGTGACAAAAATCCAGCAAAAAGTGACAAAAATCCAGCAAAAAAGTGACAAAAATCCAGCGCAAAAAAAGACAAAAATCCAGCAAAAAAGTGACAAAAATCCAGCAAAAAAGTGACAAAAATCCAGCAAAAAAGTGACAAAAATCCAGCAAAAAAGTGACAAAAATCCAGCAAAAAAGTGACAAAAATACAGCAAAAAAAGACAAAAATCCAGCAAAAAAGTGACAAAAATCCAGCAAAAAAGTGACAAAAATCCAGCAAAAAAGTGACAAAAATCCAGCAAAAAAGTGACAAAAATCCAGCAAAAAAGTGACAAAAATCCAGCAAAAAAGTGACAAAAATACAGCAAAAAAGTGACAAAAATACAGCAAAAAAAGACAAAAATCCAGCAAAAAGTGACAAAAATCCAGAAAAAAAGTGACAAAAATCCAGCAAAAAGTGACAAAAATCCAGCAAAAAAGTGACAAAAATCCAGCGCAAAAAAAGACAAAAATCCAGCAAAAAAGTGACAAAAATCCAGCAAAAAAGTGACGAAAATCCAGCAAAAAAGTGACAAAAATCCAGCAAAAAAGTGACAAAAATCCAGCAAAAAGTGACAAAAATCCAGAAAAAAAGTGACAAAAATCCAGCAAAAAGTGACAAAAATCCAGCAAAAAAGTGACAAAAATCCAGCGCAAAAAAAGACAAAAATCCAGCAAAAAAGTGACAAAAATCCAGCAAAAAAGTGACAAAAATCCAGCAAAAAAGTGACGAAAATTCAGCCAAAAAGTGACGAAAATTCAGCCAAAAAGTGACGAAAATTCAGCCAAAAAGTGACGAAAATTCAGCCAAAAAGTGACGAAAATTCAGCCAAAAAGTGACAAAAATCCAGAAAAAAAGTGACAAAAATCCAGCGCAAAAAAAGACAAAAATCCAGCAAAAAAGTGACAAAAATCCAGCAAAAAAGTGACAGAAATCCAGCAAAAAAGTGACGAAAATTCAGCCAAAAAGTGACGAAAATTCAGCCAAAAAGTGACACAAATTCAGCCAAAAAAAGACAAAAATTCAGCAAAAAAGTGACAAAAATCCAGCAAAAAAAGACAAAAATCCAGCAAAAAAGTGACAAAAATCCAGCAAAAAAGTGACAAAAATCCAGCAAAAAAGTGACAAAAATCCAGCAAAAAAGTGACAAAAATACAGCAAAAAAAGACAAAAATCCAGCAAAAATGTGACAAAACAGCAACAAAAAAGTGACAATAATCCAGCAAAAAAAGACAAAAATCCAGCGCAAAAAAAGACAAAAATTCAGCGAAAATGTGACAAAACAGCAACATAAAAGTGACAATAATTCAGCAAAAAAGTAACAAAAGTGCCATTAAAAAAGTGACAAAAACACATAAGGGAAATAATAAGTGACGACAATGGCAAAGAGGAGAGAATGCATTTGGTTTTGGCGGGTGGTAAGAGGTTAATTGTGCTGCTATAGCCTCTAGGAGCTACTATAGCCTTTTGACCTTGAAAGTAGCAAAAAAATGTGGACCTGAAAATACATTTTAAGTTCTGAAATTTACTTTGACCTTTGTATGTGACTGAATATGATACTTTATATTGAATCAGCGTTTAGCATAGTGAGGTATTAGTGAGGTAGGTATTTTTTATATGTCACAATATTTGTCCTACAAAAGCACATACGTCCGACTATCGATAACTAAACAATCTCTCAACAGTCGTTTTTGACAAAGTCCTGCGGCCCACTGAAAATGCTTCTGTGTCCCCCTTTTGGCCCGCGTGCCACTAGTTGAGAACTACCAGCCCCTGTAAGCTGCTCCGTCGTTAAACCGCAGGGGGGAGGGGGCAAGGATGGGGGCGGGCCACACCCTTTTCTGATTGGCCGGGGACCACACCTCGCTCCGGAATGTGCTCGACCGGCTCACTCCCCTTTTTTTTGTTGTTTTGTTTTCAGTCGTGAGCTCAAGAGACAAAAGGGAGAGATGCTTCTGTGAAGAAAAGCAGGCCGCGGGACGCTTCGAGAGGGATTTGATGCTTTTGTTTTAGAGCGCTTTTGTGTTGTTTTTGGAGGAGGTGTGTGTGTGCCGGAGGAGAGCAACACTGAGAGCGAGGCAGAGGAGCCGGAGGTAAGAGGCCAATCAGAAACAAGTGTAAATTTAGTGCGTTTGGGACGTGTGTTGTGGCCGAAGGGGGAAGCGCCGGCCGCTCTGTGATGGTGCAAACACCAGAGAGTTCTTAAAGAAACTGTTATTTGTTGGCTTGTTCTGGCCAAATTTAAGTGTGTGTCATTTATTCAAGACAAAAGACTTATTCTTGGGAAACCTTCCTATTCTTTTTCTGTTTGTGTTTCATTTTAGTGAGTGTATTGTAGTAGTAGTAGTAGTATTATACGTTGTTATTGGTACAACCTTTTTTTGACAAGTCAGTCTAAAACCTGGAACTTAAAGGCGTTCTTAAAAGTTAAATCTTAGTTATAATTGCTTGTTTTGGTCATTTCATTTAGTGTTTTTTGAAGTCTTGTTTTGAAACTATTTCCTGAAAAACAAATGACTTTATTTATTTATTTGACCTTTTTTTTTAACGAGGAAAGTCCCATTGAGATAAGTATCTCCTTTTCAGGGGAGTCCTGGCTCCAGAGGGGAACCTATAGTACATGTATTAGTGACAGGGGAAACCGGAGTACCCGGAGGAAACCTATGACTTACAATCTGTACACGAAGCGGCTCAGTAAAGTAAATAAATATTACACACGTGTTCATATTTTATTTTTTATTCTTGATTTTATGCAAGTAGTTACTTGATTATTTTTTGCCCACTCTGTGTAGCACTTCAGAGACTCTGTTTTGGTAATGTGTCCTATACAAAAAAAACACACATTGCATTGGAGTAGTTACAGTGGTAGTAGTACCTCAGTGTGATGATTCGGATGATGATTATCAGTAGGTTTTTTAATAGACAGACATATTTGGGATGGCCTATGGTCATGTTTGAAGCAGCCAGAGGGAAAGCAAAGAAGAGACAAAAACAGAACTTCCTCCCATTTTTACTTCATTACTTCAACAAATGCTGAATTCTGAATATATTTCTGTACTAAATAAAGACACAGAGGCATGGAGAGGTTGAACAGCTCATTAATACTTAAGACGGGCGATGCTAACCAGAAAGCAAACGCTAGCTTCATGCCGCATATGCTAACGTTAGCATAACAAGTGCCGTTTTTCGCTTCTACTGAACAATTTGCTGTGAAAGAACATCCATATCGGCCCGATTTCGGCTTGACTTTAGAGGTCTGTGATAAATATATTTATAGTCTGTCGGAAAGTGGCTAAAACAAGTGAAAAATTGTGATTCCCATGAGAGGTTTGTATGACGCGTTGTCGTCTGTATCTGTAGGTGGCATTCACGCGGCGTCACTATATTCTAAAATGCTTCCATCTGAAACTATGACATGATTTGGAGACGAGTGGTTTTCTTGAGGTTTGCAGGTGTGAGATTACACACGTATTGTCAAGCGAACGACAAATGTGCAGGACGCGGTTGTGTTGATGAGCGCAGGCCGGTGGGAGTGTGTATTGCAGCATGCGCGTCAGTCAGCCGGGAGGTGCGAGGCTGTAACATCCTGTTCCTCTAAATGACAGTGAACGCGTCTCACACTGCGTGCTAATGGGGAAGCTTCCGACGCAAACCCTCAACCACGTGTGTAATAATTAACACGCAAAGTTATTAATGAAACGGTTTGATAAGAAACTTCATCCATGCGCCCACTTCCTGCTCTGTACTAGCATTAAACGCGCTTTAAGGAACGGACCGACACATTTCATCTCCTAACCCTCACCTAAACAAAGCGCTTTTTCTCCAGGTTGGCTTTACCCAAATCTAAAAGCTTCTCGACTGCCGCACATTATTGTTGTATTTTTGTCGTTTGTCGTTGGTTTTTCGTCACTTTTTCATCTAATTTTTGTCACTGTGTTTTCCTTGAACATTTTGGAGAAGTTTAAAAGGTATAAACCGCATTCGGCCATGACACATTTTGACAGTACTGATATATTTTGTCCCGGCGTTAGTTTTTCGGTGTGCACTTTCTTGTTTGAAGTTGATTTCAGCGGAGCAATGACTTCAGGTGACCATCAGTAGGATCTGCACTCACGCATATTCCACACACCTCCGAGAATATTGTAATCCAGTAAGATTTGCTTTTGGAGTTCTATGGGAAGTATTGCATTGTACAGTATTTGTCTGTTTACTGTTTGCATGCGAGGTCTAACTTGACTCGGCTAAAGATTCCACTCCGACCCATTTTTCCAGTAAACTTGTCAAACCAGTCCTGTCCCAGTCTTTAGCCACAGATGTGATCTTTGGGGGCAGCAGAGGAGCGGTGCTACTCCCAGCCAGCAGGGGGCAGGGGGTTGATGGCTATAGCACCTTTTCAGG
Organism: Gobius niger; assembly: GCF_951799975.1. NCBI lineage: Eukaryota > Metazoa > Chordata > Actinopteri > Gobiiformes > Gobiidae > Gobius > Gobius niger. The sequence goes on from NC_136862.1 coordinate 28,730,562, forward strand.
TTGACCTTAGGCTGCAAAGATCTTTAATAAAACTCTTGCTAGGACATGGCCATCGTAATACGTTCTCAGTCATAAATGGCATTTGTGACTGAGATCTTTAGATCCTTAGACCTATGGGTATAAACCGACCACAAACAGTGAGTGTATCACCTTCTGCAGTTGAATCAATGAACATTTTGCTCCTGGTTCTGCAAAGGTTGCTTTCAGGGTTAGCCTCGCCAGCCGGTCACAAGATGGCCGCCATGTTTGCCACGTGAACTCAACTCACGTCCTATTTAGAGTTTTATTATTATGGCTTTGTTAGGCTGCTTTGTTGTTGTTAGCAAACAGTTAGCCCCAATTAGCCCATGGTGCTTTCAGACCAAACTTCTGTTTTAGGATTCAATGTCCTACGGATCTTTAGCTAAACACCCACGGTCTATACCAGGGTCCCCCCAGTGTTGAAGCTCAAATCCACCATAAACTCTGAAACAGATGCTGATTAGCACCTGTGGTTAGTAGTTAGCGGCTAACGTTATATGATACCAAGCTACAATGTGCTTCTCTGTTGATGAGAATTGTGTAATAAACTGTAGGTTACATTCAGTTAGCGCAGCACAACTTTAAAAGCCGCGTTAAATGTAGCTGATGGTTTTAGTGACTTGACTGGTGCTTATTTCTTTTTGTTGATCGATCAGCGCTAACGTTAGCTGTAGCAGCTCCGATGGGAGTCTGTCTCATGGCAACGGCAGTAAAGTCCTTTTGAAGTAGTTAACACAATGTTATTTGACATTGTTGTTTGATTCGACTAGACTGTGACATGCAACTCTAATCCAACCACAATCCAGGCAGGTCGCCCAATGGCTGTGCTTCATCTGATCTCCTCTTGTGTTTCTCTCAGAGGCGGGGCCAGAAGAGGAGGGCCAACAACAGGGCGGCGAAGGTGCCACGGCAGGAAGTGCCCTCGGACAAGCAGGACGCGGCGTCAGCGGAGCCGGAGGTCGAGGAGACGGCCGTAGAGGAACCCCGCGAGGAGGAGGTGGCGGAGGCGGAGGAGGCGCCGAATCAGCAGGAGCAGCCGGAGGAGAGGGTGCAAGACGACGAGGCGACGGGGCAAGGCGACGAGGCCGTACAGGAAATCAGCCCCACGGCGCGGGTCAAGATCGAAGTGGAGGACATGCCGATCAAACACGAGCCCGAGGAGATGGACCTCACGGTGAGGAGCTGGCTGAAGTGGTTTTGTTTGTGGCGGGAGTGCTTAAACGTTAATTGAAAATGTGGTAAAGTTCTATTAGACCTTCATAATCAAGGCCTGGGTGCGGTTTATCGAAATGCCAAACCCCGTGAAAATCAGATCTAAGCACACATGAAGTGAAATGTATAAACGGGGTCAGAGTTAGCCGTTCGAAAGCTAGAATGGCCTTGTCGTGCCGTGTTGTTTTAACGTTGTTTGTTTTGCATTAGCCGGCCTCGCCCTGGGAGCCACACCCTTCCGTCATGACATGTTCTCCCTCGTCACCGTGAACAGACACTCCGGCGCTGTCTACCTTTATGACTGTCATTATATACGAACCTTAAAGTATGGGAGGAACAGTAGCTGAAGGCAAAGCAGGCGGATATGTATACGGGGAAAAAAAGGATATAATTTAGATGTACAAATTAGAAAGCAGACATCCGAACGCCCCGGACGGTGCAGTTATGGAATATTTGCGACGCTAAAGCAGAGTCATTTTCGCCTGGATGTATCAGTAATATCACAAACAGCGCTCAATGGCCCTGGCAAAGTGGCCCGACAACTTTGGTTTAAGTGATTAAACCCATGTCCCTGTTACTGTACAAATAAACCTTAAGGAGACGTATCGTAAGAAATAAACTTTTTGAGCTTTTGATGATATTTTAACCTTGTTCTGCGCTCACAAGGCGTTCATCTCGGCGCCATGGATTCACAAACGTGTCTTTAGCAGAAAGGGAATGCTTGTTTTTAGAGACGCACCGATATTTGTAATAGATACCCAATATCGTATTTTTTCCAGTATCGGCTCTGATATCCGATGCTAATATCATGCATCGTGTATCGTGCATCCCTTTTTCTTTTATGTTCTAGCATGTCCTTCCATCTACTGCATAGATACAGACGGCATCTCTGGAATCGCCCATATATGGTCATTTTTGAAAACAGTTAAGGGGGAAAACCAAAAATGTAAATTTTCTCTAATTATTCTGAAACAACTGTAACAAATGCTGAAATATGAATAAAGTTTCTACTAAATAATGATGCAAAGACATGGGGAGGAGCAAAGTGGCTCAACGGCCCATAAATACATAAATAACGGAGAATGCTAACTTGATGCTACATGTTAGCATCGCGCTAATGCTAACGGTTAGCTTACGCTAGCTACAACTTCCGTTTTTTCACTTCTACTGAACAATCTGCTGTGAGAAAATATCCAAATGGGCCCGATTTACACTTGACTTTATTTATGTGATAAATAAGTTGATATTTCACCAGAAAATGGCTAAAAAGAGGGAAAATTGTGTTTCTATTAAGATTCTATTTTTACACCTCGGCGAAGCCACGCCCCCTTCTATGACGAGATGCCGTCTGTATCTATGCAGAGGGCGCTCCGGGTCCTTTTCAAATCCTCTCGCTCTGCCTTTTCTCTACATAGATCAATTATTCAGGATATTGAGGCTGCACAATGTATCGCGAAACATATCGTATCGCGATATTTGGCGATGCCATATCTGTATCGCGAGAATCGAGGACATATCGCGAAAAATCGGCCTTAAAAAAATGCCCGTCAGCCATGTTTTGGTCCTGGATCACTTTTTTTGACTGCTACTACATGCGGTGTTGAAATGGTAATATCACAATAATATCATCACTCCTAATACTACAAAAATTGCCCCGCCTGTCCTCCGCTTTTGCGACGGCCATCCTTTTTTTTTCCTTTTTCTTATTTCGTGCGTCCGTAAAATCGTCTTTTTTTCCCACCCAGTTTACAGTATGTGCTCCACTGTGGCACGCCGCTGGCCTAAATATATGTGCTCAATTCAAATCAACAGCATGAATTTTTAAAGACCCGCCCGAGGTTAGTGTTACAAGACTCTCCAAAGTTTCCAAGTTTGCAGAAATTGGTTTGAGAGAAGACGAGAGAAAACAGAAATCCGCACCGTTAGACTTTTAGACGATTGCCTTAAATAATAGCACAATATATCGCCAAAAACAAAAACGTAGGCAGTTTAAAAATGTGCGCAAGACCAAGATTCATTCACAGTTTGCTTCATTTAGTTTCAGTTTTTGGACTCGGGACATAGATGGTCTTGATGTTTCGTCAAATGCCTTTCGACGCAAAGAGTTTAGAGAAGCACTTTCGTAGCCCCTAATCCTCCGCGACCTTTCGGATGAGTTCCCCACGTGTAGGAGGAGGAGGAGGAGCAGGAGCAGCCTGGGCTCGGGGGGCTGCAGTCGTGTCGTCTCGTGGATGGGTGTGGGGCCGGCGTTGCGGAGTTGGGTGGGGGCAGGGTGTGGTGCGTTGCGTAAGCCTCTCTGCTCCTCTGCAGTACAGCTACCCCGACAACACTCACAGTTAGGCCCACAGTCAGGCTCTCACCCAGAGACATTTTAGTTCATTTGAGTTGGTTCAGAGTACTCCGTCTGAGCTCGTTTCTTTGTAGGCAATACTGTACTTTACACCTAAGGGTTAGAGTTTAGAGTTTATTGAATTGTTTTTTTTTGTTTTTTTTTTAGATTAACCCCTTAACTCCCACCTGAACCGAGCACATTTTCTCCAGTTTGGCTTTACCCCAATCCAAAAGCTTCTGGAAAAAAGCTGTGAAAATAGCAACAAAACTGAGACGAAAGCAATGATGGAAATGTGACAAAAAAGTGGCAAAAATGTCACAAAAATGTCACAAAAATGTCACAAAAATGTCACAAAAATGTCACAAGAAATTGACAAAAAATTGCCGAAAAAATTGCAAAAATATGACAAAAAATTGATACAAAATTTGACAAAAAATGACAAAAATGTGACAAAAAAGTGACAAAAAATGACAAAAGAATGACGAAAAAAATGATAAAAAAAATGACAAAAATGTGACAAAAATGTGACAAAAAAATTGCAAAAATATGAAAAAAATTTGATACAAAATTTGACAAAAAATTACAAAAATGTGACAAAAAAGTGACAAAAAAATGACTAAAATAAAGATAAAAAAATGACAAAAATGTGACAAAAATATGACCAAAAATGACCAAAAATGGACGAAAAAAATGATTTAAAAAAATGACAAAAATATGACAAAAAAATGACAAAAACTTGACAAAAAAATTGATTAAAAAAAATGACAAAAATATGACAAAAAATGACACAAAAAAGTTACAAAAATGAGTGGAATACAAAAAAACGATGGAAAAAAAATCTGATGACGTGAGGAAAAAGTTCCTCTCGGTTCAGGCGGGAGGTAAGAGGTTAAGCTTTATTTGACAGAGACACTGAACCCCTTCACCAAAGTTCCCTTATCTTCATGAAGAATAAACTTATCTAGGAGATCAACTTTGAGGGCCTTGGACCAAACTTTCGAACTATGGCAGGGCTGCCCAACCTCACCTCGACAGTCTTGATGACTATATAGGGCTGATAACTATATAACTATATGATAACTATAGGGCTGGGAACCGTTACATTTTTTCCCCCGATACCAGTACTTTAACAAGTCTCTGTTTTTGATATCGATACCTGAACAATACTTTTTCCGATACCTGTATTAAAATATCTGTCTTATAGACCCAGAAAACAGAACAATGTGTGGAAGATCAAAAATGTACAAAAGTTAGTCTCCGATGTCAAGAAATGTGCGAAAAATGGGAAATAATTTGGGGAGAAATTGTGGCAAAAATAAAGACAAATTTGGAACAACAAGTTTGAAAAAAATTGGGAATAAATAGGGAGAAAATGTGGGGAAAAAACAGACAAAACTCGGGGAAAAAGTTCTTGGGGCAAACGTTGAGCAAGAAAAAATGAATGGGATTAAATCAATATAAATACATGAATAAATAAAACAGTTTTTTTATTTGAGCTCAAACAGCCAAGTCACCTCTTTTAATGCTGTCCTTGGACCGACGGCATCAAAACTAGAGCCATGAGTTTTTTTTAGTACCTGCTTCCAATACTTATATTTGTTCCAAATAGGGCTCTCACGATAATCACTGTATCGGCTGATCGTTCAATATATAACAGATAAACGTTATATTTTTGGGCTCGATATTTATCGTCTGACAGTCATTAGCATACACCCCCCCCCCTATGTTTTCTTTGTAAAACTTTGATTTTTAGCTGAAGCAAATTGAGTGTCATTATTATCTCATGTTTATTGCAGCTTGTGTGGTATTTTAGGATATGATGATGCACTTTTAGAACAGAGATTTACTGTTGACAGTATCCAGTATCGTTAGAGTCAATAACATCGTTTATCGCGATACTTTCCTGCCTCAATATATCGAACTTCACATTTGTTATCGTGACAGGCCTAGTTCGATACCGGTAGGGCGGGGGTAGGCAAGTTTTCTGAACAGAGGGCCAATTTTTTCCATTGTAAATTGACCGAGGACCAAAGTAAAGCACCACACTGGAAAAAATACCATCTTAAATGAGATAAATGACTTAAAATTGCTTGAATAAAGGTTATTTATGTTGAATGTGAGTCTGTTTGGACAAATCTAAGATAAAGATACAAATGCTAATGCCAGTGGAGCAAGCATGAAATCAGACAAATTAACTTTTACTTTTAAAAACATTTGTTTTTCACTTGAAATTATACAATATAATCTGAGTTAAGAGAATAATGACTTGTTCCATTGGTGATAAGATGTTTTATCTGATCTAAGTCCAGACTAAATCTACTTTAGATTGAATCTCTTAATTCAAGTAGGTTTCTGTCATTTCTTCTATAATTTTTTTTTTTTTTTCAGTGCACTTTCTACAAATTCCAGAGTTGTACATGATATGACCTAATTGGGTGTATTGACAGTATTTCTCCCCTTTAACCTTAAAAATGTTGAAGTACTTTCTGATTTGTGTTATAATGTTTCTCAAAATCAGCTTGAGGGCCAGAGGTTCTGTGCTTGAGGGCCGGATTTGGCCCCCGGTCCTGACGTTGCCCACCCCTGCGGTAGGGCCTAAACTTTTTTCCCGATGCCAGACTGGTATCGATTAACGGTTTCCCAGCCCTAACACAAGCACGATTGACTTTTCCTTGCCTTCTCCGGCCGTGTAAAAGATTTGTCGTCGGCGAACCAGCAGCCGGTTGTCGCGGTTGTTTGCATCACCGTGACGACATGGCTTCTGGAAAGGCGCAGAACGTGCCGCTCCTAAAACCCATCCGTGCGAGGAACTGGAATGCTGGAAATGCGTCACAACTCGGTCGCAACTTTCCCCGACAATTTTAAACAATTTTAAACGTACACGCCCCCCATTTGGAAAGAAAGGAAAGGTACAGAGGCTTTAATCTAAAGTTTGTGTCATTTTGTTGAGTCACTGATCTTGGAGGGGAGTTGGAATTTGAACTTTCAAGTTTTATATACGTCCTTATATAAAAGAAATGCCTGTGAGCCGTGCCTTGGTTCTGGCACAGTTCACTAAATGACTTGTTTTGCCCGAGGATCTTTAAACCGAAAGTGGAGTCTCCATTCTGATTGGGAAACTGTCATCAGAAAAGCCAAAACAATGTGTGAACTTTACTTTACTTTACTTTTTTCTTTTCTTTTTAAACCAAGGCAGCAGCAGCAGCTCTGGTTCCTCTGGCCCGGTGCAGAGAATGTGGAAGCAGTTTGATGTGACCACACCCCTGCTCCGTCCCGCTGGGAGGGAGGGGGGGGGGGGCGGTGCCTGCGGACCTTAATGGGGAGGCGAGGGTGCTGGGCTGGGGGAGGGTGTGGCCGTGTGTGTGTGTGTGTGTGTCAGGGGAAAGGGGTGGGGGTGGGGGGGGGGGGGGGGCAGTCCTGTTAAGAGGGTGGAGGCATTTCCTGTCAGCTGATAACGTCTTCAGGAAGTGGATGCTCTTTGGGAGTGGAATCCTCAGGGACTAAAGGCGTGTAAATACTTCTACTACTACTACTGTTGCTACTACTACTACTACTACTACTACTGCTATCCTACTGCTACTACCAAAATGTAAGTAATTAAGGCGAGACACTGGGGGTGAGTCGGGGGGAAAAGGTTTATTTAGAGACGTTATTATTATTTTGTCCCAGCCTTCTTGCCTTTCTCATTTCTGTATGTTAACCTCTTAACCCCCGCTTTAACTGAGCGCATTTTCTCCTGTTTGACTTTACCCAAATCTAACAGCGTAATGTCCCATTTGAAAAATAAGGCCGACAAAACTGATACATTATTTGTATTATTATGATTTTTTCTGTTTATGGTGCTTTTTTTTCTTGTTTAGTCATGTTTTTGTTACGTCTTTATTGATTTTCTGGTCACTTTTTTGTCGCTCTTTTATGGCTTTTTAATCACTTTTTCTGTTGCTTTTCTGTCGTGTTTTTGTCACGTTTTAGTCACTTCTTTGTTTTGTTTTTGTCTCTTTTTTGTCTGCCGTTCTTCACTTTTTTGTTGCGTGTTATTTTGACGCTTTTTTCCAGGCGCTTTTAGATTTGCGTAAAGCCAAGCTGGAGAAAATGTCCTCGGTTCAGGTGGGGGTCAAGAGGTTAAAGTGACAGTCTGGAATTGTAAATGTTTTATAAATGTGCAAAATCAACTGCCTGGTCTTGCATTTAAAGCCCCTCCTTCCCGGATCTCGGCGTCCAATCAGAGTCTAGTGTCCTCCCGCGTCGACCAACGAGACGAGCTTTTCTTGTGAACCAGCCTGTCAGGAGGGGAGGGGGAGGAGCTTGATCGTTTACTTTGGAAAATTCATTTTTGAAGGGCTTTCTGGTTAAAGAGGAGAGGAGTTTGATTGTTTACTTTCAAAGTTCACTCTCCTCACTTTACAAACTTACAGACTGTCACTTTAAGACTACTTTGTATTCACTGAAACAGTACACATTAACCTGCTTTTTAACAGTAATTTGCACATCTTCGGTTCTTCCTGTTTAGTATTTACTGCGTTCCAATGTCCTTTCAGAATGGGAAAGGGATTGATTTTGAAGTCAACCTGTCGCCGCCCGTCTTCAGGGGTCAAGGGTCGATCAGAGACTTTGTTCGGCCCGAGTGCCTCGCCAGCCCAGTTGTCATGGTTACCGCCTCTTTCTCATCTTTCTCCCTCCCGTTCCTCCTCCTCCTCGCTGTAGCTGCGTACATTTTCTTTGTGATGTTCACTGCAGAAAGTGGCATTCAAGATTGTAGAGCTGTTGCTGCGCAGCCATAGATACAGACGGCGTCTCGTCATAGAAGGGGGCGTGGCTTCGCCGAGGGGGAAAATAGAATCTTTAGAGAAACACAATTTTCCACTCTTTTTAGACATTTTCTGGTGGAATATCAACTTTTTATGACACAAAAAATAAAGTCTGGTGTAAATCGGGCCCATATGGATGATGAAAAAACAGCAGTTGCAGCAAGCACTAGCTAACCTTTAGCATTAGCCCGATGCTAACATGTAGCATCAAGTTAGCATTCTCCGTTTTTTATGTATTTATGGGCTGTTGAACCACTTTGCTCCTCTCCATGTCTTTGTATCTTTCTTTAGTAGAAGACTATAGCAAATGCTGAATTAAAAATAAAGTAGTTTTTGAGTAATTAGAGAAAGTTTAGATTTTTCTCCAAATTGTTTTCCCCCTTAACTGTTTTCAAGCATGACCGTATATGGGCGATTCCAGAGATGCCGTCTGTGTCTATAGATACAGACGGCATCTCTGGAATCGCCCATATATGGTCATTTTTAAAAACAGTTAAGGGGGAAAACAATTCTGAATTTTTTTTTATATTTTCTCTAATTATTCAAAAACGACTGTAACAAATGCTAAAATATGAACATAGTTTCTACTAAATAAAGATACAAAGACATGGAGAGGAGCAAAGTGGTTCAGCAGCCCATAAATACATGAATAACGAAGAATGCTAACTTGATGCTACATGTTAGCATCGGGCTAATGCTAACGGTTAGCTAGCGCTAGCTACAACTGCCGTTTTTTCACTTCTACTGAAGAATCTGCTGTGAGAAAATATCCACATGGGCCCGATTTACACTTGACTTTATTTTTGTGATAAATAAGTTGATATTCCACCAGAAAATGGCTAAAAAGAGTGAAAAATGGTGTTTCTCTAAAGATTCTATTTTCCCCCTCGGCGAAGCCACGCCCCCTTCTTTGACGAGATGCCGTCTGTGTCTATGCTGTACCATTGGGCCATCAGGCGCTCTCCTCCTTGTCACAAAGGCCTACGCTCTTTCTAGATCCAAATTCTCGATTCCTATTTCCTAAGGGTAAAGTTTAAAAGTTAGGAGAGCAAGCGCATGCCGAGTGTTCTGTCCGGACGGTGCCGGTGCCCCTCCCTCCTCCTCTCCCCTCCACAGTCCCGCAGGCGCAGCGTTGAATGCCTGCCAGCAGAGAGCTCTCCCTCCTGGGTCTGAAACGGACCCCAACGCCCCGCACAATGGAGCCTTGTTTTTTCTGCGGGGCGGAGCGGGGCGGGAGGGGGGGGGGGGAGAAAGATGCATCGAAACAACGGCACTCGAGCACAGGCAGAGAGGAGGCACTAGACCCGGAGTACAGAGGCCTGGAGCGGGACGAGGAGGAGGCGGTGAAGGACGGACACCGGGCTGAAGAAAGTGAGCTGAGGAGGATGAGGGGAGGCAAGACTTGAGTTATTGGGTTTTTTTGGCTTCGCAGTAATCGGCTAAATCGTGTTTAAAATCTCGGGTTTCCGTGGGGCTTTAAAGCGATAGTCTGTAAGTCTGCAAAGTGAGGAGAGAGAGTGAAATCTCTAAGTAAACAATCAAATTCCTCCCCTCTTGAATCAGAAAGCCCTCCTTAGTTTGCAAAATGAGGAGAGCAGGAACAAGCTCCTCCCCCTCTCCCCTGACAGGCCGGTTCACAGGAAAAGCTCATCTCATTGGTCGACGCGGGAGGACACTAGACTCTGATTAGTTGCCTAAATCCGGGAAGGAGAGACTTTACAAACAATAATATAAATATATTATTACTTTCCATCAAAATACAAAACCAGGTGGTTGATTTAGCACATTTTTATAACATTAGTAAAACATTTAGACTTTGCAGACTGTCACTTTAATAAGCATTAAAGGAATTGTGCCAAAATAAAGGCATATTTACATTGGATTCAAACTGGCATTATTTTTAAATGTATTGCAAAATTATGACATTGCTGAAAAGTTTGGACCATATAAAATTGAAAATAGCACATGTTTGGTCTAAAACATAATCAGTTGCCGTTTTGCCTGAAATTTACCACATTTTTTGCATAGAAAGTTGTCCGTTTTATCCAATTCTGTTTGCAATTAAGGGATGAAATTCACCCTGATTTTGTTTTTCTTTGCTTTGCCTTTAGAATGTAGTATTTGGGCATCACAAATGGCATTAAAAAGCATTATGTTTAAATTTGACTTGCTTCTGCCTGTGTAAACTCTGAAATCTGAGCAGAGGCTATTGACTCCTTGTGGGAGATTTGTTCCCAACAATCTTCAATATTAAAAGTTGATTTACGATTCGATTGGTTTAGTCCATTAAAGCGCGAGTAGTTGTTAAATGTAGTACAATGAGGGTGAAATTAGAATGAAAAGTTAGTGATAAACAGGTTCCCTCAGCTGTAGTTTAGTCGTAGCCCTGACGTTCTAAATTTCGGACACATGAGCACCAATGCCACCAATGCCACTAATGCCTCACGTTGTGTCTTCATATGCAAGATCATTTTTGAGCTTTTAAAACCGTGCGACAGCCTGACAAAGCAATGAGTTTTGGTACAGATTTGAATCGAAACCAGGAGTATCATGGTCCTGGGGCTTAGAATAGACTTATGACTCCACTCCTTTTGTCAACAGTAGATTTTCTGCCATCTCTGGTCATAAATAACTCCCGTGCGTCTCAGGAAAATACTCAAAAAAAACTTTGTCAATCAAGTCAGGCAATGTGTGACTTGTGGTGGAGCGTACTCAGTTTGCAGATGTAGAAAATAGGTCTCTGTGTGTCTCGTTCACAGCAGATCCATGATTAATGTGCCTTTAATTGTGTTGGAAAAGACTGGTTTTGTTTTTTCTATCAGCTTTGGACAGTGTAGTTACAGCACAAATGAATTATAGTCCATTCCTTTTGCAAAGCTGAACATCTACGGGCCAAATCAAACCCTACAAGGGCCTAACTAGACCTTTGGGCCTCACTTTGGACACCCCCGCTCTGGTTGATGTTATCAAAGTGGCCTCAGCGGCTAAAGGAACTAGTTGTTGTTAAAGTGAGAATCTATTTGCATTTTGGCTTTTGTTTAATGCAACGCTTTACTTTGTCGTCTTAATGCAAAAAGGAAGTGAAACTTGTTTGCTCGAATTAGGATCAACTGTATACGAGGAAAAAATAGCATCGGTCAATTTTTACATTTTTGGCTAGTTTTTTTTAAATCATTTCCTTTGTGAAGATACCAACCACAAAAGTCTGCGGGGGGAATCTGAAGCTAATTAAATTTCATTTTATTTGTCAATTCATTTCACAATGAATCGATTCTCTCGATAGTGCGTTACTTTACAATACTTTAAAGCTTGTTTTCTTGAATTTCTGTTGAATTATTGTCACTTTTTGGTTGAGTTTTTGTGACATTTTTGTTGATTTTTTGTCACTTTTTGGTTGAATTTTTGTTGAATTTCTGTTGAATTTTTGTCACTTTTTGGTTGAGTTTTTGTTGAATTTTTGTCACTTTTTGGTTGAATTTCTGTTGAATTATTGTCACTTTTTGGTTGAATTTCTGTTGAATTATTGTCACTTTTTGGTTGAGTTTTTGTTGAATTTCTGTTGAATTTTTGTAGTTTTTTTTTAAATTTTTGTCACTTTTTGGTTGGGTTTTTGTGACATTTTTGTTGATTTTTTGTCACTTTTTGAGGTTTTCATTTCTCTCTTGCAACAACACCTTTGCTTTAGTTCCCTGCAGACTTTACATTCAATATTTTAAAGTGTTTTTCAGAAGGGAAGTTTTTCAATGTATAAATTCCCGCCTGATTTATTGAGCGTTAAAGCCGCACTTTGCAACTTTTTACGTAAAAAAAAAACGTTGACCTTTCAGTGACCCAGGGTGGTTAGCTTGACGCCTTTACTTTCCATCCCGGTGGCTCCTATGATGCTTCAGAATCGACTTTATTTCAGGTTTTTTTATAGGTGTTACTGGTTTTCAGAATGGATTGCGTTATGTAACCATGGATACGGTTCAATCAGCAGTGAAAAACTACAAAACAATTGATCCTGGAGCGTCCCAAACACCCAAGCATCCGCTGGGTCACTGAAAGGTCAAATACGTATTAACCTCTTAACTCCCACCTGAGCCGAGCACATTTTCTCCAGTTTGGCTTTACCCTAATCAAAAAGCTTCTTGGGGAAAGAAGCACCAAAACAGCCACAAAAAATGAGAAGAAAACAAGGATGTCACGCAACAAAAATGTGACAAAAATGTGACAAAAATTCAACAGAAACTCAACAAAAAAAATACAAAAACTCAACAAGAACTCAACCAAAAAGTGACAAAAATTCAACAAAAATGTCACAAAAACTCAACCAAAAAGTAACAAAATTTAAACAAAAACTCAACCAAAAAGTGACAAAAATTCAACAAAAATTCAACCAAAAAGTGACAAAAATTCAACAAAAACTCAACCAAAAAGTGACAAAAAAATGACAAAAATTCAACAAAAATTCAACAAAAACTCAACCAAAAAGTGACAAAAATTCAACAAAAACTCAACCAAAAAGTGACAAAAAAATGACAAAAATTCAACAAAAACTCAACCAAAAAGTGACAAAATTTAAACAAAAACTCAACCAAAAAGTGACAAAAATTCAACAAAAATTCAACCAAAAAGTGACAAAAATTCAACAAAAACTCAACCAAAAAGTGACCAAAAAATGACAAAAATTCAACAAAAATTCAACAAAAACTCAACAAAAAAAGACAAAAATTCAACAAAAATTCAACAAAAACTCAACCAAAAAGTGACAAAATTTAAACAAAAACGCAACCAAAAAGTGACAAAAATTCAACCAAAAAGTGACAAAAATTCAACAAAAACTCAACCAAAAAGTGACAAAATTTAAAAAAAACTCAACCAAAAAGTGACCAAAAAATGACAAAAATTCAACAAAAATTCAACAAAAACTCAACAAAAAAAGACAAAAATTCAACAAAAATTCAACAAAAACTCAACCAAAAAGTGACAAAATTTAAACAAAAACACAACCAAAAAGTGACAAAAATTCAACAAAAATTCAACCAAAAAGTGACAAAAATTCAACAAAAACTCAACCAAAAAGTGACAAAATTTTAAAAAAACTCAACCAAAAAGTGACAAAAAAATGACAAAATTTCAACAAAAATTCAACAAAAACTCAACAAAAAAGTGACAAAAAAATGACAAAAATTCAACAAAAATTCAACAAAAACTCAACAAATAAAAGACAAAAATTCAACAAAAATTCAACAAAAACTCAACAAAAAAATAACAAAAATTCAACAAAAACTCAACCAAAGAGTGACAAAAATTCAACAAAAATGTGACAAAAAAAAAAAATATATATATATATTAAAAAAAAGGTGACACAACACAGCAACAACGCAAGGAAAAAGGTCAGTTTTGTGGGTCTTAGCTTTCAAATGAGGCGTTTCACAGGCCTATATAATAGCCAAAGAGGACAGAATGCATTTGGTTTAGGCGGGTGGTGAGAGGTTAATATCACCTTTTTTTTTTTTTTTACATAAAAAGTTGCATAGTGCACCTTTTAAACGACAAAAAAACGAAGCGAATTGGAATTTGTCCACTAATGATTCATCCAAAATCTTCTCTTTCTCTTTGTAGCTAAAACATTGTCTCTAATTAACACATACAAATCCATACATTCAAACATGGCCGTATCAATTACTGAGATTTTTATGCAGCAAAATATTTTTAATGTAAACTTTTTTTTTTCTCTCGCCTGAAAACTATCCTGACATTAAGATACATTCTCCGGGCTCCTGTGTACATTTCCTTTTGTTTGGGACTTGCCCGGACTTGTCGGATCCAGTGAAGACTCGTTTTCTCCGTGTGTAAACGTCGAAAGGTCAAATAGATTTCACTCCTCGCGCCGCTGGAAGCGTTGAGCCACGAGATAAACGTTTCGACAGCCTCGTGGAGATTAGCAGGAATTTGCATAAGTTTGTACAGCTCGCGCAGTTACGGCCGGCTGACGCTTCCAACAGGAAACTAGACTCATCTTTACCTGTCATTTTAAAGCGGCCTTTGTTAGTATTGGGTAGTATTCTGTTGACATTTGTGCCGGCAAAACTCTCTTGAAGTTTGGAATTAGCCCTTCAGGTGTTTTTGCTAAGTGCACGAGCAGGTCCTTACCCAAGTCTGAAGGTTTCTTGAAAAAAAAATCATCAAAATAGTCACAAAAACGAGAAGAAAACGCAGATGAAAACGCAACAGTGTAACAAACACACAATAAAAAAGCCACACGTAAAAAAAAATCACCAAAAAAGTGACAAAAGAACGATGAAAGTGCAGCAAGTTACAAAAACTCAAGAAAAGTGGCAAAAGTGTGACGAAAACACAAGAAAAAAGCCACAAAAAATCAGCAAAAGTGCAACAAAGTAGTAGCAAAAAAGAATGAGAAAAACTGGCAACAACATGAGGAAAAAGATCCGTTTTGGGGGTCTTAGCTTTCAAATGAGCCGTTACATTGCAAGTGCATTCGGTTCAAGAGGGTCGTAAGAGGTTAAAGGCGCACTATGTAGCTTTCTATGTGGTAAAGTGCATAATAATGGCTGTACGGGTGGCCTCTACGACGAGTTAATTTCAGGTTTTGAAGGGTTTCTGAACAGAACGTGTGCGTAACCATAGAGATGGTTCTATTAGGAGTGAAAACCTACAAGAAACCCTACAAAACATCTGGTCCTGGAGCGTCCTAGAGGGCAAAGGTGCCATGCTTAACCACCCACACAGCCACCGGGCCACTGAAAGGTCAAGTACGCGCGAATATCAACATTTTTCTGCATTAAAGTTCTATAATGCAGCTTTAAGGCGAGACACTGCAGGTGAATAGGGAAAAAAATCAATTTGAAACTTTTGCTGTCGATCACTGGCATAAATGTGAGAAAAAAATACATTGCAAGTTTTCTGTCATTTTATCTTTTCATATAAGAACAAGGTGTTTTATGCCTAAAAATGCCCCAAATTTCCCATCTTTTCGGCGACGAAATCTGAATAATGGATAGAGCTACATTCAAACTTATGGTTTCATTTTATTGATGAATGAGTTACAAAGACTTTTTCAGAGCGGATTTAGGATTTCTTGTTTAGTTTTAAAATAAGCTGTTTTTTAGTGGAAAATGTTAAAAATTAAATTTTCGCCTTATTTTTTGACATTCAAAACTCAATAAATGGGGCTTAGAGATTAAATAATAAAAAATCCCTCTGAAAAAATCTTCCAAATAATGTTCAGTCCAAGGCTGGAAAATGTGAAGTCTTTAGGTCCGACTGACGTGGACATAGTGGCGCCACAATGACAGAAAAATGTGTTTTGAGAAAAAGGCCCTTGAAATTGCATTCTCCCATATAAGTCTATGGGGGAACATTGAATCAGCGCAATATTTAAACATGTTTTTGTGAAGATTAGGCATATTTTCTGTTTCCGGGTGAAAGCTTGTATGTTCAGAGACCAATTAGACCCAAAACCTGAAAACTGAAAAAATGTAGTTTTGCCTGTAGTGTCTCCCCTTAAATGAGGATGTCTGTTCCTCTCTCTGGGTTTTAGTCCTGGTTGAAATACTGCTGCAGGGTGGAGCGGCCTCTCTCCTGGGTGTGGTTAAGCCCTGCATTTGTTGTCTGGGTGGAGGGAGCGTCCAGGGTGTGGGTCCATGCGGTGGTGGTGAAAGCATGTGTTGGCGGGTGGGGATGGGCGGCTACTTTTAACACTGTGTTAGTGGTTCCTATATTTTGTTACTACGTTTTGCGAACTTAACTGCCCTGATAAATATAGCTCATTTTCTCAGAAATAGTTAGTCTGTGGGAAAAATGATTAATAATATGAAATAATAAGTGTTTGTTTTGAATCTTGCGAAGTTGCAAATTTGAGCCTGGAACGTCGTGCAGTGCGGCTTTAAAAAGCTTTTGGTACATAGTATATGTATATATATTATTCAAAACAACAACTATCTTAATGAGAGACAGAGGAAATACCTTGATGCTGATGTGTACCCTAGTTTACAGCCAGTGAAATTCGAGGTATGGGCTGGACATGTGGGTGGGGTCTGTTTACTGCAGCTGGGTGTGGGCCATGTTTGGCTTTGAGAGCAGAGGGTGAGGGGAGATAGTGAAGAGGCCGCCTTTTGGTTTAGGTTTGGTTTTGTCCGGCTTTAGTACCTGATGATAGTAGCAGGTGAACAATGACTGGACCTGGTGTTTCTGATTTTTCTATTTCTTATTATCTAACTAAGACTGAGAGGTCTCTGAGAGGTCTCTGAGAGGTCTACCACCACTACTTGGACTTCTTGTGCTTGATAGCCTAGTGGATACAGCACAGACCTAGTAACCCAAAGGTCTGGAGTTTGAACTCAGTCAGCTATGTCTTATTTTCTTTAGTAATTGTAGAAGTAAAGTAAAATACAAATAGCACAAACTGTGGCTTAGCTTCTATTAAAAGGTAAGGGTGAAGAAAGGGGAACTATTATGCAAACAATCATCGCTAAGACTCAATCTCGCAACGCTGAGGATGGAGCAACCAACCACTCAGTGTACTTTCTCTACAAACACTTTACGTTTATTTCAACCTTTGTGTTTTACATTTCATTTTCTTTCAATCCAAAATACTTTCAGTCTTTTTATAATGTCTTTTAATCGTTGTCTTCATGACATTGTTTGGCCTCTCTGCTGTATTTTCCTGATTGCTTTATGCACAAGTGTGATATTTTATGAATATCAGATTGTGCTGTTTACATGTCACCGACACCTGCGCCCGCCTCGCCCCGACATCCCCCGCTGTCCAGGCCGAAAACATCAGTCTCATTCATAGCAACAGTTGCTAGGGCCGTGGGGGCGGGGCTTAAAATACATTTGGGAAGTAAAGGCTTCATGTTGACCACTGATACAGCCACTGGGTCATTTCAAGGTCAAATACGCACAAATATCAACTTTTTTCATCCACATAAAAAGTTGCATAATGCATCTTTAATGTATACTGCAGAAACATCAAGGCTAAGGGGTGTACAGTAGTTATAAAAGCTCTTTAAGGCCTTGATTTTGGCACAATCAATGTAATGAGTTTTAATGCTTTTTAATTCCCTGTGGAAACCTTGTGGATTCCATATTATGGTTTTAATCCCTGCTTTAGCCCTGTTTTAGCCCCTTTTTAGTCCTGTTTCCTGGGCCAGGCCTCCGCTCCAGCTGCTCCCGGCTCAGGTCTCCATTGTGGAGGATAGATGTCAGCCACAGCAGGTGCCTGCAGAAACCCACACCCCGATGTTTATCACGGAGAACACCTCCTAGTCCTAGTCTTAGTCTGGTTTAGAAGGACCTCAGACTGAGTTTACACCCGGTTTGGACCCATTTTACTTTTAAAACATCCCTGGTCAAATCGGATAACAAAATAGCCTTACATCTGCTTCTTTTGGGCGTTCATACTTGACAAGCAAAGTGGGACTGGCTCTATTCTCTTAAATCTTTTGCTTGGAAGTGCATGAGAAGGGTTAAAGGCACTGAATGTGATTTTCTTTTGTTTGACAGTGTTAGCTGTGGTGCGAGCTCATTCTGAACGTATTTCTAGTATCCCTCTTCTTCTCAGGGAAGGAGCAATGCCGGCAATGTAAACAACAGCAACTAGCCGCTAGCTAACCGTCGTTTAAAAAAGGCGTTAGAGTTAGGAAAACGGTGCACCAAAACGTCTGTGCTCACATTGTATTGAAAGACAGAACAAAGTGAACTCCACGCCTAGAAAAACACTTTACAAACAACCGCAAATGAAAGTATCGGGCCTTCAAACAAATACCCATTTTACCTGGACATAGTTAGCTAAAGTCAATAACGAACCGAGGCTTTACAGATATACCTGTTTACAACTCAAAGTATAGTATAATCCATGCTTCTAAGAGTTACTTCTTTTAGTTTTTTTTGTCACTTGTGTGTTTGAAAATGCTTTAAACGCATTCAAGGGCTTGGCATTAGCGTTAGCATAGCATACTAGCAGCCAAACACCGTAGACCTCTGTTTTGGCTGGTTACTCAGTTACTCTCACTAGTCCCTTTTGGCCAGTCGAATTTGAAACGTACTCACGCCTATATCTGAAATTGTATGTACTATTATTATAAAAGTACACCTGTTCTTAGGGTGACCAGATATCCCAGTTTACCCGGGACAAACCCAGTTTTGAGCCCTCTTCTCCCGTGTCCCGGGAATTGATCAACAACCATCGATCTGTCACAGTTTTACACAAGCTCTGTCCCAGGTATCCCGTTTGTCCACCAGCGTCAAGCCCAAAGTAGCGCTTTTTACCTGAAACACAATGACTTTTGGCCACGTGTGCGTCAAATGCAAAGTCTCCATAGCGAGTGAATCGATTAAATAGCTCAAAATCTATCACGGCGATGCTGATTAGTCTATTTAATCATCAATGTTGGGGGAGGGAAAAACTTCGAAATTTGGCTCCACCCACAGATTCCCATTTTTGTCCCAGTTTTTAATGAGGAAGCAATCGGGTCACCCTAACGCGATATCATTTTTTTGTTGTTCATGTTTCTAACCAAATCATGGACAGTAAAAACCTTATGTGACTAATAACATAAAAAAAAGACAAGGCGACCAGTGAGAAGAAGTTGTTGTCAAGCCCTGCCTTATTGTAAAGTGTTGCCGGGGCGGGGTTGAAGCCGTTTCCGACTCACTGGCTGAACATGAATTAATTGTGCGGCGCAGACTGGCGACCCATTTACCACAGGAACACAGCGGCGGCTCCAGTCGACTCACACTCCAGGATAAAGCGCTGTCGATGTTCGGGTGTATCAGATATGGAAACACATGAACCGCACATACATGAATCCTTTTTCAGATGATCTATTTTTCAGAACAATTCGCAGTGTTGGATTTGAGCGGGTCTCACTGCTTGACGTCAGGAACCTTATTTTTTTTTTTTTTTTTTTTATTCCTGTTTGAGTCCCGGTTCAGTCATGGTCTTAGTCCTGCTTTTTTGCCCGAGGATGATGCAGTGGAGGAAGTGGGCGGGAAAAGCCCTCGTCTCCATGGAAACTGGAGCCATCAGCTGATCCCAGCACAGCCTTTGTTTGGAGTCACACCCTGAATCAGGTCCAAAGCAGGACTCGAGCGGAGCTGAACAGGGCTAAACCAGGACTGAACAAAGAATTAAAGGCCCCGTACTTGTTTTTTTTTCAAATTATTTTTATTTTTTATATTTTAGTGAAGTCAAATTTGTTTTGTCTTTTCTCAGTACATCGAATATGCAGCGGGTTGTGAGAAAAAGACTGTCCAAGTATTTATAAAGCATTTTTATTGATCGTTAGCTTGCCGGCTAGTTTTTGTTAGCATGACAGTGACCCCGAGAATTGACCCAAGTTGTGAAATGTGCTCATAATCTCATCCCTGTGAAGAATTGGGATAGAAATACATTAGGAATGAGTTTGTACTTAAAAAGGAGAAGCCTGACGTATGCGGACAGTTAGCAAGCCAGCTAGTTTGGGAAAGTTGTCCTATAGCCGTTAGCATCTAGCCATCAAACATCGCAAATTACGAACAATCCGGATGTTTTCGGCTGTTGTCAACCATGGACCGCACTTAGGTGAGGTCAGAGCCTAGATCGAAATCATTAAAGACCTTTTTTGATTTTACTTAAGATAGGAGTTAGCGTTTAAAAGTGTCCTCTGAGCTAAATGCTAACTTTTATTCAGTCAGGTTTCTGCTTTTTGTGGCGTCGGACCCGCATCCAATGGCCACTAAACGTCATCTTATAATATGTTAATGATAAATTATATACAAGTCTCTCACCTACTTTAATATATATATATTAAAGTAGGTGAGAGACTTGTATATATAGCCATTTTTGTTGTAAAATGTCCACCGTGTTAGTGTCCACTATGTTGACTTATTTGGATAACATAGTCCACCGTGTTGACCTTTGTTCACCTTGTTGAGTTGATGTTTTTTGTTATCATTTTATTAAAATTACATGTATCATACATGTTTGGTTATTGACATAAATGTATAGAGGTGTTGGATAATACATGCAACAATTTGTGTGTATTTTGCTTTGTCCTGGATGTTTTAAGAAATAACAAAACCAAATACTTCTGTGGTTAACACAGTGGACATCTTCCCAGCGACACTGTGACAAGTATATGAGTTTTTAAACTTGTACAAAATATAAAATTTAGCATATTGAGCATGACCATTATGTTTTTCAGTAGGTATACAGTCTTGTTTTTAGATTTAGAAGATTTTTATTTTTTTTAAGTTTATGACATCCAAAAGGCACCACATTTAAAGAATGACCCATATATGGCCTGGTTTCTCAGTTTATTTTTATGGGGATTCAAAATGCTCAATTCAAACAAAACCCTGACTGAACTGAACCATTCTGGACTTGCACACTCCATTAAAGAGGAGTCCTTACTGAGAGTCAGGAGACATTAAAACCACTCTGCACAGTGACAGGGAAGATAACCACTCTGCCACAGTAACAGTGGGCACACGCAGACTCCAGTACCAGTTGGTTCTTGTTCCATTCACACAGCGGCCATTGTTTTAGGTTTTTTTTTCCCCTCTAGCCGCAGTTGCTGCAGTTTTGTTGGACATTTGCCAAAGACCAGGCCAAACCTCTCGCTCGGACCGGCCCCCCCCCTCATCTTGTTCTAATGACTTCTCCCATGTGCTGTAAACTTGAATAAGGCAAACCTAATGAGTAAAAGTATCAATAAATCGCTGCGGTTATCCATCAGAAACTAAAAAAACAAATCTAAATCTCCTGAAGTTATAGTTTTTTTTCCAATTTAGTTCCATTTTAGCCTTACTTTGGCCTGGAGTTAGTTCCTGTTGTTGTTGGGCGTGGCGAGATGATAAAAAGACAAATTACTTATGACTATTGTTTAAATGTATTGGGACAAACAGATTTGAAATGTTTTAAAGTGGATATGACACAATTTTTGCTAAAACATTCTTTAGTTTGACCGTTTTTGTGATGTTTATAGTTTCACTTCCTCATTGAACACAAATAGGAAGTGACATTGGGGGAGGCAATTAATTAAAAGCTTTTGCCGTGCCAACTAGGGCTGAAATAACTGATCGATTAATCGACAACTATTCGATTACTAAAATAGTTGTCAATTATTTCAGTAATCGATTAATCGTTTTCTAGCAAACACAGACTCAAATACAGCAAAAAGACATGACAATTATGTTTATTGGATGAAAACCTACTTTGTTTTTAAAGATAGGGTCTGTAGTGTTTTGTACATTATAAATTTCATAAATATCTGTCTTTGTCTCGTCCAATCAGAAAGCAGAATTAGCACAAAGAGTCTCCCGCAAACGTTTTCTTTAAGTTTGCTCCATCAACATGTCCGGCGCCACTTTAGCTTTATGTGATTAAAAAATGTTTAAAAAATTCAATTTCCATGCACCTTTCACAGCCAAGCGATTCATCGATTAATCGTAAAAATAATCTGTAGATTAATCGATTACCAAAATAATCGTTAGCTGCAGCCCTAGTGCCGACCATGTTATAGATTGTGGTATCGCATCATACGAGGGGGCGTGGCCTCTCCCAGGGAAAAGGAAGTATGTTTTGGGAAAAACAATTTTTCACTCTTTTTAGCTCTTTTTTAACTCTTTTTTTGGCGGAATATAAAGTTATTTGTCACACAAGTAAAGTCAAGTCTCAATTGGGTTTTTATGGATGTTTTTTTCACAGCAGATTGTTTAATGGAAGCTAAAAAACAGCAGTCATAGCTAGCGTTAGCATGTAGCATGATGCTAATATGAAGCCTCACGTTAGCATTCTCCACTATTTATGTATTTATGGGCTGTTGAATCCTTTTGCTCCTCTCCATGTCTTTGTGTCTTTATTTAGTAGTAAACTATATTCATAATTCAGCATTTGTTGAAGTAGGTTTGGAGTAATTATAGAAAGATTTTCTCCTCTTTGTGACCATATATGGGCGATTCCAGCGATGCCGTCTGTATCTATGTCAATGGGACATGAGTCAAACTGCTGTGGGACTTTACCTCTATCTATGTCACTGTACGTAGCTTTAACGCTCAAATAAAAATAGCTTTGTTAACCAACATTTCTTCATTAAAATTGCTGCTTCACTGAAATATAATGATAATTATTACTTTAATGTGTTACAAAAGCATTAAACCTGTCAAATGCACTTTAAATACAGTATTTTCAAAGTGGCTTCAAAAATGCTAAATCAGGACAAAAAACGAGGCTAAAACTGAATTTTTGAGCTTTTATAAACACGGATTTCTGGTTTTAAGTTGAGTTTGCAAGAAAATGCATCGATCTCAGACTGTAGTAATTTTGCGATACATCACAGCTTAAAATATTTGTGTATGATATTAATGACACAATATTTTTGAGACATATTGTGCAGGCCTAATTGAAGACCGTGATGGAATATTATGACTTTTTTTGGTCTTATCCTGCGACCAAGCGTCTAACCCTCTGTCCGCCCCCCCTCTCCTCACAGACGCCGTTCCCCACAGAAGTGCACATAAAGCTGGAGCCGCTGGTCCTCAAAGCCGAGGCTCTGGGCGGTCCCGACGAGGAGCGGGCTTCGGAACAGCCCTCGGACCAGGCGACGGGCCGGGCCCCGGACCAGATCGAGCCCGTGGACCTGTCCCTGAACAAGCCGCGCTCGCCGCTCCCCACGTCTACCTCCAGCCCCGCCCTGAACCCGGCGCCCGCCATCACCGTGCCCGCGCTCACCGCCACGCCCGTCCCGACCAACGTGCAGTCCATCGGCTCCATGGTGAGGGCGTTTACAGAACAATGACGTGTGGAAGATCTATTTACAACATCTCCAATGTCAAGAAGTGTGTGGAAAATTGAGAATAGTTTGGAGAAACAATGAGGGAAAATTGGGTAAAATTGGGATAATAATGATAATTAAAAAATGGCAAAAATGAGGGGAAATTTGGGGCAAAAGTCGGAATAAATTGTGTAAAGAAATTGGGGGAAATGGTACAAACATTGGGCAAAAAAAAATTGGAATTTGAGGGGGAAAAAATATTTGAGCTGCAAAAATAAGTCTCTTCCTTTAATGCTGTTCCTGGACCAAAATCGTGTTTAGTCCTGACTCTGGGACCAGCAGTAGACCCAGACTCCTGATATACACTTCAGTCTTCTCCCACAGATTTGTAAATAAAGTCCGCTTCCCCCCCCTGTCCCCAGGTCCTGTCGCCGGGCTCCATCCTGGCCACTCAGGGAGCAGGCGGTCAGCAGATCCTCCATGTCATCCACACCATCCCCTCCGTGAGCATGCCCAGTAAAGTGGGCCAGCTGCAGACCATCCCGGTGGTGGTCCAGTCCCTGCCCGTGGTCTACACCGCCATGCCCAGCGACGGGGTGGCCACGGCGGCCATCACCGTCCCGCTGATCGGGAGCGACGGCCGGGCGGAGGGTTCAGGTGAGAAATGCACAATAGAAGTCAATATAAGTGAGCCACACCACAGGTCAAAGGTTTTCTCCCCAATCCGGCCTGTTTTGCAGAAAGTTATGCAGTTTCATCCCTTACTGTGCGAATATTACAAAATACATCCAGTTATGAACCAAAAATAACTTTTGTCTCATCAAAGTAGCCACTACAGATACAAGAGCTGTTCCATTCTGAGAACACTTCATAATAACAACACCTGCTCTACTTTCTTAGGCACCGTCCAATCTCAACTTTTAAAAGCTCCCACTTTTTCCCAAACAAAGCCTCTCGCTGAGCCTCATGCCAGGGGAGTTTGATTAGTCTGCACATTTCCTGTTGCATAGCACTGTTTCAAAAGAGCTCATTTTAGAATAAGAGAAGAAGCTTCATGTTTTCAACACCAGGAAAAAAGACACAAACATCAACAGTTACAGCTCTGTGATGAGTTAACCTCTTAACTCCCGCCTGAACCGAGAGGATCTTTTTCCTCACGTCAGCAGATTTTTTTTCCATCATTTTTTGTTGGGCATTCAACTCATTATTGTAACTTTTTTGTAATTTTTTTGTAATTTTTTGTCACATTTTTGTCATTTTTTCGACAATTTTTTAATCAAATTTTTGTCAGTTTTTGTCACATTTTTGTCAATTTTTTATCAAATTTTTGTCATTTTTTGTCCGATTTTTTGTCAATTTTTTTATCAATTTTATGTTATTTTTGGTCACATTTTTGTCATTTTTTCATCAAATTTTTTGTCAACTTCTTGTGACTTTTTTGTGACATTTTTGCAACTTTTTCATCAATTTTTTCGTCACTTTTTTGTCAATGTTTTCTCACTTTTTTTGTCACATTTCCATCATTGTTTTCGTCTCAGTTTTGTTGCTATTTTCCACACCTTTTTCCCAGAAGCTTTTGGACTGGGGTAAAGCCAAACTGGAGAAAATGTGCTCGGTTCAGGTGGGAGTTAAGGGGTTAAAGGCGCACTGCGTAACATTTTGGACTAAACTGTTGCCATAAGTACAAAACATGCTCCTAATGACCAGCTCGACACAGAAAATGCTGTTGCTGCAGCGGGGAATCAAAGAATGGATTTGGATGAGGACCTAACCTGTTTAAATCTCAAATACTTTAGTCCACATCTCCACGAGCTGGAGACGTACCCACTCCCGGTGCAGTTACAGTCATGTCTTAGGAGAGGCACATGTTTGTTTGTACATTTATGAGGTGTTTTTCAATGATGAAAATATCTGTCATAAAGCAAACGCCCGTCTTTCAATTTTATTTATTGGGTAAAATCTTCCGCGGTGTGGCTTTAAGGGTGTAGAAAGAACATCAATTATAATTATATCTTTATTCAATGATTTTGATACAAGCCAACAATCTCGACGGGACCTCAAAAGCTTGTTAGCTGTGTTTAAAGCACCTCTGCAGCTCTTTTCACGCTGCCCCTACAGGCCAAAGCTGCATCTGCACTCACGGTAATGAAACAAGCTCTGCTAAGGCAAACAAATCCACAGCTCAGAGGCGCCACCGGGGTCTGGACCAAATCACCTGGAGGTCCCGCTGTTTGAGAAGTCCTGTGTTACACCAGTGTTCACTCGGACCTGATTCCCACCACCACAGCTCGCCACATCCGCCTCTATTACTGTTTCTCTCAACATGTTCGTGTTTATGAAAATACATCCATTGTCTTTTTCTCCTGCCGTTTTCCTGCAGTTCGGATAAAGCCCGGCTCCACGTCGCCAGAGATCCACAGCGACAGCGACATCGAGAGCGTCTCTGAGTCCTGTCCGGTGTCCCTCCGCCAGAGCATCGACCCCAGGTACTACTCGCTATAGTACTGCAGTATAGTCGTATATGGTAGTAAAACCAGCTGCCACTGGGCCTGTCGCCATATTAGTTTTTTAAACCTAACAGTAGACCCTTTAATTGTTTGTAAACATTCAGGGCTTAGCTGGAGGCAGGAAGTTAGATCCCTATCTATTTCCATTGGAGCTGTTGTCATGGCAACAATAAACAAATGTTTAACCGTTTTTGGAAATATCAGATAAACCTTATTTTATTGTCTCAAATGTCGTTCCTCTTGTTCTTGCACCTTAAGCCACAACAGGACCACATGTTTTAGGTGTAGTTTTACACCTATAATCGCTAGTTTTAGTTTAATCTTATTTCTCTTGATCACTTCCTGCCTCCAGATGTCACTGATGATGTCACCAGTTAAAGGGTATATAATGTCGACTGAATTATTTTAATGCAATTATTCCATTTTCATTGTTTAGTTGAGAGACTCTGGGACGGTTGTTCAGTATTTTGCTTTTCCAGACATTGTGACAGTTCTCAGCTCGGACAAACCTACTCTTTAATGTTGTGTTTATTAATCCCAAAGCTGGGTATTTTATTCAGTCCTACTTAAAACATTACAAACAACTAGTACATTTGTGGGTGTAACTTAACGCGACGCATAGACTTAAGAATCTGGGTCTTACATGGTCTTAAAGGTTCATTCTGCAACTTTTAATGCGGAAAAAAAGTAGAAATGTGTGTGTATTTGACCTTGTAGTGACACAGCGGCTGTATGAGTGGTCAGCATGACGCCTTTGCTTTCGATCACAGTGGTCTCTACAAGGCTCCGGGATCAATTGCTTTGTAGGCAGTCTGGTGAGGGTGGTGGTCAGCAGTGAAAACCTTCCAAACAATTATCCCGGAGTGTTCGAGAGACCACTGTGATGGAAAATAAAGGTGCCACGCTGACCACTCATACAGCATCTGTGTCACTACAAGGTCAAATCACCTTTTTTCCACATTAAAAGTTACATAATGCACCTTTAAGAATCTGGGTCTTACAAGAGATCTTAAGACAAGTTTTATTGTCATTTTACTTGTCGAGTGATAAGTCGATAAAGTAATGATCACGACAGTCGACAGTCCTTTACCTCATCTCCACCTTCCTACCATGAGTCAGAGGTGACAGGCTGATGTTGGCCGATGACCAGTGGGTGGTTGTGGGTAATGTAGTCCTTTTAGAGGCCGCCTGACTCATTGTTTGTGATCTGACCTGGAGTGATTGGCCTATAATGAGACTAAAAGTAAATCACAAGTTGATTATGAGACTAAAACTGTGACTAATATCTCCAGACTAAAATATGACTAAATCAAAAGGGAAAAAAAAGAAAAAAAAGATCATCCAAATTTCCAAGGACAGTTTGAAAAAGCCTCACATCATTTAAATCCACTGTCAAAGGAACAGCTCTGTGCTTCCTTCATGTGGGAGAAGCTCCGTGAAGCAGAGGACCTCGATTAAATATGATGATATGAAACATTATAAATGCACACGGGCGGACTGGGACTGAAAAACAGCCCTGGACTCTGACCAGTCTGTCCCAAATTAGCGTAAATGTGCAATTATCCCCCGCCTTAACGGGGCGCATTTTCTCCAGTTCGGCTTTACCCAAATCTAAAAGCTTTTCGACTGGAGAGTAACAATGTAACGGCTTATTTGAAAGCTAAGACCTACAAGAGTGATTGTAACTTTTTGTCAAGTCACCACATTTTTCATCATATTTTTTTTGTTTTTTCATTCCTTTTTTTGTGGCTTTTTGTCACTTTTTTATTGTGTTTTTGTCACATTTTTTCTATCATTTTTTGTTGTGTTTTTGTCACGTTTTTGTGGCCTTTTCGTTGCTTTGTTGTCGTGTTTTTGTTGACTTTTCATCACATTTTTTTTGGCACTTTTGTTGCTTTTCCGGCACATTTTTGTTTTCTTTTCATCCTCTTTTTTTGTCGCTATTTTGTTGCTTTTCTTTGTAGCTTTTAGATTTGGGTAAAGCTCGGTTAAGGCGGGACCGGTGGCCCTAGAGCCAGTGGCCCTTCTGTGCTCTTCCAGAATGGACGTATGGCCAAGTCCGCCCCTGTAAACGCAATAGATCCAAGGCCTCGCTGAGGGGGAAGGAACTATGTTTTGGGAAACATCATTTTCATCATCATCATCATCATCACACGCCGTTTCTGGCAAAATATAAACTTATCAGACACACAAATAAAGTCAAGTCTAAATCGGGCCCATACGGATGTTTTTTAACAGCAGATTGTTCAGTAGGAGTGAAAAAACGGCAGTTGTAGCTAGCGTTAGCATGTAGCATGATGCTAAAGTGAAGCATCATGTTAGAATTCTCTGTTATTTATGTATTCATTGGCTGCTGAACCCTTCTGCTCCTCTCCATGTCTTTGTATCTTTATTGTGTAGAAAACTACATTCATAATTCAGCATTTGTTAAAGTAGTTTTGGAGTCATTGTAGAAAGTTTACATATTTCTCTTCTTTGTTTCTCCCCTCAACTGCTTCAAACATGACCATATATGGGTAGAGATGCCGTCTGTATCTATGACTGAATAAATCTTGAAATTAATTTAAAAGACTAAAACTGAAGAGGACGATTTGACTAAAACTAAATCACATTTTCGTCACAAGACTCAAGACTAAAACTAAATTAAAATATGTCGTCGAAATGAACGCTGGCGGGAACATTGTTAACCTCTTAACTCCCGCCTGAACGGATCCCATTTTCTCCAGTTTGGCTTTGCCCTAATCAAAAAGATTCTTGGGGAAAGAAGCACCAAAACAGCCACAAAAAAATGAGAACAAAACAAGGATGTAAACGCAATAAAAATGTGACAAAAATGCAACAAAAATGTGACAAAAATTCAACAAAAAAATGACAAAAACTCAACCAAAATGTGACAAAAATTCAACAAAAATGTGACAAAAATTAAACAAAAATGTGACAAAAATTCAACAAAAATTCAACAAAAATTCAACAAAAATTCAACAAAAAAGTGACAAAAATTCAACAAAAATGTGACAAAAATTCAACAAAAAAGTGACAAAAATTCAACAAAAATTCAACAAAAAAGTGACAAAAATTCAACAAAAATTCAACAAAAATTTGACAAAAATTCAACAAAAATGTGACAAAAATTCAACAAAAATGTGACAAAAATTCAACAAAAATGTGACAAAAATTCAACAAAAAAGTGACAAAAATTCAACAAAAAAGTGACAAAAATTCAACAAAAATGTGACAAAAATTCAACAAAAATGTGACAAAAATTCAGCAAATATTCAACAAAAATTCAACAAAAAAGTGACAAAAATTCAGCAAATACTCAACAAAAATTCAACAAAAAAGTGACAAAAATTCAACTAAAATGTGACAAAAATGAAACAAAAATGAAACAAAAATTCAACCAAAAAGTGACAAAAATTCAACAATTCAACAAAAAAGGAACAAAAACTCAACAAAAAAATGGCAAAAACTCAGCAAAAATGTGACAAAAAAAAAAAACATAAAAAAGGGTCAAATGAGAAGAAGAAGAACTTTATTTATATAGTGCCTTTCACAGACATATAGTCACAAAGCGCTTTACATGAGACAATTGTACATTCACTCCACACTCGGTGGTGTAAACTACGTTTGTAGCTTCAGTTTCCCCTGGGGGAGACTGTCAGAAGCGCTGTCGCGATTGCACACGTCTGCGCCAACGGACCCTCTGACCACCACCATTCACTCACACACATCATTCATCCTGGCCTATTGTGCATGTTTTTAGTGGTAGGGGAAACCGGAGTGCCCGGAGGAAACCTACGCAGACACGGGGAGAACATGCAAACTCCACACACGCAAACTCGAACCCGGACCCCGAACCTTCTAGCTGTGAAGCGAGAGCACTAACCGCTGCGCTACCGTGCCCCCAGACCTTACACAGACCTATAGCCAAAGAGGACAGAGGCGGGTTGTAAGAGGTTAATATGGAGCTCTTTCAGAATTTGGCGGAGATGGATTTTCTGCGTCAAGATCATCCAGTTGCTTTTTATATATCCCTGGATGTTTTAGCTCTTCATTATTTGACTTTTTAACTTTATCCTAAATCCGTGCTGATTCTCAGTCATCCAGGTGGTTCAGGTCTGTCTAACCATGTTCCAAAACAACGCAACTGGACTCGCCTTTTGGACGTTTTCTTTTCACAAACAAGACGAGCGCACATTCCCTCTTCCGTCACAGCGGGAGAAAATCCTCTCCGTCTTAAAATTCAAAATCTAATAAAGCACCGGCCAATGTCGAGGTGTCAGAGCTGAATTTATTCTAAAGCCGTTTTTGTGGCAAGAGTAAACCTCAAACCTGTGACTGCCTAAAGGACGGCGCTGTTGATCTCACAGAAACTAAACCTGTGTCATTTTTTCCACATTAAACAAGTGGAGACAGCGGCAGCGTGAGGAGACCACACCCGGCGGGCGCGGCACCACAACCGTCCACCGGGAGCGGCCTCTCTGGGAGAAAAGCATCACGGGAGATCTCCTCTCTCGCTCTTTCTCTTTCTCCTTCTCGTGTTTGGGCAGGGCCGTCCTCACGCTGCTCGTAAACACCATTACGTAATGCTGTCACTCACTCCCTCAGCAGAAGGCGCGAGTCGAGATTCGAGGGAAAGGGTCACGCTTTCTACCCCCCCCCCCCTCCCGCATGAAACGATCGAACAAAAGACGGGCCTATAGCGGGGTTTATTCTGCAGACTTTGTGGTGTGTGTGGTGGTGGGATGGACGGGGAGGCTATAGAGTCCTCTTGGTGTCGTTTTGGAATGGGGAACAAAGCGCCCCACAGTCTGATGTCCTGTGGTTTATTTTCGTTCAGTGTTGATGAAAAAAACGGTTAAAATTAGTTGTTGTGATCATGATTTGGCCTTTTTGTCTCGTCGATGCTGCTGAACATATGAACCTGACCAACTTGCAGCAGACCCCGATCCTGGTGAAGAGGGTTTTTATTATTAATATTCATTACCAAGCAGTGAAATGCTTAAAAAATCCCTAATACTCAGATCCAGAGTGAGGAGCAGGAGGCTTTGGCTGGCATCATGTGACCAATGCTGCCTCTCAGTGGACAAAGAGGAAATTGCAAGAGACCAATTCTGGGAAAACAAAACAGATACAGCATGTACTGCACTGTACTGTACTGTACTGAACTGTACTGTACTGAACTGTACTGTACAGTACAGCTGAACACATTATCTCCAGTTCGGCATTGCCCAAATCTAAAAGAGTCAAAGTAGCGGCGAAAACAACATGTTAACAGGCAGGGGCGGACTGGCCATATGTCCATTCTGGAAGAGCACAGAGGGGCCACTGGCTCTAGGGCCGCCAGTCCCGCCTCAACCGAGCTTTACCCAAATCTAAAAGATAAAAGAAAAGCATCAAAATGGCGAGAAAAAGGGGATGAAAAGTCAACAAAAACATGAGAAAAACATGGACAAAAAAAACCCTACGAAAACGTGAGAAAAACACAATAAAAATGATAGAAAAAATAATTTAAAAAACAACAAAAATATGACAAAAATGTGGCGATGTGACGAAAAGTTTCCATCACTTTTGTAGGTCTTAGCTTTCAAATGAGGCGTTACATTGTTGATCTCCAGTCGAGAAGCTTTTAGATTTGGGTAAAGCCCAGTATAAAAAAACATGAATCTAAAAGGAATTCCGTGGAGTATGGTGCACCACAAGGTTCAGTTTTGGGACCAATATTATTTATTATTTATATTAATGATTTTGCTTCTGTTTCTACGACCGCCTTTCCTGTTCTTTTTGCTGATGACACCAATCAAAAAAATAATAATAAAAAGCCGAACTGGGGAAAATGCACTCGTTAATGTTAAGGCGGGTGGTAAAAGGTTGAAATATGTATTTGTGGAAGTGCACAGTTACGCTAGTTTGGGCCAGGCTGGTCAGTCCAGGGCTGTTTTTCAGTCCCAGTCCGCCCCTGTAAACAAGGGGCAACAACAAACAATGAAAATGCAATGAAAAAGCGACACAAAAAAAACAACTAAAAAAGTTACAAAAAGGTGACATAATAATGTGATAGCTCAGAGGTTCAGGTTGTTTCATTCACTTCAGGGGAGACGCTGCAGTAAAACAGTGTTGGGCCAGTTACCCATTAACTTCAGCTTCTTGTCAGTAATATCTATAGCCAAAGAAATGACTTTTGACCTCTCGTAATCCTTGCCCTCAGCGCGGTGATCGACCTGGAGCAGATCGACCCCGACTCTCCGGAAGTGCGGCGCCGGAGGATACACATGTGCGACTACGAAGGCTGCAAAAAGGTCTACACCAAGAGCTCCCACCTCAAAGCGCACCGCCGCATCCACACAGGTACAGCCACTGCCAGAGAAAAGCATCATGTCTGCTAAAGTCAACAGGAGACATCACACAAGAGGAGGCTTTTGGTGAAAGAAGTCACAGGCAGATGGTCGGATAAGGCACCATACCTGACTTTTCTTTCTAGAAATGAAAGAGAATTTGTTTTGTCCTAAACCTGTAATTATAAAGCACTTGGAACATTTTTATGAAGTTGCAGGTTCATTTCTGTGAAAGTGACTCTGAAATGTGGCCCTGCAAGTTGTGAAACGTGCTGATAAACTTGTCTCTGTGAAGAACTGGGATGCTACAACTATGTTAGGAAAGTTAGGAATGAGTTTCAACATTTTAATCTACTGTAGTGGCCTCCTCTTTCATTGTTTGCTCTAAAAAAAAAGCTGTTATTGGGCCTTTAAAGTGATAGTCTGTAAGTTTGCAAAGTGAGGAGAGATAGTGAAATTTGTAAGTAGATCATCAAATTCCTCCCCTCTTTAACCAGAAAGCCCTTATTAGTTTGAAAAAGAGCAGGAACAGAATTTTACAAAGTAAAGGGTCAAGCTCCTCCCCCTCCCTACTGATTGAACCTGACAGGCCGGTTCACAGGAAAAGCTTGTCTCATTGGTCGACGTGGGAGGACTCTGTCTAGACTCTGATTAGTCCGAGATCCGAGAAGGACAGACTTTGCAAAAAATTATATATATATTATTACTTACTTTACATCAAAATGCAAGACCAGATGATTGATTTTGCACGTCTTATAAAATATGTAAAACACTTAGACTTCCAAACTATCACTTTAAGTTAAACGTCTTTCAGTAAAACAGTGCTTTATGATTTTGACATTAGTTTGGGTTATATGTTCAGTTCTTACAGGTCCTGCAACTGATTTCCATTTTGGCACCTCCTGGGCCGGACGTTGCCTTGACCCCCGAGGTGTAGTTCACAAGCAGGGCCGGCCCGAGCCAATTTGGTTCCCCTCGGCAACATTAGGCTTTTGTGCCTCAACTCCCCAAAAAACCAACAAACAAAACAAAAACCCACCTAAACAAGAAAACAATAATTTCTTATTTTTCATAGAGTTCATGTTTTGCTATGCCAGTCCTTTTAAGAGACATTTAATTATAATTATATGATCATCATTATTATAATAGTTTTATTAGAGGAGCCTCCACTGTCCAACACAAAAGTAGCTACGAGTCTCCGTTCCAAAATGAGTCCAAAAGTCGGCGATGTGGTAGATGCCTGGAGCCTGGACCTTTGGCGCTCTAATAACGGCACAGCGAGGTCTTTCAAGGTCCATTCTTTCGGGGACTGTAGCTCAATTTATGGATGAAAATAAAAGTACGCAGAACTGCATCACAATTATGGAATGTGGATTATGGAATGGATTTTACTCTGCTCCAAATGAGAACTGAAAGCAGTACTAAGTAACTCTTCCCCCTAGAGGCCATAAGCGCAACTGCAGGTGTCGTAGCAAGTTACGATTTTTCAATTTATTAATTGTCTTGGAGGGTAAATACTACGCTGACAGGAAAGGCGAAGAGAGAGAGGGTTATTGTGCATCCAATTATACAACGGAAATATTTTTTTTCACTCAAACTTGGCTGTAAATACTGTTTAAAGTGACGTTAGCCCGCAGTTAGCTTTGCCCGTTAGCATGTTAGCTTCTTCTTCGTGATTCCATTAGTGTGTATTGCTTTCTCCGGACCGGGGGCAGTCAAGTTGCAAATATGGTTTTCTGGCCAGAGACACCAGGGGTAGATGAAAGACCCTCCAATCATCCCATAAACACTTGTATTACCCCCACAGGGACTACGAAACGGATTTATTAAGGTAAATAAGTTACTTAGTACTGCTTTAACAAGGGGTAGGTTTTGCCTCGACCCACTTTGCTTTTGTTGCTATGCTGCTCAAAAAAAACTGCATATATATTGTTTGAGAATGGGGACAGTGCAGATGTTTTTGTTTTGATTTGGTGACATATTGTGCGGTAGGTCGAGTCTAATATGTCGCCTGCCTCCCGTGTCACTGACCATGTTTTTCCCCGCTGTGTTCCAGGGGAGAAGCCGTACCACTGCACCTGGGAGGGCTGCACGTGGCGATTCGCTCGCTCCGACGAACTCACGCGACATTTCCGCAAACACACGGGCATCAAGCCGTTCCGCTGCACCGAGTGCGACCGCAGCTTCTCCCGGTCGGACCACCTCTCTCTGCACAGGAGGCGCCACGTCATGATGTGAACTCTTCCGAGTCCCCGCAGAAATAACCCCGACGAAACTCTGTCCAGGAACCACCTCAAACTGCAAAAACAAACACCAAACAAACTGCGTCACGTGAATACTCTTGAATTCATAATCCGCTCTCGTCCGCCTGCAGGGGACACACCGGGGCTGGTTGTCAACTTTTTTTTTTTTTCCCATCAAGAAAAAAAAAAGCTCAAAAACAGGAAAACTTTTGACAATGTGCCCCATGGTGCACGGAGCAGGTCGTCACTGTTTGGGGGGTTGGTTGTCCCGAATATTAAGGAAGTTTTCTACATCAAACTTTGTGGTGTGGACAAATGAAATAAGTTTTAAAATACTCGTGCCTGCATTGTTCCTTCCACTAATTCGAATTCGTCCAACAACCCGCGGCCTGCGGTCCAGAGCCGGGCCGTGGGCTGTTCCAGCGCCGGGCCGCAGCGGGGAGGAAAAACAAACATATATTTTACACATTCAGAGATAAATAAAGATAGAGTAACTGTATGAAGTGAAAATGTCAGTAATCCCACGCACACATACATCCGAGCTGTAAAGAAAATTATAAATACCGGGCCCTGGGGGGGAAAAGTTTGGGGAACAGTGCTGTAAAATGTAGGAAATCAACCCTCACAAAAGCTCCTTTTATTTTACATTAATGTGGCGCAAAGTCACGAAAACATTTCCAAAAGGAGCTTAGAAAGTTATTAGGTCTTAAAAGTTGACTTAAAGGGACAATACGGAGTTAAAAAATGTTAAAATGATATATTTTCCTCCCCCTACATGTTCCAGCCATGTCCGAGCCCAGACCTGTTCACCACAACTGCCTCTGAAATCACTCAAAAGTGTTGTTGATGCACGAGCTTAATATAGAAGGAGCAGTTACACGTATGACCTGAGGTGGCAGTAGTGAGTATAAAATGGCCAACTTGCATTTAGTCCCTTTAAGGATCCCTGCAATACCCGGTTTTTGGGTATTTTACAATATCGGCTATCGGTCAATATCATGTCGCTAAAAGGCCGATATCTCCAGAACCGAAGGCCGATTTATGTATTTTAAATGAGCTCCCTCTGTCCTGTATCCACACAACCTAATGTGGCTGTTAAAGCGCATTGCGACGACCAACCCCTGAGCCAACCAGCCCCGGTCATCCCTCACTCCTTGCAATCATCATCCCTCAATCGTTGCGAGATATTTGACGCAAATCGAGCCAAATAAAGTGAATCCGTTCGGCGATAACAACATCAGAGATGAATGAAAAACCACATTTCTGTTGGAAATCCCCCGATGTCTCGTTAGTGACGTTAAACTCGTCAAACCGGCTCGAGCAAAGGTTATGAATTCAAGTCCTTTTGATCACACGTGGACGGGTTTTTTCATTTTTTTGCAGCGCATGTTTTTAAGAGTCGTTTTTACGGATATGGACAAAAACAGACCGACCTGCCAATGTGAAGTGTTTAAATGTGTGGTTTTTAACGAGGCTTTTTGTAAGATTCTATACTTTTACATGACGTACAACGATTGCAAATAAAGCATGTTCTTTTTTCTAAATCATAAACTCTTTTTTTAAATTTTTTTCCTTTTCTTTTCTTTACTAAGCATTAATTCTTAAAAACCTATGGCCCCAAATCAAACGCTCTGGACATGGGTAAAGGATGGTGTAAGATTGGGCTTTTACTCAAGGACTTGGACTGATTTAGCTCTTAACTTCTGAATACACGCTTTCATAAACCAGCTTTTAAGTGATGGTTTTAAGTTTAAGTTTTAAGTGCTCAGAATCCTTCGCATTGATCGAATGATGGGAGTGTTCGAGCCTTAAATAAAGTCTATCCTGTTTGATTAGCGTCTGCCTGATTGGCTGATCAGCGTCTGTGCAACAAAAAAACGAAAGAAAAAAAAAGCGACCCGTTGCCAAACCGACATAAGCAGATGTGTCCAGTTGGCAACAGGAAGTGGTTTCTCTTATCGGGTGTGGCTTGATCGTGATCTCGACAGACTCGTCAGTTACTCCCACAGCAGTTTATTCTTTAAACAATTAAAAGCTTCCACCAAATCCAACTAATGTGTCCGTTCTGCTCCCATGGAAACTCTCGGGCTTGTGACTGAGAACTCAGGATTTGGACTTTGAAAATTGAAGACTTGGACTCAGACTTGACTGAAAGTAGTGACGTGGACTTGACTACACTCCGCTGGGTACCGTTATGTATATTTTTTCCGATACCGGTACTTTAACGATACTTGGTTTTCGGCACCAATACCTGAACAATGCTTTTTTTTTTCGATACCGGTGCCAAAATATTTGTCAAATAGAGCCATAAAACAGATTAATAATGTTGATGTGTATCACTTATATGAGGTGAAACAACAACCAAGCTTTAACTACAGAAGGGCAGGACTAAAACACTTTCTTCTGAAATTTCCCCCCATTAAACAATTTTTCCATGTTTTTTCCCATTTTTTCCATTTTTTTCCCCTAAATCTGTTCCCAAAGTTTCCACAGTTCAAAAAAAAAAAAGTCCCCACATTTTGCAATTTTATCCCCCAAAGTTTCCCCAATTTTTTACCACCTTTTCTCCCCAATATTTTCCCAATTTTTCCCCCCAAATCTTTTCCCAAAGTTTCCACATTTAACAAAAAAAAAAAAAGTGGCATTTTTCAATTTATTCCCCCCAAAGTTTCCCCACCGTTTCCCAAAAGTTTTCGAATTTTTTTCCTAATTTCCCCCAATGTTCCCCAATTCGTCAAATCTGTTCCCAAAGTTTCCACAGTTTGAAAAAAAAGTCTGAACACTTTTAAATTAATTTCCCCCAAAGTTTCCCCAATTTTTTCACACCTTTTCCCCTGAATTTGTCGAAAATCCCCCCACCCGTTTTTACCCCATTATTTTTTTTTTTTACTTTTTACCCTTTTTTTTCTTTAAAATGTTGTCCCTCCCCATTTTAATGACCAACAGCATCAAAACTTGAATATAAAGATTATTGTTGTATTTGTTGTACCTAAAGTAGTTTTTTCGACAAAGTACTGGTGTCGTGTAACGGTACCCAGCCTTAGTCAGGAGGGAGAACACTGCGCCAAACATCTACAGGAAGCACTGGCTCAGTCCTGGCTCAGTCCTGGTTCAGTCCTGGTTCAGTCCTGGTTCAGTCCTGGTTCAGTCCTGGGTCAGTCCTGGTTCAGTCCTGGTTCTGCGGGACACGTTTGAGGGGGACGGGTTCAGAAAGTCGCCATGAACAAAATCGACATTCACTTTTCTCGGAGCCGATTCTAAACAGGAGCGTTAAAACATGGACTTCTAAAGATTTCTACCATTTTTGTTTCTGTGCTTACCTCATTACAAACGACACATTTGAACTGCGACGGCATTGGCAGGTCGTGTTTTTCGTCACAGCTCCATCATCATCATCATCATCATCAACTATCCATTTTTACCAGAGGAACGATATTTTTAATAGAAGTAAACGTGGACTTTGGATGCCACTTCAGCTGCCGAACCACAAGGGGGCGCATGTTCTTAACGCTTTCAAGGACATTTTTTGTTTTTTGAAGTTGTTTTTGTGTTCTAATGTTGGGCTGTAATTCTCCTTTGTAACACACACACATGTTCACATATTAGAATATTAAAAGATATATATATATTTTACCGAGCAGAGAGCCTTTAACCACGTTTTAACTTAAATTTCTAGTCAGACAAAGATCCTGTTTTCACTTTGGTTGTTTTCTTCTTCTTCTGCTGCTGCGATCTGCCCTTCCCAGATGTCGTCGTTCCATAAAATCAAATCACTGGACCTGTTCTGAGCCGTTCTGAACTCAAAAATGACTTTAAATCAGAATATCAGGCAACACCGCAGAACCAAATCTGATCATGAACCGACTATGAACTAATGTTTTTCATCTGTGTTGAAGTTTTTCCCCCCCCCGGGCGGTCTCTGCAGCTGAAGTGACATCGGGAACTATTTTTGGAAAAATTTCTGGACATTTTTGAAAGTTTTAACCCCCCCTCTCCTCCCCCTCCCCCTCGTCGAGCTCCAAATGCTGTGAACCCTCTCCCGTTTACTTTCACACGGAACTGTTTCTAACCCTATTTTAACAGTATTTTGTTGTCATTTTGTGGTTAAAAACAAAAAAAGAAGAAGAAAGAAAGAATAATAATCATGTATTATTTTGCGTGTTTTAGCTGAGGCTGTGAAGGTTCGACTCGTGCAGGGAATGTTTGGTTAAATATATTTGTTGTAACAATGGATCGAGAGCATGATTTAAATGTTTTTTTTAAATGTTTTTTTTGGGGTCATTTTTGGCGTGTATGTCGCGGGCACTTTTACCTCCTGCCCGTAAAGCCTTAAAGATAATAATTGTAATAGTAATAATAAAAAGAGACAAAAAAGGGCAAAATCAGAGCCATGGACAGACGGACCGCCAAGGCCGTGGGAACCCAGGGTGCTGAGGGCGCTGCAGCACCCCCTGGTGGATAGTTTGTGAACTGCGGGTAATACTAACCCCTTAACTCCCACCTGAACCGAGCACATTTTCTCCAGCTTTACCCCAATCTAGAAGCT
Organism: Gobius niger; assembly: GCF_951799975.1. Lineage (NCBI taxonomy): Eukaryota > Metazoa > Chordata > Actinopteri > Gobiiformes > Gobiidae > Gobius > Gobius niger. The sequence continues at coordinate 28,769,331 of NC_136862.1, forward strand.
TCTGGAAAAAAGGTGTGAAAATAGCAACAAAACTGAGACGAAAACAAGGATGAAAATGTGAAAAAAGTTAGAAAACATTGACGGAAAAGTGACAAAAAATGGACAAAAATTTGACAAAGTGAGAAAAATTAAGAGTGGTGCACACTGAATGGGTGCTGCTGCCGGATGCTCTCTCATTGAATGCAATTTCTCCATCTGTGAGATCAATAAAGTACCATCATCTTATCTTATCTTAAAATTTGACGAAAAATTACGAAAAAAAGACGAAAAAGTGAGAAGAATTTGACAAAAAAAGTGAGAAAAATTTGACGAAAAATTTCGCGAAAAAAAAGACAAAAAAGTGAGAAGAATTTGACAAAAAAAAAAGCGAATAATTTGACGAAAAATTGACAAAAAAGTCACGAAAATTTGACAAAAATGAGACGACTGCCCAACAAAAAAAGTGATGAAAAAAAATCTGATGTGAGGAAAAAGATCCATTTAGTTTTGTAGGTCTTTCAAATGAGGCGTTACACTGGCCTACTGGATTTGGGTAAAGCTGAACTGGAGAAAATGCTCTCGGTTCAGGCGGGAGTTAAGAGGTTAATAAATAGGATTTATGCACAGAAAAAGTATTTTGGGGGTAAATTTTGTCCCTCAGCGCCCCCTAACTAAAACATCTTCCCACGGCTCTGCGGACCGCACATGTTCATCCAGATCCGCTCATCAGGAAGGGCATCCTGGGTAAAGACCTCTCCGTTCCCCTCAACGATCTCCTCCTCTGTGATTCGTCTCTGCGACGTTTCGGAGCCTTACCCACAGTTTCGCGAGGAGTCCTGGTGTTCTTCCGAAACACCGGCTGCGGATCCAAAATGGCCGCCGCGTGTCGTCTGTCCGTGGCTCTGAGTGTAAAAACCACTGTGTCGGCTGCAGGGTCTTTCCCCCCCCCCTCATTATAACGCGTGCGTCGGCGCTGACCTGGGATCAGTTGGAGAAGCAACAAAACTACGGCGTTGTGTTGACTATGGCGTCTCCAACAGCCGTACAGTTTAGCGTTAAAGTCGAACTGCGGAACGTCGCAGGTGACTGAAAAGACCCGGAACACGCGCTTTCCGATGTTCCGGGATCAGGGGTGATTTCTTTGAATTCCCGATGGGAGTGATTGACAAGCGTATTAACCAATCAGAGAAAAGCTGGATATGATGTATTTTATAAACAAGGAAGTTGGTGGATTTATGATGATCAGCCAGAAAAGCACAGACGAATGAGAACAAATGGTCAATGGTCTCAACTTATATAGCGCTTTAGGCTAGGTTAGGTTGCTTTATTTGTACCCGTAAAGGTAAATTTGTCTTGCAATTCTGAGAAAAACTAGTCAAACATTAAAACACATTATACAAAGATAAACTACCTACATTTAAATCGGGGGTATTATGCTTTTTTCAATCCCATAGCACCAGTCTATATCACACTACAATGATGACAAACCTTCTGTTGGTCTGTAAATGCAGTAAATTAGAATAACTGCCTTGTATAAAATTGCTCTCTCAAAATGGCTGTAGTGAATGTCTTGAAATAGGCCTCTGTCTCTTTAAGAACCTCTGACCCTTTCGGACACGCCCCCTCCACACGCTGTCAGTGGGGAGGGGGTTCTGCTGAGGAGCAGTGGTTGGTTACTCGGCTGGTGACGAAAGCTCGGAGGCGTCTCCAGGAGGTGGGGGCGTTCCTAGGAGGACTCAGGCAAACCTATCCCTAAAATGGCCGCCATCAGAGTTTTTACAGATTACTCAAAAATACGTGAATGTGCCAAGGCAACACTTCAGGCATGTTTTTAATGAGGGAATGACTTAATAACATGATGTAAAGCTTGAAAAAGTCCATTTTGCATAGTACCCCCCTTTAAAGCACTTCTATGTCTAACTCGGTTCAGATTTTACACGTAAAGATTCAACACGAATGAGCAACGGCGTTTTCAATCAATGCGTGTTTGGAACGGGACAAAAAAAACATTGATAGAAAGAAACAAGAAGAAAATCATTAACTAATCTACTCAGGCGCAGTCCAGGCCAAACGTTTATAACACACTTTTTATGTCCTGGCTTTTCTTTATTGTCAACATTATTAACTCACTGCCATTGTCACTGAAGGCGTTAAACTATGAATAAACACATGGGGTTATGAAGGAAACAAAGACAGGTGAAGTAACTACAAATATGTTTTAGATTCTACGGTCTTCAAAATTGCCGACCCTTTATTCTAAGATTCTATTTTTCCCCCTCAGGAAAAGCCCCGCCCCCTTCTATAGATACAGACGGCATCTCGTCATAGAAGGGGGCGTGGCTTCACCGAGGGGGAAAATAGAATCTTTAGAGAAACACAATTTTCCACTCTTTTTAGCCATTTTCTGGTGGAATATGAACTTTTTGATCACATATAAATAAAGTCAAGTGTAAATTGGGTCCATATGGATATTGTCTCACAGCAGATTGTTCAGTAGAAGTGAAAAAAACGGCAGTTGTAGCAAGCGCTAGCTAACCATTAGCATTCTCTGTTATTCATGTATTTATGGGCTGTTGAACCACTTTGCTCCTCCCCATGTCTTTGTATCTTTATTTAGTAGAAACTATATTCATAATTCAGCGTTTGTTTAAGTAGTTTTTGAATAATTAGAGAAAGTTTAGATTTTTCTCCAAATTGTTTTCCCCCATAACGGTTTTCAAACATGACCATATATGGGCGATTCCAGAGATGCCGTCTGTGTCTATAGGACCATTTTTGAAATGAAAGGTAAAACGAATACACATCAAAAGCGTTTCCAAACTTTTGGCCTGTACGGTACATTCTTAAGAATATGTTTTGCTAGTAATTATATCGGTTCCTGCCAGTGCTCTGAGATTGGATCGATTAAAAAACTTTTCCAGATTTTGAGAGTGGATGGCTGGAAACAGATAGTTGTTTCTGCAGTGAGTTATCAGAATTAAGCATTTGGACGTTCCAAACCAGAGCCGTGGGAACATATTTTAGTTAGGGGAAGCTCACGGATGCATATTTCCTGGTTATCAATATTGCTTGCAATGCGTAAACTACCCACTAGGGGCTGCTGCAGCGCCCTCAGCACCCTGGGTTCCCACGGCTTCTTGTATTAGCCATGTCATTCGCCTCCGTGGTAAAACTGCACATAAAAGACATAGTTTAAATGAAAGAATCTCAACTTTTCAACGCAATTTTTTAAGAAAATGGCCAAAAAGTACCACTTAAACCCCCCCAAAGGTAGGGGTACTACTTATTGTCATAGCCAAGCAGCAGCATCTCCATGGCGACGCGCTGGCGTTGTCCCGCTCCTCGCAAAGTTACGGGTCGGGTCAGATAAAAAAAGGTTGGTGCTAGATCGTATGCTCCGGAGGGACAGTCTGCTGGGATTTTGTATAGATCTATGAGTTGGTTTGTCTAAAAATACAAATAATCCTAATCCTAACCCTAATTCGTAAAGTTAACCCCTTAACTCCCACCTGAACCGAGCACATTTTCTCCAGTTTGGCTTTACCCCAGTCCAAAAGCTTCTGGGAAAAAAGGTGTGAAAATAGCAACAAAACTGAGACGAAAACAATGATGGAAATGTGACAAAAAAGTGACGAAAAATTGATGAAAAGGTGGCAAAATGTCACCAGAAATTGACATTAAATTGACGAAAAAATTACAAAAATGTGACAAAAAAATTACAAAAAATCGATTAAAAAAATTACAAAAATGTGACAAAAAATTGATTAAAAATTGACGAAAAAATGACAAAAATGTGATAAAAAAGTGACAAAAATGTGACAAAAAAATGGACGAAAAAAAATGACAAAAATGTGACAAAAAATGACAAAAATTGATTAAAAAAATGACAAAAATGTGACTAAAAATGGACGAAAAAATTACAGAAATGTGACAAAATGTGACAAAAAAAATGACAAAAATGTGATAAAAAAGTGACAAAAATGTGACAAAAAAATTGACGAAAAAATGACAAAAATGTGACAATTTTTTTTTACAAAAATGTCATAAAAAATGACCAAAAAGTTACAAAAATGAGTTGAATACCCAACCAAAAAATGTTGGAAAAAAAATCTGATGACGTGAGGAAAAAGATCCCCTCGGTTCAGGCGGGAGTTAAGAGATTAACCATTTCCCTGGCCCTAACCTTAATTTGTGTCATGATATCTCACGTTTTTGCAGCAGACTGTCCCTCCGGAGCGTACGATCTAGCACTAACCATAAAAAAACTTCTGTAACATGACCTCAACATCATCATAACCGATCCCAGGTCAGTTCCAAAAAAACGTTTCCCAATCGAAAAGTGTCTCGACTCCGCCCGACGCCCGAGTCCCTCGAACGGATCCGACACTGAGAAGCACATTGAGATTCAACCAGAGTTTTTAAGTTCACCGTACTGAAAAAGAGGAAGTTGCGAAGAAACGTTTGCTTTTGAAAACCCGCAAGCGAACGGTTTGTCAAAGCAGAACGGATTTCTCCTTCCCTGACTGAACACTTGGGGGCGCTGTCCGTGAGACGAACAGGGCTTTTTCCCTGCGCTGTCAAAAAAAAAAATGTCGGAAGTCGGTTTTCGGCTCGGGAGAGATTTTTTTTTACAGCGTCTCGTCAAGCTTTCTCCCGCTCCGATGTTGATTAAAAAAAATAAAAAGAAGCACATCTTTCTATCGAATCGTCTGCATAGATTTGGGCGACTTTCTGTTCTTTTGTAGCCGCGGAACTTTGCGAACGATCCCTCCCCTGTACATACGTGTAAATACCGAGAGTTCACGTGATATTTTTAACGCTGACAAATGTGAAGTTCCCGTTCAGAAAGTTGGTTTTTTCGGATGTGTTTGCTGTCCTTTTTTTTTTGTTTTGTTTTTTTGGTTGTTTTCCGGAAGATACAAAGCAGCGCCGGTTTCGTATAGTTGGACTCCTGTGTTGTGCAAAGCCGTGTTGCATGGAGTTTTTTCTGTGACGGTGGTGGAGCATGTCCCTCAAAGAGTTCCCCCTTCAAAAACAACCGTGGAACATTTTGACCTTGTTTTTAATGATTAGAATAAAAGAATGGTTTTTAATCGTGTTGTGGTGGTTCGTGATTGGCTCTCGCTGGTTCACATTCGCCTCAGCTTCACGGGGAGTTCGTGCACATTCGTCACGACAACGAACTCGAGCATCGGCTGCCGTTGATCGAAAATGCTTCTCTCTCGTCGCTTTGCGTTTCTTCACTCGACCTCTTAAGCCCCGCCTTAAAGGAACAGGCCACCGTTCTTCCATATCGAGATACGTTCTTACCTGAGCTTAGACGAGTTGATACGTACCTGTCTGGTCTTTGTGCGTGCCAATGGAAGAGCGTAGGAGCTTCCAACTCCACCCCCGTTTGGAGCCATAGGAATACATTGGAAGAGGCTAAATGCTAATAATGTCTTTGGTCGTTGTGCGTGACTGAGGGCACGCACAACGACCAGACAGGTACGCATCAACTCGTCTAAGCTCAGGTAAGAACATATCTCAGTGTGTGAAAACGGTGGCTTGTTCCTTTAACCGAGCGCATTTTCTCCACGCCGATCCACAAAACTCATCTAAATGGATCTTTTTCCTCACATCATCAATTTTTTTTCCATCTTTTTTTTGGGGGGGTATTCAACTCATTTTGACATTTTTTTGTCAATTTTTTTGTCGATTTTTTGTCATTTTTTTGTCAATTTTTTTGGTCATTTTTTGTTATTTTTTTTGTCACTTTTTTGTCCATTTTTTGTCATTTTTTGGTCCAATTTTTTTGTCGTTTTTTGTCCATTTTTTGTCATTTTTCTCACATTTTTGTCATTTTTTGTTATTCTTTGTCAAATTTTTGTCATTTTCTCGTCACTTTTTTTGTCAAAGTGTTCTCACTTTTTTGACACATCTTCATCATTGTCTTCGTCTCAGTTCTGTTGCTATTGTCCCACCTTTTTTCCAGAAGCTTTTGGATTGGGGTAAAGCCAAACTGGAGAAAATGTGCTCGGTTCAGGTGGGAGTTAAGGGGTTAAGAGAGGGGAATGATCGCTCTCCAGCAAAGACAGACATGTTTTCAGAGGCATAATAATACCAGCATCAGCAAGAAGTGTTTGTATTTTAATCCATTTTCTAAGTGAAGTGTTATACAGTCAGTTACGGCCCAAGCTCCCTATTGCATTGTATTAAAGGTGCATTATGCAACTTTGACCTTTCAGTGACCCAGCGGCTGTTTGGATGGTTAGCTTTGCGCATTCACTTTCCATCCTAAGACACGCCATGGTCAACTTTTTTCTAGGGTTTGTGGTTGGTTTTTCACTGCTGATTGAGCCGTCTCCATGGCTACATATGCATTACATTCAGAAAACCTACAAGAAATCCTAAACAACCTGAAATAAAATGGATCCTGCAGCATCATAGGTGCCAAGCTAATCACCCATACAGCCGCTGGATCACTGAAAGGTCAAATACGCACTGATATTCACTTCTTTTTATTATTATTTTTACAGAAAACGTTCCATAGCGCGCCTTTAAGTTTGTAATGCATTGATGTTTACAATCCCTTTAAGCCATTTAAAGGAACAGGACACCGTTTTGACATACTGAGATATGTTTTTGCTTTAGCTCAGACGAGTTGATGTGTACCTGTCTGATCTTTGTGTGTGTGTTCAGTCACACAAATAGACCAAAGACGTGGTTAGCATTTAGCCTCTTCCAGCATATTCCTATGGCTCCAAACTGGGGTGAAGTTAAGAGTGACAAAGCTCTTCCACGTTTTCCCAATTTAAATACAGTTATGTGAAAAGCTACACGATCGAAGTATAGTTACACAAAAGTAAACGTCGATTTTCTATCGATCGTGTAAACGGTCACGTATTTTTATTTAGGGAAAACGTGGAAGAGCTCGGTCGCTCCTAACTTCACCCCAGTTTGGAGCTATAGGAATATGCTGGGAGAGGCTAAATGCTAACAACGTCTTTGGTCTTTTTGTTAGTTAATTTAGTTTCTTCTGTCATTATGAACATTTAAATCACCTGTTTTCCAAAGATCTTAGACATTATACAATAAGAAAACACATACATTAAGAATTTAATCTAAATGATGCCTGACCGAAGGGGGTTCAGGCTGAAGCCAAGACTTATTCTGCCTAACCCCTTTTACAACTGTGACTCTGTGTCCAAAGATGACACATTATACACTTTCTCTAATACCAACGATGGAAACACTTAAGCACAAAACTTAGACTTCAACAATCAGAAATTATGCTATGTATCCTCGATCGACTTCTCTTCTAATGGTCTTCATTCAAGTGTTCTATACTTCTCTATCATGTTTAACTTATATATTTTTTTAAATGCTTTAATAGTTTTGGAGCCCTTAAGTGTAATAGATAAACCGTTCCATAGATCAACGCCTTTGACTGATAAACACCTCCTCTTAGTGTTACTGTGCGCCAGAGGTTTCTGTAGCAGATCAGTTCCTCTAAGGTTGTATATAGATTCTCTAGTTTGAAACATCTCCTGTAAACACTGAGGGAGCATGAGATTGTGAGCTTTGTACATCACAACTGCTGTGTAAACATCAACAAGATCACGCAATTTTAAGATATTTAGTGTAATAAAAAATTGATTTGTTGGAGCCAAGTATTCTGCATGGCTGATCACTCTAACTGCTTTCTTTTGCAATAAAAAGATAGGTTGTATATTAGTTTTATAGGTATTCCCCCATATTTTTGTGTGACTGAGCGCATGCACAAAGACCAGACAGGTACGCATCAACTCATCTAAGCTCAGGTAAGAACATATCTCAGTATGGAAAAACTGTGGCCTTTTCCTTTAAGTGTAAAAGCATCCACTTACCAACATCTTAAAAAAAAAGTTCTCACAGATTTCAAGTTTGGTGCTGTGGTTATGATTAGGACTTCACTTTGACCCGCCTTGAATCCACAGATTTGATTCGTTTCAATGGCTTCACTAGCAGAGCGCACATGGCCGCATCCACCACAAGAGGGAGCTGTAGGACTTCAACGGGATCATCTTACTTGAGCTGCAGACAGTAGCAATTCAGTTCGGTTCAGTTTAACCTCTTAACTCCCACCTGAGCGGATTCCATTTTCTCCAGTTTGGCTTTACCCGAATCAAAAAGCTTCTGGGGGAAAAAAGCACCAAAACAGCCACAAAAAATGAGAAGAAAACAAGGATGTAAACGCAACAAAAAAGTGACAAAAACTCAACCAAAGAGTGACAAAAACTCAACCAAAATGTGACAAAAATTCAACAAAAATGTGACAAAAATTCAACAACAAAGTGACAAAAAATCAACAAAAATGTGACACAAATTCAACAAAAATGTGACAAAAATTCAACAAAAATTCAACAAAAATGTGACAAAAATTCAACAAAAATGTGACAAAAATTCAACAAAAATGTGACAAAAAATCAACAAAAATGTGACAAAAATTCAACAAAAATGTGTCAAAAAATCAACCAAAAAGTGACAAAAATTCAACAAAAATGTGTCAAAAAATCAACAAAAATGTGACAAAAATTCAACAAAAATGTGACAAAAATTCAACAAAAATGTGACAAAAATTCAACAAAAATGTAACAAAAAATGTGACAAAAATTCAACAAAAAATGTGACAAAAACTCAACAAAAATGTGGCAAAAAATTCAACAAAGATGTGACAAAAACTCAACCAAAGAGTGACAAAAAATCAACAAAAATGTGACAAAAACTCAACCAAAGAGTGACAAAAATTCAACAAAAATGTGACAAAAATTCAACAAAAATGTGACAAAAATTCAACAAAAAATGTGACAAAAATTCAACAAAAATGTGACAAAAATTCATCAAAAACTCAACCAAAGAGTGATAAAAATGTGACAAAAATGTGACAAAAATTAAACAAAAATGTGACAAAAATGAAAAAAAAAAAAAAGAGAAAAAAAAAACATACATAAGGTGACCCAACACAGCAACAATGCGGGGAAAAAGATCAGTTTTGTGGGTCTTAGCTTTCAAATGAGGCGTCATACAGACCTATATAATGGCCAAAGAGGACAGAATGCATTTGGTTTCATTTTATTTAGGCGGGTGGCAAGAGGTTAAAAGCTTCTCGGAAAACGAGGTCAAAACAGCGGCAAATACGAGATGTAAATGAGGATGAAAACGCAGCAAAACAGGCGATGATAAAGCAATAAAACAGTTGGCAAAAAATGAGACGTGAGGATGAAAACGCAGCAACAAAAAAAAAAAACAACAGCAAAAAAGCAACAAAAGAGTCAACAAAAATGGCTACAAAAAGGGAGGGTAGCCATTTTGCTGAATCTGTGTGGTTATTTATTAATAAAACATCCAACACGCTGACTTCAGCCCACACCGTTTGAAACCATCAAACTAAAGAGACGGTGAACGTGAACTTATCTCCCCCGACCGACGCCTCTTTGGACAGTGAGGCCGATTTTCACTGTTTGCTCTGAAACTTTATGAGCCTCAGAGCGGAGTCAGTTTGAGTTGTTCATTAACGCAGAAACGCCGCAATAAGACCCCAGCAATGTCCGAAAAACACAACTCTATTACTTCATCTGTGCGTGAGGCCGGGGGCGGGGCAGGTCAGCAAAATAAGCAGCAATTTAAAGGGGAACTACTCAACTTTTTATGGGAGAAAAAAAAAGTTCATGTTTGCGTGCATTTGACCTTTCAGTGACCCAGCAGCTGTACGCACTAACGCTTATTCGCAAAAATCAAAAACCACCTCCAGCGAGTGGCTTAACATTTTATGCCAATTCAAGGACTAGCTGCAAGTTGGTCATTTTTATACTCGCTCCTGCCCCCTCAGGTCTTGCGTGTAACTGCAGGTTCTATATTAGCTCGTGCATGGCGGCACTTCGGACCCGAATCAACAACTTTTTTGGGTGACAGTGCAGGATTGTAGAGGACACTGCTGGAACATGTAGGGGGAGGAAAATACATCGTTTTAACATGTTCAAACTCCGTCTCGTCCCTTTAAGGGCTCCAGTTACGATGTTCGGTGTTTCCATCACCCGTCACTAATGTGAAACTTCAAAATGCGCATTCAAATCCAGTGATTGAAAAGCGGTTATTGACAGTGTGCATAAAGAACAAGGAACAAAACAGTGAAAATTGGTAAAATTGGTAACCGGATGTGCGTCAGCGTCGGCCATGATGAGAAGCCTCCGAATTGGGCTGTCGGAGAGGAAGGAGTTAGGAAAAAGCGCCTCAGTGCTAACTATCATCTGGTGGTCCCTAAGTGGCCGTCCCGTAAGCCACCGCGCCGCCAATCCCCCGCTTTAAAGAGCTGCCTCAGGCCTCAATGAAGGCAGTTTGTGCTTTAGAAACTTAAAGGGACTATACAGAGTTTAAAAATGTTAAAATGAAGCCTAGGCGTTAATTCAACCTGGGAGACGATTTTCAGCATCACATACCTCCAGCTAATGATCGTTTCCGAGAGGGCCACAACTCCACCTCAGCCATCGGCGTAAGAGCCGCACCTCCATAGCAGCCAATCATCGCCCTCGGTCCCGCTTTTAAGCCCCAGCAATCATGGATCATTCGCTTCCCAGCTGTGCTGCGACCCACCTCCACCCCATCTCCGCCTCTTCCATCCACGGCTTCTACCTGCTGCATCTTCACGGGTCTTCCATACCAGCACCAGTGTCCAGGCTCCGGGGGAAGACATCCCTAACTACAAGCTGTTCATCCATACTGACTTTCATTCATCGATGTTACCGCCGGGGTCTGATCGCCAAAACTAATATACATGTCAATAAATCTTCTCAATCGCTGCTTTTGTCTGTTTGATTCTATCCGGGTTGAAATCGAGTATTTTCCTCCCCCTACATGTTCCAGCCATGTCCTAATGTGTAGAATGAGCTCAGACCTGTTCACCACAACTGCCTCTAAAATCCTGCACTGTCACTCAAAAAGGTGTTAATTCGGTCCGAAGTGCCGTCATGCACAAGCTTAAAGGAATAGGCCACCGTTTTTACATACTGAGATATGTTCTTACCTCACTTTAGCCGAGTTAATATATCCCCGTCTGGTCTTTGTCCGTGCGCTCTGTCACGCAAACGGAGCACATACGCAGCCTCTCCCACATGTCACATAGCTCCAAAAAAGCTCACGATAGAAGCTACCAAGCTCTTCCACGTGTTCCCTATTTAAATAAAGTTACGTGAAGTGTTTTCATGCGAAGTATATTTACACAGAAATGTAGCATGTCGATTTTATAAGCAGATAAAAAGGGGTACTATATTGTGAGGCGTAATGATACGAGGAGCAAAACGTCCGTGCAGTAACTCCTAAAGGTTATTGACAACAAGTCCTCCAAATCCATACGACACAAGTGGTCGTTTGTCTTATCCCTTAATTACGACCATATAAGACGTTTACTAAAACAGCGCCCCCAAGCTCCCATTGAGGGTATGCACATTTACATTACATTTAACCCGATTCAGAAACGACTTTACTTTACGTAGTGTTTTGCGATGACGATTCCAAAACTCAAACGCAAAGAAATAAATCACAAACTTGCAAAATTAGCCCCACATGCAATAAGTAAAGCAGCCCCAGATCTTCAGCCCCGCCACACCTGAACTGAACGTCCAGCGGTGCCAAAGGCTCTCCAAGCGCGCTCTGCGCTATTACGCATCACACCTCCCCAACCGCAGCAGCGGCTACAGGTCACCATCCTCATCATTTATTACATTATATGTGTGAGCTATAGGTTATCGCCATTTTACTCACAACAACAGCGACACCAAAGCACAACTCACCATTGACGCCTTCCTGTCTTCTCCTCCATATGCGTCACTGCCAACTCCATAAACTCTCCTGTCACTTCCATCTCTGTCCTCAAACGTCCTCGTGTCTCAGACTCCGTGTCTCCCGTACGTCCGGTTGTCCGGTGACCGCGGCGATCCTCGGATCCGCCCCGGGTTCCAGTGCGTATGATGCGGGTAAACTCCTCGCGTCATCCCGGCAAAGTCGGGCCTCGGCTCCGCAGCTGTTCTCCACAAAGTTCTCCGTCTCTTTCAGAGTTCCTCTTGAAAACGTGCTGCCAAATGTCCGGATGAAACTGAGCTCGTTCATTTCTCCGCAGTTTCGTCATTTAAGGATAAAAATATAAAACATTACAGCTGTGTTTAGCTCGCGGGTTTTTCCAACTAGATTTGACGGACACTCGCTCTGTCCAATGAAAACACGTGAATCAGCTCGAGGGCGTTTGGGCAGGTGAGCCTGCGCTCTGATTGGCTGAAGAGTCAGCTACGTCATAATGTCATATCCAGTATGTCTTATCATCATTATATTATAAACAATCTGAAATAAACTGCTGTAAAGCATTTCCTCTGATGCCTGTGATTTATATGGACTAAAGCAGGATTTAACCCTATAGCAAGGTGCACAGGTGGGAAGAAAAAAGAAAGGGGTTTATGTATTTGATTTGATTTATTTATTTATTTATACATTTCTTATTATCTACTACTTAGGCATTTATATATTTACCGCAGCAATAACTATTCTTTCTGGGATCCATTTATTTATATTTTCAATTGTTATTTGAGTTTTTTACTTTTACTCAAGTAATATTATTTTGAAGTAGTATCCGTACTCAAGTGTATAGTTCTCTTTTTACTGAGTAAATCTGCAAGCGGCAAACTGAAGAAAAAAATGAAAATGAATCAAAGCACAATGAATCTAAACCTGTATTAATTTTCTTGTGTCTTATCAAAATAATTGTGATTTATTTTTTTCGGGGGTATTTTTTACACATATCAGAATTTTCAATATTGTTTTATGTTTTTTCTCTGCTTTATCAACACTAAACCTTAATTAGACAAACATTTACTCGGGTTATGATAAAATTAAGAAACAAAAACATAATTCTTATAGTTTTCATCATGTCACGTTTCATCTGGACCGTGAGGGTTCGCACATACATGTGGTGCATGTGTGTGTTGGTTGATCATATGTGATGTCGGTGGAGCCACAGGAGAAGCCACAGCCACATGTGGATCATCAGTGTTAAGTCATGTAACATAAAAGTGAGCGTGTACATTTGACCATCTCAGTGTCGTACACTGGCATACAAAGGAACCTAAAGAACTAGACACAATTGGACTGTCCAGAACTCCATGAAGCACATCTGTCCCTGCAGCTGTTCATTAGAGTTTACATCATAGGGAATGATGATGATGTTCCTCTGCACAAAACAGATCAGAAATAATGCAACCTCCTCATTACTATTTGATAAAGTCATGTTTACATTTCTATGCTTTATTAAAACACACTTGACAGTCGTCTGTATGATTTACATGATGGCGGCACATGTGGCTGAGTGGTTTGTGCTCTGGCCTCACAGCAAGAGGGTCCTGGGTTCAATTCCCTTTCAGTGTGGAATTCACCTGCACCCCAACATAAGATAAGATATAATAAGATAAGATAAACGTCTTTAGCCCCAGAGGGGGATTTGTCATCTGCGCACACACAATCAGACATGACAAAACATTCACATGACACAAAGTGCCACATCTGCAGTGTCTCTATTACATTTGCTTTAAACATAAAACATGTGCATTAGGTGAATCCTCCAGCAGGTGATTCTGACCATCAGCCCGGCTCCACATCTGGAGATGGTCCCCAGATGCTCCACGCTCCTGCCCACTGCTCCTGACAGGTCGCCCCAGTCGAAGGAGGGGCCAAATGCAGAGACACATTTTGTAATGACACATAAATGATCTTAACCTTTAATCTGCATCATGTGTTTAGCCCATTATGTCATGTATAGAAACACATATGGGTAGAATGACTATTATGACCAAGACATTTATTTTGAATAGAAAAATAATAAAATGTGTAACATTGTTCATATAAATCACAGACATCAGAGGAAATGCTCTACAACAGTTTATTTCAGATTGTTTATAATATAATGATGATAATTATTAACAAATATTACTGGATATGACGTACAGACCCTTCAGCCAATCAGAGCGCAGGCTCACCTGCCCAAACGCCCTCGAGCTGATTCACGTGTTTTCATTGGACAGAGCGAGTGTCCGTCAAATCTAGTTGGAAAAACCCGCGAGCTAAACACAGCTGTAATGTTTTATATTTTTATCCTTAAATGACGAAACTGCGGAGAAATGAACGAGCTCAGTTTCATCCGGACATTTGGCAGCACGTTTTCAAGAGGAACTCTGAAAGAGACGGAGAACTTTGTGGAGAACAGCTGCGGAGCCGAGGCCCGACTTTGCCGGGATGACGCGAGGAGTTTACCCGCATCATACGCACTGGAACCCGGGGCGGATCCGAGGATCGCCGCGGTCACCGGACAACCGGACGTACGGGAGACACGGAGTCTGAGACACGAGGACGTTTGAGGACAGAGATGGAAGTGACAGGAGAGTTTATGGAGTTGGCAGTGACGCATATGGAGGAGAAGACAGGAAGGCGTCAATGGTGAGTTGTGCTTTGGTGTCGCTGTTGTTGTGAGTAAAATGGCGATAACCTATTGCTCACACATATAATGTAATAAATGATGAGGATGGTGACCTGTAGCCGCTGCTGCGGTTGGGGAGGTGTGATGCGTAATAGCGCAGAGCGCGCTTGGAGAGCCTTTGGCACCGCTGGACGTTCAGTTCAGGTATGGCGGGGCTGAAGATCTGGGGCTGCTTTACTTATTGCATGTGGGGCTAATTTTGCAAGTTTGTGATTTATTTCTTTGCGTTTGAGTTTTGGAATCATCATCGCAAAACACTACGTAAAATAAAGTCGTTTCTGAATCGGGTTAAATGTAATGTAAATGTGCATACCCTCAATGGGAGCTTGGGGGCGCTGTTTTAGTAAACGTCTTATATGGTCGTAATTAAGGGATAAGACAAACGACCACTTGTGTCGTTTTCTGTTGGAGGACAGTCTCGTTATTGACGGAAGTGATCGGGGGAAGTCTTTAGGAGTTACTGCGCGGACGTTTTACTCCTCGTATCATTACGCCTCACAATATAGTCCCCCTTTTTATCGGCTTATAAAATCGACATGTTACATTTCTGTGTAAATATACTTCGCATGAAAACACTTCACGTAACTTTATTTAAATAGGGAACACGTGGAAGAGCTTGGTAGCTTCTATCGTGAGCTTTTTTGGAGCTATATGACATGTGGGAGAGGCTGCGTATGTGCTCCGTTTGCGTGACAGAGCGCACGGACAAAGACCAGACGGGGATATATTAACTCGGCTAAAGTGAGGTAAGAGCATATCTCAGTATGTAAAAACGGTGGCCTATTCCTTTAATATAGAAGGTGCAGTTACGCGTATGACCTGAGGTGGCAGTAGTGAGTCTAAAATGGCGAACTTGCATGTAGCCCCTTTAAGCCTATGGCTCATTTGCATACATTGCGCAGAGGAGGAGCAGACCTCACTGTGTTAATGCAGAATCTTTCTCTGAGGATGAACCAAAGGACAGGATTTTGGTGGGATATTTGACCAGAGCATTTTTTATTTCTGTGACGAAGCTGTGGGTGTGGAGCTTTTTATATTCGTCCGTTTTCTGTGTGGCTTCAAATCATTATTGTGGTTCATATGTGAGTTATTAAAGTCAGTGTCTGCAGTGGGAGTGTTTTTTGTTGTCCAATTCTATATGGGGAATGCAGATTTTCATGACGCAGCTGTTGCCGATGTTTCCCCTGTGTTTTCCGACCTGGGTAAGGACGGTCGAATTGGGCAAATGCAGCTGAAGCTCTAGTTCACTAACTGCATAGAGATCTAACAGTTGACCCCATGAAAGGATTAGGACACAGAAGCTACTTATTTGAGGTTTCGGATGGACCCCAAGTTACTTACAAGCCTTTCAGTACATGTAGTGGAATGATAAAGTTCATAGTTCACACATAGTAAAGTGAAAGTAATACATTGGAACAAAAACACTTCTAGAGTAAAGCACAGAAACCTTCTCCCATCCGAGCCACCGTCGCCCCCTAATCATCCCTGCACTCATGAAAACATCCGGAGCAGGAAATGATCTGAAGCGGATTGAGTAAAAGCGCGGTGAATCATTCTAAAAGCTTCAGTCGGAGCGGAGCTTGGACCTGTTCAGACCTGGGACTTAAAGCACTTAGCTCCAGTCAGCGATGAGGAAACAACATGTTCAATTTGAGAAACTGCCTCCGGTTACCACACACACACACACAGTTCGGAACTTAACGGCGGCATGTGCCATTTCATTCATCCTTTGTTTAACCTGGATCTACGGTGGCCCTGCAGGGACAGCCTCCATTGTCCCACAGTTGTCGTGTCTAGGGTTAGGGTTAGTCATTCGCCCCGCGGTCGCTTATCCTGCTCTGGAACGTGCGTTTTCCGAAGTATGTAAGTGATGCAGTTTCACGTGCTCCTGGCTTTCCCTTCCATCACCGTCCGTCCTGTCCCGTCCACCCTCTCTCTTTTGTCCTTCGCGTGTTGCCGTACCGGTCCGACCGGCGTCACGTGCGGCTGAAAGGAAGACGCCGTCGCCTCGAATGAACTCTGCCATTTAAAACCGCGCCATAGATGTAACACAACATCCAGGGAGCACGTTTGGCGTCGCTTCAAGTTCATTCCTGTTGCAGTTTTTTTTTTCTTAAGGGGAGACACTACAGGCTAAACTCAATTTTTTCAGTTTTCAGGTTTTGGGCCAAATTGGTCTCTGAACATATAAGCTTTCACCCGGAAACAGAAAATATACCTAATCTTGACAAAAACATGTTTAAATATTGCACTGATTCAATGTTCCCCCATAGACTTATATGGGAGAACACAATTTCAAGGGCCTTTTTCTCAAAACACATTTTTCTGTCATTGTGGCGACGCTATGTCCACGTCAGTCGGACCTAAAGACTTCACATTTTCCAGCCTTGGACTGAACAATATTTGGAGGATTTTATCAGAGGGATTTTTTATTATTTAATCCCTAAGCCCCATTTATTGAGTTTTGAATGTCAAAAAATAAGGCGAAAATTAAATTTTTACTATTTTTTCCACTAAAAAACAGCTTATTTTAAAACTAAATAAGAAATCCAAAATCCCCTCAGAGAAAGTCTTTGTAACTCATTTATCAATAAAATGAAACCATACATTTGAATGTAGCTCTATCCATTATTCAGATCTCGTCGCCGAAAAGATGGGAAATTTGGGGCATTTTTAGGCATAAAACACCTTGTTCTTATATGAAAAGATAAAATGACAGAAAACTTGCAATGTATTTTTTTCTCACATTTATGTCAGTGATCGACAGCAAAAGTTTCAAATTGATATCTGTAAATATACATTTTTTCCCTATTCACCTGCAGTGTCTCGCCTTAAAGATGAACATTACACTCGGTTTATTGAAAAATCTTTATTTCATTTCAACAGTAATTTTTTTTTCCTCAAACAATAATCCTTAGTTGTTCGTAATTATAAACGTGTAAAGCATTTTAAAAACAAATCCGGTCGGTGTCAACAAGTATAAAAAAAAACAAAAAAAACCGAGTAAAGCTACACCGAAAAAATGATTGAAAAATCCCATTATTAAAGACATGTAAATATTCAGTGTAATATTAAAAACATGAACCATATTTACAGTCTTCTACTGAATAACAGCCACATATTTACAACAACGACAGGAGAACTTAATCCACAAAAATCAAAAAAAAAAGAAAAAAATTATCTTATGAAACAGGGCTCTCTGGAGTAGCGTTTCAGATCGAACGGTCCGCCATTTTTCTTTCCCAGACTTTGCTCGCATTTTCAATCAGTGCTTTAAGTGGCTCATCATAAGTGCCGGTTCCGTCTCTGAAAAAACAAACAAAAAAAAAACACAGGACACGAATCTGAAATCATAGCGTGTTTTGATTGTCGCGTAGCTACGTGATGCTAACTTGCTAGGCTAACGGATGTTTCCTGTCCAAGTTTTATTCCTATGGAGAGTTAGCTGTGTTAGCTAACAGAAATAAAATAAATATTCAAATAGTCCAGATGTTTTCAGCTGTTGTCATCTAGGTGAATAAAGAGGCTAGTTCATTCATAACTTTTACATTTTTTTTTACTTCTTTGAGTAGTTTTATCAAACGGTACTTTTTACTGCAAAGTGTCTGTTTCTTACTTGAGTAAAAATGTTCTTTATAAATATCACGATTTCCACATGATTTTATGTTTGGTTTCACACAATTTATGGCTTTTTTTCTTTTTGCTCAGTTACTCATAGTACTCAAGATATTATTTCTCCATATATTTTTTTACTTTCACTTGAGTAATTGTTTGGGTCACAACTTTTTACTTGTCCTTGAGTAAAAATCCTTTCCAAGTAACGCTACTCTTACTTGAGTAAATATTTTGGCGACTCTACCTCTGATAGGGATTAGCGTAAACCATGGGCGCAGATAGCGGGGGGGACGGGGGGGACATGACGTACCCAGATTTTCATTCACCTGGATCCGTCCCCCTCACTTTTATGAAGAAAAATATCTTGCAAGCATTTTGCAATGTGCGAAACAGCGCCTCCCTTGACCATTCACTTTGATATGCGGCGAGAAACGGTATTGCGCTCATGTGTTTGTGTTGACTGGGCTGTGCGTGTGTCAAAATGCGAAACGCGAGCTGTTGGTTTACTTGGTTATCAGACAGTGTAGCCTACGTCAGGACTGCTTTTTCATACGTCATGTGGCATGCTTGGTGAGTGATTAGAAACCGTACCAATACGCATTATTGTCTTGCAATGATGGGCAATTAAGTTTGATAGGTTGTCATGCCTGAGCAGCTTTGTCCCCCCCAGTTTCAAAAACCTATCTGCGCCCCTGGCGTAAACAGTAGTAATAGTAATAAGTTTATTGATGGAATGCCCCGTGAGATGTGCCATCTTGTTTGTGAGGGGGTCCATAACAGTGGCCTCAGCTAGCTAAATGCTAACCCAAATTCAGTTACGTTTCTGCTTTTTGTGGCGTCGGAGACACACCCAATGGCCACTAAACATCTTATAATATATTAATGATAGAGATGCCACAGAAATGAGGCTATATAAATGCCAAGAAACACATCTCGCTATACTTTAGTTAGGCTAACAGGAACAGGCTCCGAAAGCTAACGGCATGTCTGTGTCTGTGACGAGACTGGCCAACAGGAAGTTAGCCAAAAGCATTCTCCGCACAGAGCCTTTTCAAAGGTCATGTGTTCATTCGTGTTGACCAGAGAAGGTAAAATATTAATGATTAAGCGATGATTAACGTCCAATTATTTGCTTGCATTTTTATTTATTAATTTAACCTTTATTTAACCAGGAAGTCCTTTGAGATCAACCTCTTTTCTGAGGGAGACCTGTCCAATATATGTATTGGAGTCTCAACATGAGTGTGACGTTGGCCAATTCAGTCAAAAGATTAAACAATGATCATTTTTTGCATATAGACTATGTTGATAAGTCAATTCAAAATGGCGGACCTTCAACTTTAAATGCTCTCGACAAAGAATGTGTTGGTAAAAGTAAAACAAATCCATCGAGTTACCTCTTGTTCTCATTGGATTACACTGAAGTGCTCTAAAAACAACCGACGGGAAACACACACATTTCCGGTTACTTCATTCAAGGTCAAATTGCGAAGTGAAGTGAATCTTTTGCACAAGTGAAATCTTTGGCTTTTTCCTCGCGTGAGCGACAGTTGGATGTGTGGGCGCACTGTAAAACTATGCATTAAGTCACGGCGACGTCAGAGCTTTTTCAAAACAATCGCTGTTACGTAACCCGCCGGCACGCCCGGTTTTCCCTCTCTGAGCAAATACCCGTCGCCGCAGCAACGGGCACAAACAAAGCCAAATAACCGTGATGGCAAAACCAGCTATCGGTTATTATTACTATTAACTTTTCCGCCGGAAATGGGGGCAGTTTGAGTTGGGGCTGAGCATGAGACAAGCAGCTCGGTGCAAAAGCCTTTGAGAACACGTGCTTAATAAATACAGGATTCTTACATTTTAAACCAACCTTAGACACGTGACATCACAACGTTTTAAAGAATTAGGTAAGAGTTCGATCATAGTAACAATGGTAACGATCAAAATGCAGATTTCTTTTGTCTTCGTTTTTTTTTGGTCAATAAAAATGTCATAACTGGGTCAATCCACATGAAACAAAACAGTCACAATGTTCAGTGTCTTCTCTTTCAGCACGTTTAAACCAAGGTCCCATTATTCTCTCATGAAGGCGTCCCAAAGTGGGGACAACATTCCAAAACATTTGCATGATGTTGATCAGCACAAAGGACTTTCAGCCGTGAGATGAACATGCCAGGTTCATGATCAATCAAATCGTGGTCAATTTGAAAACTAGGAGATTTGTTTCAAAAAACATTTCTCTGTATTTGAGGTTCCATCTTATATAATTGTTTGAATGAAGTCATATTGAGATCTTCCTGTAAAAACGCGTCTACAATAGCACCTCCTCCATTTGGTTGTCCTCGAGTCCCCCACACTCTCTTCAAAAGCTTTTGCACCGAGCTGTGTTTTTCAATCAAAGTACAATGAAAAAAAAAACAAAAACAGTCAAGTATAATCTCGATACATTCATTCAAACAGAGCACACGTATGAACATATTTACAGGCCGGAGCAGTGACGCGGCAGTGGTGTGTTTTACAGAGATTCCCTGAAGTGAATAGCCTTATTTGTAAAAGTTCATCCCTGTGCTCCAACGGGCTGCGTTCACGAGACTTCATATGAAAACAAATAAAACATACATAAATATGGAGGACAACGAGGCATGCACTCGAGAGCAAGATCACTCATGGCCCATTGGTGCAGTGTGGCTGCACGACAACACAATTTCTGCCTCTCAGAAATGTCAAATCAGGAAAAAAACAGGGCAACTTGTCATAGGGCTGCACAATGTTGGCGAGAAACTGTAGTATTTCTGTCTTATATTGCAATTACAATATATTAAACAATTTCTTGGTGCCTACAGAGGCTCACTCTCAGTATGTGCTTTATTGACAGGACAGAGAACAACTTTAGAGCTAAATAAGGAGCCAAGTGCCAACTCCTGTGGCTCCCAAGATGATATTATTATTATTATTTTTTTTTTTTTACAAAGGTTTAAAGTTTACCTGAGTTAGAAACCCCCTACTAATATTATGGACAAAGCTGCCATTTTGTATATAATTCTGGTATATTCAGCCTGCATCTAAGCAAACCCTGCGTACCCCGCTATAAACATTCGACATTGTAAAATGTGTTACCACTCCAGAAATGATCCCCGACCCTGCTGCCCACCCCGTGATTTTTTTTCTAGATCCGCCCCTGGTCTGTGACTTTAGTTGCCTTTTCCATCAGACAAAAAGCGCGTCTGTCTAAAATGCGCTTAATGAGTGCGCATAACAAAAGCAACAGTGCACAGCAGCCATTAAATGTTAAATTAAATCAAATTTAGTCAAAACAAGACTGAAACAGTTCAAAATCAGGTCCAAAAACGAGGCTAAAATGGAACTGAAATTCATGAATAAAACATACTTGTCAATCTCAGGCGGATTGATGGCAATTTTGTGAGATATGGGTTATAATTGAAATCATAAACAAACATTGTGATGTCCAGTCAGTGTTTATGCTGCTCTGGGTCCATTGAGTGACCTATTGGGCCTATTGGGATATGGATATTGTGATCATTTGCCGATATATTGCGCAGCCCTATTCAGGAAAGTGAACTGACCTCGCTGAAAGGGCCCGAAGGAGCACAGGGAACAAGCGGTCTTGTCTTCTCGCTGATTACATGTGACATTGTGGAAGTGAAATTTGCGATACAGTTTTTGTTTTGTTTTTGTTTTTTCAGTTCTGGTGCCTCTTCATGTGCAGGGCCAGGTGGTCCGAGCGGGAGAAGCAGCGGCTGCAGGCGATGCACTTGAACGGCTTGGCTCCGGTGTGTTTGCGGTAGTGCCTCGTGAGTTCGTCGGAACGCGCGAAACGCCAGTCGCAGTTGTCCCAGGTGCAGCGGTACGGTTTCTCCCCTGCAAGGGAAGCAAAGCAGAGGCAAAAACGGGGGTTAGACTATCGTGAACAAACAGACATGAACTGACATGAACATCAGGACAAATAGCTGAGGAAGATCATTTATAAATACACTGAACAAGAGAGGGCCCAAAATGCAGCCTTGTGGCACCCCAAGTGAGCTGTCTAAATAAAAAAGAAGACATCAAGCGCAGAGCGGAGGTATTTACTTTTCTTTCAAAGTCAATATGAGCAGAGCAGGTAAAAGAAAGCAGAGCCCGGGTAAACAGAGGGCTCCACCCAAGCGACGGCATTTCAGCACAAAGCAGCGCTGGGCTAATCACCGGCTAATCTCCAACACAACACTCGCACCGGCCCGTCAGTGGAAACTATACGACGCCGGACCCGACCCTGGTTTTTGGCCCTGTAAAGTTCAGGAGACGTGCGTGTCTCCCGCTGGCAGCAGGGGGAATTAATCATGGTAAAAACAAAATAGAAGCCAGCATTTGTAGCCAGCGGCAACAAGCTAACAAGTGGATGGCATCGTGATGAACACACTTTGAGCGTAGGACTACAGAGAAGGAGTTCAGTGATGTTTAACCTCTTAACTCCCGCCTGAACCGAGAGGATCTTTTTCCTCATGTCATCAGATTTTTTCCCCATCATTTTATTGTTAGGTATTCAACTCATTTTCACTTTTTTGTCATTTTTTCAAATCACATTTTTATCATTTTTTCGTCATTTTTTTGTCAATTTCTTGTGACTTTTTTGTGACATTTTTGCCACTTTTTCATCAATTTTTCATAACTTTTTTTGGCAATGTTTTCTCACTTTTTTGTCACATTTCCATCATTGTTTTCGTCTCAGTTTTGTTGCTATTTTCACAGCTTTTTTCCAGAAGCTTTTGGACTGGGGTAAAGCCAAACTGGAGAAAATGTGCTCGGTTCAAGTGGGAGTTAAGGGGTTAAAAGGCTTAGTAGAGCTTGACCGAAATGGGTCTAAGGCTGATGCAGATTTTGGGAATTTTTTTTGGCTGATGCCGATATGTTTGGCCGATATTTTCGACCAACATTTTTAGCAGATTTGCCCAAATGCCTGGCCTATAATCCTGTAAAAACATAAATGCTTTATTTTATTACTTTAGGTGATTCAATCATAGCTTCAGTCCCAGCCTTAATTAGTTGCCGTTAGCGTTAGCATGCTGGTGCTAGCTGGGGCATTTTGCGCGGCGATCCTAAATACAATTGCGGAGGTTAAAACTACCCCAGCGATCGAACTCTCTCGGTTCTTATCTTCAAAATAACATGCAGCATGTCCATAATGACTGAGATTTAACTTGTATTTAACAAACCTGAAGCTAACCAATTTTCATTGCGATGTTTCTCAGTTCCCCTGAGGACGTTGTCGGAGTACTCATTTTAAAGCCCCGGCTTCGTTCTTTCCAATGCAAACGGGACGGCTCTATCACTATCGGTCCAGGAGATATCGGCTTTTATATCGGCGCTAGATTGGCCGATATTTAGGGATTTTACAATATCGGTTATTGGCCGGCCTCTACTCCTTAGGCCTAGTTTTATAGAAATAGTAAATGTGTAGAGTAGGAAAAAAAGTTCCTCTAGGACCGATTTCTACTGAAAACACTTTGTTATTCTCTACTTGCACATGACCCATAATGCTTTGCGCCTTGGGGGTTAGCTACGAGCTGGAGGCCTTTACACACGAAGTTAACAAGAGCCTTTTCCCGATTGACTTTTCAAAATCAAGGCATAAAAAGGTACAGATTTTTTTAAGCTTCGGTTTTGTGGAATTTGATCTTTTTTTTTAAAGGGGGCCTATTATGCAAAATGGACTTTTTCAAGCTTTACATCATGTTATTAAGTCATTCCCTCATTAAAACCATGCCTGAAGTGTTGCCTTGGCACATTCACATATTTTCGAGTAATCTGTAAAAACTCCGATGGCAGCCATTTTAGGGATAAAACGCCTGATTCCTTCAGGAAACGCCTCCGACCTCCAGGATACGCCTCCGACCTTTCGTCACCAGCCGAGTAACCAACCACTGCTCCTCAGCAGAACCCCCTCCCCGCAGTGTCTAAGATGTAAACAGAGTCATCATGGAGGATTAGCTTCATGTGTTGTGAACCGGAGCCACAGCAGACTTTTACAAAGACACACATCAGTGTTTCTGTTACCGAAACACCCAGGATTAAAACCGGTGACAAGAACACTTATTTCAGTGTCTGGTTCTGCGCTGGGCCTTGATGATGCACAGAGCCTCCGGAGAAAGCTAATGCTAAGCTAAACCTCGAGTCATCACGTGAAAACGAGAAATATGCACACATAAAGTCAATAAAACCACCACACACATAAAGAACCGTTTAACAATGATCACACACGGAGCCAGGCTTGTTGATTTGGAAGTTTATTGCTCACATTTCATCTACAATGGGTCATAGCCGAGTGGCTTT
This sequence comes from Gobius niger, assembly GCF_951799975.1. Taxonomy (NCBI): domain Eukaryota; kingdom Metazoa; phylum Chordata; class Actinopteri; order Gobiiformes; family Gobiidae; genus Gobius; species Gobius niger. The sequence continues at coordinate 28,793,785 of NC_136862.1, forward strand.
CTCCCGGAGCTAACAAGCTAGCCGCGACAAGCTAACGGGAAAATTCACTGAATACAAGCAGCATATTATGCATTGAAAACGTCACTAAAACAGGCAACTGCTTGAAGCAGCCTTTATGATGATCACACACGGAGCCTGGCTTGTTGATTTCGTAGTTTACTGCTCACATTTCATCTACAGTGAGTCGTAGCCGAGTGGTTTTCTCCCGGAGCTAAGGCACTATTAGCCGCGACAAGCTAACAACCTTCACCTTCACAACATTCATTGAAAACAGGCAGCATATTATGCACAAATAACGTCAATAAAGCAGCAACTACTCGAAGCAGCCTTTACGATGATCACACAATGAGCCTGGCTCTACACATTTGTGGTTTATTGCAGACTTTTCATCAACAATGAGCTGTAGTCGATTATAACAAGCTAACGGGTAACCTCGAAAAACCATTGTCCACCTGCTCAGATAATGTCCGTCTTTGAATCGTATGGGCTCCTGCAGATCCTGGTGTCGTCCATGGGGGTATAGTTAGAGATCCATAGGGCATGGCAGATGCAAAGAGATAGCCTCCAAACAGCAGTTATTTTTCAGGCAAGAGCCCCTTCCAAGCGTCCGGTGTGGAAGGTTTGTCTCCAAATAATATCCTGTGTGGCCATTGTTCACAAAGTGATAAACAGTAGCTCCTTTCCAACAATAAAAATTAAAATGCACCGATCGTAGTTTCAATACAGTTGAGACAACGAGCGCAGTGTTGTTGTGATGCCACAGACAGCGTGTGGAGGGGGCGTGTCGGAAAGGGTCAGAGGTTCTTAAAGAGACAGAGGCCTATTTCAAGTCTTTCGCTACCGCCATTTTGAAAGAGCAATTTTATACAAGGCAGTTATTCTAATTTACTGCATTTACAGACCAACAGAAGGTTTCGTCATCATTGTAGTGTGCCATAGACTGGTGCTATGTGGCTGAAAAAAGCATAATACCCCCTCTTTAAGGTGTTTTAGTAGCATTAGTCTGTTTGATGACAGCTCGCAACGCCATATCGTTTACATTAGCGGCATTATGGTATTGTGCAAGTAGTGAAAAGGAAGTTACTCAAAACAAGCAAACAGAACCCTAATGCTTTGACAACAATAGTTTCCATTTTATAGCCAGAAGTCCAAACTCCAAACGATGGAGGCGAAGCGCACCATGTGGATAATTGAGCTTGACTATAGATTTAATCTCGCTTCGATTAAAACTCAATTACCGGCGCAGCCCTAATAAAGGGCGGTTGTCCGATAGAAGGAGCGTGGCTCAAAGGCAGGTCTCCCCTGGTGTTTGCTTAGCTCGTAGCTTCGTTAGCTCTGAACCCAGTCGTTCCTGATTAGATAAAGCTGAAGGACCATCCATCACAGTGACGGCCGTTAGGTCCAAAGACCGGCCGACGGAAAACACGCCACTTCACGCCGACGCAGCCTTGTGGTGTCGCCTACGTGACACGCAGCCGGGTACATGGCCACGAGAAAGCCTGCAGGATTACCGTATGCCCACTACATCATCATGTGCCCGCCTCAGAGCTCGCGTACCAGTGGCATATTGTGAGGCGGCTCGGTGTAAATCAGTGTAAGTGTGTGGCTATAGCAAAGCGGGGCCGCGCAGCTGTATTTGCCCGGTTTAGCTTCGAGCCTTTCATCCCCCAAAGTCCAACACAACACAAGAGCCATTCGCCGTAATACGTCCACAGAAAGAGCAAACACTACAGACGAGTGAAGAGGATCGTTTATCAGAGTGATTGAAGAGCCAGCAGCGCCTCGTGAACGCCCGATCTCGTCTGATCTCGGAAAGTCAGCGTGGCCTGGATAGTGCCTGTTGATTTCTTCATCAATATATTTCACATTTATCTCTTTCAATAATAACTTCCTTGGCTGGCTTATTTGAATCCAGCAGTTTCCATTTATTGATGCACAAAAATATCTGTTATGGAATGCATTATCATTATCTTTCTGTTTTGTGCCTCGAGGATGCAGGATAGGTGGTATTTGTAAACCAATCACCGTTACAGGCGACGATAAACCTGTCCCGAGCCCCAGTCAGGACTAAAGCATGTAAACAGAGTACACCTGCGTCTTTGCTGCTTCTAAAATAAGTCTGTGTGTGTTTGGAGTTGGAGAGAGGAGAATGCAGTTGGTCCAGTGTGTATGAAAACAGCAGAGCCAAAGTTCATCTGTCACTTTGACACCAGCCCTTGTCCGCGATACAGGGGAACACACACGTGTTTACTTTACGACTATAAGGCCCACAAAAGCCCGGAGGAAGAAAAATGACCAACTTCATGCTGTTGATAATAGATGAGTCTTGTGCAATACTGTACAAGGATTGTTCAACAACTACAAGTCTCATTATTCCTTCACTGCCTGATAAACTCTGGTAATTTTCCATATAGGAAATTGTCCAAGGGAATAAATGGGAATTTATGGGAATTAATCCAACTGAAGGTTGCTTTTTTACAGACATTTATAAACATTTGATTTACTAGTTATACAGTGAAATCATCTGACACCATATTTAAAGAGGGCAGTGTTTTAGGTTGAGACCGATGTGGAAATGGAACAGACTCAGTCTATAACTTAGGTCTGTTCCCACTCACTCCTCCTACAGGAATGACCAGCGTCTGACATGACACTTATTAGAGAATTAAGCAGAATGTAGGTATGTTTTGACCTGATGAAATGGCCCTCACTCCAGGTCTGGGGTGTGACATCACTCAAACACATGTTTTATGGTTCAGAAACATAATTAATGTGTAGCTCATAGTTCACCAGCTGTTTATTCAACAAAAAACATCATGTTTATTTAAGCATTTTGACTGTTTTAAATTTTGAAAACTGCCAAAAGTTTACATTTATCAGGACTGTTCCACTGCTTTGTAAGCCTACTCCCTACACTCCTATAAAACGTTTTAACCTAGAAAGACTGCAGGATTATCATATAGTACATGCATATATATATATTATATATCAGCCATTTGCACAGTGTTACTCTCTCTCAGAGGATAAACCGGACAGATCAGGAGCCAACAAAAAAAGTCCTCACACAAAGGAAAGGTCAAACACTTGAATATTTCTTCTGCATTTGGACATTTCTCGCTCCCAGCTCATAAATATCTGCACACATTCCAATGAACATATCTGACTTTAATGGCACTTTGCAGCGCCCCAGAGCGTGTTTTTCTCCTGCAGGGAAGGGCAAACACTGAACGCCTCTCGAAGACCGCTCATAAACCTCTCGGAGAGTGGGCCTTATCAGCCGCTGTTTGACAAGAGGGTTTGGAGTTGTTCCCTAATCGCGCTGATAGCAAACTGCTCTTTACACAGCGCTAGTGCTAATGCTAACAATGCTAACAACAGCAGAGCGACTCCTAATCCCAGTCGTTTCCGAGTCCAAGTGTTCCTCAAATCAGTCTAATCCTATCGCCTAAAAAGTGGAGAGGTGTCCATTCAAAAACATTTACGTGATGTTCTTCTATACAAAGGACTTTTTTGCCATTTGATTATTATGGATCCAGTTACTAAATAATCATCAATTTCAACATTTCTCAACTTTCCTTTTGCAGATTTCTTTCAAAAACTGTTCCTAAACCACAGAGTTGTACTGCAGGCCGAGGGTTTCTTACTATTCACCCTCATATTCAGCACAGCACATCTCGGTCGAGTCCAAGGCCCAGGACTTTGCTTTAACCCAAGCCTCTTCAGTCTTGTGCTTTTATACTTAAAGCAAATGCGGGCGATTATCAGTTTAAGCGCAGATTTTGCAACCACCGAAATCCGTCTGAAGAACAAGACGGGGCAGAGTGAGAGCAAGACGTCACCGACCGGGATCAACCGAGCATTTCTGCAAAACTGTGAGAAATAGTTTTGCTTCACATGCAATTTAAAGGGAGCACAAATAGAGCCTTGAGGGACACCTTTGGTAACTGTATGGATGTCTTAAAGTGTGTTTAGATCAATTATTATTAGGAAATGACAGTAAATGCTTTCTTTTCAAGTCAGTGGAGCATGTTTTAAACACGTCCAGGAGGATTAGCTTTTAAGAAAGGACTGAAATATGAACCGCTAAACCAATGCAATCTGTGCATCTCAAAACATGTCTGAAGAGCTCAACACTACAGCACTATCAGCTTCTACACTTGACAAAGACCCCGCGGAGATTCAGTAACTTTTAGTTCTTTGCAGAGGGCATTATATTACCTCCATGTGAACGCGGATCTGCTGCTGTCTTAATATCACGTGTAATATCTAGTTCAGTCAAAGCCCGTCTATGATCTCTCATTCCAAACAAGTGAGTCACGAACAGGACTCGGCAGGTTCTGCTAAAACATTGTGTGGTAAAAGTACATCTAATCCCGGCTGCTTTCATCATCAGCCTCGGCCTCAGAAGCCCATCGGGAGAGGAGGCGATGGTGGCCTCCCACAGTCCAATTTTGTCCCAGATGGTCACACATAAATAGAATAAATACTAAAAATTGAAATAGAAATTGCACATTTTAGATCCTCATAAACATATACAATTGTGTGTGAAATATAAGCAACAAGAGACATTTTTATATGCAATTGTTTTGTAGGTTTTCTGATCAGAAGAGAAAACCTTCCAAACATTTGATCCTGGAGCGTCCTGGAGACCACCATTATGGAAAGTAAAGGCGCCGTGTTCACTCATACAGCCGCTAAATACGGACTATCATCAACATTTGTCACGTAAAAAGTTGCATAATGCACCTTTAACTGTTAATGCGTGTCTCTGTTTCATTATCACAGTCTCGCTGTGATCCCGTCTTCAAACAAAACAAGTTTACCTTGAGGCACTAATAAAGAATGCTTGAGCCTGCCAACTGCGTGTTACGTTTCCACATTTAACTCCATATTTATGGCCTAATGTTTTAAAATATAGCAGAGTCTGGAAGTGGACAGAACCTGCATAATCGAGGCTTAAAACACTTTTGGGAAACTCAGCGGTGAGATTTAGCATTTTAAACTTGACCTAATCTATGCGTAAAGTGAAGAGAGTTAGAAAAGTGAGAGGTTGGGCTGGTCACGATTCCAAATTGGCCCATGTACGAAACAGTGAAAATACGCTCTCGCTTTGCGTAATGGCAGATCTGTGGCGTCGTGTAGAGCTGCTCAGAACTGATTTGGTGGATTCTATCGATAATTACATAAATTCTGGTTCGTTTTTGTCTTAACATGGCGACAAAGTCAAAAATTGGTGCCCCAATTTCTCTCACCTTGATATTTTCACTACCCAGAGAGTTGTATATCTTTATTTTCAGAATATACAAGTTGTAGCGGGTTCATATAAACTGAATAAATGGAAGCAGAAATACAGATGAACTAACTAGGCTAAAAAATACATTTCACAACTTATAAGGAGCCAGAGAATTAGAGCTATAACTAAGTGTTATTATTCCTTTTATTATCAATATTAGAGGAACACTTCCGACTAGCAGCCCTGGGCTCTAAAAAAGTTGGTGTGAGTAAGAAGCAAAAATCTCCTTCTGGCTAAAAATGACTTTATTTTAGGAACGATATTGGACTCCAGCCAGAATGTGCTGTCCATTTGTTCATAATGGATTGTGGTCAACAGCCCTTTAGTTTCTAGTATTTCTTGTTTACCTGATGCTAATCTGGGGATCTGGTCAGGCTGGTTTAACAGTCTGATATATACTATACTATACTATATACACGAGCCCCTACCCCTCCACTGACCTCCATTTAGCCGCCGTGATCCTGTTTACACATGTTTATTCCAGGCGGTATTGCCCGATGCTAATGTCCTGTGGTCTGTTGAGCCTCTATAGCCGGACTGCAGGTGTCCATTGTATTAGCGGCATTTATCAGTGCACTGTTTGTCTTTAGCCTTTACAACATCGCGGCGGCATTCACCTGTTCACACACGGAGAACGGAGGAAGACCCTCAGAGCTAAACTGACTTATCTGGACTTTATGCAGGTGAAAAGGGAAAAAATATAATTTAGTGATATTAATTTGAAACGATATGAGTACGAGTACTTGGATTTAAGTCCTCGACGATACCGAATACTGATATGAGTACAAGGCATTTTCTTCAACATTCTTAGAGAATGATTGGTTTGTAATTAGTAAATTTACTCATTTACATTTCCTTAAGTAAAGTAGGCAACACATTTAAGAGCAGTTATATTAGAATGGTGCTGATGCCATTTATTTTATTTTCATTCAATATAATTTTTAATTTTTATTGCTCTGTCCATCATAGACAGAAAAGTCCATGTCCTAAAGCTCCCAATGCCTGTGCTTTATTCATTTATGTGTTTTTATTTAACAATAGTATTGAGATGTTACTTAAATGGTCTCTTTTCGTCTTTACTTCAGCTCCTGTAGATTTTCTTGTGTGTTTTGTAGCAACTTAGCGAGCAACTACAGCGTTTTTATTGTTCTGCTGCAGCTCATTTTGGCTCAATATAAACATGCTGTATCTCTTTAATTTGGATTTTCTGAGGCCTTTTTAGTCGCTGGGTTAGTTTTTCAGATGAATAAATCGGTTTCTGGTATCGGGACCTCATGAATGAGTACGAGTATGAGTACAAGCATGTGGTATCGGCCCGATACCCGATACTGGTATCGGTATCGTTGCATCCCTATTAACGACAAGATGCATTTTGAGAAAATGTCCCTTAAATGAGTTACCCTCAGAAAGGGGTAGCTGCACCACCTCAATTTCAAACGATTTATGAGCTCTTCAGAATGTTGTGATATTATGGGAACACAACCTATTGATTGAAATTGCATCAAAAGTGAAAAAGCGACACAAAATCTGGTGCAGCCACAAACACATCCCTCTCTCTTCTCTCTCTGTCCCCATCTGTCCTTCTCCTTCTCTCTGGGGACTCTGGCGCTGTCTCATATTACAGAAGTTAACCACATCGAAACCTGGCTTTTCCTTTCTCCCCCCCAACCGCCTCCCTCCCTCCCTCCTTCCCTCCCCCTTCTGTCGGAGCAGCCGGGGGAACTGGTTTGGCCTGAGTCTAACCGCGCTTGTCTTTTCTTTTATTCCTGGCCCCGCCCCTCGCTGTTGTTCCAAGTCTCATGGGCCTTAGCTCTGGCGGCAGGTACCGGCATGCCCGGAGTCTGTTTATTTTCATGGGGCATTTCAGTGTTTTTACACAGCGCTGGGCGCAGCCAAACGGACACAGGCCCAGAATAGCTCCCAGATTGATACATCAAAAGCGACGACAACAATAGTGCGGGAGAGTTGTTTTCATTCTGCACGAGGCTAAAGGTGACGCAGCGGTGATCCGTCCAGGATAATGCGCAGCCCTGTTTTGCACAGAGCGTGAGCAAAAAGAAAAATGAGGATGTGCAGGAGCGAGAAACAAGTTAGAGCTACAGCGAGCAGTTTATGCCAAACTCCTAACCCTAACTCCTTTAAAGCTCCCACATTATGCTACATCAACATTTTAGAGTCTGTAAAAGCCCAGATCCCACTTTTTCCTCATTTTCTCAGTTAGCCATCTTGCTGTGGTTAATGCTCTATCTAGTATTGAGTTTTTTTATTTACATCATAAACCTGGAAGTAGCACCGTTGACAAAAACAACATTAGCTTAGCGCAGGCTAGTCGCTCCCTGAAAAAATGTGGAACAATCATGCTCATCATAAGGTTCCAAATGTGAAGAAAGAGTTTGAGCCTTAACTCACACACATTTATGCTTAGCTAACAATTTTTCCCAGTTTGAAAACATCAAGCTAGCTTCAGGCTGCTAATACTCTAGCTAGCTGAAAGATAGGTCCCAAACTAAGCTTGAGGCTGGTTAAGAACCCACTAACTATCATTCCATGTACCGAAATATGTTTCTATTTCTGAAGGAGATTGTATTTGACAGCTGTTTGGGAGGGCACAGCGACTGAGATTCAATAATCGCTGCTTTCCCCTGACTATTCGCCTCATGAACAACAAGGAGGTTCCTGACATGTTTACTTTTGCTGTTAAATGAGACAGCTAGGACTGACTGTGGTTCTCATCCATCCATCTATTAACAATCAACAGTGATTAGGTATTCATGAATTGGTTTAGGGGCAGGTTAATGGTAGCTTATCTAGCTTGCGCTCTTTGTGGTTCATAATTAAATACAGGTTTGTTGACATGGCACGCCTCAGGGCTGGAATCTCCAGAATTCAGTCACTGAGTTTGAACTAAACTGGGGCATTTTCACTAATTACTTAAATCGGGGCGACAAGAGCTGAGATTTTGGAAGAAAGAGAGTGCCTTTTGGTTTAGCGTGAACTGGTTTTAGCCATTGGATGCAGTAATCCAAAGTGGAGATCTCCTTCTGCTTTCTGATGGAGAAATTGTCTCGAGCCCCAAAACAAAAAATGAAGTGAAAGTCAGAGTGCCTGCAGTTGGCACTGATGGGAGCTAGAATAGGACCATCAACCTTCCGCCTTGGACTGAGCCTCTGTAACCCCTCGTCCCGTGCCCCGATGGTGCTTTGGTGAATGACAGAGTGAATCTACCTGTGTGCGTCCGTTGATGTGCCTTCAGGTGGGAGCTCTTTGTGTAAACTTTGGAGCAACCTGCAAAAAGCAAACAAACAAACAGAGATGATGGAAAAGGGTCAAGATTTTTGACAGTATTGCAGAGTCTGGGATCCAACAGGCTCACCCAGGACTGACAGCATTTTGGGGTCGCAACCCTCTTTTTTAGACAGCATGGGCTACGGAGCTCGGAGATACATTGTCGAAATCAATTTCTTTTGGGTCGTTCTTTGTGTCAGTTGAAAATGAACAGAAACCGGGACATGGCACACAACAAATTATTTCTCCCATCGGTGTCAATCCAATCACAGACGATTAATTGTAGCGCATGTCTTAAAATGTGCAAGTCTCACAAATAGCCCGGTTAACCAGTCATACACATGCATGCACTGCAAAAAGTAATTAACTAGATCAGTATAAACATCTCAATTTAAGCATAATAATCCAAATTTTTAGTTGTTTTGACTAGTTAAGAAGTTGTTGGGCATTTTTCCTAGATTATTTCACTTGTTCTGAGATGTTTCTGACTCGTTTCGATACATTTCGTCCTTATTTCAGGTCATTTTCTTTGCCAATGGGGTAAGAAAATTGGTCTTATCTCATTGGCAATTTTACTTTCTTATTTCAAGCGAGATTTACCTGAGAACTGGTCTGAAATGTCCTCAAACAAGCAAAGTGAACTAGGTCCGATCAGGAAAAGTGTCTAAATGAGTGAAAACCGACAAAAACAGGATACATTTCCTCAATTCAAGTCATTTAAGCCAATGCTTGATATTTACTTTTTGTAGCGTGGTTCGTTCATTTATGATACAAGAAAACATATTGGCGTTTCCATACTGCACAATTTACCCCGACAAACCCCGCACGGTTCAGGACGCAGAACACAGCTTTACTCTAATCAGCACTTGTAAAGTTTAAGTCGTATTCTGTAAAGGTGGGCGGGAAGTGCTCCATTACACAGCTTTTACCGCTGATATTTTTGGCCACAATTTTTAAAATGCCTCATCTATAATCCTGTGCATATCTGAACGTGTCAGTGTTGAACTGTGGCACCAGGGGGCGCTGCATGAGGGGCATAGAGCTGATTTAGTACAAACTTGTGACTGATTTTCACCGCCTAGGAAGTTGTGAAGGAGCTCATTTTAAAGACTGACTGAGATCTTCCCAATGCAAAAAAACAGGAAGTCTCTATCACTTTCGGGGATAATGTCATGTTATCTGGCTCCGGTCGAAATGCAACTAAACACGGGTCGATGGGCAAGGTGATCGGACTGGCATTAGCGGCTACGCACAAATAAAAACCAAATCAACTGAGAAACCGACTGGATACGTGAAGCTCCAAACGCTTTATGAACCCCTATTCGCACAGAACATCAACCGACTGCACACGGACCTGGGTAATCGCAGAAGTGGATCCGCCGTTTCTCCAGCTCGGGGTTGTTCCGCCGGTTGTACTTGGGCCCCGTGAGGACGCCCTGCCCGTGCGTCATGAGCAGCGCGTGGGGGGACAGTCCTGTGATTTTGGTGGCGAGTATCTGGGCCGACGGGTGCTGGAGCGCTCTGTGGTGGTAGGGGGGAGGCGGCACTTGCTGCTGGGACCCCAGGGTGAGCAGCTCGGCGTGGTTGTCCGGGCTCCCGGGCTGGGAGTTGGGAGGCGAGGGGGGCAGGCTGTGGGTGCCCGTCTGCGGGTGAGCGCCGGACGAGGGGTAGTAGGCGTGGGCGTGCTGAGCCGGGAGCGCCTCTGCGAGCAGGTAGCCGCCGTTTGGTCCCGTTAAAGACACCGTGCCCAGGTTCAGCATGGTCCGGCCTCCGCTCACTGCTGACTGGCTGGTGCTCAGGGTCATGGAGAGGTCGGAGTTGCTGATTGGCAGATGATAAACCTGCAAAGCCACACAAAAATTAAAACAACGTTGACATAGGGTTGTGCAATTAATCGAAATTCGACTACGATTTCGATTATTACACTAAACGATTACAAACGATTTTTTTTTTTTTTTCAATTTTTTTTTTCTTTTTCATCTTTTTCTGGCAAAGCGGACTTGCATTATTTCATGGCGCTGGGATTATTTTCCCTTCAGATTTCACGTGCCACGGCTCATGCTTTTGCCTGACATAAAAACAAACGGTGCTGTGTGATGATGTCATCAGGCTGCTCAGTTTACTTGCGCAGGTGTGAGGGCCGGCCAGCAGGGGGCAGGTGTGAAACAGAGACCTCTCCTTAATCAAGGCAAACATGAAATCATTTGTACTTTTATGACTGTTCAGAAAACAGAAAATATTCAGCATCGTTTTTTTTTTAAATTAATAAATATATAAATAAAATAAAGACTTTTTTTTAAAGGCAACAAATAATCGTTTGAATAATCGTGATTTCAATTATGACAAAAATAATCGTGATTATTATTTTTTCAATAATCGAGCAGCCCTATGTTGACATTTGGACATTCAAACATCCAAAATCACAATTCAAAACAGATCCACGAAAACAAACAACATTCGCACAGAGTTAAACTATGTCGGCCACATAAATACATGAACATTTTCCCATAAAGAGGCTGTATCCCATTTTTTTTTTTACTGGCATTACTCCGGCAGTGCTGTGTATTCACAGGCATTTGCGGAATACAATTGTGTGTAGCAGTTGCAGGACATTCTAGATATGGGAATATCAGGTCTCATCCTGATTGACACATCCTTAAAAATCTCTTAACCCCCACCTGAACTGAGCTCATTTTCTCCAGTTCGGCTTTACCCAAATCTAAAAGCGTCTTGAAAAAATAGCGTTGAAAATGAGGATGAAAATGGAACAACAAAAGAGACAAAAAAGAGCGACAAAAAAAATAACACAAAAATAACACAACAATAACAAAAAAACGACAAAAACATGACTAAAAAGTGATGAAAAAGAAACAAGCCACAGAAGAGCGACAAAAAACGTGATGAAAAAACATCAAAAGAGCGACAAAAACACAACAAACAGCTAATGATATGTGACAAAACCACGGCAACAATGCGATAAAAAGGCTACGATCACTTCTGTAGGTCTTAGCTTTCAATTAGGCATTACTCTGGCCTATAGGCTCCAGCCAAGAAGCTTTTAGACTTGGGTAAAGCTGAACTGGAGAAAATGTACTCCATTAAAGGCGGGTGGTAAGAGGAACAACCACCTACATTATACATTTGTTGCCATGCCAACTGTATAATCGTTATAAAAGAGAACATTTTACGTGAACTGTATATTCATTAACCTCTTAACTCCCGCCTTCTTCCTCAAGTCATCAGATTTTATTTTCCCATCATTTTTTTGTTGGGTATTCAACTCATTTTTGTAACTTTTTTGTCATTTTTGTCACATTTTTGTCATTTTTTTGGTCATTTTTTGTAAATTTTTTATCAAATTTTTTTCATTTTTTTGGTCATTTTTTGTCACATTTTTGTCATTTTTTCGTCAATATCTTGAGACATTTTTGTGACATTTTTGCCACTTTTTCATCAATTTTTCGTCACTTTTTGTTTAACCACATTTAGTAGCTGTATTGTTTCTGATTATAATAAATGTTTAGCGAAGGTGCTTTATGCAACTGTTTATGGGGAAAGAAAAGAGTGTGTATTTGACCTTGTAGTGACCCAGCGGCAGCATGAGTGGTCAGCATGGAGCCTTTACCTTCCGTCACAGTGGTCTCTACAAGGCTCCAGCATCAGGTGATTTGTAGGTTTTCTGGTGAGAGGCTCCATTCGCAGTGAAAGCTTTCCAAACAATTGATCCTGGAACGTTCCAGAGAGCAAGTAAAGGCACCATGCTGACCACTCATGCAGCCGCTGGGTCACTCAAAGGTCAAATACACAGAAATATCAACTATTTTTCTCACATAAAAAGTTGCACAATGCACCTTTAATCTACGATAAATATTGGTAAAATTTAAAGAAAAAAATCCAATTTTTTTCCATAGATTCTTAACCCCTTAACTCCCACCTGAACCGAGCACATTTTCTCCAGTTTGGCTTTACCCCAGTCCAGAAGCTTCTGGAAAAAAGCTGTGAAAATGGCAACAAAACTGAGACGAAAACAATGATGGAAATGTGGCAAAAAAGTGAGAAAACATTGACAAAAAAGTGACGAAAAATGGATGAAAAAGTGGCAAAAATGTCACAAAAATGTCACAAGAAATCAACAAAAAATGTACGAAAAAATGACAAAAATGTGACAAAAGAATGACAAAAATTTGATTAAAAATTGACGAAAAAATGACAAAAATTTGACAAAATGTGACCAAAAAATGTACAAAAATGTGAGTAAAATTTGACCAAAAAAAATTACAAAAATTTGACAAAAAAAGGACAAAAATTTGACAAAAAAATGACGAAAAAATGACAAAAAAGTTACAAAAATGATTGAATACCCAACAAAAAAATGATGGAAAAAAATCTGATAACTTGAGGAAAAAGACTCTTTTGGTTCAGGCGGGAGTTAAGAGGTTAAAAAGTAAAGGCTCATACGGATAACTGGGTCTCATGTGGATGTGAACATACCTTTCTTTTGTTTCCCCTCAGCGCCACAGCATATTATAAAGGACTCTTTCTGAACGCTTCAAACACTTTGAATCCATTCTCAGCCTAAAGTTCACGGGTAAGACACCACACTCTTTTCCTCGTGACTACATCGATCTGTTGGCTTCTCTACATCATATCCTTCACACGCAAATCCATGTATCATTGCATATCGGACGGAGCAAGACACAATATAAATCTAGACCTCTTCCCCCTGGCTCTCACCTGAGGCTGTGGGGCAGGAGGTCCGATCTGAAGCTCTGTCTCCAGACCCTGGTTCTGGTTGGTCTGGCTGGGGCTGAGGTCCGGCTTGATGAAGACGTTGTTGACGTTGAAGACCGAGGTGAAGTCCGGGAGGGCCTGGTTGGTCTGGTTGTGACTCTGGGCGTGGGTTTGGTTCTGGGGGCTGGAGCAGGGCACCTCCAGGCCCGGCTCGGTCTTGATGGGCTTGTTGTGGCGATACAGTCCCGTGCGGAGGTGTGCGGTGCTGGGCAGGATCACGTTGATGTTGACGCTGTAGGGAGTGGGGGTTTTGTCCTCGGAGAAGTACTCGTCCACCACGGAGGCGCTCTCCCGGCGGTACTTCCTGTCCGGGTCCGTGCTGAGGATCGGAGCAACAGCGCCGGCGAGGTACTTATCCAGGTCCAAGCGCGCCTAGACCAACAGACCAGACCAAAAGAGGGGAACAGATGAGTAGGGTAAGATTTTCAGAATCACGAATGCAAATATAAAACTTTGTTTTCCACCGAGGACGAAATTTGTCTTTGGTTTTGCCATAGAAAACTGACGACGCATCAACATGGAGCATCAACACATGGCAATACAGCTCCTTTAACCTCTTAACTCCCACCTGAACGGATCCCATTTTCTCCAGTTTGGCTTTACCCTAATCGAAAAGCTTCTTGGGGAAAAAGCACCAAAACAGCCACAAAAAAGAAAAGAAAACAAGGATGTAAACGCAACCAACAAATGACAAAAACTCACCAAAAAAGTGACAAAAACTCAACCAACAAATGATAAAAACTCAACAAAAATGTAACGATCAGTTTAGTAGGTCTTAGCTTTCAAATGAGGTGTTACACAGGCCTATAGCGAAAGAGGACAGAATGCATTCGGTTTAGGCGGGTGGCAAGAGGTTAAAAGCTATTCTGTTACTCAAAAACATAAAGCTCCTGCCTGAGAAAGCCAAAAGTCAATACAACAACTTCTCCTACAGGTTCAAAGAGTTCGCAGCTTCTTGAATAGTTCTTGAAGGGATTTTTTCTTCGCCGATATGACAACTATCTCCTTCCAATAGTTCCAAATCACTGTTAAGCGGCTGGGAAGGGTCATTTATGATGTGCATCGTCTTCTTTCCCAAGCTCTTCTTTGCTTACAGGCTGCAAGACCTCGGTGGCCGTTCAATGATCTTTGAACTCATGATTATTATCCTCTTCACTTTATACTTATTGTTCACACTGAGGTTGCCATACTTCATCATTTCATAGGTGAGGATGCTCTTTACAAGGCCCTGATGCACAGTTTCACTGGTGGACTCACTAAAAAGTTATTCGATTTGCAAAATAGATCATCTCTTAAACAGAAAGTCTGTCTTCTTAAAGAGGGGGTATTATGCTTTTTTCAGTCACATAGCACCAGTCTATATCACACTACAATGATGACCACACCTTCTGCTGGTCTGTAAATGCAGTAAATTAGAATAACTGCCTTGTATGAAATTGCTCTCTCAATATGGCTGTAGTGAATGTCTTGAAATAGGCCTCTGTCTCTTTAAGAACCTCTGAGCCTTTCCGACACGCCCCCTCCACACGCTGTCTGTGGCATCAGTGGGGAGGGGGTTCTGCTGAGGAGCAGTGGTTGGTTACTCGGCTGGTGACGAAAGCTCGGAGGCGTCTCCAGGAGGTGGGGGCGTTCCTAGGAGGACTCAGGCAAACCTATCCCTAAAATGGCCGCCATCAGAGTTTTTACAGATTACTCAGAAATACGTGAATGTGCCAAGGCAACACTTCAGGCATGTTTTTAATGAGGGAATGACATAATAACATGATGTAAAGCTTGAAAAAGTCCATTTTGCATAATACCCCCTCTTTAAGAAAGGTATCTCTCTCATCTATGTATGAGCCAAGACATCGACAATCGACAAGCTCAACAACTTGACCATGGATTTAAACCGTAAACGCACTGCTATGCAATCATATTGTAATAGTAGCTTTGCAGCTGAAGGTGAAGGGACACATTATTGTCCCCGGAGCGACTGTGAGAAAACAGAAACCAGTCGCGCAGCATTTCTCCAGTTGAACTATTTTTGGCTGATGCTAACAGCTAACGGGTCTGTTTTCATTCTGTCTGCACTTCTGCGCTTTTTTTTTTTTTTTTTATCTGATCGAACTCTCGCTCAATCAGCTCCATTCAGACTCTGTCGAGCGGATCGCGTTTTGGTTAGTGAGAAAATGTCGACATCTACATTGAGTCATGAGGGAACGACGTTTCTAATTTGGTTTACGGGAAGAAAAAAGAGGAGTCTGAGGTAACGAGGTGTGGACGTGCGGACAAAAGGAGCGACACCGGCCCCTTTTCAACGCCGCTCAGCTCAAACTCACGAGCGAGGTGCGCAAAGACCCAGCCGGGCTGTGGGGGAAGTGGTTAACCTGTAAGAAAAAAAAGAAAAAAGTCCATGTCGTGACGTCTATAGAAAGATCTTACGAGCTTTCTCTTCACGTCACTCATTTGCTTGTGATGTATTTGCATGTCTCTGTTTTGAGTGCGTCCGATCCGTCGGAAATCAGAGCTGCAGAGACTGAAGGACGCGCAGATTCAGTTTGAAAAGAAATATGTTCATCAAGGAAACATAATAATAACAGTCAGTCTACATTGGACAATAAATCGAACATCAAATCTCGAGGTCATTTCACACCACCTCGTTTCCGTTCATTTATCTTCACCATTTGAAGACACAAGAAAAGACAGAAACACACCACTGAGATAGTAAAATTGCCGTTGAAGATTTACGCAGAAGTAACTTTTTTTTGTGTAGCAATAAGTGATGTAAATTCCAAAACACCAGGATGAAAAAGGGTTTACTGGAATAGCAAATATAGCTACACACAGATTCACAGCATTGGGCAGAACAACAGAATATAGGTTCCAAACATTATACCGTCTCTTTCTTCCTCCTCTTTGTTTTCACCATCTGGCAGGAGAGATTTCCCTAACCAGGTTCAACACCTAAAGCTGAACCTGCTTACATCACAAAATTGTATCCTATTGTGTTTGTGGCTACTCTCCGGAGAGGAGCTGCTTCTGATCCTGGAAACCGAACCACCAACACGAGACACAGACACAAACAAGTGCGAGCAGGTTTTAAAGGGTTAATTATTTGCAGGCGTTACAATCGGGATCAGTGTAACTTTACAATGTCCAGCTGCACTTTGAACAGTCACCTAAAGTCACCTCCTTTTTACCGCCAACACGGGGTCCCTCGGAATAAAACACGCACTGTGAAAACAAGAGAAGGGAGTTTTAACTGTAGTACAGCACATTTTCCACATGACGCAGGTCCTTCAAAGCGCTTTATCATCTCTCTCCATAATGTCCTGAGGCCGGCCTCTAAAGCCGCCACTCGTTCACACCCACCACGTTCTTGCTAAGGCGATGTAGGTGAAGTGTCTTGCCCAAGGGCAGGATGACAGTATGAGCTGGAGCTGCGTGATTTTGATCATTAAGTAAAGTGAAATGTGTTCGATTAATCAATTATTTATAACTTAGGTCAAATGACTGAGATTGTTACCACAGATCTTTGGGCTCAAAATCATTCACATTTAACGTACATGTACAAGCGGGCAGAGCCGTGGGAAGATAATTTAGTTAGGGGGTGCTGAGGGACAAAATTCACCCCCAAAACGCTTTTTCTGCGCATATTTCCTATTTATTATTATTGCCTGCTGTTCCCAAACTATTCACAAGGGGGTGCTGCAGCGCCCTCAGCACCCTGGGTTCCCACGGCCTTGAAGCTGGGGCTGAAACAACGAATCGATTGAAATAGTTGACAACTATTTTAGTAATCGATTTATCGTTTTCTGCTAAACACAGTCTCAAATAGAGCAAAATTACAGGACAATTTTGTTTTTAAAGTTAAGGTCTGTAGTGTTTTGTATACAATAAATTTCATCAATATCTGTCTGTGTCTCGTCCAATCAGAAATCAGAATTAGAGCTTCTTACGAACATTCACTTTAAGTTTACTCCGTCAAAAACAGCTCAAGTGGCATCGCTTGCGCTTTTTGTGGTAAAAAGTTAAAAAAAAAAAAAAAAAAAAAAAATTAATCGATTGATCATAAAAAATAATCGGTAGATATATCGATTACCAAAAAAATAATAACAGCCCTAGTACAAGCATACATATAACAGTGCCAAGAAGATCTCCAAGAAAGCGCTTTACCAACTCCGACAGTAGGGCTGAGTACTGTTTAACGATACCAGTATGGTATCATTTAAAAAAATAAGTTTAGGTACAACTGGTGTGAAAAAAATAAAAGTCGAGAAAAGCAGGTCCCGAAAATAACAAAAATACTACATCTTTAGAGACCCATGTTTTGATGTTTGTTTGGTCCAGGGACAGCATTAAAGGACGTGACTTGGAACTGACTTCCATCTCAAATTAAAGCGATAGTCTGGAAGTCTAAATGTTTTACAAATTTTATAAAATGTGCAAATCAACCACCTGGTTTTGCATTTTGATGTAAATGAAGGAATATTCTATATATTAGTCCCTCCTTCCCAGATCCCAGCAACTAATCAGAGTCTAGCATCCTCCTGCATCAACCAATGAGACGAGCTTTTCCTGTGAACCAGCCTGTCAGGTCCAATCAGGAGGAAGGGGAGGAGCTTGATCTTACTACTACTTACTACATAATCTAGTGTAGGCATCGAAAAAGTATTGTTCAGGTATCAGTATCGTAAACCAAGTATTGTTGCCGTACTGGTATTGGGAACGTTACACAGCCCTCTTCAAACTTCTTCTTCTGTCATAGTTTGGTAAATAAATACTGCAGTTCTTAAAAATATCACAATTCTCTAACATTAACAGCAAAGGATCAATATCCAAGAATAACTCATGACATGGACTAACCCCACTGTTAAGGTTAAGACAGCCTATGCTTTATTGATTCGCTCTCTGCATTTGACCCATCCTTCAGTGCTGTTTGTCAATCTGTTTGTCCCCCGGAAGCCCCTGAACGCAGCATGTGGCCTTCGGGGACAGTTGTGTTGTGTGCAGATCGATAAAAGGCAGAAGGTGGAAACTCCCCCGTGTCCAGGCGGCCGATAAGGGCGCTTTATTGGGGAATGATTAACCCGCGCTGTCTTCACCGGCGGGAGACGCATTCCTCCAGACACAAAGACAACGGACGCTCTTACAAAGCAGCTTTCTCTCCCAGTCACTACAGGGAAAGTACTACTACGGCCCAGCAGTACTGCGATAGTTAATAGTAGTACTCACAGTAGAACAAATATGCAGTTAAAAGTTTTATTTAGATAGTTATTTGACCTTTACTCAACCAGGTACGTCCCACTGAGACTCCGAATCTGTCGTTCAGGAGAGGCCTGGCACCAGAGGGGGGACAACCTATTGTGCATGTTTTGTGGGGGCGTGGAAACCGGAGCGCGTGGAGAACACACACGACTCCACACTTTGAGCTCCGTTGAGATCTGCTCCTGAAGAAGAGTTTTAGACTCTTCTGCTACACAAAACCAGTGCCGGGGCAAAGGATGTGGAGGCTTTTAAACAGCTGTTCTCCCTTCAACACAAGCCAAGGTGAGCGCTTAACAGTGGCGCTATCTCAAAATATTAGTAGCCTAAGATATTATTAACAGTTTGCTTTGCATGAAGTGGGAGGGCATCCTTAATAATCGTTTTTTTCCCCTCAATTACGCTATTTTTGTGATCGTGTAGTGCAATAATCAAAATCGTAGTTGAATTTCGATTAATTGCACAGCCCTACACTCCACACTCGCTGATAGAAGCTTGGCTGCCGTCGCCCGATCAGCCAGACCCACTTCTTTTGGGTCGAAAGAAAGTGAATCACAACCAGGTGCTCCTCAAACTAACCGCCTGGGTGATAGTGCACTATAGCAGAGGGCTACATGTTACCAATTAACCATTAAAGTGGGGGTATTATGCAAAATCGCCTTTTTCAAGCTTTACATCATGTTATTAAGTCATTCCCTCATTAAAAACATGCCTGAAGTGTTGCCTTGGCACATTCACGTATTTTTGAGTAATCTGTAAAAACTCTGATGGCGGCCATTTTAGGGATAGGTTTGCCTGAGTCCTCCTAGGAACGCCCCCACCTCCTGGAGACGCCTCCGAGCTTTCGTCACCAGCCGAGTAACCAACCACTGCTCCTCAGCAGAACCCCCTCCCCACTGATGCCACAGACAGCGTGTGGAGGGGGCGTGTCGGAAAGGGTCAGAGGTTCTTAAAGAGACAGAGGCCTATTTCAAGACATTCACTACAGCCATTTTGAGAGAGACATTTTATACAAGGCAGTTATTCTAATTTACTGCATTTACAGACCAACAGAAGGTTTGGTCATCATTGTAGTGTGATATTGAACAAAAAAAATTCAGATTGAAAAAAGCATAATACCCCCTCTTTAAAGAGAAAAAAGAAAACATGCATCCCTGAGTGCACGGCCAAGTTTGATTCTGTCGCTCTGCCCTGGACGTCGTCATAAGTCCTGCGATAAGAGTAGTCTGGCTAACCAAGCTATGCCAACAGTTCCTCTATCACTTCGCAGCAGTTTTGGGTCGTGCTACTTCTAAAAGTCACCTGTCAGGGTTTCTTGTTACTACTCGCTACTTTAGTAAGTTCTGGAAGTTAAACGTTATTGAAAACATCTATTTATTCCCTTTATTTGCCGATCATGTTTTCAGACACTGATTACTCCATGAAACTCAGTAAATGCATGAATACAAGACGCGGACAAACTACAGTTCACAACGAGAGGCCTCGACATGAAACAAAGCGATTATCCAGCTAACAGTGAGAATGCAAGAACCAAAGAGTCAAGACTGCACGTGTCTCCACATCTGCATTGACTCACCCTGTTTAGTCTAAAGCCGCGATGATTACCCACGATGCCGTGTCGTGACTGCGGTCTGTTTACGTCTGGGATAAACCCCGAAATGAACCAAAACAAAACCCTCGGGCCTTGTTAAAGAAAACTCACTGTTAGAACAGCTAAATCAGGAACAAAAGCAGAACTGAATCAGGCAAAACAGGAAAACGGTACTTTTACGCATTTTTAAGCCTCGACACTGCTGGTGCAAGGGGAAATTTATCGTAACAGAGTAAAAATTGCCATACTCGACTTTCTTAAACAAAGTAAGAATAAGCAGCAACCTCCCTCTCTCTTGGTACAGCTGTGTTTTCCCCCCTTTTTCTGCATTGAACTGCATTTGTACTCTCTGTGTTCCACATTGTTCCACTGGATACTGTGGTACTTTTCTCCGTCTTTGCTGTGCTTTTGAGGTTCAGCTGATTTAATTTACTGCAGAGAGTTCACACTAGCCACCCAGCTTTTGAAAAGTAAACAAACAGCTAGCTTATGAGCTAAAGACATTTGAGACCTACACATTTCTCCTTCTGAAACACTGAAGAGGCACCAAGAGTCTCCCTCACCTGCAGCACAGTGGAGGCGTCACAAGAGGAGCTACAGGAAACAAAAGAGGGACAAAAAAGGAGAAGACGGGTAAAGACTGTTGTGGAGCGGAGAGAGCTGCGCAGGAGGAAGGAGGAGCTGACCAGTGCAGGACACCACGCTCTAAAACAGGGAAAAACCCAGGAGGCGCTGCACTGTTTCAGAGGAGACTGAAGGCAGTACTTCAGAGGAGACTGAAGACAATGACAAAATAAAGAATTTACTTACTTACAATGTTTAAATATATGTTGTTGTTTTTTTTGTGAATATCTGGCTTGGTTTTGAATAATGGTGATTATCTTCAATGAAGGTTCTTGATTCATCTTCTGTGCTCTTCATCCAAAAGGCTTCGGCAGCTACACTTAAGTTTCAGCTCTGCCCGCAGACTAGATATAGACCAGTGGGAGGAGTTTAGCTTGGCTCTGTCCCTCCCCTCTATCAACGGCTCCTCTTACCGGTGGGTAAACATCTTTGTAGTTCTAAGTCCTAATGACCAAACCCACACCTGCGTTTGAGTCTTGACGCCCTTACTCTCAGCTGATCACTGCTAATCGCCTATTGATCGGTCCTGGGCTGAGTTTCAGCCTCATTAGCATTAGCATTAGCATGACAGAGCTCTCCAGGCCGCAAACATAATTTTTTCCTAGGATAGTTGGTAAACGGTGGACATTCATCATCCAATCAGAGACGTATTAAGATTAGGCACCGCCCACTATCCTTAAGGTTAGTGGCTCGGGCAGGGTCAGGGTTAATCTGATTGGTTGATATGTGTGTGACGTTTCACTCTCATGACTTGTGACTGGTTGATCTACCAACTATCCCAGGAAAAATTTCGTCGCCTCCAGGCCGAGGGACTGAGCCAAAATAAACTCCTCCCAGTGGTCTGTATCTAGTCTGCGGGCTGAGCTGAAACTTTAGTGTTGCTGATGAAGCCTTCTAGATGAAGAGGCGAAACGTTCGGCACGTCAACTACAGAAGATGACTCAAGAACCTTCCTTTTAAGATGGACAGCTCCTGTACAACTGAGAGCCTACGCAGACATAAAGGTGATTAGTACATTTGATCTTGTGTTGATCAAATGAAGCGAGGAACTTCATACAGAAAAGTCAAGAATATATTACGTACACGACTGGAAAGCGTAGTGCAAGAGTGTAATGAAAACTTATTACCTGACGTTTTGTTGTTGTACAGTACATTTATTTGTGCCACCTCAGAATATGTTGTAAACACAATAAAACAGACCTTGTTGCATTGTCTTGTTGCGATGGAAGATAGAAGTACAATCTAGATTAGAGTGAGTTTAGGCCAAAACTCAAAATTTGAATAGGAAAAATCAGCTTTATTTGGATTACATACGTTGTGAAGGAAAGTGAGAGCTTTACCACGGCACTGGCAAGTCAGGTTTGTTGGAGAAAAGTAGCTTTAATGTGCACCGTATGAAGAGAATCCAAAGTCAAAACATACTATACAAACAAAGCGTAATTGCGACATCACCATAGCGACCCACTTGTTTCCAGAGCGTTTTTTGTGTCTTACAGAGATTGCGTCCGGTGGAGACTTGAGCTCTTGGCGATGCAAATGTGTGCCCTCAGAAACAAATGAACGCTCAGATCATTTACATGAGAAATACTGTGGGATTCAGCAGCACAGTCACAGAGTACAGGAGTCAGGGCTGCTCAGGGCACTCGCGAAACACCAGGTACTTATTGATATTTATTCAAGTCAATGAGAGTCGAGAGGTTAAGAAAAAAACACAAAAAATAAACAAAAGTGCAGTTAACAGGTTGGGAATGTGCATAAACGAACATGCAATATCCGCATCAAAGCTTTACACTGTACTAAAAAACAAATAAAGTATCACATAAGAAAACGTGAGGAAAGAAATATACAAAAAAATATACTGACAATAAATACTGAGTATAAAAATGTATTGTTTATCTGTTATTTATTGAACGATAAGTTGATATAGTGATTTTTGTGGCCTAACTTGGTCTAACTTTTGAACTTGAACTTGTTAGAAAGTTAGGCCTAACTCTGTGCGACTTGAGGCGACTTGCCGACTATAGTGTGACTTGACTTGACTTGATGTGACTTATGACCAGTTGACTTGGACTTACTTGGGGCTTGCGTTTAAAGACCTACTGCCACCTCTGGCCATGCGCAAAGTGACCTCACATATTTCGGACATGAGGAATTGATCCTGGACCATCTTATATAAAAATAAAAAAAACAAGGTGCATATTCAGCTTATTTCAAATATTTGGTTGTTTGAAAGACTTTTTATTGAAATAATGAATCTGACTCTTCAGAAAAAGTTGCAATTTGATTTTTTTCTCCCTCCACGTATTGCGACGCAGCCACGACGGTAGTTTTGAACTTCTCGGTCCGCCCTGCTGTGATCGCCGGAGCGCGCCTAAAAGCCTGTTTCGGTCCGCTGTGTAAAAGCGGAGACTCCTGTGGCCGTGTATTGATGTGGGGGAATGATTAGGCGTGACCCGAGTTACACAGTAATCCAGTCTGACGCTGCGCTGGCCCGTGGCGGCGACCCGGCTCAACGCACTAAAAGACAAAAGAACTCGTAAAATAGCCTAAACTCAGACAAGAGATATTAAAGTCAACGGGCAAAACAGGCTGTTTCTGAGCGGAGTTTGAGAGCTTTCTCCCTCTGTCCTGTGGGATCCTCTGACCCTAAAACATGTACAATAGGGTCACTCTCCACCTTTGTGAATTGAGGACAAATAAGAAAATAAACTGAAATCTATATGATCAAAGCGACTTTTCAATGTTTTGCGGCTCAGTTACATTTTACAGTGAGGGCCTGTTGTCTATGGGGGCAGCACTACTTTTATAACAGTGTGTAATTACTTGTACCTATCCCAGAAAATACTTATTTTACCTTATATGAACAGAAAAAGTATAGAATCACCACTTGAGTCTGTTAATAGACTGTTAATTTCAGCTGTTTTGGCTTATTTAAAGCTTATTAAACAAACACTTCTGAGGAAAAATAATATTTTAGGGGGATTGTGGGTCCCGACGCCAAACCAGTTGAGAACTAGTGGGTTAAATATACAATGTAGTTGGAGGTACATAATGTAATCAGACTTAAGCCTTACCTTAAAGGGACTATACAGAGTTAAAAAAAATTAAAATTACAATGCCCTAATGTGTAG